>NW_027491226.1:1372500-2018025 GCF_021521415.1 Bidens hawaiensis
TTACATCGTTGAATGGGCCTATTCGAGAACAATTGGATGATGACAAAATTATCAAAGATTGAGATTCCTTATTTCGATTCAACAATGTATGAATAGTTCCTTGATTTGGATTAAGGGATTCTTGAATCCTTGCTTTTTTATAGGAATAAATGGAAGAAAACGGATTAACATTAGCGTGATCTGATCCATTCTCAGAAATCAATCCTGAACCCGGCAGATCGTTCCTTTTTCGGGTATATGAAATAGGTGACTTCACTAAGTCGATTCTTAGAAAATCTCTAATCAAACCATTTGTCCTTATTTCAACAAAAGAAGCACAGGCATTTTCGATCTTTTTGTCTTGGTCCCAATTCAACATTAAACAAGTCCGAACTAATTGAATACTTTTGTCCCAAATTTCCAGAATTGGGTCGTAATAAAGGATATAATTGACAACCCGAAGTTGTAGATTATCACTTTCCTGCAAGAGATCCGCCGGGAAAAGTCTTCCTAAATTTATACCATCCGTTTTTTTATATGGGACTACAGGTTGAACCAAAACAAAATACTTTTTTTCATACCTGGAAAGTTTCATTCTTTGGAATTTTGTTTTCCCCCTCCTGGTGGTATCAATCGGAATGCCTTATTTGTCTTTCCAGGAAAATGGATATCTCCAAAAAATATTATCAGTTTAATTTTTTCTGCTTTTTTCTTCACGCGGACCAATCCGCCTACTCGACTTCTTCTATTTAAAGTGATTTGTGTATCTACCCCAATAATACTATTGTGCCGTACCATTATGGAAGAAGATTCGGCCAAAATGTGGACTTCCGCGGGAATAAAAAAAATGGATTTACTTCCTTTTGGTATTTTGGCCAAAATACCTTGACTCCTCGATACTCAATCAAATCCTCTTCGTTGACGATTGAATTCAGTTCTCTAGTCTCATATTTAGTAAGTCCCGAGCTCTTTCTTATATATCGAGGATCATCGAAATAAGAAAGAATACTATTTCTATTGAGAATACCATTTCTGGGGATTTCAATTGCTATACCCGATGAAGGTATTAGTTGGTTCTCGCCTTCTTGAATCGAGTCGAGTGGGAAGATGACTCTATTTCTTCTCCTCTTTGCCAATAAATCAGAATTTCCCTCGAGAATGCTCGGATATCTGAGATTACAACGACCAGTACATGTCATTCGATTCAGTTCTGAATAATAAGGAATCCTATCTCCTTTTTTATTTTTACCAGAAAAATGCGAACTAAAAAATTTGTGTCTCGCTTGATTATTAGTTACTAAGGGGTTAGAAATGTATCTTTGCTTAACAGAAAGAAAATATGCGTTCATTTGATCTTGATCCTTTTGGATCGAACAGGGGCCTAGACTAGCTCTCCAGGGCTCCCCTAATAATATCCATAAATGACTTGTTTTTGGTAAGAGATGAATATTACCATATGTAAATTCAGGGGCATGGTACACATCAGTATTCCAGTGCATTTCGCCCTCTAAGTCAGAATAAATATGTTTTCGAACCTTCTTTTTCAAATTCAAAGTGGATGTTCTCATGCGAATCTCAGCAATGACTTGTTCTGATTCTACATATTGATCGTTTTGAACTAAAAGAAAACTTTTGGGCGGAATACACACATTGTGTATAATATCTTCACTCTCAATAGTTACATACAAGTCTTTAGAACATAGAAAAGCAGGATGTCCATGACGTGTACGTGTCGGATGAACCAAATCCTCATTGAATTTGATTTTTCCATTAGAAGGGGCTCGCACATGTTCTGCAGTACCCCCTGTGAATACTCCGCCAGTATGAAAAGTTCTTAATGTTAATTGAGTGCCCGGTTCTCCAATAGATTGACCTGCAATAATACCTACAGCTTCTCCCAATTCGACCAGGTCGTCATGAGTCGGACTTCGGCCATAACATAATTGACAAATCCAAGATGTACTCCTACAAGTAAAGGGGGTTCGAATAAAGATTGGTTGTGCTCTAAAAGTTATGAATCTATTGACAAGTCCAACCCCAATATCTTGATTTCTAGTAGCAATGCATCGCAAACCTATATATATATCATCTGCTAATACACGGCCAATTAATGTTTGGATAAAAATCCTGTCCGCCATCATTCCATTTCGAGGACTTACAGAAATACCTCAAACGGTGCCACAATCTGTTCGACGTACAACAATGTGTTGCACTACTTCAACAAGTCTGCGCGTGAGATATCCTGCATCTGATGTTCGTATAGCGGTATCCACAACCCCTTTACGGGCTCCATAGCAAGAAATAATATATTCTGTTAAAGAAAGTCCTTCACGTAAATTTCTTTGAATGGGCAAATCAATCATTTGCCCTTGGGGATCCGACATTAATCCTCTCATACCTACTAATTGATGTACCTGAGATGCATTTCCTCTGGCTCCCGAAAAAGACATTATATGGACTGGATTAAAAGGATCGGTCATCCGAAAATTAGGATTCATTTCTTGTCGCAAATATTCACTTGTGGCATACCATATCTCGATCGATTGATGTAATTTTTCTACCGCGTGTACATTCCCATAATGATGGTGTTTTTCCAAAATAAAACTTTGTTGTTCAGTGTCTTGAACTAGCCATCTTTTAGAAGGTATTGTTAAATGATCATCAATTCCTAATGAAATGGATGCGGCGGTAGCTTGTCGGAAACCCAGAGTCTTTACTTGATCCAGGATATGTGATGTATATCCTATTCCATAGCGATCAATAAATCGACTAATAAGTCGTTTCATGGCAGTTTCGTCTATCACTTTATTGTGAAAGACCTGAGTGGGCCGTTCTGCCATCAGTACCTCCATGCAATAACTGCCTGTAGAACCAGCTAGCCCATTTATCGTCTCCACGATTAACAGATGGACGATTAGCTAAGATTCGTACATCCCATTGAGGCATAGATAAAATATCGTGTGGGCGTCTGAAATAATAAATACCATGCTCCCACTTCAAGATATATACCTTAAGATCTGAATCGTACTGCCAGGCCACCATATCACCTTTAACGTCTTTAGCAGGCTTGTACTTCTTCATCTTGTATGCAGATTCCCGAGCTTTCTCAACTTTCACATCTTCTCGGTCATGATATCTGAAAGTCTCGATCATCTTATTCATCTTCTCAACGTTATGCTCAAACATACCATCAAAAGCACGTTTCCTCTTCTTCTCTGTAGTGGACACATGGCTCAATTCTGTAGCTTTTAACTTATCTTTTTCTTCCTGTAATCGATGCTCTGCTGCATTGAAATGCTCAGTTGTAAAGAACGGAATACCCGAGTCATCGTTATTATCTGTGTAAAACTCTGGATATTCTTCAGCAGTAACATCTTCCACTTCCACTTCTTCAAAATCAGGTACATTCCCGTGAGGAATACCTGTACCAGTACTATCTTCCATCTCCACATCCACATTCTTACCCAATTCCTCAATCTCATCATCATTTAGATCCAGAAGCAAGGCAATTTGTTCTTTTGTTAACGAATGATCAACAAATTCACCTTCTTCGATCTCATCAGCATTCACCATACTGTATACAATCCCATCCATTCCTACAAACAGAAGCATGTTAGCCAGAATAACGTCTATTGGCTTGGCTCTCGTGTAATCTTTATATGGAACAATCTGTAGATTACTATCTTCTGACCCACCACCAAAACTCGCATAAGTCTTATTACCCGCCGACGGTGTGGAACTTCCGCCCGGTTGCTGATCTACCCCACCCCCTGCACCATCCTGATTGTCTTCCTTATTCTTCAACTTCTTTAATTCATCTTCTTTGCATGTTAGTTGAAGAATAATCTCCTCCTGTTTGTCTAACCTCTCCCCCTGAGCAGCAACTAGGGCTCGAAGTTCATTATTATCACGCTGAGCCAATAGAAGATGCCTCAGCAAATTTCGTTATGCCAGCTCATTTGCAGCTCGATCTGCTTGCATTTGAGTGTGTTGTAAATGCAGCAGATTCATCATGTGAAACCATTGAGCATGAGGAGCCATGTGATAGAAATTAGGATGCACTGGTTGCATAGGACCCTGAGGACGACTGAATGTCATAAAAGAGTGCTCAGGCCTCGGCAACGGTGTAGGAGTAACAGGAGTAACAGATGTCGTTGGTTGTGGTGTAGGCATCTGAGCCAATACAGTATGTAATATGTATCCAAAATGAGGATCAGGCCTCACAGTAGTAGCCAAAGTCAAAGTTGGAGGCATTGGAGACGTAGGCATCTGTACAGGAGTTGGAGAACGAGGAAAATTTTCCGTTGTAATAGGAGTAGGAGATCGCAGAATCTGTGGAACTTGAACTGGAGAAGCGGTAGAAGAAATAATCGGAGTAGAAGCAGCAGTAGAAGGCACAAACGGCTGACTCGGTATCTCAATACCCGAACCCCTTCTAACTCGTTGTTTCTTGATTTTCTCCTCTTTGTCCGTCATCGGTTATTTACCTTTACGCCTACGCTTTTGTTCATAAGATAACTCGGCTTGTGGTCCTGGACCACCATCACCACCATCATTACCATCACCACCTTCACGGTCTGAATCTGAATCGTCATGTGCCCAACGATCATTAGGTGGCGCGACATAATCAATATTCGCTAGATGACCAATCAAACGTTTAAACCTTGGTCGATCTGCCAAACTCTGACCTCTATAAGATCTCAACCGTCTCATAGTTTCTTCGTTCATGTGTTCAAGCTTCATAACATCAGCTTGATCTTTCTCCAAGTCCGACACCAAATCTTTTATCATCATTTGCAAAAATCGAGGATACATTAAAAATTTGTGTCTGCTGGTGATGTTCTCTTTTAAATGACAGTAAACCAATTCAGAGAAATTGAACGGTTTATTCTGCACTAGAGCCACGAATGCAGATTGTAGCACTTGTCAAAACCTCCTTTCCGACCACCCAGGCAATGAATAAGAACATGAAGTAGATACTTGTATTGTTCACACAAGTTTGCTTTGTTGTACATTGATTTGCCCAAATCACCATTATACTTTACTCTGCCGAATAATCCTCTGATCAACGCTCGATCGAACTAACACCTATCATCAATAGTATCATTAAAAACCAGTGAGTCATTGATCACGCCAATATCAATCACTACCCGTTTGTCTTGAATAACCGCTTCAATATGATTTTCCGCTTCAATAAATTTAGCAGTATTCCAAAATTCTTGTATTATCTTCTGATAAACAACTGTACGGGTAGAAATGGCCTTGTAAATTCTGGAACGGATGAGAAAACTAATCATACCCCCAAAGATAGGAGTATCTTCAAAGTTCGGCTCTAAAAACGCACATATGTTGTGGCTTTTATTCCAAGTAAGTGCCATATCTGTTTAGAACAAACATACATTAGTCAATATCTGAATATAAACAAACTATTTAACACATTCGTTAAAACTGGAAACGAATGGGACATTCGTTATTTTTAACGAATTATCCTTAATCGTTAACCTATTCGTTACAAGTAACTTATCAAATTTAACTAATCCAATCTGATTCGTTATGACTTGAAACAATCTATTCGTTACTTTAACGAATCATACACTCATTTGCTAAATGTCTTAACGAATCAAGCTACATTCGTTATAAAGATAACGAATCATGCTTCATTCGTTATAAAACTAACGAATCAGTTTAGAGTGTCTGTTTAACTAATCTGAGAGTCAAAATACAAACAATTTTGACTATTTATAGTCAAAATCGTCATGGTCATATCAGAAACTGTTAAAATTCCAAACAATCTGTACGATTAACCATTGAGTTTGTGTTCGGAAACCAAATGCATGTAATCATCCATCAATTTACCAATACAAAAGTAATCTCATATATGAATGTTATCGATTTCTTTATTCAATTAAGGTTCAATTTTTTAATGAATCAGTTTGATACTTAAACCATCGATGAATCTTCGTGAAACACATATGATGAGTATTGTATTTACCTGCTGATCACAAAGATAACAACTAATTAGGCAAATATGCAAGTAACGGATTTTGAGAAAATTTTGGCAGAGTTTTGTTAGAGAAGACAATGTAATAGGAATTAGGCGAATGAACCGTCATTCGTCTAACCTTGGGATTATATCCAATAATTTCACGCGAATCAAGGTCATTCGTTCAAAATTTGAACTAACGAATGGCCTTATTCGGTAAATGTTGAATCTCATTCGTTAAAATTTTTAACGAATCTTGTCTCATTCGTTAAATTTTTTTTTTAACGAATCTTCTCTCATTAGTTAAATTGTTAACGAATAACTAAGTCATTCGTTAATCTTTAACGAATAATACATTAACCATTCTTATTCGTTAAGTGTTTAAACGAATGTCTTCCATTCGTTATGCACAATGGAAGCGAATGTCTTTATAACGAATGAGAAACTCATTCGTTATGTTTAAATAACGAATGGCTTTACATTCGTTAAACTTTTTAACGAATCACCATATTCCCTAGCGAATGAGACAAAATTCTCATTTTAAGGAATTAAATAATCAATTAATTCCAAGTTAGGTTTTAATTGCATACATTAAAATACCCGATCACCGTGGATCGGTAATACTTAACTTAAACGGATTTTTACATTAAAACATCAATTGTTACCAATTGAAAATACGTTAAGCACGATTTAACTTAAACTTTTTCCGGGGTTTAACTCTTTTTCCTTTTCTCAATGATTAATTCGCTAGCTTGGCAAATCGAAACTAAAGCATAAAAATAAAAAGAATATAAAAACTAAACACAGTAAATGAAAAGCAGTACATATTTTTGTGAGTTGAGCAGGGAATCATATTGACTAATAACGTCCTAGACTACACTTCAATTTTGACATTATTATGCACGTAACCCAAAGAAGATTGCAGATATAATTGTCCTCTTTAAACTTTAGACAGATTCGTCCGTAACTTTACGATACATTTTAAGGTTCAATTAAGCACAAATCTTATGTGGAACCCACCTGTCAGACACAGTTTCATATCTCTTATACATTGAATTTCACATGTTTTTTTTTAAATTGATTAGCTGTGACTCATAAAAAAATAACAAAAAGAAAATAAAGCAGAAAATTAAAATTTTCCCTTAAGATCGGTATTACTACACGCAGGTAAGGTTCCATTTTAACAAAAATAAAGAAAAAAAATAAGCAGAAGTTGCATAAAATCTTAACTCTCAATTCGGATAATCCCGTATTATCGCGCGGAGAAAGTCGAAGATTTTATACGAAACACCAAGAAAATAAAGCAGAATATCCAAATCTTAACCCTCAGGTCGGATAATCTTGTCGCGCAGGAGAGGATCCAAGATTTGAATAAAAATAAAGAAAAAAGGAAGTTGAATTTCTTTGCAAAATTAAAGATAAAACAAAGCAAAATTTTCTTCAAAAATGAATGTATGCACACACAGCAATCTTTAAAGCTTTTTGATAGTTAATACAGATATTAACGATGCATCAAGATGTAACACCACTAGATTTGGCAAGCATTTAGGTTTATATCTTTTTAGCACTTATACGATATGTTAAGCCTATTATACACATCATACAATTGATCTTACGGCACTTTTTAGTCTACTTTATTCATGTGTTAGGTCCGCTAAGTCAATGTGCTATCATTTTCCCTTTTTGTATCAAAAACTCAATTTTGAGGAGCATTTTTCAATGTTTTTGTATTTTTCAATATTTGAATGTTTTTGGAGTTTATAGAGTTTTTCTTTACAAACTAAAACACAATATTTTTGTATTTTTCTATTTTCTCCCCCTAAAAACAATAAAAATTGAAATAACAAAAAAAAAAAAATGATCTAACCAAGCTTTTGAATTTCTGTGAAAGATTTTAAACCGTTTATACCAAGCAGGTATTGAAAACGCGTTTTGTCAAAATCTTTAGTATAAAGGTCAGCCTTTTGAAAATCCGTATGAATTTTATCAATTGATATTAATTTCTTTTCATAGCAATCACGTATAAAGTGATAACGGATTCCAATGTGTTTTGTTTTTGAATGTTGAACCTGATTTTTGGTGATAGAGATTGCAGCAGAATTATCAATAAAAATAGGAGTAGTAAGAAACTTCAAACCGTAATCCCGCAAGTGTTGCTGGATCCAGAGAACCTGTGAACAGCAACTCAAGGCCGCCACATACTCCGCTTCGGTTGTTGAAGTTGAGACCGTTGTCTGTTTCTTACACTGCCAGGAAACAAGCCGGTTTCCCAAGAATTGACATCCCGCCGTTGTCGATTTGAAATTGATCTTGCAACCTCCATAGTCCGAGTCAGTAAATGCTGTAAGATCAAACTTATCGTCTTTGGGGTACCATAACCCGATGTCTGGAGTTCCCCTCAGATAATGTAAGATACACCTTACTGCCGCCAGGTGAGTCACTCGGGGACTCGATTGATACCTAGCGCACAAACAGACAGCAAACATAATGTCCGGTCGAGAAGCAGTCAAATATATGAGTAATCCAATCATATCTCGATATAGGGTCGGATCTACAGTATCCTCCAATTCATCCGGTGATAAATTGTGACCCACGGGAAGAGGAGTAGAGAGAATTTTGCCATCGGATATCTTGAATCGGCTCAAGACATCGTTCACATATTTTGTCTGATGGATAAAGATCCCGGCGTCAGACTGGTGAACTTGCAAACCTAGAAAGACACTCATTTCTCCCATCGAACTCATCTCGAATTTTGTCTGCATCGTTTTCTCGAATTCTTTGCATAAACTATCGGTTGTCGAACCAAAAATAATATCATCCACGTAAATTTGGACGAGGAGAAGATCATCACCCATATTCTTTTAAAATAATGTACAATCCACAGTTCCCCTTGTGAATCCACTTTCAATCAGATGGCCAGCCAACGTGTTGTTCCAGGCTCTCGGGGCCTGATGCAAACCATACAGAGCTTTGTTTAAACGGTAAACACGCTCAGGAAAGTCTGGATCCTCAAAGCCAGGAGGCTTTTCACGTACACTTCTTCATGAATTGCTCCATTCAAGAATGCCAATTTCACATCCATTTGATAAATTTTGAAGTTTTTGTAGGCTGCATAGGCAAAAAAGATTCATATAGCCTCCAGTCGTACCACCGGAGCATACACTTATGTATAATCTATGCCTTCCTATTGATTGTAACCAAGAACGACCAATCGTGCCTTATTTCGCACGATAACCCCACGGTCGTCCTTCTTGCACTTAAAAACCCATTTTGTAGGAATCGCCTTTTTAACGCGATCGGGTTTGTCAATTAAGTCCCATACACCCAGTCTTACAAACTGTTGCAGCTCCTCTAGCATAGCCTCAACCCATGATGGTTCCGTGAGTGCCATTGTGACACTTGTCGGTTCTATCTGTGATAGAAAGCAAGTGTATTGTGCGATACTAAGGATACCCGAAGAGTGCAAATCCGCATAAGCACAAAAAATCGAATCCTCAGTAAGAGATACATTATGATCAGATTGATCATCACATATGTTAGCCAATTGGTGCCTTGTGTGAATCCCGTCGTTCACATTACCAATTATCTGATCCTGTGGATGTTGCGAATGAATCTGTAAAGTAGAATTCGCAGGAACAGATACATTATCACCCAAATTGGTGATATTCTCCTCCGCAGTGTCTAAAGAGACAGATGATGAATCATCACTGATTAGAATAGGCTCGGTAGTTTCTTGAGCTTCATCTATCATTACAGATGATGAATCAACAAACTCAGTATCATCGGAGAATTCAGAAACATCGTTTGACGTTTCAGATACATTAGGAGAGTCACTTGCATCAACCGAAGAAAACCTTGGACTTGGAAGACATTGGTCCTCCAAATACGATCTAACAAGATCTTCAGGTATGTCATTAACTGTTGATGTAAATGAGTTAAATAATCGATCGTAGTCGAACATCCAATCGGGACCCGTACCAGTTGGTGGAGTAGTATAACTTTGACAATCAACGTGATACCATTCTTCCACGCAACCAGTAGAAATATTGAAAATCCGCTTCTTCGGAGAGTTATAACCCAAGAAATAACCCTCAAAAGCTTTCTCATCGAACTTTCCAAAGTCTTTCTTCAACACAGTACATGGACACCCAAATGGTTCCAAATACTTTAAGTTCGGCTTACAATTATGTAAAAGCTCATAACAAGTCTTCTTGAGCTTCTTTACCGTTAGTACGTGATTCAATATGTAGCAGGCGGTATTCACAGCTTCGTTCCAAAATTGAACATGTAGCTTTGAATCAGCCAGCATTGTACATGCAGCTTCAATCAGTGTACGGTTCTTTTATTCAGACACCCCATTCTGTTGAGGAACATAAGGTGCACTGAATTCCCGATGAATTCCTTTCTGTATACAGAAGAAATCCAATACATTATTCCTGAACTCAGTTCCATTGTCATCACGAATTCATCTCACTTTCAATTTGTAAAGTGATTAGATCTTTGTAATAAGGTTCTGAATTAGCACAGGAGTTTGATCTTTCGATCCCATAAATAATACCCACGAGTAACGAGAGAAATCATACGTCACAATTAAACAATAAAAATCTCCAGCAATGCTAGCACGGTTCACTGGACCAAGAGATCCATATGAAGTCGTTCCAGAGGAGTAACGATATCGTTTAGTGATTTGGTCGGGTGTGATTTCTTCTTCTGTTTCCCCTTCTTGCATGCGACGCAATGATCATTAAATTTGAAGTTCTTGAGGGGCACACCATTCACTAATTCATTTGTCATCAAAAAGTTCATTTTTCTTAAGTGAATATGTCCCATGCGTCTATGCCAAAGAATAGAATCTTTCTCCGTTGCTTTAGACACGAAGCAAGTAGATGAAGGCGAAACTTTGACATTGTAACTCATGTCAAGTACATAAATATCATTTGATCGAGGTGATCGCATGACAACCATGTCTTCTGGAATTGTGTATCCCGGTTGAAGAATAACACATTCCTTGTCGGTGAATATGGTGGTGAACATCTTATCGCAAATATGTGAAACATTCAACAGATTGTGATCCACCTTTTCACAATAATTATCCTTTTCAAACGTTATTCTACCGTTTGAAACTTCCCCTTCTTTTGTAATCATTCCTCCTTGATTACCAGCAAACGCCACATAACCCCCTTGAATATCTTTAATGTTGTTCAGAAGGTCTAGGTTGCCAGTTATATGCCGAGAACATCCGCTATCCAATATCCATTTTTGAGTTGATACGGACCTAGATGTACCCTACACAAACAAGTAAAATGATTAGTCCAAAAAGGCAGCCCAAGCCTCAGTCTTGGACTCTCCCTTTGAAACTTTTGGAGAACTTAATAATTTAACACACGTATTCGGTACTTGAGAATAAGTGGCAGTTTTCTTAGTTTTCTTCTTAAGATAACCATCACGGATTCTTCCCGAATCTGTGTTTGAACAGATGGGTTGAGCACGATCAACGCATGTGTTCAATACATTAAGTGTATCAACCCGAATTACTTTCCTCGGATTGATGTTTGAATACATTATCATAGAATCATCAACTTGATTTTCCTTTGTGTTTGAAAAAGATTTAATCTTGCAAGTTGAATAATCTTTGATATTGTTGATCTTTGCTTTGCATCGTCTTGAAACATGACCCGGTTCACCACACTTGAAACACGGTCGAGAGTCATTTAAATTTTGTTGTGATGATGTACCGGTTGTTTGTGATATCAAAGTTTTAAGATCAACAGATTTAGGTATTCCACAAGTGGCCTTCTTTGATGACTCATGTTTTAAACCCTTTTTTGTTTTGTAAAATTCAAGATTTGTCAAATTCGATGAATTTTCCAAACCTGACGATTTTATGAATTTTATAGGTTTGAAAACATTTATTTTTTGTTTTTGAACATTACTAGTTTTTGATTGAAAGAATTTCTTTTCAAGTTCAGTCATTTCAGTAGTTTCATCTTGAAATACACTTTCAATCAATTTTGGTTTAAGAAGATTCAATGGAACTTCTTTGTCTGAAAACACTTTTGAGAGACCTTTTAATTTAAATACTTTTCCAGTTGAAGTTTTCAGTGGAGGATTAATGAATCGCATTAATTCCTCATCAGACACTGAAAGCTTATCTGTGGAAGTTACATTAACATGTTCCTTTGGAATTACTTTAGGAATATCCTTAGGAACACGTGAATTGTTTGAAGAAACACTTGAGGATTTTGTACCATAAACAGGTTTTTCAAAATCTTCTGGTTCACACAGAATGTGATTGTCAATTGGAATGTCCTTATTTTTAATAATCACATCTGTTTCAGTCAGCTCCTCAATTGAACCGTCCATTTCATTTTTGGTAAACACCCTTTTGCTTTCAATATTAACTGGTTCACTAGTCGGTTCAAATGAATCAACATTTTCAGGTTTATCAGTAGACATATTTAAAGAATTTTCTGTCTTAGGAATGCTACTGTAATCCTGATTAAATGGAGGAGGAGTTTCAATGTATCCCAAACCTGCTTTTCCGTTCTTTTTATGTGAATGATTAACCTCGATTATTTCATTCAACAAGAAAGAAGAATCTCTGAATATACTAAGTTTATGATTTAATTCCATTTTTTCTTGTTCGATATTGGAAATGCAAGTTCGAAGACGAAGAATCTCCTTTAAATGTTGATCCACTTCAATAATTTTACAATGGACCTTAGCTTTAGGATCATGATTACTATCTGATAATTTTTGAATTTTCAGATTCGCTTGCTCAAGCAATTTTGTCTTTTGCTTATAGCATTCCTTGATAGTAAAGTAATCATTAGTAAATGTATTGTTTTGAGTTAATGCTGTTTCAAGTTTGGCTTTTAACACAGCACACTCAGAACAATCCACCATTATTGATGCAGGATCATTTACATTAATTTAAGGTGTAGGACATACCTCATCAATCTTAGCCATGCAAGCATAAGATTCAGTTTTCTCAGGAGTTGATTCTGGTTGAGATAACAGAGATTGATCACTGTCAGTTTCCGAGTAAGATGAATCACTACTCTCCAACACATTATCGCTACTGGCATCCTCAAAATTCTCCACAGGCTCAACAATAGCAACATTTGCTTGGTTTCCCAATAAGAGCTGAGACCAATCAACACCATCATTTACCAATAAAGCTTGAGTAACAGGAGATTTGTCTTGATCGCCAGAGCCAGCAGTGTTACTTTTATCTCCTCCAGATGAAGACTTTGTAGAAGCACGGTCAGAATTGAGTGAGCCAGAATAATCTTTCTTCGGCTTGTCACACTCTTTGGCAAAGTGGCCAAATTCACTGCAATTATAACATTTAACTTTTAACTTATCAAACCCAACCCTTTTGTTCAACGTGGGAAGATCTTTTCCCGTTCGTTGCATGAATCTTTTAACCTTTCGAACAATCATGGCCATGTTCCACTTCAAATCCATAAGCTTAAGATCATCTGGGTCGATTTGATCATAGTCCTCATCTATGAGATCGCTCGTAGCAATTTTACTTCCCACCAGTTGTTCATATGAAGTCATGAATGCACATACAAAAGCGAACTGTTGTTCAGCTTCTTGTAAATTGACCTTTGGTAAGGTTGAAGTATGAGCATTTGAGTTGCCAGTTGCACCACTCGCCATGAAACATACATTATGAGGACTGTTTACGTTAGGATGCTCTTGGGATTGAGCAAAGAATGCATTAATAGGCACTGAGCTTGTCGCATTATTTGCTGGTAATGCACCACCATAAAGTAACGGGTTTTGAGTTGACGACTGCTGATGTTTATTTTCTTTCAAAGTAGATTGACATTTAAGATCGAATTCCCTTTCTTCGATCTTATTAATGAATTGTACAGCAGTCAATTCAGGTTTCTGAAAGAATCCATTCTCTTTAAGCACAAACAGGAACGTCGAATAGTCTGTAGGTAAAGCATTCTTTAAAGTATCAATCTTGTCCTGTTCTGTAGGCTCAAGATCAACAGAAGACATTTCAACGATCAAGTGGCTGAAACGGTTGATCATTTCTTCTACAGTTTCATTTCATCAGAATAAAGTTTCTGAATTGGAATTTCACTAAAGTTTTCTTGCTTTCGAGAGTATTGCCCAAACTTCTGGTTTTCAAGGTAGTAAACAGTGAAGCACAGACTTTGATCGTACTATATTGATGAAAAATATGTTCCGGTAAAGCAATAGTGAGAGTAGAATAAGCTTTCGTCTCACTTTCAAAGTCCTTCAACTCATGTGTCTCATACTCTTTAAACAGTTTCGGAGTCCAACTCGTGTTGTCATTACCGATCAGTGGTGCAACATAAACATCATCAAGAAAACGAACACTGCTAGGATGCACAGATCCCAGATGTGCACAGAATCTTGGTTCCCAACGAGCAAAGTCCGATAGTTTCAACAACGTGGGACATTTATTATGACTGCCTATCTCGTTATCCATTGTCAGCATTTGTTGCAATAAGACGTTCTGTGATGCTAACGCATAATAAGATGAATTCTGAGCAGCCATCATAAACCAACTGATAAACTTCAGGGATTTAACAAAGTTTACTGTTCACACGAATGAGTTAGTAACGAATGAACAAGTAACGAATGGGTTTTAATGAATCTCTTCACATTTGTTAATGGATTAACAAATGAGCTAATAACGAATAGGTTTTAATGAATGGAATATTCGTTAAAACTGAGATACTTTAACGAATGGTATATTCGTTAAAAGTTGATTACTTTAGCGAATGTCTAAGATATTCGAATGAAAGTTAAAGAATATGACTTCTCAACGAATGTTCATTCGTACACTGTTCACACGAATAGGAGGATTTAACGTATAAGCTCATTCGTTAACAGGCTTAACGAATGAAGATCAACATAACGAATGAAGGGAATTAACGAATATGGCTTAACGAATCAAAATTGAACGAATAAGGTTGAACGAATAAGATAGCATGACGAATGAGTGTAACGAATCAGTCTTCATCCTAACGAATAAGACTTCTTCTTAACGAATCAGTCTTCAACGATTTAAACTTCTAATTTCAACTTCAAACTCGTCCGAATCTTACTGAAACTACTTAAAACTTATACCAAAACAATCTAACACCAAATCCGAACCTATCTAGCCATGTCCGAAGTCACAAACATTCTTCAATCAAGTTCAATTTAACGAATAACCAGTCTCTGATTTTGAACTTCAATTAAATCACAAAAACAATCAATTCATATTCGAAATTGATCAATTGATTATTGTTTTAACTTGATTATGTATCGAAGATCAGATCCAAGGCTCTGATACCACTTGAAAGAGCTTGGGGTTAGGATCTAGATCTTATGATTACAACGATACATGATGGTTAGGTATACGATTAAGGTCGATATACGTTAGGATTGATGCGAATGATGTGAGAGAATGAACTGGCAGAGTAACGAGAGAAAATTGATAAACAAGCTTGAAAAGGCTTACATTAATGAATAATTTACAGCATATATATAGGGGGTGACCACATTCGTTAACATAACAGTTAACGAATGTGTCATTCGTTACATTAACCACATGAATGAACTCTTCATTCGTTAATACATTTAACATATAACGAGTAGCCCTCATTCGTTATCTCATTCGTTAATCTGGGTTAACGAATGAGCTTACAGATTAGACGAATGTGTTACATTCGTTTCGGGGTAACGAATGTAACATTACATTAGAGCGAATGGCCCATTTAGCCATATTCAAATTAAGACCCCTAAACTTAAGATTAATTACATTAATGCCTTGATAAAGACTGAGACGTACAAAACGTGTATCAACAAGATCCGGCACATTATTCAAAATTTGACCATTAGAACCTTCATTGTTATACTGTCCCTGATTTCGGTTATAGGGAGCATGGAAACAAGGTGGCCCACCAGCCGGACGCCAACTCGAGTTACTTTGCCCCTGATTCTGATTCTGATTCTTGTAGTTGTTCCGGTTCTGATTGTTGTTATTATAAGCATTAGGGAACCTGTTCTGACCGGCCACAAAATCAACTTCTTGATTGTTCATCAACGGGCAATCCAGCGTACCATGACCACCTCTACACATCTCACACTTATCCACCTTAGTCTTTAACTCTTTTATCTCTCGGGTGAGATTCTCCAAAGCAGCAGCCATACCAGTCTCCAGATTAACCTGGTGCACACCTCGAGCATATGAGGGTGTACTGGTGGCAGGATTTGAATTCCCGCCTCGTGGCTTCTTCGCATATTCAGATTGCGTGAAACTTTCAAACATCTTGTTACACTCGGTCACGTTCTTCCTGTCCATCAGATTACCCCCAGCAGCTGTGTCAAACCTCGCTTGAGCCTCATAAGTAAGCCTATTGTAAAACTTCTCAAAAAGGGCCCAAGGTGTGAGCCCATGTTGTGAACAATGGGAGAGCAGATTCTGAAAACGTTCCCAAGCTTGGTAGTACGCCTCATCCTGCTCCATGTGGAATGAGTAGATCTAATCACGGAGGCGAGAGGCCTTAGCAAGCGGAAAGTACTTCTTGAGGAATGCATTGCGAAGCGCCTCCCATGTGGTGAAGGTTCCAGCAGGTTGCGAATCGAGCAAAGTGGCGGCACGATCTGAGAGTGTAAACGGGAACAAGTGAAGGAAGATCGCATCCTGGTTAGCACCTTGCAAATTGAATGTTTTGAACACACGGGTCAGACGGTTGATGTGTGCTGGTGCATCTTCATCTTCACGGCCATGGAACTGGTGGTGATTGGTGATGTTGTTCATGACATATGATGGGATCTGCCACAAGTTAGGGTTATTAATGTCGGGAGCGACAATGGGTGAGTGATCTCCATGGAACCCTTCAAAAGCTTGCTGGTACACGGTGCGGTTATTCTCAGCCATTGGAAGGGGTCTAGGACTTGGTGGTGGTGAATTTGCTGGTGAATTTGTGGGTGATGATTTCGGTGAAGTATCTATGGTGATCGGTTGCTTTTCAGACGATGATGAACTTGAACTTGCCTCGGACTTCAACTGAGTAGATCCAAAGCAATCCAACGGTGGTCCTTGCGAACGTAGATCTGGCATGTACCTACAAAGCGAAATAAAACAAGTAGTTTCTAATATAACGACTCCAATACTGAAAATAAATAAACAATTAAAAACAAACTAGACTTAATTTAGACTCCAATGACTCAACAAAACAAAACAAATAGCACGTATGTAACAAGTAGGTCCAATCAACGCTAATAACGCAATTGCCAAGACTCCCCGGCAACGACGCCAAAAACTTGATGTGCTTGAAGTAGTTTAATATTTATTAACTAAATTAACTAAAGATAAACACTAAGTAATACTCTAGACTCTCTAAACTCGACTAAACCACTAACCGGCAAGTGAACCGATCGACTCTAATAAAGCTAAGTAAGTTCGGATATCGAACCCACGAGACTCTTTTAATTACGTTTATTAGCTAATTAGACTCGACTACAAAACATGACTTATTAATTATATTTGTTTGGGGGATTTTTAATTAAAATACTAATTTAATACTATAATTAAAAACTAATTAAGAAAACAAGCAATTTAAACGAAAGCAAAGTTTGTTATGAAAATAAGATGATGATGAGAAAACTCCCTAGGCTAGACTCCCTTAAATTTCAGTAATGACCTGACTCGGGAAAATATTAAGTTATGGACTGGGATCGTAAAATAGACACTTAAAAGAAAACCCAAATAGGACCCCTGACCCTTCTCAAGAGAAAACCTATGGATTTCTAATAAGTTTTAACGCATACCAGTATTAAAAATCAAGTTCGCTTGCGGTCACCCAATTGTTTATAATTTAGTTCCTTTATACGAAATCCTACCTTACAGCGCGGAAATCAAAGGCAATTTACTATACTTAATTGATTTGATAAACAATAATAAATAATCAACCCTAGACGGACTCCTTACGAAGAACTAAATCTAGCAAGATTAAATAGTAAAGACTTATCATTAACCTAGCACTTTACAGATTTTAGGTTAGCAGCACACTTAGGTTTATTTGACAATATTATTCATATGATCTTATCATGACATTAATCATAAAATAATCAAGAACATAAAGTAATTGACCTAATAGCAATCCTATCATATGACAAACATTAATCAAGGAAAACTATGGAATAAAACTCAACAAACAATCCTAAGTATCCATATGCATCAATCAGTTATAGATAAATCTTTTACTAAACCATAAAAACCATAACTTAAATAAATCCCAAAGTCAAATCAAAACATCAAAGTAAGTTCATCATAACCAAGGCAGTTCATGCAATTTAGCCTAGCATCTTAGGTTTAAACAAATCAAACAAACAAGAATTCATGGTGTAAAATAAACGAAAACGGAAGAAATAAAAGATAGAACCCGTGTTCTTCGTCTTCAACCAATATGCGCAACACCAGCTGATTATTCGACTCCAAAGCTGCCGGAAACTGCTCTCGGTTACCTCGAACTCACCAAATTCGTCTGGACTTCAAGGTATGATTAAGGTGAGTTTAGGGGTCTTTATATAGGCAACAAGGGTCCAAAAATAGGTTAAGACAGCTAAACAACGAAGTTTCTGGAATCTGAACACCGCCATCACGCGCCGCGCCGCGCGGCGGGTTCTCCCTCCCCCGTCACGCGGCGCACCGGCCAAAGGAGGGGGGGTTTGGTCCACTTTGCTGGTCCGGTTCACTCCTGGTTCGGTTCGGTTCGTTTCCTGACACGTCGGTTCTCCGGTTCGACTTGTTTTTACTCGTTTTTCGCCCTCTTTTCACCGGAATTAAAATCCGAAACCTAAAACCTAAAACCATGTTAGTAGTATACAAATCTTACGAGAAACTGAACTAAATTAATAAATATTAAATAAAATGTACACAGGATTTATATATAATAAACGTTATATCATAAAGCTGTCCCTATAGGCCCTTTTCCTTTACCTGACCGAGGTTGATATGATCCTTGGCTGGATTGACGATCAGACATCTGTACGATGTTTGATTGGAAATAGGATCGCGTTCCTATCTTATCCGTAACAGTTTATTTTTCAGTGATTGTATTTTAGATACTTTTAGTTAAGTACCTATTTTGTTTGAATCAGTATTCGTATAGGATTAAATCCTATCCGTATCATATTTAATCATTCAGTGATTATATCAGTTGGTATTGAATACCAATGTTTTCAGCAATTTCCTTATTTCTAATTAAAGCCTAGGTAATAAGTATACCTAATTCGCTAAGACCGATGGCTCTGATACCAACCTGTCACACCCCGACTTAGGGCCTGGGTGCGACGCCCGTTAGTTGGTATCTGTTTTGAAAATATATCAGAGTTGCGGGTTATTATTGGAAGTCTTTTAAAATATAATATTCATTTATAAATGTCGGGTCAGAATACCCGTTTGATATTTCAATTAATTGTCTTTTGAAAATATAATTTATTAACAATATTCTAAATAAAATATATGAGTCATCAGATCACCTCTAATGACTATATCTCCGATCTTCTATCAGTCTTGCCTGTCAGTTCTATTCTTTTACAGTTTTCCTGAAATGTGGGGGGAAAATACGTCAGCACACAGCCGGTGAATGACGCTGACTCAATAATACCAGTGTGTAAACAATAACAATACCTTTGTGACAATACTCATTAGGCACCCAACTCAATTGAGTTAAAATTACCCTAAGTACATGTACATTTAATCATATACACAATATCATTTCTCTGATCAGTCCCGTAGACTACCAGAGGCATGTTTGATGATATGTATGGCCTCGGGGAACTCCGAGTCACCATGTATGTATGGATCCAGACACATGTATACTCTTAATTTAAGTATGCCCGTTTCTCATTATTGTAACACAAAGTTTTAAGGATTCGTAAATCCTATGTAAACAGTTCAGGCTCTAAAAGAGTTGTAAAAGTTTGGGGCGTATTCACCTTTTATGATTGTAATCAGTTTCTGACACTGATTCCTGTATATTGATAAGTTTCGGTTACTGACCCCTGTCTGTAAATCAGTTTCTGTTACTGATTCCTGTTTCTGTTTTCAGCTTTTAGTTTGATAGATTGGTTGCTATCTCGGACCTATAGTACGAGTATAACATTTGTATAAATATCTAGATCAACGATCTAGCTTCAGACCCCGTAGTCTGTTTTGTATAGCTGTAACCTTGATAATTTATTTGTTTGTATAAAACATGTGGACATTTAGTCCCTTTGTTTATCTATTAATTATATATCATGTTTCTTCTTCAGGAAGAAACATTTATACCAGATTTCTTCTTCAAGAAGAAACATTACTTTAACTATAACCTGTGTGAATGAATAGTATCTTTTCTTAATTATTAAGAAATACTATATAACTATAACCTTTGCATGTAACTGATTACGTTTTTTAATCATGAAGAAACATTAATTTAACTATAACCCTTGCTTATGAAAAAGTTATACTATGTTTATCAGTAATCAAGGTTCGGGCTATACCCCCGACTATGGCCTAAGCTATTATAATAATAACAATTTAATAATATTTAAATAGAACCCCTACTTCACACGGGTATTTGGAGTTATATGCCTATGATTGATCGAGCGGCACTTCTACTCTGATCAGTCCCGTAGACTACCAGAGGCATGTTTGATGATATGCATGGCCTCGGGGAACTCCGAGTCAACATGTATGTATGGATCCAGACTGTCAGGACCGTGAGTCGCGTGAAACCTTAGAAAGTTTGACAAGAACACACCGACTCGGTTACCCAAAAGGCCTGTTGAATATCATGGCAGAATCAGGATATCCAACGAATGGGAACGAATGGGTGTGAATAATAAACACAAAACAGTAATAAATGGTCAATCAAAGCTCATTCAATAGACAAAGATTCACTGTAATAAATACATCATTAATGGAACAGTGAAAGGAATGTCTAGGGTTTTGTGTGACGGCGGCGGCGGCGATTGTACGAGAAAACAAAGAGAATATTCTTTGGAATTTTTTTCGTACTCAGTGCGTGCCAGCCTGTATTCCGTCTGGAAATCCGTGTCCTAAAAGGTATCCTAGGACCCCTATTTATAGACCCTGACATTCCTTCTAGAAGTTCCTAATCATTAGATAATGAAATACAAAATAATACAAGTGTTGAGTCCTTGAGCAAGATAACAATCTTGCTCGAGCAAGCTCACTAAGATAGGTATGCTCGTTGACTGTCCTCGAGCATACTTTACTTAGAATATCTTCAGTGAAGATATTCCCTTCCAGTAGACTTCATTCTTCTTGACTAGTCCATGCTTTGCTCGAACCAATCCATCGAGCAAGCTCATTCTTCTTGATGTCTTCAGCTTTTCTTATTCAGCAATCTTTATCATGCTCGGATGTAAATCCTGCTCGGGAAATGAACTGTGCCCGAAGTTCTTGCTTTGATCACTTGACATCTTCTTATTGCATCCATGCTTGTCTCCATGTGCTCGATCATCCTGTGCTCGTAACACTTGGTTAAAACTTGTATGATCAAGCTGTTTGCTCGATTGGCAATCCATGCTCGATAGAAGAATACTCTTGCTCGTTGAAGTGTAGCTTGCTCGAAGCCTTAACACTTAGAATAATTAACCATTTAAGGTTCTGAAGACCTTGCTCGAAGTAGTAAAACCATGCTCGATTGTCTAGGCTTGCTCGAAGTCCATACTTAGCCGTTTTCTGAGGAGGTTGAGAAGATTCCAATCTTCCTTATCATAAATCCGACCCAACAATCTTCCCTAGATTGGAACAAGCTCAGATACACCAAAACATACCTGCATTGAGTTACACATGTATCAGACATAGAATATATATCATTCAAGAACATGTCATTTCATTACATAATTAGTAATTCTGCCTCATGGGCATTACAAATTAAAGTTTTTACAAATTAAACAAAAATACAAAGATAAACAGAAATAAAATCCATCATCCATTAGCTCCATTCTGTCATCTTCTTCCTCTGCTCCTTGTATCAGATCTTTCCTTTAATCTCTTGACATAGGCAGCTCTTTGTTTGATCATATCCAATTCCATAGCATCTAAGGAGTCATTGGAAACTTTGCATCAATTAAGTCTTGTAAGTCTTGAGGATGCATGAATTTGAGATCCTCATCATGTCGTATCACTGCAATGGGAATTCCAAACACGTTTCTCAAAGTGATTGAATCATTGTGCTGATTGTACGTTATGTATGTGATTCTCCCAAATTGTTGTACCATCGAGTTTGGTTCCTTCATTACTTCCCTCATCGCCAAGCACTCTTTAAAAGTCTTCCTTTTATAATGTGAGTTGCTTGCTTGAGTCTTTTGTTTCTTGGCATCAAAGAGGGAGAGCTCTGAGGTGTGCACTTCATTTATCCGTTTGTTTCCTTTCTCCCTCTCTGCCTGGCTTCGTATCTCCCTTTTCTTCTATTGCAAAAATGGGAACCCCCTTTCTGCCTGTTCCTTTAAAAATCTTGAGATATCATTTCTTTGCTAACCAGATGGCTGACTTCTGATTTGATTGTCATACAAGGTCAATTCAGCCATCCTGGTTAGTTGTTCTTTCCTGAAATTTCTCAACTCATCCCTAAAGATGATGAGATGTTCTTCCTTATCTTCATTAATGACTCTCAAGGTCTTTGATCGTCTATCGAAGAAGAGATGTGTGGGCAAATTTACATCACGTGGTGGTTCAGGCCTCACAACCTCTGACCTTTGAGTCCGGCTTGTGCTTCCTTGCTGAGTTTTCTTTTGTGCACCAAGCCCTTCTTCGTCATACCATCTCTTGATAGTCTCATCATTTTGTGAAATCAATCTTCCCATTCCAACTCCCTTCTTGTGCAATGCACTCATCATTTCTGCTCTCACTAGATTATCCATCTTCCTTCTATCTTCCGGCAACTTTCTTTCTGTCTCCATGTACATTCTTTGCTCCCTTTTGTATATCTCCAGTAGTTGAGCATGGGGCATTCTGTTGAACTCATCTTCGGACATTCCCTTGTTCATTACTAGCTCTTTTAAATTTTGGACTCTCTTGGGGTCTTGAAACCATTCTTTTGCCTCATTTTCTTTCTTCTCAAATTCAATTCTCTCTTTTTCTTTCTGCTCATTTTTTCTCTTCTCTCTTTCAAGATTTGCAGCCGTCTGTTTTCTTGCATGAGAGTCTTTCACATTTTGAACTTTCTTCTTCAGCTCCTCCAAGGTGAGATTGATCAATGACTCATTTAAATCCATGAATTTGCAGGAATTGAATATCTTTATGTTTCTCCTTAACTGATTCATATTCCCTGTTTTCATTAGTTCTTCTTCTTTATTCACATCTTCAATCACCTTTGCCATGTCATCGACCAGAGCCTTTTTGTACAGTTTATCAATGGAGTCAAAGGATTGTAGATTTAAAAATGCAGGCTTATACCCAGCCTTTATCAGAAATTTCCTTCTATTCTCTCTCTCTCTCTCTCCATCCTTCAGCTTCAGACGCTATGACTTCATTGGATAATCTTTGAAGATGTTTCAAGTCATAGCCCAAGCTCATCAAATAGTCTCTATCTTCATTTTCCATTTCAGTCTCCTTAGACTCCTCATTGTCTTCATTCTCAACTTCCAAATCAATCACATCTTCAAGATTATGAAGAGCCTCAATCATTGGTTCTTCAACATTTGCAGATTGAGCCCTCCTTCTTTTTTCTAACTTTTCTGATCTCAATTTGTACACCATTTTCTTTACAGATTTCTATCTTTTAGTTTTTGGTGTCTCAACTTCAGATGCAGCTTTTCTTTTCAAAGATGATTGAGTTGGAGTGGATGTGTCAAGTTGCTCTACTTCAGTTTCTGGTTCTTCAATTATGATGTCCTCATCCACTGACTCTGATTCTTCAATAACAGGTTCATCTATATAAGTCTCTTCAGATTCTTCAGTAACTTCTTGAATAATGGGCTCATTTGGTTCAACATGCTCTTCAACTCTTGGTTCTCCTTCTTTACTCAAATTAATGAAGTCTTGTTGAGCCTTTCTTGCTGCTATCACTATCTCTGGATGATGTCTGTCTGGGTTATTCAGAATGAGTGTAATATCCTTCATTATGACCAATTTAACCATAGTACTTGCTGAGACTTCAATGGTTTCATCTTCTTCATGGATAACTGGTCCCAAGCCAAGTTCTTGTTCCTTTTCAGGATTTTCATATTCAGTCACTGATTGTTCTGGTTCATTGGTTATTGGCTCTTCAGGCTCAGTGATAACTGGCTCTTCAGTCTGTGTAGGTTCTTGTTCAACTTCATTCAAGTTTGTTTTAAGAGCTTCAATTGTAGCTTTAAAGGCATCATCTACCTCTTTCATCATCCTTTCATCTTCCTCCTCTTTTTCTTTCATGTTTATTAAGGCTTCAATGACTTCCTGAAGGATTTCCTCCTCTTCTTCATTCTCCATAGCCTCCAACTCTTCATTCATTAATTCAATTGCAGTTTTCATAGACTCAGCTTCTGCCACATCTTGATCAACTACATTTTCTTTGTACAAAATATCATCAGACTGAACTGTATGCTGGGGTAGGGGATGTAGATCATCTTCAGTAAGTGCAACCCCTTTTCCTTTTGCTTTTCTTTTCATAATTTCTTCTTCGGTTTCTTCTTATTCTTTATCCTCCCCCTCATCCTCCAATTCTCCCTCATCATATGCTTGATTGATCATGTTTAAGGAATTTGATGGTTCAATCTCCATATCCTCCTCTTCTGAACTTTCATATAATTCACCAATTAAACTCAAGCCTTCTGCACCTTTAGGTTTCTCCCCCTGCTTTGGTGCATCTGAGGTCTTCTCAACCTCAGAATGCCCCTTGAGGGTTAGAATCTTCAATAAAGCATCATTTAGTGCATCTTCCAATGACGAGTTCCTTGCAGCCAAAATGGCATTCTGTTCTTTTAACATTATGTTCTCAAACTTAAGTCTTGCATTCTCACAGACAATGTCATAAAGATTAGGGCCTGAAGGTGGGGTTTCTTGAGTAGGCTCTGGAGCGGGTTCAGAGGATGGGATTGGTTGAGTTGGTAGGGTAGGTTCAAAAGCAGGTTGATCTTGAACGGGATGGGTTGATTGAGGTGGTGAAGGAATGTTAGCTGTTGGTTCAGTTTCAGATAAAGCAGGCTCAGTGGTGGCTGGTGAAGAGGTAATATCGTGATGTCCATCATTCACCTCAATGGAATCTGTGTCATCATGGTAAACCTCAGGTGGTGGTGATTCTGGTGGAGTCACCTTCTCGATTGTTGCAGTAACATTTGATACAACATCAGCTACAAATGTATCATCATCCATCTGCGCGGTAGCCGGAGAAGTTGGACTCACAATTGTGTCATTCACCTCCTCATGGACCTCCTCTGTATCGTCTACCTTATATGCAACTTGATCAATCAAAGCAACATCTTCCTCAACTACCTTCTGTGCATCAACAGAATGATCAATAACCATGTCATTTCCACCTTCCGGGCCATCTCCTCCATCATCATTTTGATTAACATCATCTTCACCATCACTATCTTCAACATCACTATTTCCTGGACTCCTTGGTACATCAATAGCTTCTAGTGCTGGTACGAGCAACCACGCGAGTAAATCCCATTCATCATTATCAACAAACTTGCTTTTAGCATCTTTCAATCCTTTGCAAACGTTTGGATTCTGCAATCCCAACACTTCACCAGTCCGTTGAAGATCAGGCAAAACCCTGTCTATCAAAATCTGTAGAAACCTCGGATACATGAGGATCTTTGTCCTTTTGCCTTCTCTGCATTGGAAACCAACCCTTGAAAGATAAGTCTTGAAACATTAAAGGGTTGCCTGTAGAGTATTGCAACAGTGAGAGTCCCAAGCTCTCTACTTAATAAAGTCCAAGTCCCTCTCCTAGGAGATAAGGACTGGATCACATGGTGAATTAAGAACCGGTAGATCAACGGAAAACTTCCCTTTTGAAACTAGCCCTCCTTCACTCCTCCCTGGTAGCCCATCGTCTCTTGAAAGACTCTCAATAGCCTCGGGGCAGAGTAAGACAGCCGAGCCCCAAAGTTGTCATTTAGGTCTAGTGCAGCTCTGATTAAGGCTTTTGTTATCTCAATGTGGTGATTCAGAACCGACGCCTCAATTCTCTCTCCGTTGACATCGTTGACATAAGTTGCGGACTGCCAAAAATCTGTAAGATGGCTCCTGTAGAGTGTAGGATTTTCAGTCAATGCCACCCGCAGATTAGAGTTGCTTAAGAAATTTATCATCGGCTCCAATTCGCGGTTTTCATCATCTATCTCCAACTGAGCACACATATTATGCCGTTTTTCGAATTTAAACGCCATCAGTTTTGCAAAAATAAAAGAATGTCAGTACACAAAGTCGCAAAACTAATATATTAGGATAGATAGATGATTAATGGCGTCTTCAATTAACCTGTTCCGTAGTAATATGCGTACATGTCAGAACAAGTAAACAGTTAGTCAAAATTTCAATTAGAAACCCTAATTTCGAAATCGGTGTGACGATTATTGAATAACGATGTCTTACCGAAGTCGAAACAGAGCTAATGGCTGTAATCGAAGTGAAATTAAGCAGGTATTAGAGCAGCGAGCAAGAGGGAGATAGCACGAGCAAGAGGGTTTTTGCAATTAGGTTTAAAAGAGGAAGAGATATGTGAAAAATTTTCTAAGTCCCCCTTTTATACCTAACGTTTGGGTGGTACAGTACCTTGGTTTGTCGTCTAGCACACGACAGTTGTCATTTAATTTCAAATTTAATTGTACCTCCCTTGCTCGAGCATCAACCAAAGTAAAAGCTGGCCCCCTCTGTACACGAGTACATGGTACAACCCTTGCTCGATGTACTTGGAATATTCTCTGTCCTTGCTCGAGTACATGGTACAACCAGTATACGAGACAGAGTAGTATTCCTCTAGACTTGTGCTCGATTTCCTTCCCAAAAGTTTCAACTTACTGGAGTATCGAGTCATACTCGAGGTGTAGTGTGCTCGAGTGTACTTGTCAATTTATTCAATATAAAGTCCTGAGTCATACAAGTAAGCAGACCTTACTCGACTATGCATCATGCTCGAGATACTTAGAAATATATCATCACTACTCTATGCTCGTGATGTATTCCCGTGTTAGAAACTTTGCTCTAGACTCTATAGCTCTATGTGCTCGACGTACTTCTATGCTCGAAAGCCTTAGCAGATTAAACCTTTCCTAATCCTGTACTCGAACTCACAGCCTAAGTGTCTAGCTCTCAAGTTTGCTCGAACTATTTCACAAAATGTTCCATCAAGTTCCTTAGCTCGAATTCTTATACCTAAGTATCTAGCACACAATTATGCTCGAAACACATAAATACCTCCTATCATTCAGTTCTTTGTGCTCGAAAACTTAGATCTTAACTACTTACCATGCAATCATGCTCGAAACACATAACATCAATTTTCATAACTTAGCAGGTACTCGAAGATAAAAAGCATGCTCGAAAGACTTAACAGCAAATCTTTCATGTCATACTCGAAACAGATTGTCAATTCACACGTCTCAAAGTATACTCTAAGTAGCAATACATAAGTAAGCACAGTCTTTATGCTCGAAACACTTAACTTAAAGTTCAATTCAGTTTTGAGAACCACAACTGTTAAGCCACTAACCCAAGACATGATTAATCATGTCTGGTGCTCAAAATTTCAATTTTTCTCAAGGAATAATCATTGCAGAACAGTAAGTTAAATTGAGAAATTTGTTTAAGGTGACTTAAGAGATCAAAATCCAGTTCAAATAAAATTCATTTTAAATCATTTGGAAATATCTCAACATGGGATCAGACTATTTAAAACAACGATCACACCACTTCATGGTCAGTGTTATTATAACTCAAGTCAGGTTGACAGTAGGTATACTTAGCATAATAGCCATTGCTTTCTGTGATACATTTAAGATTCAATTTGAGCATAAGATAGGAATGGTTATCATTATAGCTTCAGATTACCTCTAATCTCTTCTCAAAGCGTATTTAGCTTTCTCCAAATCACCCCGAATTGACTCCGACCCCCTGATGCCCTGGTCAAAATTGATTTTTGTATAATAGAGCAGTTACTTATTTATATTTTTCTCTTTGATAACAGACTGTAAGGTTGAACGTTGGACTTAAATGCCATCCGGACTTACATGCCTTACATTTAGGCTGTTTAGGACTTACTTATATGCCCCACCCCTGTAGTTCCCTTAGTGCCCCTTAAGTCATGAATTCAGATAACTTATTTATATATATATATATATATATATATATATACATTTGATCTTTTTATACTTTTCAAACTCTTTCTTTCTCTTTTCTTTTGAGAGGTTTTCCATAAATCAATAATTTATTTCTGCTCAAATACTTAATAGATATTTTTATAGACCAAAAACACCAACGGGCTCGTGTATGATTGGATAATGACCTTTCTGCCTATCATTCGGAGAGATATGCTAGAGAACATACCTTATTTTCCAATGTTTCACCACATCATACTCAGCAAATTTAAGTGTATATCACATATTGCAACTACAGACTATGGAAAGCTACCATACTTTGCCAATGACTGTACTCAAAGCCTTTTGAACTTATAATCCATGGGTTAGTTATCTTAAATAGTTTTCTATCATTTCCCAATTTAGGTTGGATTCAATTTCCCAGAAAAACAGTTTCTTGCTTCCTTGATGCTGGGAACTTGGATAATATTATCATTTCTCTTATTCAATATCACCAAAAACAGTGTTGTTAGTCAAAAACTTTTACCACTTTTAAAAACCATTTCCTTTTGAGAGTTCAATTGAAGAACAGTGATTTTTAAAGATGGTGTTGTCATTTAAGCATTTGTAACAAGCACACACTTTCACAGGATCAAAACACAAACATTTGGATAGCATAGAACCAACAAATCAAGCACAGGAGTAATGGCATCTTTGCTCAAATGACTTAGAATAGTCTTATAGGAGCCTTTGCTTGTGCTCGAAGAGCAACAAGCACATTATCAAGCACAAACTCATGATCGAAGTACTTAGAATCAAAACACAAACATTTGGATAGAATAGAACCAACAAACCATCACTTAAGTCTGTCGAGCATGCTCAGAACTTCATCGAGCATGCCCGAAAGTCTATCGAGCAACCTTAGTAGTATATCATTTCAATGATTGTGCTCGAAAAACTTTAACTTTGTGCTCGAGCAGTAATTTGCAAGGAATAAGCACGGTATCCTGAACACATGTACATGCTCGACCATTGGTAACAACACTCATGCTCGAGTTACTTGAGAAAAACCTCAAGTATGGATTGTTTGTGCTCGAAGAGCGTTAAACACCCATCTACCACAGAAGCATGCTCGAAACACTTGCAAAAATTTTCGAGACAGCATTCTATGCTCGAGCAGCTGAGTAATGACATCTTTTCTCAAATGACTTAGAATAGTCTTACAGGAACCTATGCTTGTGCTCGAAGAGCAACAAGCACATTATCAAGCACAGACTCATGATCGAAGTACTTAGAATCATAAAAATTCATCATGCAGGCACAGATCAAAGTACTAAAAGCTGTAATTAACACAGATAACAGAAATTCCACACAAGAACAGTCACAAACATGATTCATGCAATTTGAGTAATCATTTAAGCATAGCAATTTTATCATGCAAACATTCAAAGTGAGTAACATAAATCATCAGTAAGCACCTCACTTGAGCAAACATCCTAAATTAAACCTCATCAGCATTTATCATTCCTAGGCATTTTAACAGAAAATGAAACCTAGTCTTATCTAAAGGTTTGGTGAACAAATCGGCCAAATTATCAGATGTGTCTACACTTTTCATTTCTATTAGCCCTTTTTCTTGACAATCCCTAATGAAATGATGTCTAATTTCAATGTGCTTAGTCTTAGAATGTTGGACTGGATTCATAACAATAAACATAGCAGAAGTATTATCAAAAAAGATAGGAGTAAGTAAGAAATTCAGACTACAGTCCAGCAGTTGATTTTGAATCCACAAAACCTGTGCACAGCAAGCAGAGGCAGCAATATACTCAGCTTCAGCAGTGGAGATTGACACTGTAGTTTGCTTCTTGCATTGCCAAGACATCAGCCTGTTCCCTAGAAACTGGCATCCTCCAGAGGTTGATTTTCTACTCATGTTGCAATCATCATAGTCACTGTCTGTGTAGGCCATCAAGTCAAAGGAAGGGTTCTTTGGATACCAAATCCCCAAATCTGGTTTTCCCTTTAAATATATGAAAATCCTCTTAACTGCTAGCATATGTGAAACCTTGGGGTTAGCTTGAAATCTTGCACAGACACACACAGAAAACATTATATCTGGCCTAGATGTTGTGAGATACATCAATGATCCTATCTTGGCCCTGTATTCATGCTGGTCCACTAGCTCCCCCTTTTCATCAGATACCATTTTCTCATGTGTATCCATTGGTGTGGACACTTTCTTGAAGTCTTGGCACTTGAAGTTGTTAAGAATCTCTTGTACATATTTGGATTGATTTATGAAGATGCCATCAGCTTTCTGTTGCACTTGAAGTCCAAGGAAGAAATTCATTTCTCCCATTGAGCTCATCTTGTACTTGAATTTCATTACTTGCTCAAACTCTTTGCATATCTATTCATTTGTAGAACCAAAGATAATGTCATCCACATACACTTACAACAGCAGCAGCAGATCTTTGTTCCTTCTTTTGTAGAAAAGAGTCTTGTCAATTGCCTCTCTGCAGAAACCATTTTCCAACAAATGATTTGACAGCTCATCATACCAAGCTCTTGGTGCTTGATGTAATCCATATAGTGCCTTGCTGAGCTTGTAAACCTTGTTGGGATGCATTGGATCTTTAAATCCAGGAGGTTGAGTGACATAGACTTCTTCATCAATTTTTTTCCATTCAAAAATGCAGACTTTACATCCAATTGATAGACCTTTATATTCATGGATGCTGCATATGCCAGAAAGATTCTGATTGCTTCTAGTCTTGCAACTGGAGCAAAAACTTCTTCAAAGTCCACTTCTTCCTCTTGTAAGCATCCTAGAGCTATCAGTCTTGCTTTGTTCTTAATAACAATTCCTCTTTCATCCTTTTTGTTTCTGAAGACCCATTTTGTGCCAATAGCATACTTGCCTCTAGGCTTGTCAACCAAGTCCCATACATGTAAGTCTCTGAATTGGGCTAATTCCTCCTGCATAGCTTCTACCCAGCTGTTGTCTTTCAAAGCTTGATTAATGTTCTTTGGTTCAACTTGGGATAAGAAGCAGGCATACAGGCAGATGTTTGCCTTTTCAGAAGAACTTCTTGTCACTCTCTCATGCAAATCTCCTATTATGTTTTCTACAGGATGGTTTCTTTCAACAGAGGTGGTCTGCACAACTTGTTGTGCAGAAACTTCTGTCTCTAGATTTGTCATGTTTAACTCAGCAGATTCATCTTCAATTCTCACTTGAGATTCTTCATTTGCTTGAACTTGATTTATCTCTGATGAAGATGCTTCATTTGACCCAAATTGTAGAGAGTCAAACAAAGACTGGAACCTATCTTCAAATTGATTTATCCTTTCAGTCTGAACAGGTTGCTGACATTGAATTGGTTCACTCTCTACTTCACTTGGTCCTTCATTAGAGACTTCCACTGCATCATCTTGTCCATTTGTATCAACTTCAGCAGCCTGACGGTTGTTCCTTTCAAAGTTAAATCCATTAGAATCAGGAGCAACAGATGACTATAGCTTGTCTAGATCAACTTGTCTTTTTTTTTCTTTATCTTCAAAGTTGGTTCTGTACATGCTGTCATCCATATCTTCATTGTAGATTTTGAAGGACTTGATCATCTTTTCAAAGTCAAATAGCCACTTGGGTCCTTCAACATTATTGAAATGGTTTTCATTGAAAATTATATCGGAAGACTCAATAACCACCATGTGCTCTTTCACATAGACTCTATAAGCTTTTGAATGAGATGAATAGCCCACAAAGAAACATTCCAGTGATTTGGACTGGAACTTGTTCAAATAGTCCTTTGTATTCAGGAGTGAGCATCTGCATCTAAAAGGCTTTAAGAACTTCACATAAGGCTTTCTTTTAAAGATAACCTCATATGGAATCTTATTTTGAGCCTTGTTCAATAGAACCCCGTTCTGCACATAACATGCAGTGTTGATTACTTCTGCCCAGAAAGTGACTGGCAGATTTGCATCAGCAATCATGGTCCTTGCAGCTTCAATTAATGTTCTGTTTCTTCTTTCTGCAACACCGTTTTGTTCAGGAGTTCTGGGAGCACTGTATTGTTGAAAGATACCCTTAGAAGTGCAGAATTCATCCATAGTTCCATTCTTGAACTCTGTCCCATTGTCACTTCTAATGACCTTCACCTTCCTCTCAAGCTGATTTTCCATTTTTAGCACATACGTTCTGATCAACTCTGTAGTTTCATCTTTGCTTCCCATAAAGTATACCCAAGTAAACCTTGAATAGTCATCAGTAATCACCAGGCAGTATCTTTTCTTCCCAGTACTTGGAACACTTACATGACCAAATAGATCCATGTGTAACAGTTCCAAGACCTCATCAATAGTGTTTATCATTTTGCTTTTATGTGAGTATTTGTGTTGTTTCTCTTTCAGGAAAGATGTGCATTTTTCTTCCAATTTGAACTCTCTTGTGGGAAGGCCAACAACATGTTTACCTTTTACAAGTTTGTTCATGTTCTTTAAGTTCACATGACACATCTTCCTATCCCATAGCTTAGATTCATTTTCAGTTGCTTTTGACACAAAGCATGAACCACCTCTTGAAGTTGCACTGTTCATTCTCAGTTCATAGAGGTTGCCATTTCTTGGAGCCATCATCATAATCATATCAGTTGGAATCACAAATTCAGGATTCAATATCAGGCAATGTTCACCATTGAAAGCCACCTTGTATCCTTTGTCACAGACTTGAGAAATGCTAAGCAAATTGTATTACAGTCCTTCAACATGCAGTACATTCTCAAATGATACTTTGCCATTTGTGAGTGTTCCTCTACCAACAATCTTACCTCCATTTTCATCACTCTCAAAGGCAACTGGCCCTTCATATTTCTTTTCATAATTGATTAACACACTCTTGTCACATGTCATGTGCCTGGAACATCCACGGTCCATATACCATGAGTTATTTTTGTTCAATGACTGTTCCTGCACATACACATAAAACAGAATTAGTTTGAATCTGATTTACAAACTGCATCAGTTTGTAATTCAGTGTTAGTGGAAAATTCATCGGGAGTTGGAAGCGGAACAGGAGGTGGATCTTCATACACAATTTCACAATCTTCTTTTGTATCAGAATCTGACCCATTCTTCACTGCTTGTGATTTGATTATTTCTTCTATCTGCTCAATCAAATAGGTTTTCTTTTCAATCACCTCCTTCTTTGTCTTCCATTGGAACACTTTTGGTTCAAACCCCTGTTTTAACAGAAACTTTTCATCACCATTAAGAACTCCAGGTCTGATCTTTGCTTTTCCCTTATTAGTTGACCTTTTGTTCTTCTCAGCTTTATGTGGCTCTTTCTCATTTACTTTGAATTTCAGAGTGGTCTTGAGTTTTCTTTCAAGAATCTCCTTTTGTTCCACATAACCAGATTGTACTTGAGTATTTGAAGATTCAGCCTGGTCATGCACTTTGGCCATAAATGCAACATTTGCCCTCTCCATTTCAACAGCATGATTGCTCAAATCAAATTCCCCATCCTGTGGCACCCTGGTAACAGCAACATTTCCTTGGTCTCTCTGCCAGTTCACATTGTTCTGATTTGTTCTGTTCTGGTTTGTGTGAGCCTGCATTTGGTTGTTTCTTTGAGGTTGAAATGTTTGCTGTTGGGGTCTGCTTGGATTTTGGTAGGGGTTCTGGTTGGTAATCTGATTCCTTTGCTGCTGGAAATTTTGATTCTGGTTCTGGTAGAATTGATTTTGATTCAATTGATTTCCAGCTTGCCTTGGCATGTTACATTCTCTGGCAAAGTGTCCAGGTTGTTGACAGTTATAACAGATGGCCTTCGATTTGTCTAATCCAATTATTTCAGTTGGACCATTGAAGCTTGCTCTACCTGTCCTGTTATACAATCTCTTGCTCCTCACTGCTAGCATAGCTGCTTGCCATTTAATGTCCATATCTTCTAAATCATCAGCATCTATTTGTTCTAGATCTTCTTGCACAATGCTTGTATTTATCAGATTCTTGGCCACAAAGGCATGGTATGACTCAGTGAACATGGAGAACAAGGCCTGGTAGTCTGTTCCTTGAGTTGGGTTGTGCTGCATGAATGTAGTCTGCCCATTTGCTAAAGTTGGTGTGTCATCTTCAATCAGCTGAACATTTAATCTTGATTGGCTACTGCAAGATGAGCTTGTTTCTGATGGTTCCTCAACAATAGGCTGTTGATTCTTGATTGAGAGGTTTCCCATTGGTGCTACAAGCGCATTGTTCATTTGAAAACTTGGTTTATCCTCTCGAATCATATGGTTCTCAATCATCTCATGTTCTGCAGCCTTGAGAAAGGCAATCACATCATCCAATTTAAAGTTTGGAAAACTGGCCTTTTCTTTGATGAACTTGCTGGCAGTGTACCACTCACCAGACATAGATAATAAAAGTTTCTTGTTCAGATCAAAATCAGATATCTGAAGGTCGTTGTTCTAATTTCATTCATAATCATCATGAACCTTTGCAGAGCTGACTTTAATCTTTCTCCTTCCTTAAACTTGAATCTGTCAAGCTGTTGTTTCAATTTGTCTTTCTTGATGTCTCTCAATTCAGTATTCCCTTCAAACATTTCAATAACTGCATCATACATACCCTTTGCGGTCTTATGATGATTTACAGTTGTCAGGATTTCCCAAAAAAGCCCTAATTTCAGTATAGACAAAGCTTTATCATCTCTCTTCTTCATCTTCAGTTCAACGGTTGCGTTGTTGTTTGGAGCTGTTGAAGGAACGCAGTTTCCAGTGATGGAAGTCCAGAGCTCTGGGTCATTGTAGTTCACAGCTGCTTCAAAGAGCACCTTCCATTTATGAAGTTTTCTTGTCCAAGCAACCTTGGAATCTTGTTTGTGGATACTTCTTGGTCTTCCATTTTAGTATATCTGGAGTTTGCAGTAGTGAAAGCAGAGTAAAGCTTCAAACTTTTTCATAACCTTCTGTCCCGTGGCCTTCAGCGAGCTTACTCAATCTCTGATACCACTTTTCAGGACCATGAGTCGGGTGAAACCTTAGAAAGGTTGACAAGAACATACCGACTCAATTACCCAAAAGGCCTGTTGCATATCCTGGCAGAATCAGGATATCCAACGAATGGGAACGAAGGGGTGTGAATAATAAACACAAAACAGTAATAAATGGTCAATCAAAGCTCATTCAATAGACAAAGATTCACTGTAATAAATACATCATTAATGGAACAGTGAAAGAAATGTCTAGGGTTTTGTGTGACGGCGGCGGCGGCGATTGTACGAGAAAACAAAGAGAATATTCTTTGGAATGTTTTTCGTATTCAGTGCGTGCCAGCCTGTATTCCGTCTGGTAATCCGTGTCCTAAAAGGTATCCTAGGACCCCTATTTATAGACCCTGACATTCCTTCTAGAAGTTCCTAATCATTACATAATGAAATACAAATTAATACAAGTGTTGAGTCCTTGAGCAAGATAACAATCTTGCTCGAGCAAGCTCACTAAGATAGGTATGCTCGTTGATTGTCCTCGAGCATACTTTACTTAGAATATCTTCAGTGAAGATATTCCCTTCCAGTAGACTTCATTCTTCTTGACTAGTCCATGCTTTGCTCGAACCAATCCATCGAGCAAGCTCATTCTTCTTGATGTCTTCAGCTTTTCTTATTCAGCAATCTTTATCATGCTCGGATGTAAATCTTGCTCGGGAAATGAACTGTGCCCGAAGTCCTTGCTTTGATCACTTGACATCTTCTTATTGCATCCATGCTTGTCCCCATGTGCTCGATCATCCTGTGCTCGTAACACTTGGTTAAAACTTGTATGATCAAGCTGTTTGCTCGATTGGCAATCCATGTTTGATAGAAGAATACTCTTGCTCGTTGAAGTGTAGCTTGCTCGAAGTCTTAACACTTAGAAGAATTAACCATTTAAGGTTCTGAAGACCTTGATCGAAATAGTAAAACCATGCTCGATTGTCTAAGCTTGCTCTAAGTCCATACTTAGCCGTTTTCTGAGGAGGTTAAGAAGATTCCAATCTTCCTTATCATAAATCCGACCCAACACAGACACATGTATACTCTTAATTTGAGTATGCCCATTTCTCATTATTGTAACACAAAATTTTAAGGATTCGTAAATCCTATGTAAACAGTTCAGACTCTAAAAGAGTTGTAAAAGTTTGGGGCGTATTCACCTTTTATGATTGTAATCAGTTTTTGACACTGATTCCTGTATATTGATCAGTTTCGGTTATTGACCCCTGTCTGTAAATCATTTTCTGTTACTGATTCATGTTTCTGTTTTCAGCTTTCAGATTGATTGATTGGCAGTTATCTCAGACCTATAGTACGAGTATAACATTTGTATAAATATCTAGATCAAAGATCTAGCTTCAGACCCCGTAGTCTGTTTTGTATAACTGTAACCTTGATAATTTATTTGTTTGTATAAAACATGTGGACATTTAGTCCCTTTGTTTATCTATTAATTATATATTAGGTTTCTTCTTCAGGAAGAAACATTTATACCAAGTTTCTTCTTCAAAAAGAAACGTTACTTTAACTATAACCTGTGTGAATGAATAGTATCTTTCTTAATTATTAAGAAATACTATTTAACTATAACCTTTGCATGTAACTGATTACGTTTCTTAATCGTGAAGAAACAATAATTCAAATATAACCCTTGCATATGAAAAGATATATTATGCTTATCAGTAATCAAGGTTCGGGCTATACCCCCGACTTTGGTCTAAGCTATTATAATAATAATTTAATAATATTTAAACAGAACCCCTACCTCACACGGGTATTTGGAGTTATATGCCTATGACTGATCGAGCGGCACTTCTACTCTATATCGCGTTCTACAGCTGAACCCTTCAGAGCTTTGGAGGTCGACACGCAAACCGAGGCTAACTATGTGTGTGAAAGTGTGTTTGTGTGATTTTGGTGTGAGATGGGAGTGTGCCGTGACCCCCCTATTTATAGCTGAGTTTGGGCACCATCGCGTAGCATGATGGTCCCTTCACTTAGGGCATCGCGTAGCGCGATGTCAGGCAGATGACGCATGGCTGCTGACTCAGCCCTAGCATCTGCCACGTGTCCCCCTGACGCGACACGTGTTGCTGCATCATCATTGACCATCGTGTAGCACGATGGTCCTGTGATTGGGCTCATCGCGTAGCGCGATGGGTTCTAGAATCCAAATTTTTATTTTTAGTCCCTCGTCTTTGATAACTTGCCACTTCTTGTTCATACTTCTATTTTCCAAAAATACTAAAGCAGCCCTTATGCGGCTGTGCGAGGTGCCAAGTGCGCCATCAAAACGCCACATTACGCCCATCGCCCGAGTCCGTGTCCGTATCCGAGTCCGTGCGTGTGCGCATTGGGTGCTTCGCACCCTCCGCTAGGACTATGGAGAGTGGTTAGCCACATTAAAACATCTCTATGGAAACTTGCTTCCTTATAAAGAGCTTCCATTTCTTTGTTTGTTTCCATGTGGGATGAAAGTATATTTTCCTTATTTATACCCATGTGGAATGCTTCCACTTTCTTCCATCTTTCCATATGGGATGGATTTTCTTATTTCCTTAACATAAGAATGCTTTGTTTTTCCTTTATCTCATTCTTCCCACTACTTGTCTTTGAGATTATTTTTAATCCTTCAACTTTCAAAGTTGGCAACTTTAACCCAAAATAAATATGGGTTTTTCCTAGATGTTACACCAACCTTTAAGTTTGGCGCGTAGACGTATGGGTTTATGAGGATTCTCAACCTTTAAGTTTAGCGCGTAGCTGTATGGGTTTATGAGGATTCCCAACCTTTAGGTTTAGCACGTAGCCGTATGGGTTTATAAGGATTCCCGACCTTTAAGTTTGGCGCGTAGCCGTATGGGTTTATGAGGATTCCAAACCTTTAAGTTTGGGGTTTATGAGGATTCCAAACCTTTAAGTTTGGCGCGTAGCCGTATGGGTCTTTAAGTTTGGCGCGTAGCCGTATGGGTTTATGAGATTCCCAACATTTAAGTTTGGCGCGTAGCCGTATGGGTTTATGAGGATTCCCAACATTTATATTCGTAGAGGTGATATACCATGATAGTTTGCCAGTCATTGTGTTTTAGGAACCGACATCATTGGTTGTTTTTTTTTTTTTTGGGGGGGGAACCGACATCATCTGATCAAGGGAGGTTTACATAATTGATTTCCACCCTTGCCATATTTTGTTATTGCTCCAATACTTTTTGTCTTCAAATAAACTTTAACCTTAGACGAACGGGTAATTTTGAAACTTTGTAAATAATTAATACCCATATTGTTGCCCCTCATGTGCTACTTACTGAAAACACTTTTTGTTAAGAGGTTTGAGAGGTAAACCCAGAGAAAACGTCGTGATGTGACGGAGTGGTTTCCTACTGCCCGCGAATTACCTTTCATGGGTAGCTAGCGTTCTGATGCATAATGGTTTTGGAATAGTCCATTGAATCAGGTGCCCATGAGGTGTGGACCTGTCAGAATGTGGATGCTGCCGCAGGGATTGGAGTTGACCCGCCGTCACCAATAGTGACCCGCGGCACTCGTCAGCAGTGACGGTCTTTGGTCCGCCGGCGTAAGTGGCCCGCAAAATTCAACTGCCGGCGTAGTCCACCGGTGTACGTAAGTGACCCGCTACGCATCCGCGGTGATTGGTTGCATGAACATATCTGCGCTTTTCCAACCATCGTCCTCCAACATTGGAGTTAATGGTACCATGATGATGGTGGTGTTCTAAAGAAGAAGGTGAGCGCATGTCCGGTGTTCGGTATATACTTTTCCGTGGAGAAGTATCTTGACCCTCCTGCCAAATTTTCAGAAGTGCTCATGCCTTTGCGATGCAGACACGCGGGTCGCAGTGCTGACCAGCGACGCACGGATCCGACCAGCGGCTGGCGTTGTGGACCCGCAGATTCTGTCACGCGGGTGGCGGTTCTCACCGGCGGGTGGCGTGTTGCTGAATAACTGCGGATCTAGATGTTGGGTTGAGAAGGTTTTAACGCTCCGATCTAGATGCGGGTTCCGCAACTCTGAAGAAGTGGATGCTACTGTTTTGTCACGCGAGTGTCACGGTCCGGACGAGTAGGCCCCACGGATCTGATGAGCAGAGGTTGCGGTTACGTCCTGTTCACTCCACGACTCGAGTGGTGATGGGAAGACGCAGGTGTCCAATCCGGTACCATTTTCCGTTGAGGGTGTCGTAGAAGTAACTTTCATTGGATCAATTCTTTTTTTAAAATTATATGATAATGTTTAAAGCTGGCCCCCAAATTCTATTTGCTAATGTAAGGATTCGTACTCTAAAGCTGAATTGTAAAGGCTTAATTCATTGAAAAATCTCAGATCTAAGAATTTTTTACCACTAAAATTAGGGGGTGGTTTGTTTTTTTTTTTTTTTTTAGAATCAGATCTGGAGAACATATATTGATTCAGATTGAGGGTGTAGGTGATAAAACCCATTGAGGAGTTAAACCAAAACTCAGATCTGTAAACGTCAATTTGCAAATCGAAGTCTATAACTCAGAATTTTAATCACCGACATATAAAATTTCCAGAAAGCAGTTCTGTTCTTCAATTGAAAGCTCAGAAACCCATTTAATTCAGATCTGTAACTTTCACTTTGAGATCTATAACTCAGATCTGAAATTATTGATGTGAAATCGTGTGAAAAAATAATAAGAAAATAGATCTGAAACTTGAAGTAGATAAGAACAAAGCGTGACTCGTTGTCGTGTCCCACGGATGACGCCAATGAAGAAACATGAAATGGATCTGACCTGATCTATATCGATGTTCTCCGATCTTCGAGATGAACGAGCCACGACTTCGTCTTCTTCTCCGATTGCTCGAGATCTGCCATGGAAATATGGGGGTGTGGAGGTGACTGCTAAGAGTTTTCTCTTTTTTACAGACACAAAAATATATGTGGAGGCCAAGTGTCCAAGAAGGGATCCCAAAAATGAGAGATAAAGACCCTTTATATAGGAACTCCATGGCTACCATCATGAAACCCTAACCTTAATGGGCCAAGCCTGGTTAGGGGTTACCTCCACAACCCCCAGCCCATTGGGCATTGGTTAGTAAACAATAATAATATAACAAATATAATATAAAGCACAATAAGTAAAAGGTCGTACTGGGTATTTAGGACCCTACCTCCACAGGGACAATAGATCCGGTTATCTGGTGAGCTAGCCAGCTTCCGTACCAGTTGTAGGATATGAGTCACTTTTTATTAAAAATAAAATAAACGCTAACGATACTCTCGTTAGTAATGGGAAATATAAGAGTAGAATACCGTATACAAAATCGAATAAATGAATATGTACAATTTTTTTTATATTCAAAAAAGATAAGATAATGTGCTTTCATCAGGTACTTCATATAATAGCTTCGTCTTGTGCCTTCATCACATTGATCATCGACTAAGCTCCTTGAATCACGCATTCATGAACGGTCTTTTGTGTAGTCTTCAACGATAGTTTGAAGTGTATCTTCTTGTATGATCTTTTGCTATAAAAACAAACAAACTAATATTGACGGTTGAGGCTGAGGCACGTGTTCAACACGCTTCCCTTAAAACAGATTTCAGGTCTCTACTAAAGAGTCCGTCCGTCTCCCAGGGTACAACAGCCGAAACAGTATGTACTACCGGGAAAGGTTACACGCCCGAGGTTACACCGGTATGTTGGTGTTCTTGAAAAGGAATCTTAAAGAATAAGATGGTGAGAGAATTAAGCAGAGAGTACTCCTCTCTAACCATATGAAATTATTTTAAGTGAACACAATTCAAGTACCATCCAATAAGGCACAAAGCCTACTAATGTATACAAGAGTTTAAAGAAAATCAAGTGTCCCACTTAATTAGTAACTTAATGCTATAATAAAAACTTATTAAGTGTCATCAAGCTACTATACTCAAGAGTTTCACCAAACCAAGAGTTTTATATTATTATTACAATAATTAGTTTCCATTCACCATTTCTAATTTTCCAACAATCCCCCACATGAATGGAGATTAATCAAAACACACACAAGCTATCCAATGGAACCTCGACAATTGAATATTGCAGGATAGGTAGGTGTTAGCTTTGAACCTTCCTTTGTGAGGTATACTTAGTCTCCTAGCGGTTAGTAGATGCGATGTCCTTGAACAAACCCCCATTTGTGTAGACGACAATACGCTTCACACAATACTCTCCCTAGTCGAACACATCCCCTCATTGTCGTGTCCATTATGGTCCTGGAACACTAACCTGGTTATGTGAAAGCTCTAGGAATTGCGCACCCCACAATTTCATTCGAAGCGACCCCACTTCTCTTTCACATAGGTGATTATCCATAATTCATTAAAAGCATTAAGGTTATAATGATTTACACAAATCATTAACCGTATATTATGTTTAGCCTCACAACATGTCACTGTTTTTATAGGAATGGACTAGGAAGTAATTAGACTCCCTTTATAATTTGGGAGGACATACATATTAGCTTATATGTCAACTTACCCCACAGTGACCACCCTTAGATATATAATTAGGTTGTCCTATTGAACTTAGATCTTGGGATCTCCAGTCAACTAAGTTAGGTTTTCCTTTATATACTCTTTTTCATGGGTTTAGTCTCATTCCACAACTTGATCTCTACTAAACCCTTAGGTTGTTGGATCCATAACATTATCTTTGACTTTGTCTAGTCACTACAGATAACTCGCGTAGTTGAGATCAATTTTCATGATGTGTTCTTAACTTATAAGTTAATTTTGCCTATTGTCAACTTTCGAAAGACTATAACCACAGTGGCCACCTGAATCTGGTTATAAATTTGTCTTTGTAAGATACACTTATAATTAAGACAAACACATCTCCATTATGCACTACGATCTTTTTGTCCTCCACTTAGTCATGTATTTGCTTTGTTAGATTGAATTACAATAATCCTCATTGCTAAACCTTCCAAGTCCAAATGCAAGACACCTCCACATTTAAGTGCTATTGGATAACATCATCCAACTTTTGGATGTGGTAAAGAAAGGTTCTTCCTTCCTACACAACTATGAGAAATCATCTCAATTACCATTTCTATATACCCCAAAAGGGTTGTTTCTTAAATGGCTTCCCCCACAGTTTTTGCATTTTGACATAGTTTGCTTAACTTTACTTATGACCATATATCGGCACTCGTGATTTGAACAAGACCACGTCTTTGTATTAATAAGTTCATCAATTCTTACTAACTAATAAAGTAACACACGCCTTAGTGTTAGCTTCCACCACTTGATAAAGTTTATGTGACAATCGTCAATTTCAGGTTAACTCCGTTAACTCAACTCCGTCAATTCAAACTTAAGATCATTGAATCTATAACGCACACTTCATTACATTTAAACTAGGGTTTAAATGACGCTTAACACTTACTACAGGTGTAGTCTTTCGGGAATTGCACCGAAACGCAAACGAGTTGACGCAAACGATTGATGAATAAACGAAAAACGTCAAAACAGTAATTATGTGATAATTATGTGTTAGACTTATGTGTTATGTGATAACATGGTTATAAACGTTAACTCAAGATGTAAACAAGTTAGTTAAGCTAGATAAGTAATACTTAGAAGTGGAGGGGCTAAAGTGTAACATAGTATTCTATAAATACTATGTTATAATAAACCCTAACTCTTATTTTTTTCTCCCAAAACCGATCAGCCACCCCCTCCATCCCTCTTGGCTGCCGTCACCTTCACACACACATAACACCAAGAAATCAAGCCTTTGATTGAAGAACTAGGTGCTAGGAAGGTATAATTGATTATCCTATACATCCTTGTTACTTGATTTTGATGTTTGTTGGGTTAATAACAAACCCTAAGCTGCCGATTTCTTGTATGGTGTGTGTTAACATGATTGTTGTTGAATTAATGATGATTGATAACTAGTATTGATGTTGTTACATGTTGATTGTTGTGTCTATGATTTGAGTTCAAACAAAAACCCTAATCATGTATGTAATGGGTAATTAATGTGCATGGATGGTGTTTATGGAGTTTAGAGTGTTATATGAATGCATGATAGTTCATAGATTGTTATTATGTTGAGTTTGGATGCAAACAGCTTCTGGACAGAATGTGTATTTGATGTTTAAGTGACTGTAACGAAGTGTAAACATGAATATTGGTTGAGATTATTAATACTACAGTAAACTAGGTTGAGTCTAGTTTCTAAAGAATATAAACTTGTAATTTTTGGACAAGTAGAAGTTTACTTTTATGATTTTACAAAAACGTTGTGCAAAGCTGAGCTGTTAGACCTGCTGTTAGGTTGTGTTGTAAATGCTATATCTCATGAACTACGAGACCAATTGGGTTGGTTCCACTTCTGGAAGTTGACTTATTGAGTTAGGAACCTAACCCAAGTGGTCTTGCATTTATTGGATCTTTCGTTTAACGGGAATTGCAAATAACATTCTGTTGCGTATGAATTTGACTGTTATGAGTTTGCTGTAATGATTTGATGATTTTGAGAAAACTATGTGGAATAAAAATATAATTAAATATGTTCTGGAAACCTAAGACATATGTGCTTCTGTGATGATTTTTGGTAAATTAATTGAGATGCTATGATCGGTGAAATAGTACAATCTTTCTAGTAGGATTTCTGTCTCGGTGAAACTAGCTGCTGAGTTGTGTAAAAATGCATGAAACATGATACTGGCTAGTTAATTGTTATTTGTTGACCAAAATACCCTTGCGGGGAATAATTGCTAATTGATTGCCATGATTTGACCAAATTGCCCTCATGGGGAATAATGGCTAGTTAATTGTTATTTGTCGACCAAAATGCCCTTACGGGGAATAATTGATAGTGATGTACTTTATGAATACATGACACGTATATGATTGCTTACACATGTAATGTGTCACAAATACACGGGTTAAAGTCACACACAATTCACAAACGAAACACGAAACATGTTATGTGCTTAGGTATTATGTGCCGGGTCTAGGGACTCGATAATATTCCGACACTTAGAAAAATCTCTTTGTTGTTTTAGAACGCTAGAGAGAGTTTTTCTGTGACGCGCATCTTGGTGATTTAATTTGGGAAATTCTTCGCAAACAGTGAGTTTCACTTTCCCCTCTTTAAACTGTTTTCAAACGCTTTTCACTTGGGGGAGATAACATACTCCACAACGCATTTAAGATTTTGTTATAAATTATATATCACTTGTAAAGGCTAAGTGGCAACGAAACAATTGAAGTCCTACACATCGAACCGGTTAATATTTGGAATAGCGAGTCACTGTTGAGTAGTACTACTGGGTTTGACAAACCCCACCCAAAGCTAAACTCGACTGGAAGTCGAGCGGGTGTAATTTTGGCTAACACGTACCATGGTCTGGATGACCTGGTGACAAGGCACTTAATAAACGAGTCAGCTTCGGTGTCGAACACTTAGTAATACTTGTTGTATAGACTAGCTACCTATCGATATATAATTGACATAACACTATCTGTAACGCAAAACGCTGTAACGCAAAACGCTGTGACGCTGTAACGCTGTAACGCTGTAACGCAAAACGCTGAACGCAAACGCTAAACGATTTATTTTTATATAACTTGTGAACTCACCAACCTTGTGTTGACACTTTTAGTATGTTATTCTCAGGTAGCCGAGGCGGGCGCGCGGTTTAGGAACATGCGTTGCTTGATAAACTTTTAACTATGCAAACTTACTTTTAACTGTTATCATTGGTTTTAAATCGTCCTGCGTGACGTCACATTGTTCTCTATGGTTTTACGCTTCCGCACTTATTTTCATTTAAACGTTTTTATGGTTTGATTATAACTGATGATTCCGATCCTGTTAGTTCACACCCTCTGACGGTAAAACTCCGTTAGTGGATTTTGAGGGTGTGACAGATTGGTATCAGAGCCATTGGTTATAGAAAACTAGAAGCTGCATGCATACTAGACTATAACCGCGACGACCCATTAGTTATAAAGATACGCACTGCATAGGTTTGTGTAGTCTTGTAATCTTATCTCTTTACCTCTTTCACTCATACGCGCGCACATACCCGGCTTACCTGAAGGAATGTCGACGGCGCCAGCCTCATCATCATCCGATTCGATTACGCATGCTCACGGGAAGGAACCGCAGTTACCCACCGCATCACCACCCCGTGTAGTCCCAGAACTCGAAGCTCCCGCACCGAAGAGGTACCGCCTATCCGGAGGCATATACGAAAACGACATTAGCTGGGATTGGTACCCTAACATGATCAGGCGTATGGTCTATCGAGAACAAGTTCCCCCGTTACCTCACCCGAACCACCCTGCTTATCCCAACACCCTACCACCCATAACCGAACCTGTAGAGCGAGTTCTCGCAGCTGTTGTTTCATGTTTGGAGCGTGATGTGGGTTACATGCGTTATACGAGAGCGAACGTTTCCGGACTGTTAAAAGACGGAACCGAGACTAAGGAGGAGATTGCCCGCATGGCAGCGGCGATGAAGGAAATGCAAGAGGCTAATGATCAACAGATGAAGATTATGAGAAAAATGCAAGCCGAGATGATAGACTTGCTAGAGCAACTCCAAGTGGCAAGGACCCGAACAGAGATAGCTTTAGAGCGTTGCGATGTCTTACAAATTCAAATTGCTCAGAACGCAGCCGAACCTGAGGCAGAGCCTGAGGCCGAGCCTGAGGCAGATCCCGAAGAGGAGCCTGAGGAGGAACCTTAGGAAGATCTCGAGGAGGAACCCGAAGAGGAACCGGAGGAAGAACCGGCTGAGCCAGAGGCACACTAAGAGGTGTCTCCAGACGATGTGCAGATGTGCAAATTCTTGGATTGGAACTGGCTAACGCGATGAACTGGGAGGAGTTCAAGAACATGATGCAAGAGGAGTACTGTCCGAGAGAGGAGATGTCGAAGTTGGAGTCAGAATTTTGGTCACTGAAGATGGTGGGCTCGGAAATCGAAGCCTACACTACCCGTTCTCACGAGTTAGCGGTGATGTGTCCGTGGATGGTGGATCCGCCGAGTAAGAGGATTGAAATGTACATTGATGGGTTAGCACCGCAGATTCAGGGCATGGTGACGTCTTCCAGACCAGCCACGATTCAACAAACGATCCGTTTAGCTCACAAACTGACGGATCAGGCTGTGACCCAAGGTGCGTTACCACCTAGGGGTTCAACCACTAAGGCCCGTGACAACCCGAGTAATGACAACAACAGCAACAGCAACCCGAGCAGCGGAAAGAGGAAGTTTGACAACACCAGATCCTCATCCTCGAACCTCCCACCACAACAACACTACCGTAAGCCCGAATTCACTCGGAGCTTTAACAATCAAAGTCACAACAACAATAACAAACGGTAGCGGGCAGGGTTCGAGCGGATATGCTGGGAAATATCCGAAGTGCAATAGGTGCAACTATCATCATGTTGGCCCGTGTAACCGTGTCAAGTGTCAGAGATGCGGAAAGATAGGTCACCAGGCGAAGGAGTGTAGAGGAGACCTTGCGGCAACGGGTGCTCCTAAGCCACCTATGACGACGAAGGGATGTTACGAATGTGGGCAGGAAGGTCACGTCAGGAAGGATTGTCCCAAGCTGAAACAGAACGACAACAATGGGGGTAATGGAAGTGGCAGTAATGGTGGAAGCAATGGCAAGGGAAAAGCTTTTGTGATTGGGTCGGGTCAACCCGCAATGATCCGCCCGTGGTGACTGGTAAGTTCCCTGTGAACGATTGTTTTGCTTCTGTATTGTTTGACACTGGAGCTGATAGGAGTTTTGTGTCGAAAGCCTTTAGTCAACTCTTAGACTTAACTCCAACTCCGTTAGATGCTAAGTTTCCTGTTGAATTAGCTGACGGTAAGACTATAGTAACGACTCATGTACTAGCAGGATGTAAGTTAAAACTGTCAGTACATATTTTTTATATCGACCTTATTCCTTTTACGCTTAGTAGTTTCGATGTCGTTGTCGGCATGGACTGGTTATCCGAGAACCGAGCGGAGATTATATGTTATGACAAGATAGTTCATGTTACTACCCCTTCCGACGAGATCATTTCGGTCCGAGGTGAGAGAAGCGGCATGACCACCAGCGTCATTACCCTCATGAAGGCGCAGAAGTACCTGCGAAAGGGTCATCCGGCAGTTTTGGCGCAGATTGTTGAGAAACCCGCGGAGGAGAAGCGAATTGAAGATATACCGATTGTGCGAGATTTTCCGGAAGTTTTCCCGGAGGATTTGCCTGGACTCCCTCCTATTCGTCAAGTCGAATTCCAAATCGAGTTGACACCCGGTGCAGCACCCATAGCACGAGCCCCGTATCGGCTCGCACCGGCGGAACTTCAGGAGTTGCAAGACTTGTTGGATAAGGGTTTTATCCGACCTAGCTCAACGCCATGGGGAGCCCCTGTCTTGTTTGTCTGAAAGAAGGACGGGACTTTCCGAATGTGTATCGACTACCGGGAGTTGAACAAGGTGACAGTCAAGAACCGTTATCCTTTACCCCGAATCGATGATTTGTTTGACCAGCTTCAAGGATCGAGTTATTACTCGAAGATCGATTTGCGATCTGGTTACCATCAGCTAAGAGTGCGCGAAGAAGATATCTCTAAGACGGCTTTCAGAACACGGTATGGTCACTACGAGTTTTCGGTTATGCCTTTTGGCCTAACCAACGCACCAGCCGTATTTATGGATCTCATGAATCGAGTATGCAAGGCGTACCTCGACAAGTTTGTGATTGTGTTCATTGACGATATTCTCGTCTACTCCAAGAACGAGGCTGACCACAAAGAACACTTAAGGGTAATTCTGGAATTGCTGAAGAAGGAACAACTGTATGCTAAACTCTCGAAATGTGAATTTTGGTTTCGCGAGGTTCACTTTTTAGGACATGTGATCAACGAGAATGGTATCCATGTCGATCCCGGTAAGGTAGAGGCCATCAAAAACTGGGAAGCACCTAAGACTCCGACTGAGGTGCGGCAATTCCTAGGACTGGCCGGCTACTACCGGCGTTTCATCGAGGGATTTTCAAAGATTGCTCAACCCCTCACTGCTTTCACTCACAAAAGGCACTAAGTACAATTGGGGTGACGCGCAAGAATCCGCTTTTCAACTGTTGCAAACCAAACTCTGTAGCGCCCCCATTCTAGCCCTCCCTGAGGGAACGGAAAATTTTGAGGTACACTGTGACGCATCTATACAAGGTCTCGGTTGTGTGCTAATGCAACTTGAGAAGGTTATAGCCTACGCCTCTCGACAACTACGGGTTCACGAGAAGAACTACGCGACCCATGATTTGGAACTCGGAGCTGTGGTGTTTGCTCTTAAGATATGGAGGCATTACTTGTACGGTACCAGGTTTACCATTTACACCGACCACAAGAGTCTCCAGCATATCTACGATCAAAAGGAGCTGAACATGCGACAGCGTCGTTGGGTCGAACTGCTTAAAGATTACGATTGTGCCATCAAGTACCACCCTGGCAAGGCCAATGTAGTGGCCGACGCCCTCAGCAGAAAAGAAACAGATAAACCCAGACGGGTGCGAGCATTGCAACTCACGATTCATGCCAGCTTACCCGATCAGATTCGCGATGCGCAACTTGAAGCTTTGAAAGATGATAATCTTCCATCGGAACTCATGCGGGGCATGAACAAGCAACTTGAAACCAGATCGGACAGGGTCCGATATTTTGAGAACCGGATTTGGGTTCCACGGTACGGAGAGTTGAGAACTCTGGTGATGGACGAAGCACACAAGTCCCGATATTCTATCCACCCTGGCTCAGATAAAATGTATCATGATTTAAAGGCACTTTACTGGTGGCCGAACATGAAAGCTGACATTGCCACCTACGTGAGCAAATGCTTGACTTGTGCCAGAGTCAAAATAGAATACCAGAAACCATCTGGTCTACTGCAACAACCGGAACTCCCAATGTGGAAATGGGAACACATCTCAATGGATTTTATCACGGGTTTACCGAAGACACCGACAGGATGCGATACCATCTGGGTGATCGTTGACCGGTTGACTAAGTCTGCACACTTCTTAGCGATTAAGGAATCGGACAAAATGGAAAGACTAACTCGTGCTTACATGAAAGAAGTAGTGTCTAGACACGGAGTGCCTGTCTCAATCATTTCTGATCGAGGTTCTCGTTCCACTTCGCACTTTTGGAAGTCGCTGCAAAGCGCACTAGGCACCCTTCTTGATATGAGCACAGCATACCATCCTTAGACGGATGGGCAAAGTGAACGAACTATTCAGACCCTGGAGGACATGTTGCGTGCATGCGTATTGGATTTCGGAAAAAGTTGGGAACCTCACTTACCTTTGGTAGAGTTTTCGTATAATAACAGCTACCACGCAAGTATTAAAGCAGCGCCGTTTGAAGCGCTGTACGGATGGAAGTGTCGATCACCACTCTGCTGGGCAGAGGTGGGTGACAGCCAAATCACTGGTCCAGAACTGGTACTCGAAACTTCGGAAAAGATTGTTCAAATCCGAAATCGCATGGCAGCAGCACGAGATCGCCAAAAGAGTTACGCCGACAAGCGCCGAAAACCTCTCGAATTTCAAGTGAACGATCGAGTGTTACTCAAAGTCTCACCTTGGAAAGGTGTGGTTCGCTTTGGTAAGCGAAACAAACTCAACCCACGATATGTTGGTCCTTACCGGATAACTGAGCGCATTGGTCCGGTGGCGTACCGACTGGACCTACCAACGGAACTCAGTGGCGTACACAATGTATTCCACGTGTCCAATTTGAAGAAATGCCTATCTGATGAAACCCAAGTAGTCCCTTTGGAGGAACTGCAAGTTGATGAACAGTTACGTTTCATTGAGGAACCAGTCGAGGTTTTGGATTGGGAAACCAAAACGCTCAAGCACAGCAAAATTCCAATCGTTAAAGTTCGTTGGAACTCGAGACGTGGACCGGAGTTAACGTGGGAACGCGAGGATCAAATGATGAAAAAGTACCCTCACCTTTTTGAAGGGCTGACCAAACACAGAAAACCGCGAAACCCGGCAAACCGTCAGAAATCACCGGAGGTATGAATTAAATTTCGGGACGAAATTTCTTTCTACTAGGGGATGATATGACAAACTGAAAATTTTTCTTACTTTTTCTGACACTCGTCACGACTTGACTCAAATTTTCGGGACGAAAATTCTTTAACATGGGAATGATGTGACAATCGTCAATTTCAGGTTAACTCCGTTAACTCAACTCCGTCAATTCAAACTTAAGATCATTGAATCTATAACGCACACTTCATTACATTTAAACTAGGGTTTAAATGACGCTTAACACTTACTACAGGTGTAGTCTTTCGGGAATTGCACCGAAACGCAAACGAGTTGACGCAAACGATTGATGAATAAACGAAAAACGTCAAAACAGTAATTATGTGATAATTATGTGTTAGATTTATGTGTTATGTGATAACATGGTTATAAACGTTAACTCAAGATGTAAACAAGTTAGTTAAGCTAGATAAGTAATACTTAGAAGTGGAGGGGCTAAAGTGTAACATAGTATTCTATAAATACTATGTTATAATAAACCCTAACTCTTATTTTTTTCTCCCAAAACCGATCAGCCACCCCCTCCATCCCTCTTGGCTGCCGTCACCTTCACACACACATAACACCAAGAAATCAAGCCTTTGATTGAAGAACTAGGTGCTAGGAAGGTATAATTGATTATCCTATACATCCTTGTTACTTGATTTTGATGTTTGTTGGGTTAATAACAAACCCTAAGCTGCCGATTTCTTGTATGGTGTGTGTTAACATGATTGTTGTTGAATTAATGATGATTGATAACTAGTATTGATGTTGTTACATGTTGATTGTTGTGTCTATGATTTGAGTTCAAACAAAAACCCTAATCATGTATGTAATGGGTAATTGATGTGCATGGATGGTGTTTATGGAGTCTAGAGTGTTATATGAATGCATGATAGTTCATAGATTGTTATTATGTTGAGTTTGGATGCAAACAGCTTCTGGACAGAATGTGTATTTGATGTTTAAGTGACTGTAACGAAGTGTAAACATGAATATTGGTTGAGATTATTAATACTACAGTAAACTAGGTTGAGTCTAGTTTCTAAAGAATATAAACTTGTAATTTTTGGACAAGTAGAAGTTTACTTTTATGATTTTACAAAAACGTTGTGCAAAGCTGAGCTGTTAGACCTGCTGTTAGGTTGTGTTGTAAATGCTATATCTCATGAACTACGAGACCAATTGGGTTGGTTCCACTTCTGGAAGTTGACTTATTGAGTTAGGAACCTAACCCAAGTGGTCTTGCATTTATTGGATCTTTCGTTTAACGGGAATTGCAAATAACATTCTGTTGCGTATGAATTTGACTGTTATGAGTTTGCTGTAATGATTTGATGATTTTGAGAAAACTATGTGGAATAAAAATATAATTAAATATGTTCTGGAAACCTAAGACATATGTGCTTCTGTGATGATTTTTGGTAAATTAATTGAGATGCTATGATCGGTGAAATAGTACAATCTTTCTAGTAGGATTTCTGTCTCGGTGAAACTAGCTGCTGAGTTGTGTAAAAATGCATGAAACATGATACTGGCTAGTTAATTGTTATTTGTTGACCAAAATACCCTTGCGGGGAATAATTGCTAATTGATTGCCATGATTTGACCAAATTGCCCTCATGGGGAATAATGGCTAGTTAATTGTTATTTGTCGACCAAAATGCCCTTACGGGGAATAATTGATAGTGATGTACTTTATGAATACATGACACGTATATGATTGCTTACACATGTAATGTGTCACAAATACACGGGTTAAAGTCACACACAATTCACAAACGAAACACGAAACATGTTATGTGCTTAGGTATTATGTGCCGGGTCTAGGGACTCGATAATATTCCGACACTTAGAAAAATCTCTTTGTTGTTTTAGAACGCTAGAGAGAGTTTTTCTGTGACGCGCATCTTGGTGATTTAATTTGGGAAATTCTTCGCAAACAGTGAGTTTCACTTTCCCCTCTTTAAACTGTTTTCAAACGCTTTTCACTTGGGGGAGATAACATACTCCACAACGCATTTAAGATTTTGTTATAAATTATATATCACTTGTAAAGGCTAAGTGGCAACGAAACAATTGAAGTCCTACACATCGAACCGGTTAATATTTGGAATAGCGAGTCACTGTTGAGTAGTACTACTGGGTTTGACAAACCCCACCCAAAGCTAAACTCGACTGGAAGTCGAGCGGGTGTAATTTTGGCTAACACGTACCATGGTCTGGATGACCTGGTGACAAGGCACTTAATAAACGAGTCAGCTTCGGTGTCGAACACTTAGTAATACTTGTTGTATAGACTAGCTACCTATCGATATATAATTGACATAACACTATCTGTAACGCAAAACGCTGTAACGCAAAACGCTGTGACGCTGTAACGCTGTAACGCTGTAACGCAAAACGCTGAACGCAAACGCTAAACGATTTATTTTTATATAACTTGTGAACTCACCAACCTTGTGTTGACACTTTTAGTATGTTATTCTCAGGTAGCCGAGGCGGGCGCGCGGTTTAGGAACATGCGTTGCTTGATAAACTTTTAACTATGCAAACTTACTTTTAACTGTTATCATTGGTTTTAAATCGTCCTGCGTGACGTCACATTGTTCTCTATGGTTTTACGCTTCCGCACTTATTTTCATTTAAACGTTTTTATGGTTTGATTATAACTGATGATTCCGATCCTGTTAGTTCACACCCTCTGACGGTAAAACTCCGTTAGTGGATTTTGAGGGTGTGACAGATTGGTATCAGAGCCATTGGTTATAGAAAACTAGAAGCTGCATGCATACTAGACTATAACCGCGACGACCCATTAGTTATAATGATACGCACTGCATAGGTTTGTGTAGTCTTGTAATCTTATCTCTTTACCTCTTTCACTCATACGCGCGCACATACCCGGCTTACCTGAAGGAATGTCGACGGCGCCAGCCTCATCATCATCCGATTCGATTACGCATGCTCACGGGAAGGAACCGCAGTTACCCACCGCATCACCACCCCGTGTAGTCCCAGAACTCGAAGCTCCCGCACCGAAGAGGTACCGCCTATCCGGAGGCATATACGAAAACGACATTAGCTGGGATTGGTACCCTAACATGATCAGGCGTATGGTCTATCGCGAACAAGTTCCCCCGTTACCTCACCCGAACCACCCTGCTTATCCCAACACCCTACCACCCATAACCGAACCTGTAGAGCGAGTTCTCGCAGCTGTTGTTTCATGTTTGGAGCGTGATGTGGGTTACATGCGTTATACGAGAGCGAACGTTTCCGGACTGTTAAAAGACGGAACCGAGACTAAGGAGGAGATTGCCCGCATGGCAGCGGCGATGAAGGAAATGCAAGAGGCTAATGATCAACAGATGAAGATTATGAGAAAAATGCAAGCCGAGATGATAGACTTGCTAGAGCAACTCCAAGTGGCAAGGACCCGAACAGAGATAGCTTTAGAGCGTTGCGATGTCTTACAAATTCAAATTGCTCAGAACGCAGCCGAACCTGAGGCAGAGCCTGAGGCCGAGCCTGAGGCAGATCCCGAAGAGGAGCCTGAGGAGGAACCTTAGGAAGATCTCGAGGAGGAACCCGAAGAGGAACCGGAGGAAGAACCGGCTGAGCCAGAGGCACACTAAGAGGTGTCTCCAGACGATGTGCAGATGTGCAAATTCTTGGATTGGAACTGGCTAACGCGATGAACTGGGAGGAGTTCAAGAACATGATGCAAGAGGAGTACTGTCCGAGAGAGGAGATGTCGAAGTTGGAGTCAGAATTTTGGTCACTGAAGATGGTGGGCTCGGAAATCGAAGCCTACACTACCCGTTCTCACGAGTTAGCGGTGATGTGTCCGTGGATGGTGGATCCGCCGAGTAAGAGGATTGAAATGTACATTGATGGGTTAGTACCGCAGATTCAGGGCATGGTGACGTCTTCCAGACCAGCCACGATTCAACAAACGATCCGTTTAGCTCACAAACTGACGGATCAGGCTGTGACCCAAGGTGCGTTACCACCTAGGGGTTCAACCACTAAGGCCCGTGACAACCCGAGTAATGACAACAACAGCAACAGCAACCCGAGCAGCGGAAAGAGGAAGTTTGACAACACCAGATCCTCATCCTCGAACCTCCCACCACAACAACACTACCGTAAGCCCGAATTCACTCGGAGCTTTAACAATCAAAGTCACAACAACAATAACAAACGGTAGCGGGCAGGGTTCGAGCGGATATGCTGGGAAATATCCGAAGTGCAATAGGTGCAACTATCATCATGTTGGCCCGTGTAACCGTGTCAAGTGTCAGAGATGCGGAAAGATAGGTCACCAGGCGAAGGAGTGTAGAGGAGACCTTGCGGCAACGGGTGCTCCTAAGCCACCTATGACGACGAAGGGATGTTACGAATGTGGGCAGGAAGGTCACTTCAGGAAGGATTGTCCCAAGCTGAAACAGAACGACAACAATGGGGGTAATGGAAGTGGCAGTAATGGTGGAAGCAATGGCAAGGGAAAAGCTTTTGTGATTGGGTCGGGTCAACCCGCAATGATCCGCCCGTGGTGACTGGTAAGTTCCCTGTGAACGATTGTTTTGCTTCTGTATTGTTTGACACTGGAGCTGATAGGAGTTTTGTGTCGAAAGCCTTTAGTCAACTCTTAGACTTAACTCCAACTCCGTTAGATGCTAAGTTTCCTGTTGAATTAGCTGACGGTAAGACTATAGTAACGACTCATGTACTAGCAGGATGTAAGTTAAAACTGTCAGTACATATTTTTTATATCGACCTTATTCCTTTTACGCTTAGTAGTTTCGATGTCGTTGTCGGCATGGACTGGTTATCCGAGAACCGAGCGGAGATTATATGTTATGACAAGATAGTTCATGTTACTACCCCTTCCGACGAGATCATTTCGGTCCGAGGTGAGAGAAGCGGCATGACCACCAGCGTCATTACCCTCATGAAGGCGCAGAAGTACCTGCGAAAGGGTCATCCGGCAGTTTTGGCGCAGATTGTTGAGAAACCCGCGGAGGAGAAGCGAATTGAAGATATACCGATTGTGCGAGATTTTCCGGAAGTTTTCCCGGAGGATTTGCCTGGACTCCCTCCTATTCGTCAAGTCGAATTCCAAATCGAGTTGACACCCGGTGCAGCACCCATAGCACGAGCCCCGTATCGGCTCGCACCGGCGGAACTTCAGGAGTTGTCCACTCAGTTGCAAGACTTGTTGGATAAGGGTTTTATCCGACCTAGCTCAACGCCATGGGGAGCCCCTGTCTTGTTTGTCTGAAAGAAGGACGGGACTTTCCGAATGTGTATCGACTACCGGGAGTTGAACAAGGTGACAGTCAAGAACCGTTATCCTTTACCCCGAATCGATGATTTGTTTGACCAGCTTCAAGGATCGAGTTATTACTCGAAGATCGATTTGCGATCTGGTTACCATCAGCTAAGAGTGCGCGAAGAAGATATCTCTAAGACGGCTTTCAGAACACGGTATGGTCACTACGAGTTTTCGGTTATGCCTTTTGGCCTAACCAACGCACCAGCCGTATTTATGGATCTCATGAATCGAGTATGCAAGGCGTACCTCGACAAGTTTGTGATTGTGTTCATTGACGATATTCTCGTCTACTCCAAGAACGAGGCTGACCACAAAGAACACTTAAGGGTAATTCTGGAATTGCTGAAGAAGGAACAACTGTATGCTAAACTCTCGAAATGTGAATTTTGGTTTCGCGAGGTTCACTTTTTAGGACATGTGATCAACGAGAATGGTATCCATGTCGATCCCGGTAAGGTAGAGGCCATCAAAAACTGGGAAGCACCTAAGACTCCGACTGAGGTGCGGCAATTCCTAGGACTGGCCGGCTACTACCGGCGTTTCATCGAGGGATTTTCAAAGATTGCTCAACCCCTCACTGCTTTCACTCACAAAAGGCACTAAGTACAATTGGGGTGACGCGCAAGAATCCGCTTTTCAACTGTTGCAAACCAAACTCTGTAGCGCCCCCATTCTAGCCCTCCCTGAGGGAACGGAAAATTTTGAGGTACACTGTGACGCATCTATACAAGGTCTCGGTTGTGTGCTAATGCAACTTGAGAAGGTTATAGCCTACGCCTCTCGACAACTACGGGTTCACGAGAAGAACTACGCGACCCATGATTTGGAACTCGGAGCTGTGGTGTTTGCTCTTAAGATATGGAGGCATTACTTGTACGGTACCAGGTTTACCATTTACACCGACCACAAGAGTCTCCAGCATATCTACGATCAAAAGGAGCTGAACATGCGACAGCGTCGTTGGGTCGAACTGCTTAAAGATTACGATTGTGCCATCAAGTACCACCCTGGCAAGGCCAATGTAGTGGCCGACGCCCTCAGCAGAAAAGAAACAGATAAACCCAGACGGGTGCGAGCATTGCAACTCACGATTCATGCCAGCTTACCCGATCAGATTCGCGATGCGCAACTTGAAGCTTTGAAAGATGATAATCTTCCATCGGAACTCATGCGGGGCATGAACAAGCAACTTGAAACCAGATCGGACAGGGTCCGATATTTTGAGAACCGGATTTGGGTTCCACGGTACGGAGAGTTGAGAACTCTGGTGATGGACGAAGCACACAAGTCCCGATATTCTATCCACCCTGGCTCAGATAAAATGTATCATGATTTAAAGGCACTTTACTGGTGGCCGAACATGAAAGCTGACATTGCCACCTACGTGAGCAAATGCTTGACTTGTGCCAGAGTCAAAATAGAATACCAGAAACCATCTGGTCTACTGCAACAACCGGAACTCCCAATGTGGAAATGGGAACACATCTCAATGGATTTTATCACGGGTTTACCGAAGACACCGACAGGATGCGATACCATCTGGGTGATCGTTGACCGGTTGACTAAGTCTGCACACTTCTTAGCGATTAAGGAATCGGACAAAATGGAAAGACTAACTCGTGCTTACATGAAAGAAGTAGTGTCTAGACACGGAGTGCCTGTCTCAATCATTTCTGATCGAGGTTCTCGTTCCACTTCGCACTTTTGGAAGTCGCTGCAAAGCGCACTAGGCACCCTTCTTGATATGAGCACAGCATACCATCCTTAGACGGATGGGCAAAGTGAACGAACTATTCAGACCCTGGAGGACATGTTGCGTGCATGCGTATTGGATTTCGGAAAAAGTTGGGAACCTCACTTACCTTTGGTAGAGTTTTCGTATAATAACAGCTACCATGCAAGTATTAAAGCAGCGCCGTTTGAAGCGCTGTACGGATGGAAGTGTCGATCACCACTCTGCTGGGCAGAGGTGGGTGACAGCCAAATCACTGGTCCAGAACTGGTACTCGAAACTTCGGAAAAGATTGTTCAAATCCGAAATCGCATGGCAGCAGCACGAGATCGCCAAAAGAGTTACGCCGACAAGCGCCGAAAACCTCTCGAATTTCAAGTGAACGATCGAGTGTTACTCAAAGTCTCACCTTGGAAAGGTGTGGTTCGCTTTGGTAAGCGAAACAAACTCAACCCACGATATGTTGGTCCTTACCGGATAACTGAGCGCATTGGTCCGGTGGCGTACCGACTGGACCTACCAACGGAACTCAGTGGCGTACACAATGTATTCCACGTGTCCAATTTGAAGAAATGCCTATCTGATGAAACCCAAGTAGTCCCTTTGGAGGAACTGCAAGTTGATGAACAGTTACGTTTCATTGAGGAACCAGTCGAGGTTTTGGATTGGGAAACCAAAACGCTCAAGCACAGCAAAATTCCAATCGTTAAAGTTCGTTGGAACTCGAGACGTGGACCGGAGTTAACGTGGGAACGCGAGGATCAAATGATGAAAAAGTACCCTCACCTTTTTGAAGGGCTGACCAAACACAGAAAACCGCGAAACCCGGCAAACCGTCAGAAATCACCGGAGGTATGAATTAAATTTCGGGACGAAATTTCTTTCTACTAGGGGATGATATGACAAACTGAAAATTTTTCTTACTTTTTCTGACACTCGTCACGACTTGACTCAAATTTTCGGGACGAAAATTCTTTAACATGGGAATGATGTGACAATCGTCAATTTCAGGTTAACTCCGTTAACTCAACTCCGTCAATTCAAACTTAAGATCATTGAATCTATAACGCACACTTCATTACATTTAAACTAGGGTTTAAATGACGCTTAACACTTACTACAGGTGTAGTCTTTCGGGAATTGCACCGAAACGCAAACGAGTTGACGCAAACGATTGATGAATAAACGAAAAACGTCAAAACAGTAATTATGTGATAATTATGTGTTAGATTTATGTGTTATGTGATAACATGGTTATAAACGTTAACTCAAGATGTAAACAAGTTAGTTAAGCTAGATAAGTAATACTTAGAAGTGGAGGGGCTAAAGTGTAACATAGTATTCTATAAATACTATGTTATAATAAACCCTAACTCTTATTTTTTTCTCCCAAAACCGATCAGCCACCCCCTCCATCCCTCTTGGCTGCCGTCACCTTCACACACACATAACACCAAGAAATCAAGCCTTTGATTGAAGAACTAGGTGCTAGGAAGGTATAATTGATTATCCTATACATCCTTGTTACTTGATTTTGATGTTTGTTGGGTTAATAACAAACCCTAAGCTGCCGATTTCTTGTATGGTGTGTGTTAACATGATTGTTGTTGAATTAATGATGATTGATAACTAGTATTGATGTTGTTACATGTTGATTGTTGTGTCTATGATTTGAGTTCAAACAAAAACCCTAATCATGTATGTAATGGGTAATTGATGTGCATGGATGGTGTTTATGGAGTCTAGAGTGTTATATGAATGCATGATAGTTCATAGATTGTTATTATGTTGAGTTTGGATGCAAACAGCTTCTGGACAGAATGTGTATTTGATGTTTAAGTGACTGTAACGAAGTGTAAACATGAATATTGGTTGAGATTATTAATACTACAGTAAACTAGGTTGAGTCTAGTTTCTAAAGAATATAAACTTGTAATTTTTGGACAAGTAGAAGTTTACTTTTATGATTTTACAAAAACGTTGTGCAAAGCTGAGCTGTTAGACCTGCTGTTAGGTTGTGTTGTAAATGCTATATCTCATGAACTACGAGACCAATTGGGTTGGTTCCACTTCTGGAAGTTGACTTATTGAGTTAGGAACCTAACCCAAGTGGTCTTGCATTTATTGGATCTTTCGTTTAACAGGAATTGCAAATAACATTCTGTTGCGTATGAATTTGACTGTTATGAGTTTGCTGTAATGATTTGATGATTTTGAGAAAACTATGTGGAATAAAAATATAATTAAATATGTTCTGGAAACCTAAGACATATGTGCTTCTGTGATGATTTTTGGTAAATTAATTGAGATGCTATGATCGGTGAAATAGTACAATCTTTCTAGTAGGATTTCTGTCTCGGTGAAACTAGCTGCTGAGTTGTGTAAAAATGCATGAAACATGATACTGGCTAGTTAATTGTTATTTGTTGACCAAAATACCCTTGCGGGGAATAATTGCTAATTGATTGCCATGATTTGACCAAATTGCCCTCATGGGGAATAATGGCTAGTTAATTGTTATTTGTCGACCAAAATGCCCTTACGGGGAATAATTGATAGTGATGTACTTTATGAATACATGACACGTATATGATTGCTTACACATGTAATGTGTCACAAATACACGGGTTAAAGTCACACACAATTCACAAACGAAACACGAAACATGTTATGTGCTTAGGTATTATGTGCCGGGTCTAGGGACTCGATAATATTCCGACACTTAGAAAAATCTCTTTGTTGTTTTAGAACGCTAGAGAGAGTTTTTCTGTGACGCGCATCTTGGTGATTTAATTTGGGAAATTCTTCGCAAACAGTGAGTTTCACTTTCCCCTCTTTAAACTGTTTTCAAACGCTTTTCACTTGGGGGAGATAACATACTCCACAACGCATTTAAGATTTTGTTATAAATTATATATCACTTGTAAAGGCTAAGTGGCAACGAAACAATTGAAGTCCTACACATCGAACCGGTTAATATTTGGAATAGCGAGTCACTGTTGAGTAGTACTACTGGGTTTGACAAACCCCACCCAAAGCTAAACTCGACTGGAAGTCGAGCGGGTGTAATTTTGGCTAACACGTACCATGGTCTGGATGACCTGGTGACAAGGCACTTAATAAACGAGTCAGCTTCGGTGTCGAACACTTAGTAATACTTGTTGTATAGACTAGCTACCTATCGATATATAATTGACATAACACTATCTGTAACGCAAAACGCTGTAACGCAAAACGCTGTGACGCTGTAACGCTGTAACGCTGTAACGCAAAACGCTGAACGCAAACGCTAAACGATTTATTTTTATATAACTTGTGAACTCACCAACCTTGTGTTGACACTTTTAGTATGTTATTCTCAGGTAGCCGAGGCGGGCGCGCGGTTTAGGAACATGCGTTGCTTGATAAACTTTTAACTATGCAAACTTACTTTTAACTGTTATCATTGGTTTTAAATCGTCCTGCGTGACGTCACATTGTTCTCTATGGTTTTTCGCTTCCGCACTTATTTTCATTTAAACGTTTTTATGGTTTGATTATAACTGATGATTCCGATCCTGTTAGTTCACACCCTCTGACGGTAAAACTCCGTTAGTGGATTTTGAGGGTGTGACAGTTTAAGCTAAATTTGTCACAAGGTTGTTAACAAACCATCACAAGTCTAAAAAGATTATAAATCACCAACTAGAACATACCTAAAATGTTGAGGTCTTCTGACGACCTTCATAAGTTATATCATTTCCTTAGATTGAATGAAACCCCTCTTTAAATTTGTCTATACACAAAATCATTCTTGTGTTGTGAATGCTTCACATTAATTAGTCTTCGCAAAGCACCCATATTTAACAAGTACTAGTCTAGCATGCTTTAGACTATAATACTTTAGCATGTGAACAGAAGATGCATCATTCTGATTCTTCACAGCCATTATAATCTCACTTTAAAACGTTCAACCCAAAATTTTAGACAAAATTATGAGACTTACTAACAAACTCTTAAAACTTAGTATTTAAGAAAGTCTCACAAGTTATTGTGTGTAGCACATACAAAACTTCATCATTCATTTAAGGAACATAACTTATTTTTCTTTGATCTCAAAGGCTTCATCATTTACTTATATGGACTTTGAACATAAGTCTTAATCCAAATCATTTTGATGAATACATTCATCAAGATTAATGTCACTCGTCTGTAATCACTATTATGTTGAGATAAAGTCATTGGATTAACACTCAAACTCTTGGAATTCACATTTGCATAGAAAGATTTATACATTTTATTGTTGTTTCTTGAAACTATTTATTGAGATACTCTCCCAAAATAATAGATAAAACTTCCACATAATTCAAAGAAAGTGAATAGTGGTAGAAACATCTATATGTCCACCGCTATTGTAAGCGTATTATAATGTATCTCTTAAGATTACTTAATATCAATTACAATAATAGCATAATAAATCTCTTACGATTCAACTTGGTGAGTTTTCAATGATGAATATATCCAAGGATTTAAATATCTCATCAACATATATTAATTCATATGTTACAATTCACACTTATTTAATCTCCAAGGAGTTAATATCACATTCTTGTGTATTTCATCTTAATAATACACTCACCTCGTTATTCCATGACCCTCTCATGATGTGGTTATACATTTGATGTCTCGTTTTAGACTTTAGTCATGCAACAACTTACAAGTTGTTTCTTACGAAAAACTCCTTATGCACTATCAATTTAAAATTATTCCTTTTTTTAACATTAATTTTTTGTTAAAAAAATCTATAAAATAATTTTGTGTCACAATAAATATTGTTGTATTTGGTAGTAAAATTGCAAGTGTTATTCGAAGATATTGAACACAAAATAATAATACAACCGAAACTACAACATAAAACATTTTTTAATAATAAATATTCAAATGGATAAATAGGCACGTCTAGACATCAAATCTCAAAGTGTTATTATTATCTTCAACACTTTCATCATCCGACCAAAATCATTTCAATGATATCACTTTATGCTAGGTATTGAGGTACTCCCTGAAATAGAACTCCATGCATACATATCCTTATATCCTCATTTCAATTTTGAAACTATACTCTTGAAAAATTATGTTCAAAACAACACTATATGCTAAGTTTAAGTGGCAAAGTTTGAACAATCAATCTTGTTCACACAACACGAAGTTGTTTTCCGCCATAGATTATCCTCGAGAACGTTATCTTAGATATACATATTCTACTTTTAGCCAGAGTAGCAAACCAATTTGAATTATCTAAAATATGCAAACTTTGTTTAAAATCATTTTAAAACACTTTCTTACTTTTGCAATATATTATATTAATAATATAAAAAACAAAGTCAAGACCTAAAACAACAAACAATTTTATATGGTTTAGGTTTAAGACCCTTGTACTAAAATGGTTTCCAGCACGTATGTTAAAAAAAACATGTTATAACGCACATTATAAAACTGAACGTTTACATATAACATTTTTCAAGGATAGAATCTATAAAAGAAACCATTTCTACTTGTTTCTAACGCAATTAAATGTTTACATAAAACATTTCCTTTCAATTTGATTTATAAAATAAACAATTTCAAACAAGCATGTTAGAACTTAAACAATTATAATACGTATGTTGTAGGAAAGAATATTTATACATGAAACATGAAACTTGAGACAAAAACCATTAAATCGTTGTTTGTTCTTGTGTATAACCCAAAAGTCACTCTATTAACACCAAGTTAATGCGCGAATTATTAGTAACTTAATGGGAGGAATATGAACATACACACGTAAAATCTTTTGTGCACGCTTTCACCAAATTACACATGTACGTCTCACAACACTTTTTTCTAACACGCCAGTTAGAAAATTAGCGTTTACACAAAATGTTTTAAACAAATATGCTTATATATATATAATGAATCGTATCTTACACGTATGTTATATATTTAAACATATGTTGTATACCAATACACCCGGTCAAACCGACAAGTTAGAAAAATAACCGATTACAAAATTGGTTTTAAACGAATGCTTTTTTTTAATCACCGTTTCTAACACGATATTTAGAAAATAGACGATTACAACAATCATTTTAAAATAAACGGTTTACTACGAACCATTTCTAACACAGTTGTTAGACATAAAACCTCAATGGTTATCCAAAAACTGTTTCTAGCATTGTTGTTAGAATACTAACGACTACAAAAATCGTTTCTAAACCGAACGGTCGAATCAAACATTTCGTTATATAACACAACCTTTTTTTAGATATAAGATTGTACTCTAGTCTTTAAAATATCTAAAACCGATATTGTACTACAAATAATATTTCCCAAAATTATTTCTAAAGTATCATGAACAAATATCTTTTATATCAATTCTTTTATGAACCCAAAATCCTTATAAATAAGGTTTTAAGATTGTAGCAAAAATCTCACGAAATTTGTTTTAAGATTGTAGGATATGAGTCACTTTTTTATTAAAAGTAAAATAAACGCTAACGATACTCTCGTTAGTAATGGGAAATATAAGAGTACAATACCGTATACATAATCAAATAAAATGAATATAATATACAATTTTTTATATTCAAAATAGATAAGATAATACGCCTTCATCAGGTACGTCATGTAATAGCTTTATCTTGTGCCTTCATCACATTGATCGTTAACTAAGCTCCTTGAATCGCGTATCATGAACTATCTTTTGTGTAGCCTTCAACGAGAGTTTGATGTGTATCTTCTTGTATGATCCTTTGCTATAAAAACGAATAAACTAATGTTGACGGTTGAGGCTGAGGCATGTGTTCAACACGCTTCCCTTAAAACAGATTTCGGGTCTCTACTAAAAAGTTCGTCTGTCTCCCAGGGTACAACAGCCGAAACAGTATGTACTGCTGGGAAAGGCTATGTGCTCGAGGTTACATCGGGTATGTTGGTGTTCTTGAAAAGGAATCCTAAAGAATAAGATGGTGAGAGAATTGAGTAGAGAGTACTCCTCTCTAACCATATGAATTTTTTTTAAGTGAACACAATTCAAGTACCATCCAATAAGGCACAAAGCCTACTAATGTATACAAGAGTTTAAAGAAAATCAAGTGTACCACTTTATTAGTAACTTAATGCTATAATAAAAATTTATTAAGTGTCATCAAGCTACTAAACTCAAGAGTTTCACCAAACTAAGAGTTTTATATTATTATTACAATAATTAATTTCCATTCACCATTTCTAATTTTCCAAGACCAGTTTCACATTTGTTATTAATTCGGCCGGGACTCGATTTCATGGTGATGGCCACATTCTTTCTAGCTCAGAAGAATAATGTGACAGGCCTCGGTAGAGACATGGGGCTTTTGGTAAATGACACAACATCTGAGCGGATGAGCCGATTTGTTGCAGTTGAGTTTGATACTTTCTGGAATGCAATTGATGCAGATGCTTCTGGATATTTATGTTGGATGACCATGTTGGTATTGACATCAATTCACTGCTTTCTGTTAGATCACAGAAGTGGTTAGGCAATGTAACCAGCGAGGCCGTGTGTCAAGGTTGGATTGCGTATGATTCGGTGTCAAGAAATCTTAGTGTTTCTTTAACTGGATTTCAAAATAATACGGTGGTGCGTCAGGAAGGACTTGTTTACACCGTTGATCTCAGGAATGAGTTGCCCGAATGGGTTATCTTCGGTTTACTGCAGCTACGGGAGAAGACTCTGAGAAACATGCCGTGAGATCTTGAACGTTTGGTAGTTTGGATTTACAGGTTGATAAAACAATGACTTGCAACCAAACCCGAATCCTAATTCAGTGAGTGGGAAAAAGAGTAATGTGGGATTAGTAGTTGGACTATCAATTTCTATTTCTTTGTTGGTTGTGGTTGTGGTTGTGGTTGTGGTTGTGGTTGGAGGAAGAAGAAGAACAACAAAATAGACAAACCGGAAAATGTTGCATTTGATGAAGAGATGAACTATGAATTTGAAATGGGCACTGGGGCTATAAATATATTCTCTCACCATGAAATAGCTCATTCAAACGGGGACTTTGCAGAGAAAGAAAAGCTTAGAGAGGAAGGATTTGGTGGTGGTTACATAGGTTTTTTGAAAGATTCGAACACATACGTTGTAGTCAAAAGGGTGTCAAAGAATTCAAAACAAGGGATTAAGGAGTATGCATCGGAAGTCAGGATCAATAGCCGATTGAGACAAAAACCTGGTTCAACTCACTGGTTGGAGCTATGAGGAACAAGAACTACTTCTTGTTTATGAGTATCTGGAAAACGAAAGCTTATATTCGCATCTTTTCAAGGCGAAGAGCTTGCTGACATGAGGTACAAGGTACAAAATTGCCCAAGGCCTAGCTTCGGCTTTGTTGTATCTACATGAAGAATGGGAGCAATGTATTTTGCATAGAGATATTAAGTCTAGTAATGTGATGTTGGATTCACATTTCAATTCAAAGCTTGGTGATTTTGGGTTAGCTAAGTTGGTTGACCATGAAAAAGGCTCGTAGACAACCATGTTAGCCGGAACTATGGGGTGTTGGCTCAATTGTTGTTTGGCCCAAGTGTAAGGCCCAGCACAAGAATTATTAGGTTTTTAGTATATTTGGTAATGTCTTGGATAACAAGTTAGGTTAGTCTATATAAGCTGAGTTATGGTTAGACATTACAGATTGTGAAGTTGGTGCAACCAAGTTAGGGTTCATCAAGAGTCAAACTGAGTTAGGGTTTGAGGTTTGTAATCAGTTTTTTGAGTAAGATTTTCTGATTAATAAACAAGAGTTATTTGTTTATTCGTGTTTGATTATCGATCTAAGACTTGATAGGGTAGGCTCCTGAATATGTAGTGACTGGTAAGGCAAACAAGGAATCAGATGTGTGTAGCTTTGGAGTTGTTTCCTTGGAAATAGCATGTGGATGAACATGCATTGAGTTCAAGGTTGAAGAAAATAAAATACGATTACTAGAATGGTTATGGGAGCTCTACGGGACTAGGATCCTTTTAAATGCAACCGATCCACATCTAGAGTTAGATTTTATGGAGGAAGAAGTCAAGTGTTTGATGACAACTGGGTTATGGTGCGTACATTCTGACCCAGAATTTCGCCCATCAATAAGTGAATTTCGCCCATCAATGAGACAAGTGATTCAAGTATTAAACTTTGAAACTGCATTGCCTATACTCCTTCAAAGATGCCAAAGGTGTCTTACTTGACGCCTCCCATGCCTTCTTCATTTGAAGTCACTTCCATCATCCAAAACCAAGCATTTAGAAGCTTAGAAACACATATTCCTCAAAGCAAACGACGCCATTGACAATTTCTTCTTCTTCTCAAATTGTGGCACTCTTCAACGCGATGACTATGGTCTCAAATTATACTACACGTGATTGTTTTCAAAATATATTAGGGTTATGTACTTATGTGTCTCTTTTACTTTCACATGGTATGAGAGTTTAATAGAAATTCTGTCTTTGTCGGGTATCAAATTCCACAAGTTTTCCAGCCACCATCTATATCATTCAAGCATGCTTGTTTTCTTCGGATTTACTTCACCATGATACCCTTTGATCATCACCACCCACATAAATTAAACTTACCTTTTCCTCAAGAATGCTTAATATACCTTCGTTGTTTAGCTTCGACCCGCTAACTTTGAAGCTTTAGAAACAAGCTTACAAGTCGGTACACATCAATAGCATATATAGTTATGATCATATCTTCACATGAGCCCATAATATACCAACATATTCATTATCATTCCAACATACGTATATCAACCTCATTTCAAGTTTAATACTCTAATTTCATTTACTAGGTTCATTAAGTAGAATTCAATTAGTACTAATATCAATTACTTCAAATTTCACGAATTTCTTCGTTAAGGCATTTTATCAAAAACCAGGTGCTCCTAAATATTCATAAACTGTGGGTCCTTTTAAACTTAGGTATATTTAATTAATTAGCCAACCCATAAACTATATCAACTAGCAAATGCACTCCAGTCATCTTCACGTGTCGGCTTTCAATAGTCTGAAAAGACACCCTCAATTGCTTTAGACCGTGCTTCATGACTAAAATAAATTACCACTTGCACTTATTAAGAAGGTTCATTAATGCTAGCATTTGTCTTGGTTCATATTTTTGGACCTTCTTGTCAGACGCCTTATTTGATTACCTTTTAACATAATAAATTGCTTTCCATTACAACATTATTAACTCTATTTTCAATAGTCTTATCGGTTAGGTAGTTTCATTCATCAGCAAGGTGTTGACTAATGTTCATGTTAAGAAACCTGCAACTTTTCTAGCAATTCACAACATTTATGGCGATTTCCATGATCCAATTCATTACTTGTTTCATTCTTGTTATGATCCCTATAGCAGTTAATTCATTCTCCTTCAATTTGACAAACATCAGCCCACAGAATCAAAACCGGGATATAATTACTGAAGGTGATGCTTACATCTCTGATGGTGGAATCCAGGTGACCCCAGATGGGATTGGTTCCAACCGGAGCAGCAAAGCGGGACGGGTGACATTCGTCAGACCACTTCATCTTTGGGACAACAGATCCGGTGAGTTAGCAAGCTTCAGTACCAGTTTCACATTTGTTATTGATTCGGACGGGGTTAGAAATCATGGTGATGGCCTAACATTCTTTCTAGCTCAGAATAATTCTGTGATGGGCCTCGGTAGAGCCATGGGGCTTCCGGTCAACTACACAACCATTGAGCCAATTGTTAGAATAAATATATTTTATATATATATTTATATATGGCCCTTATAATTATTTATCTTATTATTGATCATTGACCTAAATAACCTTATGTTTATAACTGGTAAATCCTTGATGGACGGAATTACCCTTACTAACATTAATAGGGTTTCCCCTTGGGTGTATATATAGAGAGCTTATTAGAGAGGTTAATAACTAATGATGAATAATAACACCATAAGAATCATCCCCTACCTCTCTCTCTCAAATCGTGTTCATCAAGAACACCTAATCTCCATCCTAACCATACACCCTAAAGGGGAACTCGATCAGATTAAGAAGATGTCAATCTCAAACATCACTGGATTATCAGGTATTACATATTTCCTTGTTTCCATTATATCATCGATTATAGAAACTATTCAACATGTGGTATCAGAGCATGATGTTGATTAATCAGTTTCTTCGATGTCCATAAAAACTGGAATTAAAATAGGAAACGAGTTTTTTGATTAAAACCCTTATGTTTACGATTTTGATCATCATCATAAAACTGATTGGATCTGATGTTCGTATTACTTCTAACGAATTGTTAGGTCTGATTAAAACCTGTTCATTATAAAAAACCTGATTATTTTCGAAATCTGTTTTACAAAACTTTCAGATTTCGATTCCAGTATTAAATCTGATAATATAATCAAAAACAGTTTCGTAAAATTCTTGAAACTGTTCTTGTTTTTTTTCGAAGATGTTCTTGAAGAACATCATAATTTTCAAAAACTAACCTTAATTAGGATTAACTTGGGAAAATGAAATCTGTTAAAGAGATAATATTATCTCTAAGTTTAATTTCAAAATCTTTTAAATAAGATAAAAGATATAATTTTGAAATCTTATTAAAATTAGAGATAATCTAAAACTTTAAAGAAATAATATTATCTCTAAGTTTAATTTCAAAATCTTTAATATAAAATAAAAGATATAATTTTGAAATCTTATTAAAATTAGAGATAATCTAAAACTTTAAAGAGATAATATTATCTCTAAGTTTAATTTCAAAATCTTTTAAATAAGATAAAAGATATAATTTTGAAATCTTATTAAATTTTGAGATAATCTAAAACTTTATAACAGAATCTCCCAAATCCCTTAAAATTAGGAAAAGGTTATCAGGTTGATTATTCTTTTCGAATTCTGCTAATGTTGCGAATCAAGGCATCTATTCGCAACAACTGGACTCTAATCGCAACAAATGAAATGTTGCGAAATCGCATGATGTTGCGAGAATTACATATTATCTTGCGAGTAACATGTTGCGAATGTCCACTAATTATGTTGCGATCAGAACCTAACATCACAGAATGTTGCGAAGGGACATATGTTGCGAAAAGTCACTAATGTTGCGAACCTTAAGATGTTGCGAGTATTACTTAAGATGTTGCGACGAGCTAATTTTGCAAGATGTTGCGAGTATTACCTATTGATGTTGCGATCAGCCCATAAAATCACAGGATGTTGCGAGTACTCTTAATCGCAACAATTATGTTGCGAGTGCTTTAAATCGCAACAATGCTGATTACATCACAACAACTCCATTCGCAACATCTCTCATAACAACATCATTCGCAACATCTCTTATAAAACATCAATCGCAACATTACTTATGACTGCACTGTTCGCAACATCTAAAATCCCCTAACCAAATTCGCAACATCACTTCGAAGAAATCTCAACTTTACTTATATCTTACATGTTGCGAAATGATCAGAAACCCTTATATATAACCTAACTGATTAAGGGGCCCTGCTCCGTTAAATTACTTAACTTAAATAACACTTATAGTTCACTTCTGCCCAACGGTGATGTGTAACCTAATATTGTTATTTAAGTCTAATTAAGTATGTCACTTAAAAGTGTATGTCCTAACATTATCAGACATTCGCATGACTTTAGTTTTGCTTAACTTAAACAACACTTCATGAGTTCACTTCTGCCCAATGGTGATGTGGTAGCTTAACAAAGTTGTTTTAGTCTAACTAAGCATAGTCATCTAAAAGATGAGTATCCTAAAATTGCTAGATACTCAAATGACATTAACTTTGCCTTAAATACCTTAAATGTCTCAATTCTGCCCAACGGTGATTTGTTACATTTATGTATTGCAAACTTACCTTGTGCATAACAACTTGATTGTTCCAATTCTGCCCAACGGTGATTTGTTACAATTATTTTTGCACAAGAATTTTATACTTAAATAATACATTTTCTGCCCAACGGTGATCTATTTTATTTAAGTATAATAAAATTAATTTTGGTGTTATACTTAAAATTATCACATCTTCATAATGATCCTTACATTAATGATCCTTCATTAATGATCCTAATTTCAGTCTGCCTTATTAGATTACCCATAACATAAATCACTCTAAAATTCTTCTATAAAGTTTGAATCTCAAACCTAAATCATCCACTCTTATTACAAAACCTAAGAAGAGTTTTGCTTCTAAAAGGGTCTTATAAAATTTGCCCTTTTGAGTCTTGATTCTTACTGCTCATTCTGATAAAAGTATTACAGAAAAACACTTGAGCATAATCAGTGGGATAAATAAATATGTCTCTTATGATAATCAAGAACTCCTTACATGATTCCTATCAGGTGAGCAATTACGGATTCTAAAATTCCTAAGACTAACGTTTTTTTTTTTTTTCTATGGAAATAATAGAATCAAAACAATTCCTAAGATGCATGCAAAACACTCTAATTCTAAATAAAAAGGTTAATTGGCATTTGTGAATACATCCTAATATTTAATTCCATGACCCATAAACTGAGAGCTTATACATGGAACTTAATGAAGTCTTTTCAGTGTATTACTTTTCCACCAGTACAATTAGATGCCTTAAGAATCAACTATAACACTCAGAAGTACTAAAGGAAACTGAGTGTGTTGCTAGCAATATATGTACAGGAAAAGGAATGCCTAAAATTGAAAATCAAATGTTATTCACCTTATTACCACTAAACCTTAAAAGAGGATAGTTCTAAAGTCTTGAAACAAAATACAAGTACTGCTTCCAGCTCTAAGTTCTCAAAGGGAAAGTCTCACTACAAAATCATGCCATTAGACTAGGCACGAGCAAAGAGACTATCCATACCTCAAGGGAACAGTTGGCTAAGAAAGGTAGTTGCCAATTAATGATATTTAACTCCACTAATATTAATATCCCTATTAACACATGTTAGTTGAGTTTAGTTTTATACGTTTCCTTATCAGAAATCGATAATAATTAAGATGAGAGTCAGTGACTCATTTAATGTTAAGGTTGTAAGAACCATAAAAGCTGTTTTGTATTAAGCTTTATGATACCTTAAACATTCTAGAGTTTACTCAGAATTTAGTATCAATACTAAAGCTACATTTTGACAGTTATAAGGTTTTAAATGACCAAAACAAAGTCACTACTAACTAAAACTATCATATTATCGGTCGTTATTATCTGAATAGAAACCTTATAAGATAAAACTAAGAGATGCTACAAATTTCACAACCTTTTGTTATCATAGAAATGAGAATTTAACAAAAGATAAATGAGACTTACGTACTTCATCCATTAAGACCAAAGTTTTCATGAGAAATCATGACTCGGTTGACAAAGGATGAATTGCCATTAAATCTCATTCTTAGTGATTTGAAAGCATGTGTTAAATGCCCTAAATATAAACTGGATAAAGGGAGTAAGTGAGGTCCACCATAAGTTATAATTCACTGCTATTAGTGGAGCTTAGAAGAATATCAACTTGTATCTAATCTGTTTCCTACTGGACAAGTTCTTTAAAGAAATCAATTCATATATACTTATCAGTATTCCTTCTAAATATGTCCTTAAAATTTCTTATGAAATATGGACAATAAGGAAATCAAGTCTAAAATGTATGAAAGTTTCCTATGACATGAATCGCCAAAACTTGTATGGAGTTTTAGAGGCCTAAAAGATCAGTGGGAGCACTGAGTGTCCTTATATGCAAGAGATGGGGGAGAAACAACTTAATCTACCTCATAAAACATCCCTTGTATAAGACACTGCTCCATTATATCTTGTCTCCTTAACATTTAATGCTACTCCTAACAAATTTTGTTGGATACCTAAATATGGGAAAACTTAGATTTCTTACCAAGACTAATTAATATAATCCTCAATTAGAATTTATTGGTCTTCTGATGTTGACCCTAAGCATGCTGAATTCTTACATATTTCTAAGGTCAGTAGGAGCAGTAAAAGTCCTTATCATAACTTGGCTAAGTACAAGACGCGGGGGGAGAGATTGTCGCTTACTTTAACTCCGATTACACCTCTTGTACACCATACTGCACCAACTCTTACATACTTAGAAACTAATATTGCTCCTAATATACCTGAAAATATGAAACTCCTTATAAACCCAATAATCAACTCAGGAGGTCATCTAGGTCTCAAAGGCCTACTAACTTTGATGATTATGTACCCTACCTGACTAAAGATTAAATGGATTTTGGAAGGTTTAATGATCCTACCTCTTCTAATTAAACCATTAGTATCAATCAATCTTCTAAAATGGTATAACGTTTGGGATTTGGTTGAATTACCTAAAAGGTAGTCATTACTAAACTAAATCTGAATGAATAACGTTAATACACTAAAGGTATGATTGATTGATAAAGGTATACTCAAGAGGGAATAAATTATCAAAGAACCTAGTTCCTTGTCTTACAAAAGGTTACTTTGAGGATCATCACTGTTCTAGTAGCTTATAATAATTTAGAGCTACATTACATGAACATTAAAACAACTTTCCCTAACACTGGCCTACATGTTCGTAAAATAACCTGTAAGTTCTAAACTGAAGGTTAAGAACACTTAGTTTGTAAGTCAATAAAATCCATGTATGGGTTGATGCAAGAATCAATAATGAAATCATAATGCAACTCTCTTCATCAAGAACTAAGTGGATTGATTTACCTACCTCAAGATGAGTGGGAGCAACTAATGTAAACTTGTCCTTATATAGATGACATTCTTTTGACAAGTATATGTTACATGAGTCAAAGTATTGTTAACGCATATCTTGACCTAATCAATCTCGGAGATACCTCTTATTTAATAGTTATCAAAATACACCGAGATAGACTTATTAGTTTTATATGTTTTACATGAAACGGGTTCTTACACTTGTAACATACAATATTGCTCTCCTTTAGAGGCTAATAGGATAAATGAGATTATTTCCTTATGCATCATTAATTAGATGCCTTAAGAAGGTTCAAATCTATACTCGTTTAGATATTGGTCACATTGCTAAACACTAGACTAATTATTTCTATTGTGAAGCATCTGATAAAATATCACAATATCTCTAAGAAACGAGACACAATAATTTAAAGAAGAAGAAGTGAGAACTAAAAAACGGTTGACTACTAATATTCTAACTTTGTCAACTTCTGGGTATATCCTTATGTCAGCAGACATTACTATCTCATGAAGGAGTCCTAACTAACTGATAACAACGACCTAAGTTATAATGACATAATATGTTGCTGATCATAACGCAACGTGTCACTAAATGTTGTTGGAAAACTTTATCAGTTGACTCATAATTTATTAACTTCATATAAATCCAATATTGAAGACTTATTGTGATAAAGTCAGCTACCCTTATTTCTTAAACAGTAACAGTTCAAACGGAGCTGCATTAGAATTCGATACAAGTCTAAATTATTGTTCGCTTATGACTTAAGAACAAATAGAGGAAACTAAACTTTTGTATCGAATGCATTCATGATATGCTTATGGATCCACTAATTAAAGGTCTGTCACCCATAAGTCTCCTAAATGGCCAATAATAGAGACGGGTTTTACCAATGACCAAGCGCAACTGCGTATCGTACTATAAATGATTAATTATTAATTTTTCCTCATACGTTGAAAATTTGTTTTGTCTCTAAATACGTTCATGCATGCCTAAAGACGTATAGACACTAATTATACAAATCAACGGTAAGGGCTTATTTGTCAATTTGATCCTAAAGTTAGGTTTTAAATTTGAGTTGTAGTATGATTAATGGGGGTCCTGAGTCGAATATTGATTCAACGACTGTATTTCTCTGCTGCAATTTGGGTTTAGAACTAAAATGAGTATTAACCTCTGATCAGACTAATCTAATGCTCATAATAAATAATTACTAGGCCAAGTGGGAGAATGTTAGAATAAATATATTTTATATATATATTTATATATGGCCCTTATAATTATTTATCTTATTATTGATCATTGACCTAAATAACCTTATGTTTATAACTGGTAAATCCTTGATGGACGGAATTACCCTTACTAACATTAATAGGGTTTCCCCTTGGGTGTATATATAGAGAGCTTATTAGAGAGGTTAATAACTAATGATGAATAATAACACCATAAGAATCATCCCCTACCTCTCTCTCTCAAATCGTGTTCATCAAGAACACCTAATCTCCATCCTAACCATACACCCTAAAGGGGAACTCGATCAGATTAAGAAGATGTCAATCTCAAACATCACTGGATTATCAGGTATTACATATTTCCTTGTTTCCATTATATCATCGATTATAGAAACTATTCAACACCAATGAGTCGATTTGTTGTGGTTGAGTTTGATACTTACTGGATTGGTATTGATGCAAATGCTTCTGGAAATGCTAGATTGGATGATCATGTTGGTATTGATATCAATTCACTGATTTCTATTAGGATTCAGAAATGGTTAAGCAATGTAGCCGGTGGGGTCGTGTGTCAAGCATGGATCGTGTATGATTCAATTTTGAGAAATCTTAGTGTTTCTTTCACTGGTTTTCAAAATAATACGATCGTAGCGTCAAGATGGACTTTTTTACACGGTTGATCTTAGGAATGAGTTGCCTGAATGGGTTATCTTCGGGTTTACAGCAGCCACTGGAGCCGACTTCGAGAAACATAACGTGAGATCTTGGACTTTTGATAGTTCAGATTTACGGGTTGATGAAAACAATGACTTGCAACCAAACCCGAATACCAATCCAACGAGTGGGAAAAAGAGCAACGCGGGATTAATAGTTGGATTATCGGTTTCAATTACTTTGTTGGTTGTGGTTGCATTTGTTTGGTGGAAGAGGAAGAAGAACAAAGAAGATGAGCCAGAAGATGTTGCATTTGAGGAAGAGATGAACTATGAATTTGAAATGGGCATAGGGGCTAAAAGATTCTCTTATCATGAATTAGCTCATGCGACTGCTGACTTTGCAGAGAAAGAGAAGCTTGGAGAGGGAGGGTTTGGTGGTGTTTACAAAGGTTTTTTGAAAGATTCAAGCACATATGTTGCGGTCAAAAGGGTGTCAAAGAGTTCAAAACAAGGGATTAAGGAATATGCATCAGAAGTCAGGATCATTAGCCGATTGAGACATAGAAACCTGGTGCAACTCACCGGTTGGTGCCATGAGAAGCGAGAACTACTTCTTGTTTATGAGTACATGGAAAACGGAAGCTTAGATTCACATCTTTTCAAGGAGAAGAGCTTGTTGACATGGGGCACAAGGTACAAAATTGCCCAGGGTCTGGCTTCTGCTTTGTTGTATCTACATGAAGAATGGGAGCAATGTATTTTGCATTGAGATATAAAATCCAGTAATGTGATGTTGGATTCCCATTTTAATGCGAAGCTTGGTGATTTCGGGTTAGCTAAGTTGGTTGACCATGAGAAAGGCTCGCAAACAACAATGTTAGCAGGAACCATGGGGTACATGGCTCCTGAATGTGTAGTGACCGGGAAGGCAAGCAAGGAATCTGATGTTTATAGCTTTGGAGTTGTTGCTTTGGAAATAGCATGTGGACGAAAATGTATTGAGTTCAAGGCTGAAGAAAATAAAATACGATTACTAGAATGGGTATGGGAGCTCTACGGGACCAGGACCCTTTTAGATGCAGCTGATCCACGTCTAAAGTTAGATTTTAAGGAAGAAGAAATCAAGTGTTTGATGACAACTGGGTTATGGTGTGTGCACCCCGACCCGGGATTTCGACCATCAATGAGACAAGTGATTCAAGTATTAAACTATGAAACTTCATTGCCTATACTCCCTTTGAAAATGCCAAGGGCATCTTACTTAACACCTCCCATGCCTTCTTTATTTGATGTCACTTCCATCATCCAAAACCAAGCATTAAACTTAGAGGACACAGATTCTTCAAAGCAAACAACGTCATCAACAACTTCTTCTACTTCATCTCAATCTGTGTCACTCTTGCATTCAGTACGATGACATTTATCTTGAACTATGGTTTCAAATTATATTTCACGTGACTGTTGTTAAGAGTTGCATTTTTTTTTGTCTTTATATGTTTGTACATTGTATAATACAAATTATCAAAATAAAATATCTCTATTACTTTCAAACTAGAGTTTTACCTGGGGCGTGACGCCGGGCAGGTAGGTAATACCAGGCGGTGGTAAAATCCTAGTGTTATCGGTTCCAAACGTTGAGGTGTTAAGTCGACGCGAATTCAGTCGGATTCAGTTACGTGCGCTATTATAACGGAACTAAAACAAAAAATATAGAAAAATTTAGACGGACCAATGGGGTGACGCTGGTTGGTAAAACTTTAAGTGCTGGTAAAACCGTAAAACCAATATGTTGTCGATCCCGGGCGTTGAGGCGCTAAGTCTATGCCAATTTGACCGGTTTCCGTCACGCTCATTACGGTACCGGAACTAAAAAAAACAAAATTAACATTTAGTTGGTTTTCATTACATTTGTTATGATACTGGAACGAAAACAAACACGGTGAGTCTACGTGAATTCCGCCAGTTTTCGACATGTTTATTAAGGTACCGGAACTAAAGCAAAACAAAAACAAAATTGGCATTCGATTGGTTTTCTTTACGTCCATTACATGTAGAAACTAAGACAAAACAAAAAAAATCTCTTACACCAATAAGGTATTGCCAAGTGGCCCAACGGCATACTTGCAACACCAAAAAGTGTTATTTAAATTAACATATTAGAAAAATATACAAATAAAATAACTAAAAAAACATTAAAAAAAGCAAAAAAACACAAACAAACAAAAAAAGAAAAAAAAAGTCTATTGGATCTCCACAAAAATAAATAAATTAAATCCAAGAAGTTTTGCTTAGTGTGCGTCTCCTACTCCTCGAACTTGCCCTGGAAAAGTTTCTTTTCCTAAGTCTTAAGAACTTTAGCAACAACCAACACAACAACATATCACAATTATTTAAAAACCAAAATAATTTATATAAAAACAAAACAAAACTAACAAAATAATAAAACAAATCTTTTTGACACCAAACCTTCTAATTATACTATATCTATAATAGTATGAGAGCTTTACATGTTTTGTCTTCATCGGGAATCAACTCCACAACCGCCTTTAATTGGAAGTTGTGTATTGTTTTTCGGCCACCTTCAATATTACTCAGCCATATTTGTTCAATTTGCTTTACCTTGATTCCATTCTAGCATCACCACCCACATAAACAAGCTTAAAATCCAAAATAGAGGAAAACCCCTACAATCCAACCACCACACGTCGCCGTTAGCTTTCTATTTCCAGTATGTGTTACTACTAACTACACAACCACTACAATTGTTTTCATTACCATTCTCAGTTGCATTTTCAGAAACGTTTACAGCACCTTTATGATTCAACTTTTACCATGCAACAATTGTTGGTTCGTTTTCTCTTCTTCTATTTATTTATTTTATTTTCTGTGCATGTCCTGAGCAATTATGACTTTTTGAGTGACGCAAATTGTAACATCCGTTGCTTTTTCAAACCCGAAAACCCGACCCATTTTAAATTTCAATATCTTTTTATTCATCGTTTATTTATAATATAATGTTAATGACGATATATGGTTATTGTTTGTTCGATTTCATTCATTTTGTTCGATTAATGAACTCCCGAGGTTTAACATTTTAAAGGTTTAAACGATTCTCCTATTCCGGCATAATAGATAAATATCTAAGTTTTCTTTTTTGTTTATAAATTCTTATTATGTTTCAACTTTCGGGATCCAATTCGTAAATCCTATTTTAAATCTTAAAACAACTTGATCTTTTAATTTGTAACTATAACCTTTTTATTTTAAAGTAGTTCAAAACTTGAGGGGTCTTAGTTGCCAATTTCATAAACTTGTATTGAAATCTGTTTCACCCGGCCCACCTTGCCCGTTTTCCCGTTGATAGCCCCATTTTTCCGGCCGGCGACCCTTCCGGCCAGTGGCGACTCCGGCAGCTCTTAATACACCCGCTAAACCCGCTTCTTGACTCAAATTAATTAGTATAATGGCCGTAGAAAGCCGTTAACATCGCCAATAACGTATAAAAAGCTATTAATCCGTGCGTTTTGACTCCGTGAACTTCGTAACCCACCGGAAATCTTGTGAAATTCAATAATGAGTAATTAATCTGTTACGCCTCAATTAACACTATAAAAAGGCCGCAAACAAGCTTCTAAACTCGTCCCAACCTTTAAATCCATCACACATACTCTCGGTTCACATAATCACTTTTCTAAGTTCGTTTTTCCGGCCTGTCATGGTTAACCATCAAACCGCAATGTTACCAGGTAATTATTTTGTGTATTTGAATAGTTTTGAGCCGATAAACGAAAGCCCTGACGTTAATTGATCAATCATGGAACCAATTAATCAAATTGAATATAGGGTTTTAAGGTTGAAGAAGACCATGTGTTATTATTATATATACTTTCTTTTCTCTTTTCATAACAGATACTTTGTTAGCTCAACTGGTTAAGACATGTAGATAACACTCACTAGATCCAGGTTAGTGCACTTGTTTTATTTATTTTTTTAAAACCATTCTTTTTCTTTATATATAAACCAAATAAATATTTAAAATGATTTTAAATCAAGTAAAATTGTTTTAAAACTCAATAAAATTCTTTTTAAGCTAAATAAATCATTTTTTTTATATAAATTATAATTAAATATTCAACTAAAACAAAACTTTCAATTTCGTTAAACCCACTAGTTTCGTTAACTAAACCGTTATAATTAGTTACTCTTCCATTACTTTAATTTATTAGCTAAACATTAAGTAGATAATATTAAATCATTAAAAAATGAGTTTATTAAATTCCGTTATAATAAATTTATAGTTCATTAACTTAAAATTCATTAGCATATAATTCGTTAATCTCAAATCCGTAGCTTTAAAATTCTTTATCTTTTAATTAGTTAACTTTAAGTTAATGCCTTAGTTATAATTGTTCAAGTTAAGATTCACATCTAAAATACATTCAAAACTCTCATTTTAGTATTAAAGTTATAATATTAAAAACCGTTAAATTTCCGATAAGACTTAGAATAATATTAGAGTAATCCACGCCTTAAGATAATAAAATATATAATGCGACATCTTTAAAACTAAATACTTAATCGTATAATCCCGCTAGTTAGTCTTTAAATTTTCGTATTTATTTTCATTTATAGTTCGAGAAGTTCAATCGCTTCGAGTTCTTTAAACGCACTTTCGGTTGCTTTCGGATTTCATTTCTCGTTTATCATCTATTTCAATGGTGAGTTCTTCATAACCATTTTTAACGCTTTATAATGTTTTGGGGTGTAGCACGTCACAAGTTTTTCTTTCGTTAGTTATGCGCATGTTTACAAACCGATTCACTTATATCGTACATGTTAATATTATTCGTGCATATTGTTTATGATTATACGTGAACTTGCTTGTAACGTGTTTATTGTTTACTGGTGGAAGTTACGCAAACGCAAACGCAAACGCAAACGCATACACATAATGGGAAAGTCCGACGGGACGTACCTGCGTTGTCTAACGTTACGACTTCGGTTGTTTACGTAAGGTGGTTCTCATTTCCCCGACTTCAACGGCTTTGGCTAAATGAACGGGAGGACGACACTATTGGATTTAATTTACTTTACGCTTGAATACTTATTACATTACGATTGTTGAATCGCGAGTTTTCTATATATATATGTATACGCAAAAACTTATGAAAACTCATCAACTTAATTGTTGACAAAATATATTATTTTCAACGTGCTACAAGTTGAATCGATAATGTGCTAAAGACGAAGATCATTAGTATGCTTTAGGATATTTTGAATAAAGAACTTGTTTACTCTTTTGATGAAGTGTTATTGTTTTTCTTTTATTCATGAACAATGTGTGTATTTTTGATGATATGGAATGAATTAAATATAATTATTGTCGCTTTAATAGTGTTATGAGCTTATGAGTGATCTGTATGTTACACCCGGGCGTATTCCGCTTAAAGCCGGGGTGTTACAAAAATGAACTCTAAATATATTTGGAAGGCTCAAGAATAATGAGAAGGTTGGATTTTGAGCTACATGGGTTATATCACTACAAAAGAAGAAAAAGCTTAATGGGTCATGGAACTACTAATTGGAGAATGGAGACTGTAGCAGGCCAAATTAAAATTATGGTTCAGCTCCTTTCTTCAACCCGGTGACTCGTTTTGCTTTCTATTTAAAAAGTTTGAACTTAATAAGTGCCTTTACTTTATCCTTTATAAAATCAACCCATACAAACCGGGAGTAATCGTCCATAAACGTGATCATGAACTATGTCCCACCAAGAGATTTTTGTTTCACCAGTCCAAACACATCTGTGTGTATGAGATCGAGGGGCTTCTCGGTTTTCTGCTTCGATATCTTGAAGGCTGCTGACTGGCCTTCTTAAACTGACTCGATGTTTGAGGTCGAATGGTTCGAATTATCCGCAATTACAAGGACCCGGCTTCTTTCGTACTTCTTCAGTTTGGATAACTTACTCTTGTGTTCCGGTAAGATGGTTGGAACACCACAAGTCAATGTTCCACTCGTCAAGGTTGTTTGCTTGTGTCTCGGTGGTTACTGTGTATGCCATGACATCTGTGACTTGGGTAACATGAGCTTCGACATCTCAAGCTTGCTCATCTTCAACTTAGCTTGATTTCCTTCTTGTTGTTCTCACCAACATTATTTCACCATTTGACTCCACAAAAACCGTTTGTTGTTTCGTTTTCCTATACGCAGCCTTGTGTTCTTTTTCGTAGCCCTTGCTTTTCTCCTAGCCACCTTTTTTTGCTTTTGTCACTTTTAGAGAATAAACCGATTATTAAAGTCAATATCTTTGCAATTATTGTAATATATTTTCTTTTATCATCCCTGACTTGTAAATGATCAACATAATGCATATATTGATATCCTTCAAGTCATTGAGGTTGATTTTGACCATTTTTTATATGGTATTAGCCTAATTCTTCTCCTTTCCCCCTTCATTTTTCTTTTTAACCCTAATACGGGCTCTCTTCCTTGAATCTCTCATGGCCTCAACTGCTTATTCTTCTTATTCCCAATAATCATCCATGAACACCATCCTTCACATGATAACAATCAAACATACCTCTGCCGATTACCTACAATGGAAAGACCAAATGCTTCATATCCTTACTTTTCACAAACTCAATGGTCACATTGATGATACTCTTCCAAAACCCTCACCTACCATCACCAATAACAACAACAAAAATATTCCTAACCAAGCCGCCGAGGTCCTCGACATTATTGGTGCTCATTAGATTTGGGCCGCTCTTGAAACGACCTATAGTAATTCCTTTGTTGCATGCATTCATTGCTTTCGAGATCTCTACACCAACTCTCCAAAGGATTTCCTTCAGTGGAAAACTTTGGTAGGCGTTTTAAAACCATATGTGATAAACTCACAGTCATTGGCCAGCCGGTGTGTAACATCCCGAAGCTTTCGGGCCAATTTTGTTAACTTATGAAAGACGAATGAACAAAAATGAAAAAAAATCTGATTTTCAATCCATCGCGCTACGCGATTGACAGAAAACAAGTCCATCGCTACCCGAATGGCTTGGGAGAAAAACCGAGGTTTGGGCGGTGTCACGCTACACGACAGCAGACCCATTGGCCCATCGCAATACGCAACGACCTCGTTAAGTAATTAGTGACACGTGTCGAACCACATGTCAACATGTGGAACGAATGTACAAGCCACGTGCCACCATGTGGTAGAACGCGGCAGATGGACGGCGTTGCGATAAGCGACGGCCAGCCCAAGGACCCATCACGATACGTGATGGATCCCAAAACATGCATATAAAAGGGGAAAATCTGGCTTAGCACAAGCATCCCAAAACAATCTCAAATTCACGCACATAACATTGGTATTCGTGTTGCAAGTCCGAGTCTTGAAGTTCACCGATTTGATTCTTGATACGCGACGTATAGTAGAAGTGCTGCTCATTCAAACTTAGGCGTTAAACTCGAACCCATGTAGGGTAGGAGTTCCGCTTATGTTATTTTATTACATGGATTTATGGATTAGACCCTAGTCTTAAGGGAGGGGGTTTATAATCTAGACTTTGATCAATTAAAGTATACATAGGTTTTCATGTATGAAGGTTATAGTCAAAATAATGTTTCTTAACGAGTAAGAAACATAAAGTTTTATATGCAAGGGGTATATTCAAATTGATGTTTCTTCTTGAAGAAGAAACTTAACATAGACGTTTCTTCGTGAAGTAGAAATGTAGCACATAATCGGTAACTAAACATAAAAACTTAGGGTCTAAATGTTTTATCCCAATAAATGAGTTATCAAGGTTAAAACTATTCAAAATAGACTAAATGTCTGAAGCTAGATCATTGATCTAGATGTTTATACAAAGTTATTCTCGTACTATAGATTCGAGGTAACTCACAAACATAAATCCATGGAAATATTGATCATCATATCAAAGGTGAATACGTTCAAACTTTTACAACTGTTTGAATGAGTCATATAATAAAGTTTAGATGTGATGATATATCCCTAAAACTTTATAAATAAAAGTAGTCGCTGGTTCTCAGGCTATCGTATACGTTTGTCTGGATCCTTATATATTTGGGCAGTTGGTGGGCACACAACACCATGCTTGGTCGTTCCTCCGCCATGACGGGTCAGGTCTAAGTATACCTGCGCGGGGAATGGTCTTGTGTATATTGGTAGTTGGTAAGTACTCAAAAGTTGCGGTGCTTGCTGAGCGGTTTCGAGTTTATAATAGTAAGTCAGAATTTCAGAACTTCGTTATTTCCTTTGCCATGATTGTCCGGGTCACAAGATACTCGTAGGGAATCATTAAGCATATAAAAATGTTTTAGAGTCAACGTGCTCACCAGCATGTGTTATTGACGTATTTTTAGAAACCCGTTTTACAGGTAACGAGGATAGAGAATAGAAGATAGTGTTATTACCATTAGACGATCTTTATGGCTCATATATATTTTAATAATGTAAAACATGTAAATTATCGTTTCCAAAGTTAAAACACTTTTGTATCATCATCGGGTGTTTAAATCCCAAATTTTGAATATAGCATTATTTTAATAAAGACTTCTACTTTGCAACCAATACTTTGAAATATTTACAAAACATGTGACAATTTTGGTCGCACGCCTAGGCCCATGGAACCGGGTGTGACAGGTTGCTTGATTTCAAGAAAAATGACTCGTTCCTTTGTGTTCTTGGCCTTCACTTGTAACTTTTTCAACCTCTTTTCGGGCTATCAAACCAGGTCCTAATTTTTGTGATCTCCTTTCAAAAGCAGAAAGTCATGAATTATTTCTATGATCTCTTCATGGAACTGTGTCTCCACCGGCTGCATTCACGCTCATGGTACACGTTCTTCTTCATGAAATTGTGCCACTAACAATCGGGGCGAGTCTCGTGACTATCGTGGTATGAGATCTTGGAATGGATATGATGGTGGTCATGGTTGTAATAAAAACCATAACCACCTCGTTGTTTATTGTGTAACAATATGGCCACTTTTCAACCTCGTGTCCCAACGTCAGCATAGTTGCTCGTCAACTTCCTACCTCGGATGAAGCATTAGCAATACCGTTCCATGCGCAATTCCATGTCATCACCAATTCCCCAGACTGAAGCGTTGATTCCTGGGCTACCAACCATATTACTCCATCTTTTAAATCTCTTGAACTTGTGGCTCCCTATCAAGGTAATTCAATATTCACCATTTCGGTGTTGATATTGCTTGTACTTATGTTTTGCTTTCACCTTTTTCCACATAGAGGGCCTTGGACTGATCACCTTTAACTGAGAGCCCGAAAACCTGCTTTATTAGTGCCTCTTGACTCACCAAGATACTTTCGAACTCGGTCAACGTGGGACGGGTTGGCCAACCTTGGATCATGGAAACAAAACTGCAATACAAACTATGAATCATGATCTGTCTCATCCATTGCTCTCAAATATTTAACATCGGGTCTAACTTACCAATTTCTCATCACAACGTATTTACCTTCCTAAATAAAGGTGGTGTGGACTATTCACCTTGAGACAAGGATATCAGCTCATTTTCTAACAACTGAAGCTAACTATAGTTCTTCTTAAAGAAAATATTCGCCACATCCCAAGAAACATTGGGAAACTCGATTTCTTGGAAGTATTTCAGCATCTCTTCTTCTATAGTCATCTTTAGGATGTACATCGCTTGGCTCGTCTTTACATTCAATTGTGTATAGACCTATTTATACCAGTTCTAGTGCTTGTGTTTAAGATCCATTATTCACCTCCTAGAGATCTTGTCCTTGAAATAGGACTTTACACGTTTCCCAGGTTGTGTAATTGTTTTAATTGAGTTTCCTAATCCCCCTGGTAATATGAGTATCTGCCATCATCATATGCTTCGTCTGATCTTTAACTTTGACTTTGTAGAACTATCAATCAAAGCTTCAATTGGGCTATGTTTTACTTTGATTTGTGTCCGCTCCGATCCCCTAGATCAATGGCTCATCGCGATTTCCGATTAGGGTTCAGTTGGATTCTCCTTGTCTTTAATTGAACTCACCTCTGGTCCTTTGAAATCATATGTATTGTGACACCCGGCTATTTTAAGCCTAATCCGATACTAATATAATCCGTGATTATATGAATAAAATATTATGTTTAATAAAATAAAGTTATTTTAGTCCAAAAACTCCAAAACTATATGAGTTATATTTTATTGTGTTCAACAAGTTAAGTTTTGGCGCGTAGCGAAAACTGCGCAAAACTGACACGGTGACGACCCAGGTATAGTTAAAAGTCCAAAAATATTCCAAAACATCGGGAATGACCTAAAATAATATATTATTAGTGAAAATAATAATAATAATAATAAAAATAATAATAATAATAATAATAATAATGGGCTATAAACTTATTTTTAGAGGTTTCGGTTCGCAAAATTGAGAAATTAAGCGAGTAGAAGCCGGTACAGGATACTGTAAATACCCGAACCCAACCAACTCCAAAAATCTGCATCTTAGGCTAGTATTGTAGGTAATTTTATGGTGGATTTAGTAGTCAAGTTAGTTTTGCACAAAACATCACCTAACTTGTTATATTTTATGAAAATATGACAAAGTGGGTTAGAAATATACAAATTTTATAAAAAATAAAAAAATAAATTAATACACCCCCCCCCCCCCCCCCACCTATTAGAATTATTAAAGTTGCTTATTCACCAACCTAAGTCCATGTATGCCTTACACAACCCCCTAGACATCCACACTTGTCCCAACACCTCTATATTTTATTCATAATCAATTCACCACTTTCCAACACGCAAACTCCCTCTCTTCCTTCTTGTTCCAGCCTAAAACCACCCACCAATTCCTCACCTCATCCCCATTTTTCTCTATTATCATAAAACATGAAGGATTTGGATTAAAACACTTGGAGCCATGATCAAAAATGGGTGTTTTAGGAGCATTTTTGAAGCTAATCTATGTGATATCAAGCCAAAACCCACCAAATAAATCATCATCTTCTTCATTTTCTCTAATCTTAAGGGTAAAAACCCTTCATCATAACTCTTAATTTCTTAAGTTTTGAAGCTACATCTTGTTCATACATCTTGAAAGAGTTCACGCAAACATGCAAACACATAAACACATGTAAAAATGGAACAAGGGTATGATGTGTGTGTGGTGTGTGTGAGCCGTGAGATGCATGTGTGTGCGTGCCATACACACATATACATACATGCATGAATGTATTTTGCTTTCATTCTTAAGTTTGATAATGTTTGGTGCGATGATTCTTGAGGTTGAAGATAATATTGATTTGTAGAGAGAGAGAGAGAGAAAGAGAGAAAGAAATCCGTGTGTGATAGAGAAAGAGTATGAATGTGTGTGTTCAAGTGTTTAATGTTGCATGCATGCTTGAATCTAGATGTTGAGGTTTGAATTTGTTAAAAGTCTGATTGATTATGGTGATTTTGAAAGTTTAATGATAAAAGGTAGGATAATATGAAATTAAAAGTTAGAAGTTTTGAAACCCACTTAAAATATGATGAATACATTCATGTTACTTGAAGCTTGATAGAATACATTCATGTATGTATCTTGATGATTCATGTTTAAATGTTGTTATGCATGCTCAATAATTGATGATATGCACATGATTTTTGAAAGAAATGGATTGATATTATCATAATGATAGTTTTATGATCAATGGTTAGCTTAGACTTATGGAAAATTATATGAAAACACATAATACCTTTATGCATGTCACATATTTGAGTTGCTTCCTTATACAAGAAATGTACAATGTAAATATTATTAACATTAAATTGAAATCGATGACAAAAGTTGGAAAAGTAAAGTTTTAACTTGTAATAAAAACCATAGTTTAGATAATTAAATGAAGGAATACATTCTGAATTTTTCCAAGTATTATAAATACTATGTATCATTGGAAAATGATTTCCTAAGTCTAGATATTAATGTGTAACAATATGAATTTATAATGAGAATAATGCATGTTTATAATCAATAAAAATATAATTTTAGGAAATAATAATAAATCTGGAAGTTCATATATGTTTACATGTTAGAATAATTAGATTTTGTATAAAATATGTTTTAGATATTTTACTTGGTTCAAAATAAGTGTCGGTTACTTAACTAGTCGAAAAATCGGCTTTTAACGCAAACCGACAATGATTTTAAGAGCCGAAATAAAACAGCCCCTAAAACCTAAAAACTCATATACATTACACTATATTAACTGTAACTAGTTTTAGAGCCCGTGTCACACACAGGATAATTCAAATTATAAAACTATAAGTAAAATAAATAATTACAGAGTATATATATAAAAAAATGTATTAGATCTATGCTTATATCTATACAATGTGTACATAAATTGATTTTATTTGTATCACAAAATGATTTTTTTTAAAGAAACTTAATAAAAAAATGTCCGTGCAAAAACATACCCGAGAATGCTTCTTTCTATTGAAATATTAAAATAATTGAAAGAATTTTGGTTATGAACCAATTTCGAAAATAATAATTCTCATACGATAGTAGTTCTAACCACTCGGCTTAAATACAAAAGGAGCATTGCCTTTATTGATATATTTATCAATTTACCACACATCAGAGGAAAATAGAACATTAAATTGTAACAATGGATGTTTTTCAAGAACTATGTTTTTCTGAGCTACACCATGAAAAAGATTTTGATAAGTTTCAGATGGCTTCTTGACTTTGTCATAACGAAAACATAAAAAATAACATGTTAACCCATTCAAGTTTGTGAATATTTTATTTCATTTGAGCATAGTTTTGCATGACATGCTTCCTATACAACGTTCTGGTCACAATTGAAGAAAAAATTAATGTTGACATAAATATTTCATATTTGATAAAAGTTAGAAGCATTGATAGGCAAGGGGTGGCGTTACGAAAGTGTTCGCAATCTTTTCTTAAATTTTAATAGTTGATGGAAAAATAGTCAGTTTGTCAAATCCCGAACCTTTTGATTATTTCAAAAAATAACCTTAAAAATAAAGTTGAAACCTGAATCATGTTTAAAATTCTAACTTTCATACTTTTGACATTTTAAAGTCGACACTGTTTTGAACCCATAACAAATTTTATGATAAATCTATTTTGCATTCTCAAACTTTTAAAAATACTCAAAATTTACATTTTTGACCCGTAACAATTTTTAACCTAAATGTAGTTAACTTGTACCAAACAATCTATTTACCAACTTTTAACCCATAAAATCAAATTTAAGTTCCACAAAATCCTAAACAATTTTTATTTGAAAAACATGATTTGTTGTTGATTTTTGGAATTCCCCAAGTACTTTGAAATATATAGTAAAATAATATGTTATAATTTATATTTACAAAAATAATAGATATTATATAAAGATAGTGTAAAAGGAAGTGAATAATTATTGATTTATTACATATATATTAGGGCATATTAGTTTTGGAGGGAAAAAATTATGAGAATTAACCAAAACATGACAAGTGTACACATTTATTTTAATTTATTAATATAGGTAGATAGATGTGTCAAGGCTTGGGTCTTGGTTTATAGAAGTTGCACTACAAATAAAAAGCCATTTAATGGCATCAAAAAAGTGTCACAAGAAACCAAAGAAGTGTCACTAAAGAACCTTGTTGGAATGAGTGACACACAAAAAAAGTGCCACTAGAAGCGCTACCACTAAAGCCTTTTTAGTGACACTTTTTTCATCTGCCACTACAAACTTTTGGTCTTTTAGTTGCACTTTTTTTCGTATGCCATTAAAAACATTTTGGACTTTTAGTAGCATTTTTTTATGTGGGCTGTTGAAAACATTTTGGACTTTTAGCGGTAGTTTTTTTCGTATGCCACTAATAACATTTTGTACAAGTGGCAATTTTTTCTTTTGCCACTGCAAGCTTTTGGACCTTTAGTGGCACTTTTTATTTCCACAATTACAAACTTTTGGGCAGTGACACTTTTTTGTACGCCACTAAACCTTGAGCTTTAGTGGCATTTTTTTACTACCACCACAAATTTTTGGGATTTTAGTGGCACATTTTAACAATACAAAATAAAAATAAAACCCTCAAATATAGAAATCATAATATCTTCGCCACAATTAAATGTTCAAACGCATTCTAAACACATACCAATCACATTACAAATGCATATTAAATGTCTAATAACTCTCAAGTTAAGTCAAAACATCAATCCTATAAAAAGGAAAGTAACAAATATTTGAAAAAAATACTAAAAACTTCACCACACTTGTTAACCTCTTTCACCATCTTCAATCTTCATGCAAAGTACCTAATAAGAAAAATAAAAACTTTTCAATATTTAAATAATATGGACACTAACTTGTGTAGCCGACTTAATTATTAATCTAAAATCGATAATAACATATTAGAACCAACCATATTTGCAAGCTAGTCGAGATTGGCTTGTGAAAAAACTTGATTGAGCCGAGCCTAAATTAGCCCAGGCCCGAGCCCGAGCCTAAAAATAAGCTCGTTCTATAAACGAGCCCGAGCTTCACTTGTCGAGCTTGATCCGGCTCACGAGCCAAACATTTTATAATATTATATATATCAGCCTGATTGAAATCTGAGTATTAGTCGACCGGTGGTCAAACGAAAAGGAGCATATAACAAATGATAAACAAAATAACAAATCGTTTTAATTCAAGTCACGCATCTAACAAATCTATGAAATGAGTCAATTACAGAATATAATGGAGAAATTACCGTCGGTAATGTCACTTTAGATGTCACCGGAAATTACCGCCGCCTTCATCTGCTTGAGCTCTCAATCAATGAAGCGAGCAGGTTTGTGCTTTCGTGTTTGAAAGTCAGTATTATTGTGCAGAGACTGAGCAACATCAAAAAGTTTTACAGTGGTGGGATCCTAAATGGCAAAATAACCAAAACTAAATCATAAAGTCTTGACAAAATTAAATCATACCTTGTCACTAGTGAGGCTGTGCATACATAATTACATGCAAAGCTTCGTGAGCTCCCATGCATGACATTTATTATGTCAAGTGTCAACTAAATAAATATGAAGTTAGAAAAATAAAACTATGAATCTATTATCATATTGCTAGTTATTTGGAAAATTTTGAAATTTGAACATTTTTTGTTTCTATTTCATTAAAAAAAGTAATAGGCTTACGAGATCAAAAGCATACTTCATATCATCCAAATATGTGATCAACTTCATAACAATTCATTGCAAGCTAGCCAATTCATCTTCAGTGCTAGATAAAATTTGACTTCTTAACTGCAAAAGCTATCTGAAAAAAAAAAAAACTTTATTACCAAATAACTTTGATTAAAATATCACAGTTCACAAACCATACCATCTAATAGTTTACCCCGCTCCAATTTACCTGGAATTCCACAAACTAGACAAAAATGGTATATATATAAAATAAGTTAGTGGTTAAAATGTCAAATCCGAAGAATGAAAATTATTTTTCTAACCTTTGGAAAGTGAATGCATTTTCGGTTCCTTCTTCCTGATATTTTGTTGTTAATTACCCCGGGGCCAGGCTGAAATATAAATGTAAATATATATAGAATCATAAAGTCAAAAACTAAAGAATATGAAATACATACTTCTTAAAGATCAGCAATTTTGAGTGCCCACTGCTGCTGCTCAAAGACTTTGGGTTCCTTGCCAGATGTATAGGTGGGACTTGACATGCACAACAAAGCATTCATGTGAATACAAAAATGCTGGCACCTAAAATACATAACTACAGTAATGGTTTGAAAGATTGTTTTGGCTCACCTGATGTCTTCGATTTTTATCTTTATGAGGCTAAGTTTTTTTTTTTCGTCTGGCTGGTTGTTGGAGACAACACGCCAATGTAATCTGCATTTGTTTGTTAAATTATTAGAGGTGGCATGAGGTATTTTTGAAGTGTTTTTTGGTAAGGTTAACAGTTACCTGTGAGAATTTCCCCTTATCTGAGGCGTTCTTGTAGGACCTCGTGAGTGACAAAACTGAAGTAGCATTTTTGAATGGTGTTATCAGATACCGGCTTGAATATAGACGCTTCAAGCCGATTAATATTGAAGCGCTGTGTGAGGTGACCGGCATTGACCTTCTTGACTGAATTGTTACATACTGAGTGACGTAGCATGATTGAAATTTGATCAGCGACTCAAAGTGTGATGTCACTTATGTCTGCTACGACGTCAATTGCATCACCCTGTAGCAAGGAAAGAGTTGATAGGTTAAAAAAAATAGACTGTTAGTCAGCATGGTGTTGTATTAAGTGTTGCTTTTTAGGTGAAATTCAGTTTCAGTTGGGTATGATATTGTTTCCGTATTTTTATAAGCAAATTACTGAATGAACAAATATGGTTGTTAATGATGGTTGTTACTGACATGGCGGTAAACAAATAATTAGCATAGCTCTAACGTTTACCTCTTGATATCCATTGTTTTAGTACACGAATAGTGATCAACCCTGGATTTTGTCCTTTTATCTTGGAGATACGTATACCTGTCATCTCAGAGTAGAAAAATATATGATAATAAAACACATGAAACAATGGATACGCAACAACACACACATTGTGTCTAATAACCTACACAACCAGGTTATGTAAAAACAATCTTAAAAAAAGCAAAAAGAATGAAACAAACAAAATATTTGAAAAAAAAAACAAAACTATATATAACACCAACAGCAAGTTGAAACTTATGAGTAATACAACATAAAGCTCTTAACTAAAATTTCAAATAGTTTGACACCCACGTTACCATATGTATATAACACCAACTAAGTTGAAAGTTTTGACTAAAATCTTGAAATAATAATTGATGTGCACTCTGCACACTTGGGTTCTAAAGTGATCAAGTAAATAGGCATTTCAGTTAAAGAATTCATTAATATATATTTGTTCTGCTTAATGAAATGGACATTTCTGTGTATAACATAAATCTTTTTATAACCGTAGTGCCCAACAGATTTGTAGTAGCCCAGTTTACAAACCATATACCAGACTAACACGACACGTTTAAACCAAAACCCAAAAAAGCAAAACCTGAACTATTGCATATACCACATTGTTAAAAAAAGGGTTAAACGATTATTCATAACGGTTTTCGGTATGATTATGGCTTCTACAATTTTAACCAAATAAATAGATTAAGAGTTTCGGTTAACCATTTTAGGAGTTGGGTTGTAACTTTATCCGAAAAACAAATTTGGGGATCGAATTTGGTTATTCAACCTGATACATATTAAACCGGAAATCGAGTTGAACTGAAAGCATTTCAAGCTTTAATATTGAAACGCACGTGGAAACAAAAAATAACATGACAATAGACACAAAAACTAACAACAAAAATAAAACTGAAAAGACAACAGCTGATTTGTGTTGCCGAATCACAAAAAACACAAACCAAAGCCAAAAACGAACAATCACAGGCATTTTGTCAAACACAAACCAACGCCATAACTGGAATGCAAGAAAACAAACAACATAATCACCATGACACAAACCAACGTCATAAACAGAGACGAACAACCATAGACATTTCGTCGAACAACTGGAATGCAAGACAATAAACAAACATAATGACCCCCTCAGATCGCAGCAACAAATGAAAGAAAACAAATAAGTATGGGAGACAAAAGAACGCACCAACCTATCACAAACTCAGATCACAGCTACATGTCCGGCCACCATCACCTGATAGAAAAACACGATGTCAGATAACCTAAGAAAAAATCATGGCAACAAAATGGTGAAATCCCAACATCACACAAACCTGAGGTAAAGAAGCTTCAAAGAAGTCGACAGAAAAAGGCAGAAGAGATTAAAGTTTTGTTATAAAGTATGTCAATAAAGCAGATAAGCAAAGGCCTAACCCAGAAACAGCCACGTACCGACACCCTGGACGCTTGGCAATAAGCCAGATAAGGAAGATGATGTAAGCAATGTTCATACATTAGATGCGTAAGGTACAACTATTGATAAACAAATTAAGATGAAAATGTGTATATATAAATTTCATCATCATCTATCAATGGAAACAATTAAAGTGGTTACAATTCCTACAATCATAACCTAATTTTATTATTATTATTATTATCTATCAACTGATCCATTAGATAACCTAATTTCACTATCATCTATCAACTGAATCCATTAGATAACCTAATTTCATTATCATCTATCAATTGGACCTAATTTCATCTATCAACTAAGTGATCGATGAACAGACGAACAATTCATCATCGTGAACTAACTTAGGGCACAATTACAGCTACGTAGTTTCAACAAATGTTAAATTCATGATCTAAACACTAATACTAACAATCGTTCATAATCCGTGGCAAATAATTGCGAAATTGAGTAGTAAGATAACCAAAGGCTAGTTATTGACTGAGAAGTTAAACGTACCAGACGAATTAACCGGTGGAGCTTCACGACCGGCAGCAATGGCGGTGATTGTCAGAGGAGCAGATCTGATAAGGCTTGTAGTCAGAGGAGCAGATCTAATAAGGCTTGTAATTTTTTTCTTAGATTTTAAAATACAAAGTTACACCCTTTAGTTTTGAATAGTTTAAATGTACCCCTGTAACTTTGATTTTATGCATGCACTTATATACATTCGATTAATATATTGTTAAAAATTATAAGAAAGTATGTATTCATGTAATTTCCGTTCCTCTCTTTTTTTGGGTTATAAGTTTTGCTCTTCCACTTGTGAAGGTTTAGTTTGGGTGTTTACTTGTACGGTTTTTGTTGATTGTTTATAAAAATATATAGTTGAAAAAAAGGAAAAAAAAATGTGTTATAAGCAAAGATGATTTACGTAAAGTGCCATTAACCTAAATTAGTGGCACAAGAGCTATGTGTCATTAAAAACGTGTGACACTAGATTTTTAGTGGCATCGCGAAGTGCCACTAAAATCATAAATTAGTGGCATTAAAACTAAGTGCCACTAAAAATGTGTTATAAGCAAAGATGGCATACGCAAAGTGCGATTAAAAACCTAAATTAGTGGCACAAGAGCTATGTTATTAAAAACGTGTGACACTAGATTTTTAGTTGCATCGCGAAGTGCCACTAAAATCATAAATTAGTGGCATTAAAACTAAGTGCCACTAAAAATGTGTTATAAGCAAAGATGGCATACGCAAAGTGCCATTAAAAACCTAAATTAGTGGCACAAGAGCTATGTTATTAAAAACGTGTGACACTAGATTTTTAGTGGCATACGTAAAGTGCCAATAAAATCATAAATTAGTGGCATTAAAACTAAGTGCCACTAAAAATGTGTTATAAGCAAAGATGGCATACGCAAAGTGCTATTAAAAACCTAAATTAGTGGCACAAGAGCTATATGCCATTAAAGATTTCTTTAATGACGCTAGATTTTTAGTGGCATACGCAAAGTACCACTAAAATCATAAATTAGTGGCATTAAAACTAAGTGCCACTAAAAATGTGTTATAAGCAAAGATGACATACACAAGTGTCATTAAAAACCTAAACTAGTGGCACAAAAACTAAATGTCATTAAAAATATGTGCCACTAAATGACCATTTATTTGTAGTGTTGTAATAAAAGATTAAACAAAGAAAATATGTGTATTAACTATTCTTTGTGTATTCTCTCTCTATAATAGTTGTGTATTTATTTTTATTCTAATATTTGGTGGCGATGATTTTAATATTATAGTTGGATTTACTTTAGACTAAAAGGTAATAAAATAAATATTGATATGTGTTAGAATGTATGAAGTACATGCCTTTTTTAAATCATATTTCACCCTCGTACCACTGAATATCATTGGCCTAACGGTTCAAGGGCTAACACCTCCGCAAGAACTCTATGGGACAATGGCCCTAGTTGGGTCTCGTTGACTAGAAATTGCTTCGAATTTGTACATTTTGATGAAAAATAACATGAAAACTGATTAATAGTCTTATTGGTTCTTAGCGGTAATCATTCGTAATAGGTTACTGTTGAGCAGTGAAAATTTGGTCACAATTACAAATGCATTAGTTATAACTAATAATTAGTGATAACTGCAGTGAGCAACAAATGAGGTACTAGCAATAATTTAGTTACCATTAATGGAGTTATTCTGTTGAGGAATTTCACCGATAATACAAATGGTATATGGTCAATTTATATTTTCTTTTCATACAAATTGCGTATTTATTTTTGCTTTCTTCATATATTATCCGATGAACATCGTTAAACAATTTAACACAACAGTGAATAATAATACTCCCAATTTATATCTAGTAATAGCTTCAGGAGACTGTGTGTTGTGATGCAAGTTAAAGTGTCACGTAGGAAGTGAGCCTTCAACGAACTCAACTGTTAACAATGGTGTAGTAGTTTTAAATAAACTTTAAATAATAGAAAAGAAAATATTTGATTAGTTGGTTTACAAGTAAACCACCTTATTGACTCATTGACACCTTTCCCTCTATCTTCTCCATTAAAGCCTTGGCGAAGGTACCTATGTTGCCCCTCCTTGGTGTTGGCGTAGTGCATCTGGTGCACCTTTGGGACCCTTGACACCCCACACCCTCTCCATTACACACAGGCGAGTTCTCTAAGGTTTTCATTTTTTATTTTTCTTTTAAGTGTCTGGGGATGTTTGGGTGAGCTTTTAAAATTTCTTTTTAAAGGTGATTGACAAAACCCTTCAAAATATAGCTTTTAAAAGTGATTTTGTTTTTCAAAAATCAAACAAGCAAATAAATAAGTTTGAAAAGCTTAACCAAACATCCCTTTAGTATCTAAAAAAAAACAATAGGTCAATAGAACTCCCAATAATCACTAGCGAAGCTTAATTAGTTAGGGCCGGGGTCCCCCCTCCCCCCCCCCCACGGGTTTTTCGCATAGTAGTGTAAATTTACCCGTTTTCGTCCGAAATTTTTTATGTATAGTGTAAATTTAGGCGTTTTCGGCCGAAAATTTGAGTCCGCCCCCCATCATTTGTGAATTTTTGTATACATTTTGAGTCCGGCTCCCCCGATATCTTAGTTCAAACTTCGCCACTGCCAATAATTAACTTGGGTAGTAAAGTTAGTGGTAACCCTATATTAACTAGTAACTACGTAACTATTATTTAAACATATTAAAAATGTAATGAATCATTTCACGTGTTGCATTATTAAAATTGTACAGCATAAAAAAATAAAAATGTGGTCTTCTCTTGTTTAAATATAGAAGAAAAAACGGATGCATGAACCTGGCTTGAATGATGGGGCATGTGCTTGATATGTTATTACAATACAACAACTAGCTTAGAAAAGGCTCGATTACAATAACACGTAGACCGTCATTCTCATCACCAACAATTCACTTAGATATTACACAACACTTGGCAAAGAGACTTAACCACAATTACTTTTTAATTTTATGTTTTCATGTATTATGTTTGAAAATTAATTAAAGACAAATTCATGAGTTAAATAAAAAACCTAATTAAAGAAAATTTTATAAATTAAATAAATAACTTGCATATTTTAAGAAATAAAAATTAATACGGGTTGTTTGGATTGTATTATTATGTGTTCGTTTATGCTTAACTAAGGAAGGATTTATTAATAACAAACTCGATTAATTACTTTATTAGAGGTTATCCTTCTAAACAATATATCATTTAACATTGTTAAGCTTCTTTATTTGTGACACTAGCTTTAGAGCCCGTGTAACACACGAAATGTTTGAAAAATAAAGTTATAAATAAAGCAAATAAGTGTATACTGTGTATGGAAAAATGATTACATCTATGCTTATATCTATACTACTAGTTTTAGAGCCCGTGTCATACACGGGATAATTGAAATTATAAAATTATAAGTAAAACAAATAATTACAAAGTATATATGAAAAAAAATGTATTACATCTATGCTTATATCTATACAATCTGTATATAAATTGATTTTATTTGTATCTCAAAATGATTTTTTTAAATGAACTTAACAAAAAAATGTCAGTGCAAAAACGTACCCGAGAATGCTTCTTTCTATTGAAAAATTCATTCTCAGTGTCATATATGTATAATTGAAAGAATTTTGGTTATAAACCAATTTCGAAAATAATAATTCTCATACGATTGTAGTTCTTACCACTCAGCTTAAATACAAAAGGAGCGTTGCCTTTATTAATATATTTATCAATTTACCACACATCAAAGAAAAGTAGTACATTAAATTGTAACAATGGATGTTTTTCAAGAATTATGTTTTTCTGAGCTACACCATGAAAAAGATTTTGATAAGTTTCAGAGGGCTTCTTGACTTTGTCATAACGACAACGTAAAAAATAACATGTTAACCCATTTAAGTTTGTGAATATTTTATTTCATTTGAGCATAATTTTGCATGACATGCTTCCTATACAACATTCTGATCACAATTGAAGAAAAAATTAATGTTGACATAAATATTTCATATTTGATAAAAGTTAGAAGCATTTATAGGCAAGGGGTGGCGTTATGAAAGTGTTCGCAATCTTTTCTTAAATTTTAATAGTTGATGGAAAAATAGTCAGTTTGTCAAATCTCGAACCTTTTGATTATTTCAAAAAATAACCTTAAAAATAAATTTGAAACCCGAATCATGTTTAAAATTCTAACTTTCATACTTTTGACATTTTAAAGTCGACACTTTGAACCCATAACAAATTTTATGATAAATCTATTTTGCATTCTCAAACTTTTAAAAATACTCAAAATTTACATTTTTGACCCGTAACAATTTTTAATCTAAATGTAGTTAACTTGTACCAAACAATCTATTTACCAACTTTTGCCCATAAAATCAAATTTAAGTTCCACAAAATCCTAAACAATTTTTATTTGAAAAACATGATTTTTTGTTGATTTTTGGAATTCACCAGGTACTTTGAAATATATTGTAAAATAATATGTTAACATTTATATTTACAAAAATAATATATATTATATAAATATAGTGTAAAAGGAAATTAATAATTATTGATTTATTACATATATATTAGGGCATATTAGTTTTGGAGGGAAAAAATTATGAGAATTAACCAAAATATGATAAGTGTCCATATTTATTTTACTTTATTAGAATAGGTAGATAGATGTGTCAAGGCTTGGGTCTTGGTTTATAGAAGTTGCACTACAAATAAAAAGCCATTTAATGGCATCAAAAAAGTGTCACAAGAAACCAAAAAAGTGTCACTAAAGAACCTTGTTGGAATGAGTGACACACAAAAAAAGTGCCACTAGAAGCGCTACCACTAAAGCCTTTTTAGTGGCACTTTTTTCACAAAATTGATTTTATTTGTATCACAAAATGATTTTTTTAAAGGAACTTAATAAAAAATGCCCGTGCAAAAACATACCCGAGAATGCTTCTTTCTATTGAAAAATTGAAATAATTGAAAGAATTTTGGTTATGAACCAATTTCGAAAATAATAATTCTCATACGATAGTAGTTCTAACCACTCGGCTTAAATACAAAAGGAGCGTTGCCTTTATTGATATATTTATCAATTTACCACACATCAAAGGAAAATAGAACATTAAATTGTAACAATGGATGTTTTTCAAGAACTATGTTTTTCTGAGCTACACCATGAAAAAGATTTTGATAAGTTTCAGATGGCTTCTTGACTTTGTCATAACGAAAACATAAAAAATAACATGTTAACCCATTCAAGTTTGTGAATATTTTATTTCATTTGAGCATAGTTTTGCATGACATGCTTCCTATACAACGTTCTGGTCACAATTGAAGAAAAAATTAATGTTGACATAAATATTTCATATTTGATAAAAGTTAGAAGCATTGATAGGCAAGGGGTGGCGTTACGAAAGTGTTCGCAATCTTTTCTTAAATTTTAATAGTTGATGGAAAAATAGTCAGTTTGTCAAATCCCGAACCTTTTGATTATTTCAAAAAATAACCTTAAAAATAAAGTTGAAACCTGAATCATGTTTAAAATTCTAACTTTCATACTTTTGACATTTTAAAGTCGACACTGTTTTGAACCCATAACAAATTTTATGATAAATCTATTTTGCATTCTCAAACTTTTAAAAATACTCAAAATTTACATTTTTGACCCGTAACAATTTTTAACCTAAATGTAGTTAACTTGTACCAAACAATCTATTTACCAACTTTTAACCCATAAAATCAAATTTAAGTTCCACAAAATCCTAAACAATTTTTATTTGAAAAACATGATTTGTTGTTGATTTTTGGAATTCCCCAAGTACTTTGAAATATATAGTAAAATAATATGTTATAATTTATATTTACAAAAATAATAGATATTATATAAAGATAGTGTAAAAGGAAGTGAATAATTATTGATTTATTACATATATATTAGGGCATATTAGTTTTGGAGGGAAAAATTATGAGAATTAACCAAAACATGACAAGTATTCATATTTATTTTACTTTATGAATAGGTAGATGAGGTCAAGATGATAAGACTTGGCAATAAACGAGTCGCGTCGCAAAAGACAACGCGAAAACGTTAAAAATGACTATTTTTATGGAAAATTTAGCTAATCCGAGAACGAAAATATTTTTATAAACTAAATCATAAAACTTATATATTTTAACTACATAAAGTTTTTTCATACTTAAAACCATAAAATATTTATACAAAACGTTAACTGGTTCGCCGTTAGACGCGAAACCATCGAAATCGGAAAAGTAGCTTATAACATAAAGTTTATAAAACTTAGAATTAAAGTGTATAACATTATACTAAAACTTAAGTCTAATAAAAATAAATAATCTTTTGTTTTAGTATAATAATTATTAAATAAATAATAATATTTATTTGCGTAACTTGTTTAATAGAATGTTTTATATGCATAATAGGATTGATGGATATTAGTTGTTTATAATTTGTTAGAAACTGTGTGCTTGTGTGAGAAATAACAATTTGAACATAACCAGATCAATGGACGCTAGTGGTCGTTTGAACACAAAAATAATAAAATAAAGAAAATAAACGTTTTCAAAAAATAAAACGTTTGTGTGAACGCTTCAAATTGGATGAACAACGTATATTATAAAGGTGAATGGATTATTAAAAACGTGTAATATATTAATAGGACACGAGTGTTTGGACGTTTACCAACATTATACCGCTAAATGTGAGTTTCTAAGAAATCCCCACCATTTTAATGTGATTAAATAATGTTTCGGGGGAAAACACGTTTCGGTCAAAACGTATTTTATTTTGGCAATTGTGGTATTGGAATAACTATAAATTTGACCAATGTGGGTCGGGCTGTCGTGGGTAAAAATCGGGAGCAATTTCACAGCCTTATAATCACTAACTGTTAAACAGGCATAGAAATATTAATAGATCTATCGGGGTGACGCCCTATAATCACCGGTCGCGTCGGTGGGGTAAGTGATAAATATATCGATTGTTGTACGCTTTGATTATAAATTAAAGGGAGTCATACATTTATTTTATTCCTAGCTAGCTTATTACTATCACAATTGTTAGAAAATAAAATGTTGAATTTTCGACACTTTCGTTGCAATAATGAAAGGGGTTCAAATGGTCTGTCTTAGTAAAGCGAGGATCGGTGTGAAATTTCAAGTAACTTTCGTGTATAAAACGAAAGTAGACCTTGGTCTAGTAAAGGTAAGGTAATGCATTGACTTCGATCCGTATGGATGAAGTGGTTTTTATGGGAATAATTAAACAAAGAAGAGCTTCGTTTCAATAAAATAAATATAAAATGAAATGAAAGATTTAAAGTTAATAATGATATTCTCATTGATTAAAATGAAGAATTAATTTATGTAAAAGTCGAAAGCTGTTACATCATGTTTTTCTTAAATTGAGAACTCACCAACCTTTGTGTTGACAAAATTATTTTTAAACTTGTTTTTAGGTAAATGAAAAGTGAATGCTTCGTGAAGATGATGTGGGAAAAACAAGTGTGCAATAGGACTTCTATTTTAAACAAAATGTGTACTCTGACACGTGTACTTTATGACATCTTATAAGGAATAAAAGTTCAACTTGTATGTAAATATGTTGTGCTTAAATACTGATGGCTAAACGGCATCTGTCACCCTCCAAATTAGTTGACTAAGTCTTTCGGTGTTAAATTAAGGTTTTTGGGGTGTGACATGTATGCTATGATACAAATTGTTAAACTAGAGAGCCAAATCACATGAGTACACATGGTTTTAAATGGGAGATGATCGACTCCTTAATTTTTATTAGTTGCAAAAAACAAGATACATAAAAAAAACCCTAAATTATAGGGTTTCTATACCACATGGCATATTTGTCCTACTACAAATCAAACTAGGAAAAATAATAATAATTAAAAAAATAATTATAAACGAACTTAACTTTCAAGTAATTCTAATTAGACGTTGGACTTTATTAGTCTCCTCCAACCACCCTTTTAAAGACTACCGAACAACCCTCGTGATTTACGTAATAATCATTTTGAACTTCGAGTTGGTATTGCAATGTTTTAACATGCCTAACCTAAATCCATCTGTCTTTGATTAAAATATAACCAGAACTAGACTAAAAAAAACCTAACAAAAACAAAAATAGCAACAACCATTTTAACTAATCAGTTTCATTACCATATGCCTCTAACAATAATCACTTCCTATTTTACACAAAACTTAAGATCACTAAAGGGTATAAAAGGAAGAACAAAATGCGCTTTACAAGGCAAATGGCTTAGGAGCCATAGGCCTTAAATGGGGTAACATTATCAGCATTAACATTAGGCGCCATAGTATCCTTCTACCTAAATGGCTCGACTTGAAATACATGCTCGTTCATAAACCTACCACCATCCACCTTAGCCAATACATCAAAATTCATCCCTGTTATTGTAGATTTGTAGGCTTGGTTCTCCATTTTAGGGAACCCGCCAACTCGAGCACATTTCCAACCGACCTCTGTACTTGAAACCCGATATTCACAAACGTTTGGTCGACGCGTCTGCTTCCAACAGCTTGAAAGAACCATCCTCATTGGCTTTAGAACCCAAGATTGAGGAAAGTAGTTTATCTAAACCAATAAAATGTGTGTTTCACCCGTTAAACGACTTGACAGGCCAAAATGTGTTTGACCCATTGACCAGGAAATTGATCTTCGGTTGGTTGGTTGGCCTAGGGGATGGTTTAGGAGAGTTGAAAGATGTCGGCCCACAATGGATAAAGAGAGTGGTTTGTTACACCCCAACCTACGGCGAAATTCCGGAGCACAAATGATTGACCAATAGCTCACGAGACACTAATAATATAGTGATAATAACTAATTATTTAATATAGTGATAATAGCTCACGAGACACTAATAATATAGTGATAATAACTAATTATTTAATTTAAATAGTTTAAGTACATCATAAAATTCAAAACCAAGTATTACCCAGATAAACCAAAATTTAAACAAAATAATTTCATAATTATTGTTCGTTGATATCCTAAAGGTATCATCTACTTGCTTCAATCTTCTTTAATTCAGTATAAGCACCTGTAACATGCGTAAAAATATATATATATATATATATTTGTCAACACAACGGTTGGTGAGCATAACATAAGTTTTTGATATATACAATAACAAATAACAATTCAATGCGGATGCGATAACTACAACAATTAATTGAAATAATAACAAATAGAATTCATTCATCATGTCACTAAGTCAAGCTACTAAGATAGATGTATGATCATTCAAATGAGGATGAATATGAGGATGAGGCCACCAACAACAAAACATTAAACATTTAAACACCTTGACAAATTATCCATATTACAATTAACGAGAAATTACACGTAAATGCATTATCATGAATTGTGGTTGAGGACTCGTTAAAAATAAATAATATAATTTGTGGTACGCATGTTACCTCCAAAACAAATTGGAAAAAGGGTTGTGAATTACTCACCTTAAAATTTGTCAAGTGAAATAAAGATGATTAATATAAAAGAAAACCCACTTAAGCGAGCTGACCAAACCGAACTTGAGGAAACCCTAAAATTCAAATAAATATTACAAGGTTAAAATAAAACTAAAAGAAATAAGAATTAATAATAAAATCTGAGATTCAACGTAAAAATAAAGAAAAGAAAACTTAAGCGAGTGTGTGATTCGTAGTCGGGTCCGCATGCCATTATGAGATCGAATTCGGGTTCAACATGTCCAAAACATAATTACACACATAAAATATAAAAGACTTAGAAGCTAATTCGGATCAATTCATAGTGTATTTGAAAAGCCTCAATTTTTCTCTAACAAAAACCCTGGATTGAGATTGACTCAATTGAACATGAAATCCCCCAAATCTATTGGATTTCGTTCAAGGGTTGATAACAAATCATACAAACCAAAACTTACCCGGAAACTAGATGTAGAACTTGTTTAATTAAACTTGCAAAACCCGTTTGACTTGTAATAGTCAAACCTTGAAGAACAACGAGACTTGAACTTGAATTCGTGATAATAATCGAAAGTAATAAGTTGAGTAATAGAGAATAACGAAAACACTCCTCATTATATATAGTAATCAGATTTATAACTGATGTTTATCATCAATTTTGGTGATAATTAGTTTAAACTTGAATAGATGGTGATAGACACAAAAACTTGATAATTATCCAACATTTGATGATAAAATGCTTATGATAAAAATTGACGGGCAATATTCTAGAATCAATGGTTTAAACATTAGAAGGTATTAGGATGAGTTTCAGGGGATAAACGAGTCAAAACAAGCTTAAACGATTGCATAAACGAGCTGATTAACAAACTGCTGCAGCTACCAATGACCATCTGGTCACGCTACGCGCCGCCTCCGGCCACCCCCCGTCGCGCTACGCAATGGGTATGCTTGGCAGATTTCAGGTTTGTCATTTCTGGTCCATAATGGAATTCCATATTCGCATTTTTAGGCAAAAATAAACATCAAACAAATATAAAATAAATTAAACCACACAAATTACTAATAAATACTCAATTTTATTAACAACAAGAATCCGAAAAAAAATCCCGGATCGGGTTAAACAAATACAAATACATAAACCAAAAATGACGAATGCCATAGTATTCCCTACTTTTGGAAATTTCGTCCTGATGTTAGGGTAAATTTGTGACATAGTATTCCCTAAGTAAATTCAGCACCACGCTTAGATTTCCAATGAACTTTAACTAATGGAATTGGGCTATTCTTCGTTTCCTTATCCATGCGGTCCACGATCTCCACTGGCTTTTCAACAACTTGCATGGTTTCGTCTATATGAACTTCATCAAGAGGTATATGGAGATTACCCTCAGCTAGACATTCTTGAGATTTGATATATGGAAGGTTGGGTGAAGATTAGAGAGTTCATCGGGAAGATCGAGTTTGTAAGCAACTTTACCAACTCTATCGATTATCTTGAACGGACCAACGAATCGAGGCGATAACTTTCCTCTTTTACCAAAGCGATCAACTCCTTTCCAAGGAGATACCTTGAGAAGGAATTGATAACCAATATTGAACTCAAGAGGCGTACGACGTCTATCGGCATAACTCTTTTGACGGCTTCTTGCGGCGAGAATATTTTGACGGATTTAAGCAATTATATCGGATGTTTCTTGAACCATCTCGGGACCGGTTATTTGAGATTCACCAACTTCGTTCCAACATATCGAAGAACGACATCTGCGGCCATAAAGAGCTTCTAACGGAGCCATTCTAATTCTAGAATGGAAACTATTGTTGTACGAGAACTCAATGAGTAGTAGATGTTCATCCCAATTTCCACCAAAATCAAATACACATGATCTAAGAATATCCTCCAATGTTTGGATGGTTCTTTCGGATCGACCATCAGTTTGAGGATGATAAGCGGTGCAAGATCTAATCGAGTTACCAAAGATTTTTGAAAAGATTTCCAAAAATGCCAGATGAAACGACCATCACGATCAGATATGGTAGTCAAAGATACTCCATGAAGACAAACGATCTTCTTGACATAAAGCTTAACAATTTGTCCGACTGAATTTTTCTCTCGCATGGGAATGAAATGAGCGGATTTGGTTAACCAAATTCTATCATGTCCGTCACGAGTTGTTAGAAGTTTACTGATGAAATCCATAGCAATGTCATCCCACTTCTAAACGGGAATCAGAGGTTGCTCGAGTAAACCAAAAGGTTTTTGATGCTCGGCTTTAACCTTTGAATACGTGAGACATTTGGATATATATATATATATACCACGATATCCTTTTTCATTCCGGACCACAATAGATGGAACGAAGATATTTGTACATTTTATCCGCACCGGGATGGACGGAGTTTCGTGACTTATATGCTTTATCTAAGATAAAGATACGAAGATTGTCATGATCGGGAATCCATAAATGATTGATGAAATAAAGCAAGCCATTTTGTTTGGTTTCGAGTTGAAGTTCGACACCACACGGAATCTCGTCATATATGTTACCTTCAGTGACGGAGACGTGTTGAGCTTCATAGATGCAGCAAAGAAGATCGTTGAATTTATCACGCAATTAAGCAACACGGATTTAACATGTTTCTTACGACTAAGCGCGTCGGCCACGATATTCGCTTTACCGGGATGGCAGCGACTCTCACAATCATAGTCACTGAATAACTCGGCCCATCGTCGTAGTCTCATGTTGAGCTCTTTTTGATCGAAGATGTGTTGAAGACTCTTATGGTCGGTGTAAATGACACATTTCGTACCATAGAGATAGTTTCTCCACATTTTTAGAGCGAATATAAAGGCTCTAAGCTCGAGAACATGTGTCGTATGATTCTTCTAATGGATCTTAAGTTGTCTCTAGGCGTAAGCAGTAACCTTGTCTCGTTGCATAAGAACACAACCAAGACATTGGTTAGAATCATAACAAAAGGCAATGAAATCATCGGTTCCCTCGGGAATGGTTAGAATCGGAGCATTGCAAAGCATTTCCTTTAGTGTTTGAAATTGGTTCGACTCCTACTCATAAGGCTTACCCTTGTGAGTTAAGGCAGTGAGAGGCAAAGCAAGTTTAGAGAAATTCCGGATGAAACAACGGTAATATCCCGCTAAACCAAGGAAAAATCGACTTCGGTGGTAGAAGTCGGGGTTCCAATTCTTGACAGCTTAAATTTTGGCGGGATCAACGTGAATACCTTTGGCGTTTTCCTTTAGGCAATATTCGCACTTAGAGAACTTGGCATAAAGTTGTTCTTTTCTTAAGAGATAGAGAATAGTATGTACATGCTTCTTGTGCTCGGTTACGGTTTTAGAATAGATTAGAATATCATCGATGAAAACAATTACGAATTTATCCAAGTAGGGTTTGCAAACACGGTTCATGATGCCCATAAAACCCGTGGGTGAATTGGTTAGCCCAAAAGGCATAACACAAAATTTGTAATGCACATATCGAGTTCGGAATGCGGTTTTGGGTATATCTTCTTCATTGACACGTAGTTGATGATAACCCGAACGGAGATCGATTTTCAAAATGGAAGTGACTCCTTGAAGTTGGTCGAAAAGGTCATCGATACGAGGTAAAGGGAACGTTAGTTTGTTGAGTTTACGGTAATCGATGCACATACGGAAGGTTCCATCTTTCTTTTTCACAAATAAAACTGGCGTGCCCCACGGAGATGAGCTAGGATGAATAAAGCCCTTATCCGAAAGTTCTTGGAAGACGGTAAGGTGATTTGGCAATGGGATTAGCTCCGGGTACAAGATCAATATGAAACTCGACTTGTCGAGCGGGAGGAAGTCCGGAAACGTCTTCAGGGAAAATCACGAACGATCGGGATATTGGAAATTTTCTTCTTCTTCGGGTTTCTTCAGCCACCGGATTTGACTTTGAGAAACACAATGTGAGATCTTGTACTTTCAATAGTTCAGATTTACAGGTTTGTGATCCAGTGAATGGTAAAAAGAGCAAGGTGGGATTAATAATTGAATTATCGATTCCGATTACCATGTCGGTTGTGCTCGCATTTGTTTGGTGGTGGAGGAAGAAGAGTAGAGAAGATGGGCTAGAAGATCTTGCATTTGATGAAGAGATGGAACTATGAATTCGAAATGGGCACCGGACCTAAAAGATTTTCTTACCACGAATTTGCTCATTTGACACTTCGCAGAAAAAGATAAGCTTAGAAAAGGAGGATTTGGTGATGTTTACAAAGGCTTTTTGAAAGATTTATGCACATATGTTGTGGTCAAGGGTGTCAAAGAGTTCAAACCAAGGGATTAGGAATATGCATTAGAAGTCAAGATCATTAGCCGATTGAGACACGGTTGTTTAATCAAACAGCTTAAACATAAGGATTCGACTGGCAGAATGACTACGTCAAAAATCTAAATCCAAAGTAGGGATGAGCATTCGACTGGCAGAATGACTACGTCAAAAATCTAAATCCAAAGTAGGGATGAGCTTAATTTATATGCCGGAATATCCTCTGGATCTTCTACTCAATTTTAGTAAGATCTTTATTAACTAGTTTTATTATGCATAAATTTAATTACAAGCTTCTAGCTACTGCTTATTTCTTCTGCTTCCTATTTAATTCTACATATTCAATTCATCCTTTGTTGTTTCTTTGTTCGTTAGTTTGTGTGTTTTTCCCAAACTAAAAGACAGATCATTATCATTGTGAATTAGTGAAATCTGATTCATAAAATATTAATTTATTGAATTTGAGTTTGTATAATATTGTGCAATGGGTGTGCTAAAACTATTAAGGTTTTAGACAAACCAAATGCGATAACTGTTATATGATATTGCCATCACAATATAAAAATAATCTTATGTAATTGTTTGTTGACATATGTGAAACACAAAGGCATTACAAAAGAAGTTGGGACCTTAAACTAAACAAGGAATCACTATTGCATATCCAGTCCGGAAATCTTGAGGCTAACAGAAATAGTACACATACCAATACTTAATCCATGCGTATGTGATTGCACTCTAATAGTTTATAGACTTCTGGAAAATCATGAAATAGGATTTTTAAAGTTAATAAATATATATGGATTTGAGTTTGAACTTTGAAGGGAACTTTGACATTCAAAAGTCAAATGCAGAGTTTGTCGAAGATCAAGGAAAGGGTTATTTGAAAAAAAAGAACCAATACACACGTCAAATTATACAATCCAGGGCCGGCCCAAGGGCTGTGCAGCCCGTGCACCCGCACAGGGCCCAAACGTTTTTGAGGCCCAAAAACAAAAGGCTATATAGTATGTAACATATATTCAAAATTAAATGCAAACGCATGTGAAACAATGATGTGTTGCAGCTTAGATGGTCAATCTTTTTAATTGCAAGTGGTAGGTCTCAAGTTCGAGACCAAGCATTTGAATTGTTCATCCTTTTCATAGGCCTACATGCACACTTGCATAGCACCAATTTTTTTTTCCTTTTCATTACTTTAAGGCCATTTTATTGTGGTTATATATGTACAATATATATTTTATTTGTTCATGTTTCTTCTTTTTCATTAGTTATATTGTTTTTACTATACATACAATATATATTTTATTTGTTCACGTTAATTTCATTGTTTGCACAAACACTTCAGCCTACGTAGTCTGATTATGAGACATTTTTTGGTTTCACTTCTAGAAGAATTTTATATTTAGGGCCCATTTTTTTTACCCGCACAGGGCCTTTGAGCTCCATCGTATTCCTAGAGACGGCTCTGATACAATCAATACCTCAGCATGGACAGTGGTTTTCATAAATTAAAACGTTGTTATAATTTCCGCTCTTCTTTCTTTTCAATCACTATGTTTAACTTTCAAAAGTCAAAATAGAAAGTAAATCTTTATTTTTATTACTTTCAGCTAATACCTGCACTTAATATAAACAATATGAACTGCATTACGCGATTGGCTTTTCATAATTAAGGGATCCTTATCGTTTTTAGGTTGAATGATACCATGATTAACTTTTGAATGCCAAACCGGTTACTTTTCACTTTCCTAATTGATGGGAATCCCTGAAAAACTTCCACTCAACTTGCTGATATATTCTAACCAAATGTTTGCTTACAACAAAGTTTAATGTCCTTTAGTCCAAGCGTCACGTTTGGAGGTATGTAATATATAGACTTATGGAACCTGGCTAATTAAGATTATTTATGTACTAATGTGGATGGATATTTGTGTAGGTCCCGTGGGGGTGGATCTAACAACGTTCTTGGATCAACCTAACTTAGTGCTAGCGGAAATCACACTAAGCAACCTAAGAGGTCTCGGATCTTGAGATCTATTTTCGGGTTTTAGAGAGAGAGACGAAAGAAAGTGAAAGAAAGATAATATGTGTGTTAGAGAATTTTTGGCAAAAGGTTTTCAATTAACAACTACTGATCTCTCATGGCATGTTTCTCTATTTATAAAGAAGTATGCATGAGAAACAAGTCATGTCAAATACTCAATGGGCTTATTTACATCATTTCTCTTGGGCCATTTCTCTTGGGCCTATTACATACAAAATGAACTACAAAAGCCCAAAACATAATAAACACAATACAAAAGATTAATATAACAAAATGGGACCTAACAATTTGTATAACAGAAATGTCGGAAAGTGGATGAACAAGTAATGTTGTTAAAGCACAAGCTTAGAATGATTTACATAGGTGAACCATTTAACGGGAAGTCAACAAAGACTTCTAGATCTCATGGCAAGAAGTTTCAAGTTTCTGTGCGACAAGAAACTTCTAGAATTCTGGTACATTTTGTTTCTTTTAGGGGGTGTTTGGGTTCCTTATTTTATATCCTTATAACTTTTCATTAAGTTAATAAGTTACAAAAGTGTAACTTATGGAACTTTTCCTCTCACAATATAAGCAATCTCAAATACCTTATTACTTTTCAAAAAGTTCATAAGTTATAAGTTGGTGAAAATAAGCAATCCCAAACACCCCCTTAATACACTTCACCTCTCGCTGAGTCACCACTGCAGCGCATGGGGTCAGCAACTAGTTTGGTTTAATTTGGTTGCTATGAGTGACTTTTTTCACCCTTACATTATGTTAAACTTCAAAAAAGAATCACTAAATAGCAACTACTTTTCTGTGTTAAATTGGTGTACATATATATATTTCTAAAAAAATTTAGACGTATTTATGATGTTTTGCGGTTTTGAAACCGGCCCGACCAGTGGGCCGGTAATATAATCAGCTAAATAGCAGGTCTGATTATGAAAACATTGATTATAATGCAACACTTTCTTGTAATTTACAAATACGCTTAGGTCAATTAAGTTCTAATTAATCTGCTAGATTCACAACAATTGATCAGTAATTAAATTTAAGTGGTTTTAAGGATATTTAAACCAGTGATACAACGTAGATTACTAGAGTACGTAGAGTGGGAGCCAAAAAGAACCCGGGAAATCCCTGGGCCGACCATGAACACCACCTCTCAAATTCGAGGTGTTTTTTTCATGGAAATCAGTGTGTACGACACACTTTCTCCCGATTAAATTTTGAGTGTTTTGTACTTGGGAAAAATGAAAGAAAGTGCGATGACACCATCATGTTTCGGGAAGGAAAAAAAACCCCATTAAAAAAGCTGATGTGAGATGCAAGAAAAATAGGGGAAATTAAATGGGATGACTCCCTTCCCTTCTTATAAGCGTTTATCATCGGAAATTAAAGTTTAATGGCTGATAAATCATAAAAGTGGTGACATGTCACAGTTTGTTAATTAAACGGAAACAGAACCTCGATCTAATTGATATTCCATATCATAGTTTAAAAGTTAAATTAAGTTGAGATTGCTTGTGCTGGTCCTACGGATCCATAAACTACATTAACTAGCTAGCTAAAATCCGTTGTGTCTTCTTCGCGTGCCGGCCACTTCATCAGGTTTCAATAGTCTGAGAAGACATTTTTAACTGCTTTAGAACTACTTACATTATTATAGGTATTTAGAAGGTTCATCAATTTTGCGTTTGTCTTGAATTTTACCTTTTGGAACCTTGTTCATAGACGGCTAATTATTTGATTCCTTTGTAACATTATACTTGCCAATTGCGGCCAAGATTACATAAATGACTAAACTCAACTTAATTATCTAGCAATTTGCAACATTAATGGAGTCATCCAGGACCCATTTCATTACTTCCGTTCTTCTTTTGATACCTATTGTAGATTCACTCTCATTCAATTTGACCAATATCGGTTCACAAAACCAGAACCGGGAGATTATTACTGAAGGTGACGGAGGGTACATCTCCAATGGTGGCATCCAGGTGACCCCAGATGTGATTAGTTCTAATCGAAGCGGGAGATCTGGACGAGCAACATTCACCAAACCATTCCATCTTTGGGACAACAGAACTCGTGAGCTAGCCAGCTTCAGTACCAGTTTCACATTTGTAATTGATTCAGACGGGGTTACGCCATATGGTGATGGCCTCACATTCTTTCTAGCTCAGAATAATTCTGTACTCACCAGGGGCCGAGCCATGGGGCTTCCAGTTAACTACACAACCAATACATTCAGGAGCCCATTTGTTGCGGTTGAGTTTGATACTTTTTGGAATGACTTTGATCCATATATTTCTCCAAATATAACAATCGGTGATCATGTTGGTATTGATATTAATTCTCTAGTTTCTGTAAGATATCAGAAATGGTTAAGCAATGTAACCGGTGGGGGCGTGTGTCAAGCTTGGATCGCGTATGATTCAGTGTCAAGAAATCTTAGTGTTTCTTACACCGGTTATCGAAATAATACGGTCGTGCGACAAGAAGGACTTGTTTACACGGTTGATCTCAGGAATGAGTTGCCTGAATGGGTTATCTTTGGGTTTTCTGCATCCACCGGAGCAAACTTCCAGAAACATAATGTGAGATCTTGGGCTTTCAATGGTTTGGATTTGCAACCGAACCCCAACCCTAACTCAGTGAATGCAAGAAAGAGCAACGTGAGATTAATAGTTGAAATTTCGGTTCCTGTTACCTTCTTGGTTGCGCTCGCATTTGTTTGGTGGATGAGGAAGAAGAAGTATAAGAAGAAGCAGAGCAAAGAAGACGGGCATGAAGATCTTACACTGGATGAAGAGATGAACTATGAATTCGAAATGGGCATTGGGGCTAAAAGATTCTCTTACGACGAATTAGCTCATTCAACTAGCGAGTTTGCAGAGAAAGAGAAGCTTGGAGAGGGAGGATTTGGTGGTGTTTACAAAGGTTTTTTGAAAGATTCAAGCACATATGTTGCGGTCAAAAGGGTGTCAAAGAGTTCAAAACAAGGGATTAAGGAATATGCATCAGAAGTTAGGATTATTAGTCGATTGAGACACAGAAACCTGGTGCAACTCATCGGTTGGTGCCACGAGAAACGAGAACTCCTTCTTGTTTACGAATATATGGAAAACGGAAGCTTAGATTCACATCTTTTCCAAGCGAAGAGCTTGTTGACTTGGGGCAAAAGGTACAAAATCGCCCAAGGTCTGGCTTCGGCTTTGATGTATCTACATGAAGAATGGGAGCAATGTGTTTTGCATAGAGATATCAAATCTAGTAATGTGATGCTAGATTCAAATTTCAATGCGAAGCTTGGCGATTTTGGGCTAGCTAAGCTCGTTGACCACGAGAAAGGTTGGCAGACAACGATGTTAGCCGGAACCATGGGGTACATGGCTCCTGAATGTGTAGTGACCGGGAAGGCAAGCAAGGAATCAGATGTTTATAGCTTTGGAGTTGTTGCCTTGGAAATAGCATGTGGACGGAAATGTATTGAGTTCAACGCCGAGGAAAATAAAATACAGTTACTAGAATGGGTTTGGGAGCTTTATGGGGCCGGAAACCTTTTAGATGCTGCCGACCCACGTCTAGAGTTCAACTTCGAGGAAGAAGAAATCAAGTGTTTGATGACAACTGGGCTATGGTGTGTACATCTTGACCCAAATTTTCGCCCATCAATGAGACAAGTGATTCAAGTATTAAACCTTGAAACTTCAATGCCTGTACTCCCTTCAAGGATGCCAAGGGCGTCTTACTTGACGCCTTCCATGTCTTCTTTATTTGATGTCACTTCAATCATCCATAACCAAGTATGAAAAAGGTCTAGAAGATATAAATTCATAAAAGCAAACAACGACAACAAAAAGCTTCTTCTTCTTCTTTCTTCTTTTTCTTTTTTTTTCTACTTATCCTTTCATATCACACTTGCAATCAGTATAGTTTTCAAAATATATTAGAGATTGTTGTTAAGTATATTAGCGTTAAGCCTATTATGGTCAGCTTGTTCGAGTTAGATTTTATATTCTGTATATGTATGCTTGTACATTGTATCAAACAATTCATCACAATAAAACATCTCCTTTTACCTTCACATGGTATATATAAGAGCTCTTGAAGTTTTATCTATGTCGGATATTAACTCTAAAGCCACATTTCATCGACATGGTCAATTTTCAGCCATCATATACTCGAAACATATTAGCTTTCTATATATTAACTGCACACTTGTCTACTTCAAGCATCACCACCCACATAAACAAAATCAGTTAATATTCAAAATTGATCCAACGCTTCATTGCCATCATGTGCCACTGCTATAGTTTTTCTAGTTCTCATTTCTTTTTAGTGTGTGTAACTAGAAAACCACTAAAGTTGTGTTTAGTGCATCATTTCGACATAAACTACCATTACCGCCAAAACCATAGTTCTTTTTAAGCTACTAGCTAGATATTCTCTCTTCATATTTAGAAGACTAATAGTTGATGTAACACCTCGTATATAAGTACACACGTATATATGAGTATTTGCGACATAAATCCTAAGCATTGGACGATCCTTTATGACATTGGAGAAGTCAAAGGACTGAAATTGGCAAAAGTGCAACACTTTTCGGAAAACTCAAAACAATTTCGCGGTTCTGCACCCATGGTTTTGACAATATTGGTCTTATGGTCATTAGATCACTGACATATTTTACATTTATTGTACTATTGTTATATGTTGCAACCAAAACTTTGTGACAAAACTGATAAGATCTAAAATTCAAGCATGCAACTTTTATTAAAAATGAGATAAGCAACCCGATTTAAGAGTGGCAATGTCTCCAATTACACAATACTTTGATAATGAAAAACTAGAATGAGGAATACAAAAGTAAGAAGCCTGTTTTTATTAACCCAAAACATGTAACTGTTGGCATAGGAACAACTCATCACTCTTTTATCCTCCTGTTAATAAAGGGCATAGTTACTGCTCCCCACTCTTCCAACTTACACTAACTCTTGACCAAGTGGATCCAACTTAAGCCCAAAAACAAAATTTAGCTTGCCCGTATTGGCAGTTGTGGCCTGTTTCCTTCTTCACGGGTATACTTTAATTGGGCTTTTATAATTACTTCCCTCTCGGTAAAACACCTTGTCCTCAAGGCGGAATGTGGGAAATTGATCTGTCAACAGATCATAGGATTCCTAGGTAGCTTCTTCAACCGGGCGATTATACCAAGATACCAGTAATTCCAGAACCAAATGATCAGCTTTGGAAATCCAACGATGACCTATAATAGAACTTGGTTGTAAGTCAGTTTTCGAGTCTTTAGTGATGGGTAATGGAGGTTGCTGGTCAGAAGAGAAAGATCCATGATGGGTTTAAGCATGGATACATGGAACACTGGGTGAATTTAGCAGTAGGTGGGAGCTCCAATTCATAAGCAACTGGACCCACTACACGTTTAATACAATATGGACCGAAAAAGCATGGGGAAAGTTTTTCATAGTGATGTTTGGCTAAACTTTTTTGACGGTAGGGTTGAATTTTTAGGGAAACAAAATCCCCAACTTGAAATATTAGATCTCGTCGTTTGTGGTTAGCTTGATTCTTCATCCGGTCTTGGGCCCTTTTGAGATTGTTTCTAAGAAGCTTTAACATGTCATCCCAGTCTACTAGCTGTTTCTCCAATTCTGCATTTTTTGTCTCTCCCATGGCATAAGGCAATAAGGAAGGAGGCTCCCTACCGTAAATAACAATGAAGGGAATGGTGCTTGTTTTTGTGTGATACCCCGTGTTGTACGAATATTCAGCCCATGGTAAATAAGTACTCCACTTTGTTGGTTGGTCACTAGCAAAACATCGTAAATAGGCTTCAAGACAATGGTTCAGCACTTCAGTCTGCCCATTCGTCTTAGGATGGCAACTTGTATTCAGTTGGAGCTTTGTTTGGCATAAGCGAAATAATTCTTGCCAAAACTAGTTGAGAAAAATCACAACTCTGTCAAATACGATGTATCGTGAGAATCCATGCAAGCGAAGCACTTCCTTACAAAAAATTATAGCCACCCCTTTGCAGTGAATGGATGTGAGAGGCAGAGAAAATGAGCATATTTGCTCAAACGATCAACCACCACTAATATAGTATCGTAATGACCCAAAGGAGGTAAGCCAACTATAAAGTCCATTGAGAGATCCTCCCAAATCTGATTGGGAATGGGAAAGGGCTGAAGTAGACCAACAGGAGATAGTGTTTGGTATTTCTATTGTTGATAGATTACACACTGCTGCATAAAAACTCGAACATCTTGTTTCAACTTAGGCCAAAAATACCTTACTGAAAGACACTTAAAAGTCTTTAAAAATCCCCCATGACCACCGGTTGGGGTGTCATGTGCCTCATGTAACAACTTCTTCTTGAGATCAGGTACTTCAAGTATCACTAAGCGTCCTTTATAAAATAGAAACTGAACGATGGAGAAGCCAGCAACTGATGATGGAACAACTTGTAATTTGTTGACAATATCACTCGTAATTGGGTCATTTTGGAGTCCGAGTTTGATGTTTGCCACCTTTACACAATAGGGCACCATCAGTGTTAATAACTCACTGAATGGGGTCGGCGTGATAAGGCATCTGCTCCTTTATATTCTTCCCTACTTTGTGAATAATAGAGAAGTCATAAGGCATAAGTTTTAATAGTAGATGTTGTTGCTCGGTAGTTGTAATCCTGCTCAAGTAAGAACTTCAAGGTGTAATGATTAGTACATATGAGAAAATGTCAGCCAAGCAGGTAATGCCTCCATTTGTGTATTGCCAATACTAAAGTCAGTAGCTCTCGGTCATAAGCTAATTTAAATCGATTAGAAGGGGAAAATCCCTTGCTAAAATAGGTCACGGGTGTTCTGCTTGAGACAATATCGCCCCCACACCATCAGAAGAAGCATCACACTCAACGACAAATGGTTGCGAGAAGTTGGGTAACATGAAAACAGGTGTGGACAGCAGTGCTTGTTTCAATTTATTAAAGGCGTTTAGGGCTTCTTCCGACCTCACAAACCCATCTTTCTTAGTCAACATTATGAGAGGTCGTGCTATCAAACCATAGTTTTGAACGAAACGTCTATAGTATCCCGTTAGACCAAGGAAACCTCTAACTTCATTGACTGCTGAAGGTATCTGCCAAGATTGCACTGCTGAAATCTTTTCTTCAACTTTAGCACCTTCCGAATTAACCACACGCCTGAGGAACACTACTTGTGGCTTCCCGAAACAACACTTCGACATCTTTGCAAAAAAAATGATTGTCGTATAGCAACTTTAGGGCCTGTTCCAAATGAGATCCGTGTTGCTCCATGGTATGGTTGTAAATCAGGGCATCATCAAAAAATACAGAGTATGAAACGACGTAAAAAGGGTCGAAATAAGTCGCTTATAATGGCTTGAAAAGTGGAAGGCGCATTTGTTATTCCAAATGAAATCACCTTAAACTCGTAGTGCCTTGAGTGAGTACGAAAAGATGTTTTTGCAACATCTTGAGCAGTTACTCTGATCTAGTAATACCCAGATTGTAAATCAAGCTTTGAAAATACCCGTGCACCATACCATTCATCCAGTAACTTGTCAATATTCGGAATGGGGCACTCGTCGGCTGCTTTTATCTTGTTAAGGGCTCGATAATCGACACCCATTCTCTAAATTTTTTCATTCTCTTTTACTAGTAATACTAGACTCGAAAACGGGCTAGTACTTGCTTGAATAAACCCAGCTGCCAAAAGTTCGTCGACTTGTTTCTCTATTTTGGCCTTTTGCGAATGGGGTATCGGTAGGGTTGGATATTTGGCGATGGTGCGTTGGGAATTAAGGGGATTGAGTGGGTCTGAGTTCTAACAGGTGGTAGGGTTTTGGGTTCATCAAACACAGTGGAGTATTGGCTGATAATAGGTTGTAGTGGAGTTGGAATTTGTGGTCTGCTTACTGGTTCGAAAGCCAAGTGTTGGAAGCTAGATGATTTCTCGGTCCTATTTCAGTACCTTTCAGCTTGTATTGCTTCCCATCAGTAGTAAAAATCATGAATAGTTCTTTCCAATTTTCTTGAACCATATTCAAGGTGGATAGCCACCAGATACCCAAAACTAAATCAAGCCCTCCAATTGAAAAAGGGTGGAAGTCTTAAATAATCTTCAAATCATCAATCTTTATAGAAAGACTTTCGCAAATATGGTGAGATCGGATTACAACTCCATTGCCAATTTGAACCCCGAAAGGTGGTATCGCTTGGGTCTCAAGATTAATCTCTTTCACTAGACAGCCTAAGATAAAATTATGGGTATAATCCCCATCAATTAAAATCAAAACCTCGGTAGAATTTAACATACCATGGACTTTCATTGTTGTAGATGCGATTTCCCAAGAATAGCATGTAAAGTTGTAAACTCATCCCTGTTGTCTCTTCTTGTGTCTCATCATTATTAGGAATTTCAGTTTCATGCTGCTCCCTCAATTCCTCATTGGCTTCAAACATTTTCAATGTACCCACTTTACATCTATGTCCGGGACTATATTTCTGCCCACATCTGTAGCACTCACCCCTTAATTAACGATTTTGTCTTTCGGTGCCTAAAATTATGAAGGGAGTTTTTTTTGTTGGTTAGAGGGTTGAGGGATGTGAGGGGTAATGGTTTTAGAATCAAGTGGCTTGGAATTTGATGCCCATGTATAACTTTTTCCGAGTCAATGCTGGTTGAATTTGGCTTCAAATTCCAAAGTGTAGGTCCCGTGGCGGGTGGATCTAACAATATTCTTGGATCAACCGAGCTTAGTGCTAGCGGAAATCACACTAAGCCACCTAAGTGGTCTCGAATCTTGAGATATTATTTCGGATAGAGAGAGAGAGAGACGAGAGAAAGAAAGTAAGAGAGTGTGTTATGTGAGAGAATTAACAAAAGGTTTTTTTATTGAGAATCAACTCTTTCTCTCATGGCATGCTTCTCTATTTATAGAGAAGCATGCATGAGAAACATGTCACATCGTATGCCCAATGGGCTTCTTTACATTATTACCCTTGAGCCTATACATGCAAAACAAACTACTAAAGCTGATGTGTTGTAAAACACACGTATTTTTCGCGCCTCTTATCTACATATTATATTATATTTTATGTGTTTTTACTTGATTTATATAGGTTTTACATAGTTTTAATAATCATGTAGGTTTTGGGTTACAAGGAAGAGAAACCGGGACTTTTCGAGGAGCTTACGAGCCTTTTACGCATACAAGTTCAAGACAAAGCTCAAAGCCCGACCCATATGCATCATGGAGGCCCAAATCTTACATTATATTATTATATAAAAAAAAATAAAAACCCTAGGAGGCTGGGAACAGTTCCGATCGGCAGGCAGCAAAGGGGAAGGAAAGGAAAAAAGTTTTTTCGGTTAGGGTTTGAAGCTTTTGGCGGCTAGGGAAGGAAGAAGACACAAGAACCAAGCCTCGGGATCATTCACCACTGTTTTTTTTACAGCCAAGAACAGCCCCGGAATCACCCATATCCTTACATCTTTTTCCTTGTTCATACACTTTGATTTACTTGTTCAATTGATTAGTAGTTTTGCAATTACTTGAGATATTGACTTGTTTATGATTTCTATTGATTGTTGGATGATTATTAAGATGTTTGAGATGAGTTTAATGATGTTTTTAATGAGTATTCATGGCTGTCCAATTATGATTCTCGGCTAAACTTGTTAGTTCTACCTAGGAATGATAATTATTATTAGTGTTTGATGAGTTTTATGGATTGTTTGATTGATAGACTTGAATTGTTATTGTAAAGTTTGATTTAGACATGAAATAGGTTGTGTTTAAGGGCTGGAAATTTTGGTGATTCATTGCATAAACCCTGTGTGTCGGTTGATTAGTTTTGTATTGATTGATCGGTGCATTGTTTGATTCTAGACTTTGTGTTTAGGGTTTGTTTGAGGTAGGTACCACCGTAGGGTTTTGTTGCATGATATATTGGATTAAGTACAGCGGTTAGGCACCTTCTTTGAGACCGAGAGGTGATAAGAAGTTAGGGTTGTCTCATTGCCTTTACATGCTAGAATAAGGATTGCGCGAAAGCGAGTTCGTTTCTTGTCAGGTTTAGGTGTTTTGTGCGACTAGTTGATCTATTTTGGTTTAAGTTGAATTGTTCCTCTATCCTTGGTTGTGCAGTATTCATTGCCATTAGGGTCGAGTGTTGGTGAGACCGAGAGGTGATCCATCATTAGAACACGTTAACAATTGTTTCCCGGTTTGGTCGTTTTAGGTTATTTTGAGTAGTTTAGATTTATTGAGTGAGACCGAGAGGTGATCCAGTGAGCCCGAGCGATCCTTAGTCATGTCATCTTTAGGGACCGGTGTCTAGATATCATTCAATCCATTAGCTTGTTAGGCCTACAATTTGATTCAGACCTAGGTAGACGTTTTTCTCCATCCGAAGTTAACACAGTTTGTCGTTAAGTTTTCTATTTTTGGTAAATTTTGTCAGTCAGTTAGGTTAGTTCAGTTAAGTAATTAAAAATCAAAAATCAATTAAATATTATTCTAAGGTAGGTCTTGTCTAGGGTTAGTAATCGTTAGCGTCCTACGTGTCCACGTGTTCGATACTCGGACTTCCTAGGTCTATACTACTTGCGATCGGTACACTTGCTGGTTGTGTGTGATTTTTGGATTTTTATTTTAAATTTAAAGCTTAGTTGTGAGGGTCATTATTATAGGATTATCCGACGCACATCAAAAACCCATAACAAAAATACATTCAATACAAAAAACTTAGATAAACAAAAAGGGTCTAACAATCTCCCTCTAGTCTTTAGTATTGAAAACCGTCGGTGTCGTAATCTAGCCAGCCGTCCTCGGGTAGTGGAAGTTCAACAACTCTTTTAACAAACTTGTTGAAGGCTTCAACTATCCGGTCTGTGTTCTGATGACCGATGTCCTCGACGGTTCCCAGGGGTGAGATGTAGAGCTTCTTAACATCTTCTATATGTAGCCCCATTAGCTCGTGCTCGTTAAATATACGAATCTTTTACTGATTTTTGTAACGTATGACGACCTCCCCTGTCGTGTTATCAAATTCCCAGCCAATGAATTCTCAGAGGATGTTAGGAGTATAGGGCTCACCATGGTAGATGACATGACAGTCCTTTGGTGCCCTGTATCTCCACATTGTTCGTGGCTCTCCGGTGGCTGGGTCTATCTCTTTTCGGTTCTTGTACTTGCGACCCTTATTCAGCTCAAAATATTTGTAGTCGACTCTCGATTGACGATGTAGATAATCTGGGATCCAACTTTCCAACGTACTCCCAACTGCACCATGGCCTAGAGCTTTTCGGAGATAATTAATGTCAAGCTCTGGTAACGACTTCAGCTCGTGGTGGTTGAGATAAATCAGATCGCCGCTATATCGTCTAATGGCCCAACACTCGTTCTCCTTATTATATTTTGCGCAGACGATCAGCGAATCATCGTGGTAAGGGTAGATGAGCTTGCGGGCACATACACAACTTGACACAATATGATTCTTTCTCTTCTTATTTGGTGGTTCCTGTGTCAAGTTGGCGGTTGGAATGGAGACGGGATCAGCGGCAGGAGTCTTTGAAGCTTGAACTTGAGCTAGAGGCGTATCTGGATTTGGCGAGTAGTTGATGTAGTCGTCTTCTACTGCCTCCTCCGTGTTAGCTGTAATGTATTGCTCCAAGTCCTCTCCAGCTTCAATAAACGCTTCCAACATACCTGCAAAATCACCTTCAGGAAATACGTCTTTGTACATGTCACTGATCTGTGTGTCGTGTTCCCTGACTTTGCCAGCTGAATCATGGGCAGCAGGGTCTTCATAATCATGTTGTGTGGGTGGAGGTGATTGAGTGTTAAGTCCACCTCCACCTCCTGCTGCCCCATCCCCTCCGTCTCCTCCATTTCCTCCATCATCATCGTCGTCATCATCATCATCATCATCATCATCAAATCTATCGTGCACATTCTCGTCCTCATCATCGTCTTCTTCATCTTCACCATCATAATCTTCTTCATCATTTCCACCCTCAGCTTGGCCACCCTGTTGTACTATAAAGCCAACAGTCGCCTCACCCTCAGATGCCACAACCCGAGCTCCTCGCATGGCCACACTTGGACTTGCGGTAGGTTGGGATCCACCAACCTGAGAAGTCTCACCAGACCTTCTCCAAGCTTTAAACACCGCATCAAGCCTATCCTCCAGATCATGAAAATCATCTTCATGAATACCCATAAGGTCTGAGGTAGCTTGATACTTGCTCACTAACTCCTCATTCGTCTTTAGTTGGAGCTCATTAAGACGATCATGCTCTATTACCTTTTCTTGAATCGCCTCCATCTCTGTTTGTAGTGTATCAAGGGAGGCTGATGATACGAGCTGATTCTCTAAATTTGTGACTCTGGAGTTTGTAGCTTCACTCTCAACATCCCACTTTCTCGTCGCATCCTTGATTTTCTTGTTAAGACTGTTTCTGCGAGCGCTTGCACTTGGTAAGTTTCTCTCCAATGTGGTCATTCTGTCTCCAAGCCTTGAATGATCTGCTCTCAAATTTGTGTTTTCAGAGGCTTCACGGTTCATTAACACTTGTAGATTCTGGATTCGGGTATGGAAAGTATTTGTCAACAATCTTTGATTTTTAGCAAGTGCATCGCTTGCCTCCTTCTACTCTTCCAATACCCTTATCCTCTCCCTCAGAGCGGCCTTCTCTTTCTCATCCTCAATCACCTTTTGTTTCATGTCTTTGATAAACTTGAGGAGCACTGGTTCTCGTTCCGCCCTTTTTGCTTTAGATTCCTCCAGTGCGACGATCCTATCAAGGATAGGATCGGCGTACACTGGAGGTGTCGAAGACTTCCCTCGGGCAATAGGTTTGGGTGAAATGATAGTGGATTGTGGTGTGATGGACATTGTAGGTTTTGAGATTGTTTGCAAGGGTAGGGTAATGGATTGGTGAAGTTGTAGAGGTGGGTGGTGTTGGTTGTTTGGCAGGTGGTGTTGTGGATTGGGTTGGTGAAGTTATAATGGTTTGGCTCCATAAGCTGGCGTTTGGATTGGTGAGTTGAAGATAGAGGATGTGAAGATTGAGGTAGGTTGTGTAGGTGGTGTGGTTATTTGGGAAGGTTCGGGTTCTGTTTGGGTTGATTGTTTGACTGGATTTGTGAATTGGTCTTGAGGTGGTGAGGGTGGTATTTGGGTAGGAAGGTCGATATTGGTTGGTCTATTGGAGTGGGTTTGGGTGAGGATTCGGTTGAGTCGTGGAGTAAGGTTTTGGTTTTCTTGGATTTTGCTTTCTTTCTGGTCTTTGGCTTCTTGTAGGTAGGGATCTGAATTTTGGTTACATCTAAGTCCTTGAGGGCTTCGGCTAGGGCTTCTTTGGTGATTCTGGGTTGGTCAGAGGGTTTATCTTGAGAGGGAATCTTGACAATGAGCTTGGATGACTTTTGGGTGTCCCTAAGTTTCCTCAGACACTTCAAGGGCGGCTGGTCTTCCTCTTCCTCCACCAACTCAACATCCTTGCCCTTCTCAGTGTCCTTCCTTTTTAAATCATGCTTGGCTTTCGTGAGGTCTCCTCAGAAGGCTCATCAGACGAATCTTGTTCTGCCTCAACCTCTGGCTCATCATCCTTTTCACTCTCAACAGATTGATCACCCGCAGCTTCAGTTTCTTCAAACAAACCGAACTTAGGACCCGGCCTTGGTCCAACATACTGGTGTCCCTTCCCTTTTGTGCTCAGCAACACACCGAAAATTGAAGTCTTGATCTCATTCACATGATAGGGCTCGGGAAGTGACTTCTTGTCCTTAGCTTTCTTTGACCCCGGCCTTGGAACATCTGGAATTAAATCATCAAGAAGCATCTATATGAATCTCGGGTCCATAAGCCATGTGGCCTCACTCATGATATTTCCCAGCATACACAAGAATATCCTCCGAGAGTAGTTGAACTTCTCTGGTGTAGTCAGTGCAAACATTATACGAACCCAGTCAACCCTCATGCTATCGAATCCACCACGAATATCCGCAAAGCAATGAGTCATGACGTGGAAAAGAAACCTCCAATATGGTGGGAGATGTTTCTTCTCCAAACTCCTCCATTCAGTGTCGTATCCCATCTAAGCTCCAACTTCTTTTTGTCACCCTTCTCATATGCATAATCAGGCTCATCAGTTATCTTCAACACCCGTCTAATGTCTGCTTCAGTAATTGTTAATTCCTTCCCGGCAACCTTAGTAGTGAAGGATAGAAAATCATCAGCTATATGTGCAAAAGCCCAGAAATCCAAGACCCACTTGTAATAGATAGCTGGGTTGGCTGTGATAACATGTGCAAGGGGTGATTGCTTAAGCCCCTTGACCATTGATGTGAATACTTTATCTGCCTTTGCCTTTGATAACTCGAGAGCACAAAACAAATTCTGACCCTAAAATTAGACCATAAGATTATGATCATCATTTGAATAAAACAAAACAAAATAAGTTATACACATAAGCCTTAAGCATTTACATATTACTTAATTTAATTAATAAGTTAAAGAGTTAATTTTAGTCAATTTATAAGTTACTAAGTCCAATATGTACAACGATTAAGTCCAAAACAGTCCAAGTGTCCAAACAGTCTATTTGTCCAAAACAGTCCAGTAGCTATCAATCTCAACTTCTGAAAATTTTGCTAAGTTTTGGTTTTTCGCATGAAACCTATTTCACTTCGCATGGGACGCGAAGCGAAACCAAGATCCATTTCGCTTCGCATAACCAGGCGAAGCGAAACAAAGACCCATTTCGCTTCGCATGGTCATGCGAAGCGAAACAAAGACCCATTTCGCTTCGCATGACCAGGCGAAGCGAAACTGAGATCCATTTCGCTTCGCATGTCCAGGCGAAGCGAAACCAAGATGCATTTCGCTTCGCATGACCAGGCGAAGCGAAACAAAGATGCATTTCGTTTCACATGACCAAGCGAAGCGAAGCTCCATTTCATGCGAACAAGTTCCTTAGTCCCAATTTTAAATCCTTTTTCTTTCCTCATGGTAGTCAAGACCCGAATTTGGTTTTTGGAGAGTTTGAAGGTAACCCCTTTAGATTTACAAGGTCAATTGAACCCTTGAACACATGAACAAACCCTAAAACTACAAACTGTACACAAACTGTCACACCCCGTTAAGCGATTTGCGGAAGCGTAAAACAGAAATGCAACAGATACAACTGGTATCAAATACATTGTTCATAAAGTAACATTACTAACTAATTTACAATATATTACATCGTTCTAATCTCTTTTACAAACTAGGTGATACAATCAAACCGGTTCTTCAATTACTTTACTTCTAACTCAAATGCCCATGACATCAATCATCAGTCAGACACGTAACGCACAGGAAATTACTTCTCATATCTGATTACCTGAAAAGCATGTTAAAACAGGTCAACTACGAATAGTTGGTGAGTTTCATAAGTTTAACGAAATCAGTTATGCGTACCACACAGTCATAGTTTGTATGTACGCGCGTATGTAAAAATATGTATTTACGTTTGTATAAATATGTACAACCATATCCTTGTGTGTGCATATGCACACATGTAAGTTTATAATATGAATTCGAAATTTCGGTAAAATCGTGATTGTTTGTTCGTACTACTTGTTTCCAATTTCCGTGTTTAACCAACCACTGTGGACCCCCTTCCTCCCACAACGGTTCCACATAAACTCAACCACTGTGGCCTCCCTTCCGCCCACAACGGTTCCGCGTTAACATCAACCACTGTGGGCCCCCTTCCACCCACAATGATTCCACGTAAACTCAAACATTATATAGTGTACACGCAAATAATTAGTATATTCTACACATAGTATTTCCTACGGCTAATCACATAGCATGTATTAGACACATATACACATATAGTATTTATCACGTATCACCAAATACTGTGGCTCCACATCCGCCCACAATACGCATAATCACATTATTTTCTTAACATTCATGTCATAATCAAGTTAGTTTGTTTAATAAGTTGGATCAGAACTTGGCTCATAGGACATACTCAACTTTAGTTTATAAGTTGCAGCAGAACTTGGCTCATAGGCCATACTCAACTTTAGTTTAGTAAGTTGCAGCAGAACTTGGCTCATACGCCATACTCAACTTTAGTTTAGTACTATTGTGGCCCCCCTTTCGCCCATAATAGCCCCATGGTCATTACAGACCACGTTATTCACCAATGGCCATTACAGACCATGTTATTTCCTCAACCTGTTGTGTTTAGCATTATATAGCATCTTTGTATAAACAGGTTGTCACGTATGATTTCATTATGTTTTGGCATTCGTAGTGTTTCCATTTAATGTATCAATCACGATAATAATCACCTTTCCTCAGCACGTAGTTTATCATTATGTTTGTAGGAATTTTTCATATATGAAGGTTCAGGTATTTTTCGTTCTGAACAGTTTTCAGATAGATAATGCATATGAACATGCATTTCACCCCAAAATTTTGTAAACAGTTTGAAAAGAGGGGTCATGAAACTCACGGTTTTGTAGGCACTCAGTGCGAGATCAGCACGGGGTTCGTTTCCCTTGCTATCACTTAGTCCATATAGTCCATATTATAATAATATTAATATTTTAATATTATTATAATCTCAGTACTAAACTGGGCTGTATAACTAATCTGGGTATAACTGGAACGCCCAGAAAGTGACAATAGGCTTAGGTTGTGATGTTGTTCAATGTCTAATACTTAAAACCAAACTTGGCTCAGATTCCCGTTTTCCCAGCAGGGCCAAGTTGTTTGTTTACGCGTTCAGAAAACAGTTATGGGGAAATAAGCTTGGGTAAATGTATTGGTTAATAAAATGATTAAGTTATAAAGAAGGATCACATACTGGGGTACCAGATTAGCCTCGGGGCCCGTTTCCGGTTATTCAGTTTGATTTAAAAAGAAACGCGCACAATCTATCCGGATTGTCCAGGTTTCTCATAGAAAAGTTCTTTTTTACTTAATTAATCCAAAAATATGATTTTTGATCACTCTTGGTGTTTTGATATTCCCGCAGGTTTGTTAGACGCGAACTTGCCGGTTTTTACAAAAACTGAATTTGTTTAATCTTCAAATTAGCATAATTAATTAACCGTTAATCATTAAATTATGAAGCCACTTATCAATTAAAATATGTAGATTTTTATAAAAATATTTCTGGAATTATTTACTGATTTATTAATTTATAAATATTCATTTTATCAGCTATATTTCGCTTGAAAATCGTCCGTTTATCCCAAACAATTTTCAAAAATTCCACAAAAATTCCTGAATACTCAAATCATGTCTCAAAACAACCTGTATCAATTCTAGAATGTAAAAAGCTTTGTCAATATTCTTTTCAGCCCAAATTCGGCTATAAAAATTCGCACGAACGCATATGTACAAAACATCTTTAGACTTCTCAAAATTATCTCAAAATTCATATGTGATCAAAATACATTAAAGCTGAGTTCCCAGAAAAATTTCATAATTTTTGGAGCATTTTAACTATTTTTCCCCATTAAACGTCCCAATTCGGTAATAAATTCGCCAAATATTCTCGGATGGTCGAAAAATTACCAAATTTGAACAGGGACTCAATGACATGGTCCCTGATGTCCCTGAAAAATTTCAAGGCATAATAATATGCACATCACAACCTTAACCTAAACAGCCCGTAATCGAGTAAATCGGTATTACCTTTGCGGTTTTGGTTCGTTTTCGCTCTCTTAATCCAATTTTCGGGTTCTTGTGCTTCTATATAAGCTAGGTACAGGTCCTATATCACAAACCAAGTAGGTTTCATTAATATAACAGCCCTTTAACATAGGGTTTCGGCTAGTGCACAAAAACGAACTTTTGAACCGTAAAAACGCCGTTTCAACCCTTTAATCCGTGTTTATGGCCAAAAAAACTATCAAAACAGGTACCTTACCATGTGTATGATCAAAACATGTTTATGGACCATTTCTAGGATTTTTACATGGTTAGGAATGATTTTTAGCAATTAAACCATGTTTATAGGATATTAAACTTGATTAAACATGTGTAAAAGTTGCTTAAATAAATTACTTACCTTAGGGTTTGGTCTTTTTGGTGTAAGAACAGCAGGGAAGAAGTTAACTTTCTGGAAAATTTTGGACACAAAATATCTAGATTATATATATATATTAATTAACTAATAATAATATTAAAGTTTTTTTTTTTCAACTTTGACGGGCTGGGCTTGTTGGGCCCCCTTTTTGGGCCCATTTGGCCCAATTTTCTTGTTTTACGTGCCCGAACCTGAAATGCCGAGTCCAAATTTATTTCGGGTTCGGTTTTTGGCGACAAAAATATATCGGGTGCGACAAACGGAGCGAAAACGAGCGTTTTTCAGCTATTTTTGTGTAAATTTATAAAAACATACTATATGTTTGTAAAAATCAAAAATATTTTCACGGATCGCTTAAAACATTTCAAATAAGTGTTTGTTAAGTATTTTTCGGCTTAACGGATGATACAATGCTTGGTTTGTAACTATCTTTCGCGTTTAAATCTATAGCGGGTAGTTAAACGAGCATGTTTTCGTTTAACTTGTTTGCTATCAAACTAAGACCATATTACAAATATTTTAGCTTATATTAAACGTATAACACTTATAGATGGCCCCCCCGAGATATCTGGGTCATAACCCGACCCGTTCGGTTAATCGTTCGTTTGTTACGCAAAAAGCGTTTATTTGCTTAATCGATAAATACGTACTGAGGTGTACCTTGTTTTGGCTCAAATGTCACATAAACAAACCTAAAACTTAACAATTTAATGATGATAAACACGATCTAAAGTCCTAAAAACAGAAACTAAGCATGATATCAACACTAATTATGAAGATCTATCATTAGATCTAGCCGACGGTTCATAAGAACCGCCGTCTCGATCCACAAGAACCCAGAAACAAAGATGAATCGGAGGAAACAAGGTGTTTATGAAGCTATACCGAGGGTGTTGGATCTGGATTCAACGGCATAGTTGATAAAGATAGGCTGGATCGTTTGAAATATGAAAAGAGATTAGGGTTTGAAGGATGAAGAAGAAAGAGAGGAGAGAGTGAAAAGTAAAAATGTTTGGTGAATAGTGAAAGATATTTTAGGTTCCCCTTATATATAGGGTCAGCCTATCTCGCGATAAGGTCAAACATCGCGAGTAGTCACCTAAAAATACACTCTCGGTCCTCGATCTTTAAAAATATTTGCATTTTCAAACCCGAAAAACATTTACTCACCGAATCCAGGCACTAGGTTATTTATTTGATTTTTCTTTTGTCGGTCCGTGACTGTTAACGTTTGCACTTACGATTTCTTTGACAAAACAAAGCATAAAAACAAAACAAACGAAGACAACAAAAAATAAAAATTAAAAATAAAATAAAAATAAAAGCAAAAATAAAATAAAATAAAATAAAAATTAAAAACAAAAAATATTAAACTTAAAAATTAAAAACAAAACTTAAAATATTAAACTATACAAGTACTTAATATTTTAGAAAACAAAAATAAAATAAACTAAAACAAAAGAAAAATTTTAAACATTTTAAAGTTAAGACTAATATTGAATTAATTTACATAGATCTTTTCTTTGGTAAATTTACAAAGAACGATCGCGACATGGAATCATATTGATTTGCAAAGCCCTAGATCGCGTTTCCATTTTGAAATTATTTTGACGCAAGTTCATCATTGACTGCAGATATTGTCCACCTTTTTAACTTGACAAGTGTTTTGATGCCGAAGTGATACATTGAAGTTCAATTAGGCACGGTGCTTATGTGGTCCCCACTTAATCAGACATGTTACTGATTCCATCATATCTCGGGCCTACTTTGTGTTAACATATCACCTCAACTTGACTTAAACCTTTCTTAGTTGATCACAGTGCTCTTATTAACATACTTGACATTTTGTACTTTGTACACTCGACATTTTGTGCTTTGCACACTTGATTCGATCTACAAAAGTTAAAATAAAGCAGAAGATTCAGGGCCTTAACAATCAGATCTTGTATGACTACAAACAGAGAAAGTCCAAGGCTTGAATCAAATAAATGAAGAAATAAAGTAGAATTATGATCATAAAGGACTCTTTTTCTTGATTTTTCATTTTGTTTTTCTGTTTTTCTTTTTCTTTTCTTGACTCTTTTGTTTTTTTTCTTGCCTTTCTATGAGGCTTTTCTTGACTCCAATAAAAATTTAATATTGACGCTTATTTCATAAGACGACTGTGATCAGGTAAAGGGAGGCTTGGGTATGACATGTATAATTACATTTTTTTCCTTCATGAATATGACTTCAGGGAATCATGCAACCGCTTCTTAAATGTATAGCCACTAAAAACGGCAGTAGTTTAAGTTTATATCACCCAACACTTACTTGCTTGTCAAGCCTATCTACACATCAATGAATGACGTTGTAGCCTTTTGTTCTACTCTTTTAACACGCTAGAATCATTACATACCAATGTACTATCACTTTCCACATGGTCGGATCAAATTCTTAAAATTTGAAAATGTTAAATTTTAATTATCCGACTCCCTCTAAGTAGGGGCTCCCTCTAAACGGGACAACGCTTTTAGAATTTTCTTATGATTTTCGTAAATAGGAGTAAAGATAAAATTAATATTATATAAAACTAGAAGTCTTTTTGTTAAGTCAAGTGACGTGATTTTTGTTTGACTAAAAAATAAATTTAAAATCTTTTTGGTGAGTTAAAGTTAACTTATTTTCTCCCTCTAAAATGGTGACATATTTGAAAAATATTTACAATTTTAAAACAAGGTTATAATTTACTCAAAGGAAATCATGCCCAATGACTCAACGAGAAACAAAAATCGGGCACGACAAAAAGCTTTGGTAAAGAGATCTACAAAGTTAAAATCGGTGTGGACCCTTTTTATGTTCACAAGCTTACGATCAAAACAATCACGAATAAAGTTTATTCGGATGTCGATGTGCTTAGTCTTTGAGTGCTGGATCGGGTTTTTAACGATTGAAACGGCTGCCTCATTATCACATTTGATCGTTGTATCAATGAAATTCAAAACGTAATCCAGCAGCTGATGCTGGATCCATATCACTTGAGAACAGCAGCTAGATGCGGCAATGTACTCGGCTTCTGCTGTGGAGGTGGATACAGTGACTTGTTTCTTGCATTGCCACAAGATCAACCGATCTCCCAGGAATTGACATCCACCCGAAGTACACTTTCTGTCCAAGTTGCATCCCCCATAATCACTGTCGGTGTAAGCATGAAGTTCCAAGGGTGACTCCTTTGGATACCAAAGACCCAAACATGGTCTCCCCTTCAAGTATCTGAAAATAAGCTTGACAGCCGTCATGTGGGATTCTCTCGGGTCTGGCTGATATCTGGCACACTGACAAACAGGGAACATGATGTCCGGTCTGCTTGCAGTGAGATACATCAGTGAACCAATCATGGACCTATAGTGGTGTTGATCGACTGGTTTTCCTGAAGGATCAGGAACGAGAACAGGTTGCGTAGCGATTGGTGTCATGAAAGCAGTTGAGTCATTGAATCCAAGTTTCTGAACAATGTCATGAACGTACTTTTCTTGGTGTATTAAAGTCCCGTCCTTCTTTTGCTAAACTTGTAAGCCCAGGAAGAAAGTCATCTCCCCTAAGGAACTCATTTCAAATTGCTGTTGCATAACCACAGAGAACTCCTTACACAGATTTCGTGGACCCGAAGATAATGTCATCAACATAAACTTGTACCAGAATCAGATCACCCTTGACCTTCTTGACAAAGAGAGTTTGATCGACGATTCCTCTCTTGTATCCATTCTTCACTAAATGATCGGCCAGTGTGGCATACCATGCACGGGGTGCTTGGTGAAGACCATAAAGTGCTTTGTCAAGTCGGTAAACGTAATCAGGATGACTTGGATCTTCAAAACCTAGAGGTTGACAGACATAGATCTCTTCTTTTACTTTCCCTTATAAGAAAGCAGTCTTTACGTCCATTTGATACACTTTGAATTTCATGTACGAGGCGTATGCCAGAAAGATGCGAATTGCTTCTAGTCTGGCTACCGGTGCATAAACGTCATCAAAATCAAGACCTTCACGTTGCCAAAATCCTTACATAACAAGCCGGGATTTGTTTCTTATGATAACCCCCTTGTCATCTTTCTTATTTCGGAACACCCATTTCGTTCCGATCGGCTTCTTATTTTCTGGTTTTTTAACCAGCCTTCAAACATTCAGCTTCTTGAACTGTAAGAGCTCTTCTTGCATGGCTTCGACCCAGGAGTTCTCATTCAGTGCAACTTTGTAGTCCTTGGGTTCCACCTGTGAAATAAAACAAGCAAAAAGACATCTATTAATGTTACCGGAAGTACTGCGCGTTTGGATGCCAGCGGACGGATCTCCAATGATGTTTTCAGTCGGATGTCGACAATGAATTGGTAACTGTGGAATTTGGTCGACATGCTGGACTGGTGTTACCTCAAGTTGAATGGTCAAGCTCTCTATGGGATGAAAAACAGTGGTCGCAGGGACAGAAGCACTTGGTTGAGGATCAATTTCACCTTCTTGTTGATCGACCAAGTGTTCTGGAGAAATAGGACCTTCCCATAGGTTGTCATAAAATGGGACAACAACGGCTGGAACAGAGGTTGTGTTGGTGTTATCAGAAGCTTCATTCGGACTTGGATCAACCTGCAAATTTGATGCATCGACCTCCACTGCAAGACCTTGGTTGTTTTATTCTGAGGGAGGTGTGGGGACAGATTCCACCACACTTGGTTCTACCGGAGGTGGCTCTGCTTGATTTACTTGAACATTTTCATTGTTGTCGGCCGACACTTATGAATCAGAATCAACAACTGGCAATTCTGTGGTGTCTGCAGAGGGCTATACATTATTGACCGGTGCTGGTTGATTAGCCACGGGTTGTACATTAAGTACAGGTGCAGCAACAGCTATATCAACATGTTCAACATTTCTCAATACAACATGCATAAAAATGGATTGATCATCAGCAGGTTGAACCGGTGGAGAAACAACAGGGGAAACCGTTGGTACAGCAGGAGTCATATACATCCCACGAAACTCTTTGAACAATCTTTCATAATCAAACATACAGTCCGGACCATTGCGTGCATCGGTAGGGTTCAATTCTTGCCAATCAATGTTGAAAGACTCCAAGATCACTCTGGTTTTCCTGTTGTATACTCGATAAGCACATTTGTCGGTAGCATAACCAACAAAATAGCACTCATCCGCTTTTTCAGCAAACTTGGAGGTTGTTCCAGCATTTGTTTGGAGTATGGTACAGGGACATCCAAACGTTCTGAAGAAAATTACCCTTGGCTTTGTTCCATAGAAGACTTCATATGGATTCTTGTTCAATCTTTTGTTCAGAAGCACACGATTCTGGGTAAAGCAAGTTGCGTTGATAGCTTTACCCCAGAAGATTAATGGTAGTTTGGAATATGACAACCTTGTTCTAGCGGCTTCAACCAACATACGGTTTCTTTGTTCAGCCACCCCATTTTGTTCGGGAGTGTAAGGTGTGCTGAGTTGATGAATAATTCCCTTGTTGTGACAGAATTCATTCACCAATTTGTTGCAGAATTCCGTACCATTGTCACTCCTGATACACTTCACCTTCTTTTCAGTTTGATTCTCAACCAACACGATAAACCTGAGAAAAAACTGTGATGTCTCGTCTTTGTGCCCTAACAGAAATGTCCAACTGAAACGCGAATAGTCATCAGTAATAACCAAGCAATAGGCTTTTCGACCCATTACCATTGTTTGAATTGGACCAAAGAGGTCCATGTGCAACAGCTAGAGAGTGGAGGTTATGGAATTGATGGTCTTGGGTATGTGAGGGAGTTTGTGCTGTTTGCATTTAGAGCAAGATAAACATTTTTCAGCACAATGGAAAGATTTTACAGGTAAGCCCCTCACATGGTCACCTTTAACCAACTTATTCAAGTTCTTAAAGTTGACGTGACCCAAACGTCGATGCCATAATGACGAATCGTTCTCCGAGGCCTTGGACATCAAGCAAGAAGCAGAACGCATGGAATAATTACTTTTCATGTCCAGAATGTATGCATCGTTGTGCCTCGGAGTACGCAACATGATCCACTCTTCTGGGACTTTGAAACCTGGTTTCAATATAAGACATTCATTTTCTGTAAATAGGGTTGAGAATTTCTTATCACAAATTTGAGATACGCTGAGCAGGTTGTGGTTGAGCTGTTCCACCAGGTTGACCTCATCAAAGGTCAAAGTACCATTTGAGACCTTCCCTTGTTTGGTTATTTCTCCTCCAATGTCACCGGCAAAAGAAACATATCCACCGTCGAATGGTTTAATGTCGAACAACAGCGACTCGTCTCCTGTCATGTGTCAGGTGCAGCCACTGTCTAAGTACCAAATACTGTTGACAGGCCATCCAGGCTGACCCTACACACATGAACAACCAGTTAGTGGAGGGTTTCCCGAGACGTACTTGTCTCGAGAAAATTAAACACAAAATCACCAAGTTTAATTTTATGATTTCTGAAAATGTAATCTCTTGGTGAGTCAGAATCTGAAGAGCAATCCCTCGAGGAACTTGAATTATGATTTCCTCGGTTTTGAAATGGTTTTCTGGATTGCCTCCGTTTTGGTTTAGGCTTAACCCCAAAATCCTCTTGATTAGCCTTAGTGAAAACTTTTGAAGGGTTCTTGGGCTTTTCAGCTTCAGACACCTTCGCTAACCGCTTCCGTTCCCTTTGGGTTAGCCAGAACGGTTTCTTGGGTTTTTCAGTTCTTTTGGGTCTTAAATCTGTCTCACTGGCTGAAGTATAAGTTTGGATAGGCATTTTCTTGGTTTGAGCATGACACTTAGGAAATGTCTGACCAAAGTTACTGTTGAAGTCTCTCTGTTGCTTATGCCAGTTCTTGCAATGTCTTGCAAGATGAGACGGATTGCCACATACAAAACAACATTTTCTCTGGTTTCAATTATAGATATCTTGGTCACTGAGATATGTGGTATAGGGTGATGCAGTTGGGTTAACATGTCTATAACTTGTATCTGTCTAATAATGTGATGATCATTTGAAAATTTTGAAGCAAAATAGTTTGAATGTCTAGGTTTATGTTGAGAATAATAACAGTCACTATCAACATGATCATAATATTGAGAACTATTGTTTAAATTTGTATATTGGGAAAATGAGGTTTTCTTCAGTGGCACGTATTTACAAGAAGTGCTTGGTTTTTCATTTACAAAACTTAATTTCTCTTTCACTAAATTCTCCACATTATGATCAGTTGATGAGTAACTCTGACTAGTCTGTTCATTAACCTTGACTTCAATGATTTCATCAAAAACAGTTTCACATTCTGAATCAGAAGAAGAACATTCACTTTCTGTAACATCCAACTTGTGCTAAATTATAAGTAACAGAAAGTTCTATGATTAACTGTGTGTCGCTAACTAATTGGGTGTGTTAATGTTTGGATAATAAATGGAATTAGAAGTGTGAGTGGGTTGTTGGGCCCATAGTCCCCTATATAAACCCAGCCCCTCCTTCCTTTCACCACTTTCTTCCCTTCCACCACACACACACACTCAAGAACACACACATTTTCTCTCAAGACCCGATTCTGAATCCGGGCTAAAGCAAGGATGATCTTGGTGTTCGAGTATCGCAAACATCGAGAAAACGTCCAGATCTTTGGGGTTGTCCAGATCTGAACCGAATCCGGAGCCAAAAAGGTAAGCTTCGGCCAAAGGGTTAAGTTTTACGGTTAGAATCAACATGCAAACCGATGTAATGATAGATCGGGTTGTGAAATGTAAGAAAAACATGAACTTGGTGAGTTTTAGCCTCATGGGTGTATTATAGAACAAAAAAAAGGTGACGTCTGGACTATGAGAATCACGGGTATACAAAGTTGGTACAACCCAAAACCCATAAAAAGAGTAGAATCGGGTCTTAAGGAGGAAACAAGGAGAAAAATGGCTTTAAAATGGTAAAAACGACGAAGGCAGGAATTTTGCATCGCACAGCCATGCGACGCGAAATCAATAATTTCGCATCACACCGTCATGCGAAGCGAAAAAGTCATGCGAAGCGAAGTTCCATGTGAAGCGAAAAAGTCATGCGAAGCGAAATTCCATGCGAAATTTCATGAAATTCATTTTCTAATGCCGCTCAACCCCAGCCAGGGGCTCCCCCTTGGACCCTGCTAAGGGCTGCCGCCCCTAGACCCCGCTACCAGGGGCGCTGCCCCCGGACCCCCGTTAGTTGAGGGTTTCACTAACTTAGATGTAGGAAATAGTAGTAATGGATAATTGACATGCGTAATGTGTTGTACAGTTAGTCGTGCGCAACTAGGGAAGGGCATTACCATTAACAACGAGAGAAACCGACTCCAGGTGAGTTCTAGCCCCCTTTATCTGTTATGTTTTCGGGGCTGTGTGCATACTCCTATGTGGTAGATAATACACTTACTTGATTAGTAAAGTGAATGATACGTGTATGATGGAGTATTGAATGTATTGTTACATAATGATTGTATAAACGAGTATGTATATATATATTTATAACTAGAAGATAGGTAGAGTATGCACGTGTGATAAAGGTATGGTTATTCGAGACAGAAGGGACCAGACCCTCATAATATCCGAGATGATAGGGACCAGACCCTCCTAATATCTGAGATGATAGGGACTAGACCCTCATAATATCTGTGATGTTAGGGACCAGACCCTTATAATATCTGTGATGTTAGGGACCAGACCCTTATAATATCTGTAACGTTTAAGATAGAATAGCTTATGGTATACCATAGGGTTTTATGAAAGGAAGTATTTAAGAACGTGTGTATGTATGAAAGAAGTAATAGTAAATAAGGTATTAACACGTATCTCCGGACACGTATGAGTATAGTATGAATGTTATGTATGTTAATTGAATAACTAGAACTCACTTAGCGTAGCTGACTTTTAGTATGCACGCAGGCAAATAGGTTGAGGCAGCTGGCTTGAGGAGGGACACATGGCATGAACGGAAGAGACTGGCATCTACAAAGAAGTGTCATGAATGTTTTAATTAATGGAAAGACAATTTGTATGTTGAGACAAAAACAAATGTTTTATAATGTGATGTTTGAATTTAAATTTATTCCGCGAAAGTTTTAATTAACTCTGATTTTAGAACTGTGTTTATGAGTAAATCCAACACCAAAGTAGGGTTACCGGGAACGTGGCCTTACACTTTCATTACAAGCATTTGTACAACTGTCATCACTAGATGATTCACAAAATACATCCTTTGATTTAGACATTAAACTTCCTAACATTGACTCACAAACTTTATTACAGACAGGATTGTTAATCGTTTTTGTTAGACCTACACAAGACTCAAAACGGGGTTCTAACTCTTCTTTTGGCTTACAACCCTGGTTAACCTTCCCACAATCACCACTTACATCACCTGCTACACAAGACACGTTGACGTTAGACTTATCAGATGATGGAATTTTAGCATTCGATGGAGAGGCAGCAGGAACGAATTTCACTGGTTTTGGTACTTTACCAATCCCATAAGCCATCTCTTCATCAGGAGAAGTATTATAGCTAAAGTGAGGTAGGCTAGTGTAATTATCATTCATTGGTGGAGGCACCACTGAATAATCATATCCTAGCCCCGATTTAACTTTAGTACTTCTTTGTGCACCGATAATATCATCCAATTGCTCAGATGATGCTTCAAATCTTTCAACTTGTTTTTCCTTTTCTCTTTTATCAGAAGCATCAAGTTTCAACTTTTCAATTTCATCTTTCAACTCATTAATTATATTTTTATAATAGATGACATCTTGCTCCTTAACAAAATTTTTAAGTTAAAGATTTGCTACATCATCATTGTGAGTTTTTATCTTTTCAACATAAATCTTGTCGGCTTTAACATATTCAGCATTTAATTGACGAAGTTTTGCATTTTCTTTCAAAACTTCGTCCTGAAGATATCTATAATACATAACCTTATTTATGCAAGCTTGAGTGCAAAGATTGTGATTTACCTCATCAATGGGTGATTCATCAGAACTTGCAGCTGTGGATGAGGATGCTTCACTGTTTGAGGTGAAGGCCATGCTTACCATGTTGAGAGGATTCTGTAGCTCTTGAAATTGATCATCCCAATCCATACCAACTTGGACCTCCGTTTGGGAGACAAGGGCCTTTGTGTTTGTACTTGAATAGCCCTTGTGTTGATGATTCCCAATTCTTTGAGCTGAGCTGCTTGGCTTCTGCACCTCATGCCTCTTTCCGGCAGCTTTGCTATTTTCCTCCTCAGTCACCTCAGTCACACGAATATCGTTGGCTGGCTTTGACGGATTCATGCATTCTCGTGAAAAATGACCTATCTCACCGCAATTGTAGAACCGTAGCTTTGACTTGTCAAACCTGATCCTCTTCCTGTCTGAATCTTTGAAGTTGTCTTTTCCATACATCTTCATGAAGTTTGTAGCTCTTTGCACAGTCATTGCCATTTGGTACTTGATATCCATCTTGTCAAGATCCTTTTGATTAATATATCTCATATCCCCAATCTCAAATTGTGGTGGCAATAGATTTCCTTGCAACAACTCTTCAGGGCTTGATAGAAAGGCCTGAACTATTGAGACATTTGAATCATTCAACAATGGGAGAGCTTCACAGTAGCTTGAAGGTTTGCTAGGTTGAGGTTTTGAAGATGATGAAATTCTGTGGGCCTTCAAAGCTTGCTCAACAGCACTATCGACTGCCTTCTGATATGAGCTAGACTCGGATGATCCAGATTGATTTCCCGTTGAGATAAAGGCAGTGGTTTGTGGAGGAACACTTGAGGAGTACTTTGGATTGTTCACAGGGTACACATTCTGCTGGATTTTGCTTATGAAAGCGGTTGGAATTGTTGATGCATTGCTCATCCCAGCTTGATTCAGAGAACTCAGATGATTGTTCATTCTCATCTGCTCGTCCATTTCAAATGTCTTGATGGTTGAGATCAAATCGGAGTTTGTCATGGCATTCAAATTTGTGGTTCTTTTGATTGTAATTGTGTTGGTACTCCAACTGTATGGCAGAGAGTTTATCAACTTGTGATTGACTTCAGAGTTGGTGATGTTGACACCTGCAGCTCTGACTCTTACCATTAACTTCTCAAACCTCTTCACCAAATCCAACACATTTTCACCTTGACGATGATTGAACATGTTGAATTCTTCTTTCAATAGGGCTTTCTTGTTTTCCCTAATTTCAGCATTTCCCTCCACCTTCTCAACAAGAGCATCCCACAAACCCTTGGCAGTTGTATGTTCTTGTAGGGTCTCAGTAATCTCATTTGAAAGACAAAATGTTAAAGTAAGATATGCCTTCTTGTCTTGCTCCACCAAGGTCCTATCATTATCGTCATAATTTTCAGGAGTTTTTAGCTGTTCCCCAGCCTGAGTCAGGAGTTTTCAGGAGTGACAGTCACGGGCACATGAGGACCTAATACAAAGCATCTCATTAAGTCAGAATCAGTCAATGAGATAAAATTCATGAACCTCCATTTGAAGTGGGCAAAATTATCTTCTAAGGTCATGAATTTTGGAGGTTTTTGAGTTGTTCCCACTTGGTTTTCCAACAGTAAATACCCCTTTAATAAGTCATAATCAGTGCTAGCCATGGTCTTAGTAGTCTCAAACACTTAACAACCTTCAAACAGTTCAAATTTCAGAAACAGTCAACTTTTTCGCGCGAAAAAGTGTCCACGCGAAGCGAAAAACCTTTTCCAAGCGAAGCGAAAAAATAAATTTAAGCGATGCGAAAAAGTTGTGCAAATGAACAGTGATGCGAAGCGAAAAAGTAGGCGAATTGAAAAGTGTGCGAAGCGAAAAAGTGGGCGAAGCGAAAATCTAGGCGATGCGAAATCCCAAGCGAAGCGAAAAACTAAGGAATGCGAAAAAGTTCAGTTTTTCTAGAAGAAATCTTTATTGGGATCTGTTCCACCAAACTTGTCAAAACTAGGTCAAAGGTTGGTACACTAAATTTTATACCAAGCGAAGCGAAAAAGTTAACATGTCTTTTTAACGGATTTTCAACCATGTAACACCAATTTTAACACTTTTTCAACCTACAACTTTTGGATCTAAAGCAAGTACACTGTTTATTTCCACCAAGAACACAATCTAAGTCATGTTCATCAACTAGAAGCCGATTCTTTTGTATTTTTATGGATTTTCTTGTCAAAACCACTTCTTTTCTTCTTCTCAAGATCAAAACCCAAGGTTGTGACCCAAAAACCCTCAACTAGTGAGCCGAAGCTCTGATACCAATTGTAGGTCCCGTGGCTGGTGGATCTAACAATATTCTTGGATCAACCGAGCTTAGTGCTAGCGGAAATCACACTAAGCCACCTAAACGGTCTCGGATCTTGAGATGTTATTTCCGGTAGAGAGAGAGACGAGAGAAAGAAAGTAAGAGAGTGTGTTATGTGAGAGAATTAACAAAAGGTTTTTTTTATTGAGAATCAACTCTTTCTTTTATGGCATGCTTCTCTATTTATAGAGAAGCATGCATGAGAAACATGTCACATCGTATGCCCAATGGGCTTCTTTACATTATTTCCCTTGGGCCTATATATGCAAAACAAACTACTAAAGCCCATAACAAAAATACATTCAATACAAAAGACTTAGATAAACAAAATGGGTCTAACACAAAGCAAGACTCATGGCGTTGTAAATAGTTCATGGTTTGTGTATCCTCACATAATCCTTTTGTTCTTCCTTAAATCCGTTGAGGAAAACCCCTAATAAACAATGTTTTGGCCAATTCGAAACCCGTGAAGATCGCTTAGCAAGTTCTTGACGGCATTCATAGACCAATCCAGTTTGTTTGATATTACATAGGTGTTCATCTGGATTTTGAAAATCGGCCGGACCAAAGTTTTTGTTGAAGGCTTGCACCAATTCTTTCCAGAAAGTTAAAGGATGATCGTCTGAAAGCCAAGAATAGAGGTCTAAGGCATATCCCTCTAGGTGCATGGAGGCTATTTCTACCTTCTCTTCGTCTGGTATCTGATAATACCGAAAATACTTTTCCGCCTTTAGTATCCACCCACGTGGATCTCCTCCAATAAAACCTAGGAAAATAAATTTTGTTGTAGGGTTTGTATCCAGCTCGTCCCCTCCATGAGCTCTCCCCTTCGTCAAACTTACTGCCTTTAGAATGGTCTCCTTTCAAGGCTGCAATATCTTCTTTCATTGAATCCATAGACTCCAACTTTGCAGCAATAGAATCCGATTGAACGGTTACTTGCTCTGCGTTGGATCTGCCGCCCTCAGAACTGTTTCGGGTTTGTACCATCCTCGTTTCTCGGCAATGGAACCAAATGATAAAATCTAAAATTCAAGCAGGAAACTTTTCTTCAAAATGATATAAACAACCCTATTCGAGAAGGGCAATGTCTTTAATTACATAATACTTTGATAATGAAAAACTAGAATGAGGAATACAAAAGTAAGAAGCCTGCTTTTATTAGCCCAAAACTGTAACTGCTGGCATAGGAACAGCTCCTCACTCTTTTATCTTCCTATTAATAGTGGACATAATAACTTGATGTGCTAAAAGTAGTTATCAATTTATTAACTAAATAAACGCTAATCTAGACACTAAGTAATAATTATAAACTCTTAACTTAACTAAAACTTCTAACTGGAAAGTGAATCGGTCGACTCTAGTATAGCTAAGTAAGTATGGACATCGAACCCACGAAACTCTTTAAATTATGTAAACTAGCTAATTAGACTCAACTAACTGACACGACTATTTATTTATATTATTTTAGGGGGTTTTATTAAAGAAATAAGATTTAAACTAAAATTAAAGCTAATTAATAAAACAAGTAATTTAAACGAAGAACACTTAAGTTGATTTTAATAAGATGATGATGAGAAACTACTAAGGCTAGAATCCCCTAAGTTGCAGTTGTCAATTAACTGTGAGTTGTTTGTTATGGAACCAGGATCGTAAAATAGACGCTTAAACGAAAACCCAAACAGTACCCCCTGACCCTTCTCAAGAAGACACCTATGGGTTTCTAATAAGTTTTAACGCGAACCAATTTTAAAAAATCAAGTTTCCTTACGGTCACTTAATTAATTATGAACAAGTTTCTTTATGTGAAATCCTACCTTATAGCACGGAAGTCAAAGGTGGTTTAATATATTTAATTGACTCGATAGACAAGTTGATCAATCAAACCTAGACGGACTCCTTACGAAGAACTAAATCTAGCAATCTTAATCAACAAAGATCTATCAACAATCTAGCACCTTACAGCTATTTAGATTAGCAGCACACTTAGGTTTATTTGATTAATTATTATTATTATTATTCTTGTGGTGTTAATGCATATAAACCACAAACTAGTCAAAAACAAATAGTAGAAGACCTAATAGCAACCTATTATATGATAGACAATCACCAAGGCAACTATGGAATAATAAAACCCATCAAACAATCCTAAGTATACATATGCATCAATTCAATATAATAAAACCGTTTAATTAGTTCATAAAACCATAACGTAAACAAATCCCAATCAAAATCAAACTTTAACAAAGGTTCATCACACCTATGCAGTCTATAAAGTTTAGCCAAGCATCATAAAATCAAACAAAACAATTATAAAAGAAATCATGGTGAAAAATAATAGAAACGAAAGATTGAAGGCGATAAAACCCGTAGTCTTTGTTGTTGATCAATTAGCACGTCACCGTATAATTCTGAGCCTTCCATAAAAACCTCCAATCTTGAGCTCCCAATTTCGTCCAAAATGGCTGGTAGTTGTCAGGTATATTTAGTATTAAGTTTAAAGGTGTTTATATAGTGCACAGGGCCCAAAACTGGTCAAATTCGTAGAACAATCTGGAAAATACACCTCTAAGCGCCGCGCAGCCAGGTTTGGCCTCCCTGGTCAAGCGACTCGGCGTGCTCTATAGGGGGTCATTCGGTCCGGTCTGGTTCAATCCTGGTTCGCTTCCGGTTCATTCCTGATCCTTCCGGTTCTCCGTTTTAGCTCATTTTAGCTCGTTTTTCGCCCTTTTCAACCACGATCAAGTTCCGGAACCTACATTACACAAATATGCTAGAAATATACAAATTCTAAATAAAAATCGAACAAAAACTGATAAAATATTATAAAAACTATACAAGGGAATTATATATATTTAGCAATATATCATAACTTCTCCCCACTCTTCCAACTTACCACTAACTCCTTGACCAAGTGGATCCAGCTTAAGCCCAAAAACAGAATTCAGCTGGCCCGTATTGGTAGTTGTGGCCCGTTTCCTTCTTCGTGGGTATACTTTAATTGGGCCTTTATCAATTTATGACATTGGAGAAGTCAAAGGATTGAAATTGGCAAAAGTGCAACACTGTTCGAAAAATTCAAGCAGTTTCGCGGTTCTGCACCCATGGTTTTAATGATATGGGCTGTATGATCATTAGATTACTGGCATATTTTACACATATTGTACCGTTGTTACATGTTGCAACTAAAATTTTAGGACAAAACACTCTCATGCTCAATCATTATTTGTTCCAGATGGATCATCATAACTCCAAGAACACATCTTCAATCACACACACTTTGTTAAGCAAGATTTTTAAGTGTTCTACACATAGTGTTTCATCCTCAACCCTTTGTACAAGTTATAATCGGGTTATGAAATATTGTCCAAAAATCAAGCTTAATATCATCAGTTTGGTAAGAAACTTGAAGTAGACCTTATTTACCTTAGGTATTGCCATGCTAACGTTATGGCACTTGGTATTGGTTAAATATAGTTTTGTTAGAGAGTGTGAAAAGCTTATTCAATGATTGATAGGAGTAATGATTCAAGATTTGGTGTATTATACCTTTCCCAAACTCAATTCTTAGCTTAAACCATAATTAAATTTCAGTTAGACCGGCACATAAACATGTTGCATGCTAAGTTTTAAGCATTTTCAAGTATTAATTACGGAGTCAAAAATGCTTCTTAATTATATTGATAAACAACTGAACCAATAAAGAAATTTCAACTTTGGTTTTTTTGCTTAAGAATCTTAACTTAGATTTTTGATCGAAGATGCATACAAAGTTTATGCTATAATAGGGACCATTCGATCGCTATTACACAAAGCATAAACGAATTTATATGATGGGAAAATGACCAAAATGGCTCATTTGACCACACAAATTCCTTGGCTAACCCCCAAACTAAATAATACCCAAAATGGTCATTTTCTAAACGGAAGGATCCACCATAATCGAATTGGCATCCAACATATCTATCTAACACGTTTCCGTTTTTGAACCAACCACATCTTGACATGTATACACTTAAACGGTCGGGCCCGACCTTTTTTTTATAAACCTACCGTTTAGCTTTGGCATCGACCGTTTAAAAATCAATCGTTTAGTTTTGGCCCTGACCGAATAGATGTGAAGGCCGCCAGAATAGATATGTTATTTAGTTTGGAGGGTTAGTCAAAGAATTTGTGGGGTCAAATGGGCCATTTTAGTCATTTTCCTTTATATGATACGGGCCACAAAGAAACTAAATGCTATAAGTGCGGGTTGTATGATATTATACGGAATATATGATGTTCAAAACAGAAACTTGTTGTTTATAAATCATGGTTGAAATTAGTTTAAAACATGAATCAAGACCAAGCTATTAATTTAGGGTTTAAACTTGAGGCTTGATCCCTTTTAGTATCTATAAACTTAAAGCACATGAGCTTGACCTGTAGTTCCATTTCAAATAGGCGTTTACCGCAAAGAGAATCGAGATATTCCAACGTCCTAGCTATTAGTGAATAACCTGGTTTCCCGCTCAATATATTTGTGACCTGACTCAATGTATTATTTCTTGATAAGATTGTATTGTTTATAGTTTCCTATTTGTTGTGATTATTTATTGTACAGTAAGTTGAACTCTTTGTATTTATTTCCATTTTGTATAATGAAAAAATCAATCAAGTTTATATTCTCATATGGTATCACACCAGGTCCATAAACCACAACCACCACCATCCTCCTCATCTCCGGCGCAAATTTTTTTTCTGGCTACTCCCACCACCCAAAGCCTCATGTCTAATGCCAGTTCCGATGTTTCTTCTACAATCGGTACTATTCCCCTCAAAACACCCTCCTCTCTCACCCTTATCACCCTACCTGCATCCCTCAAGTTAACTAATACCAACTATCTTAGTTGGAAAAACCAACTTGAAGCAACCCTCCATGGGTTGGACGTCTTTAAATACATCGACAGTTCGTTCCCTGCACCAACACCCACCGTTGACAAAGATGGGAAAACCATTCCCCATCCAGATTACCATGCTTGGTTTTGCCAAGATCTCCTTTTATTCGAAGACCTCGTCGGTAGCCTTTATCCCACCCTTGTCTCGTTAATCACCAACGCGAAGTCATCTCTTGATGCCTGGAAAATTCTTTTCGACACCTATGCCTCTACCTTCAGAGGCCACATAAAACAATTGCAATATCGCCTCAAACAAACATCCAAAGGTCCCACCCAATCAATTACCGATTTATGCAATCCATCAAAATCATCACCAACAAACTTGCTACTCTCGAAAGACACTCTGATCCTGAAGACATCACATATATTGTCCTCAATGTCTCGACCAGACCTTAAACAAATCTATCATTGAGGCGGTTAATGCTCGAGACAAACCCATCTCGTTTCATGAGCTTCATGAGAAACTCATTAACCATGAGTTAAACTTGGCTCAACAACCCTCTCCCACTTCAAGCCTCCACCAGCTCACTTCCGTGTTTGCAGCCCATGCCCGCCAAGCCCAAAAACCTTGGCATAATCGTAACAACTCATAAGCCGCGAGCCTACTACCAACCCCACCAAAACAGTCGACCACCACATCCAACACGAATAGTACCCGCCCATTTCTTGGTAAATGCCAATTTTGCTTCAACAAGGGACATTCTCTTACCTCATGTCCTGCTTTTAAAAGAATGTACCCCAACATTAATTTTCCTTCTCTGCCTAAAGGTCCTACCAACTTTACTCCATAGGCAAACATGATGCATACAACAAGGAATACAACGGGTGGAAATCGTCCTCCGTTTTTCGATAGTGGTGCTTCTCACCATATCACCAACGATCTCTCCGCTTTATCTCTACACGCACCATACGATGGTACCCAAGAACTAGTCATTGTTGATGGTTCGTCTCTTGCCATTACTCATATCGGTTCTTTAACACTTCACTTTGACACCATTACTTTAATCTTACATAATGTTTTATGCGTTCGGTCTATATCTCGTAATATCATATCTATCTCTTGTTTATGTCTTGATAATAACATACTAATCCAATTCTTTTCTCTTGATTTTATTTTCAAGGATTGAAATTCCCACCTCCCCATCCTACGGGGAACAGCTAAACATGGGATTTACGAGCTTTGTCCGAAATCACCACCTTTTGCATTTCATGCTCAACCCAATAAATCATCCTTGTGGCATCATCGGCTTCGACATCCACATTCACAAGTGTTGAAGTATTTATCTTCCAATATTTTATCTATTTCTTATATTAGAGAGTCATGCAATTCTTGTTGCACAAATAAAAGCCACAAGCTCCCTTTTAATGAACAGTTATAACTTTTATTTTTAGATGTTTGGTCCTCTCCTGTTCTTTCTTACTTCTTACGATGGTTACAAATATTATATTATCTTTGTCTATCATTATACCATATACATATGGATTTACCCACTTAAAAAGAAATCCGATTCTCTTACAACTTTTATTCGCTTCCAACATCTCGTTGAACTACTTTCAACAAAAAATAAAACAATTATTTTCAGACAATGGAAGATAATATATCAAACTAGCTTCTCATCTTGCTTCTTGTGGCATCTCTCATCTCACCTCCCCTCCTCACACACTCGAACATAATGGCTATGCCGAACGTCGACACCGACACATAGTTGAAACGGGTTTAACCTTACTATCTCATGCAAAAATGCCCTTAAATTTTGGCCCTTTGCCTTCACCACTACTTACCTAATCAATCGCTTTCCATCCTCCACTTTTCAAAACGACTCCCCATTTCTTCGCCTATTATAAAGATTACCAAACTACTCCAAACTTCACAGCTTTGGTTGCCTTGCTTATCCTTGGTTACAACCTTACAATTCTCATAAACTTCAACCTAAATCTAAACCATGCATTTTTGTCGGCTATTCGTCTACTCAAAGTGCTTTTATCTTCTTGAACCCCAAACTGAACGGGTTTATGTATCTCGACATGTCCACTTTGTTGAAACACAATTTCACTATGAAACTTTATCCAGCTCTTCGACACCACCGTCCCTAACCCGGACACTTGGTTACCCCTGACCGTTCAACTTGAACCCGCTAATACACACCCCTCCACAAACACCCAACTTCAAACGAGACCACATCTACTTCTCTCCCATATCTACCTTCCAACACTACTACACTAAACCAAACTGCCTCTACTGACCTAGATATTCCCATGGCCCAACAAACCCCACCAAACCAATTCTCTACATCTGATACATCTTCAAGCAAAACCCCAAGCCAATCCACCCAGCCCACCCAATTAGGGATTACTCGGTACCGTGCCGGTACCAAAAATCCCGATCCTGAAAATCGCAAAATTTTAGTACCGGTACCGTACCGTACTGAAATCTCAAAACTTTGGTATCGAATCGGTACCGACGGTACTGAATCAGTACTGATTTCGATACCGATTTTGGTACCAATCAATACCAATACCGATTTTGCCCATCCCTACACCCAATTCTCTTCTTCTCATAATGCCTCTAATTTTGAGTCTCCTAACATACCCTCTGATCCCATCCCCATCTTAAATGGCATCACTCCATCATCCCCCCTCACACTCGCACAATATGTAAGCCAAATCCAAAATACCACAATGAAAATTTTGTCCTCTACAACACAGAAACCTCCTTATCCATTGAACCTTCAACAATCACACAAGCCCTTAAAAGCCCACTTTGGAGCAAGGCCATGCACAACGAGTTTGATGCCTTACAACGTAACCAAACTTGGTCTTTAGTACCACCTAAATCTGCACCGAATCTCGTCGGTTGCAAATGGTTTTTTTGAACCAAATTCAAACCGTTCGGTATCGTCGACCGTCTAAAAGCTCGTTTAGTTGTTAAGGGCTTTCACCAACGACTCGGTCTTGATTACGTTGAAACTTTTAGTCTGGTGATAAAACCTGCCACTCTTCGTCTCATTCTATCTCTTACAATGTCTCATAATTGGTGTCTCCGCCAACTCGACATTAACAATGCCTTCCTTCAAGGCATATTAACCGAAGACGTTTTTTATGTCTCAATCATCCGGCTTTGACGATCCTTCTCTTCCAACTCATGTGTGCAAACTGAATAAGGCCATCTATGGTCTTCGTCAAGCATCACGTGCGTGGTATGATGAACTAAAATCGTACCTCCTCTCGGTGGGTTTTTACCCAACCATTTCTGACTCCTCTCTCTTTGTCAATCATATCACGAAATCACCTATTTTCCTCCTTGTCTATGTCGATGATATTATCCTCACCGGACCAAACAATTCACTCATAAACTGCTTTATTAATTCTCTCTCTAGTCGTTTTTCTCTAAAAGACCTCGGTTCCCTCTCTTACTTTCTTGGTGTTGAAGTTATTCCCCAAAACAACGGTCTTTTTCTTTCTCAATCTAAATACATCCTAGATTTGTTAAATCGAGCTAACATGAGTGATTGCAAGCCGGCTGCCACCCCAATGTCCTTCTCGGACCATCTTACACTTACCAACGGCACACCCCTACCGTCACCAATTGAATGTTGTGCTTTTGTTGGAGCCTACAAATCCCTCACCCGTCCTGATGTGGCATTTGCGGTTAACAAATTGTCACAATTTATGCACAAACCGACAAATATACACTGGGCTGCTGTGAAACGATTACTTTGATATCTTCATGGTACTTCTCATCATGGGTTATTTTTTAAGCAACACTCTCCGCTTCACCTTCATGCATTTACCGGTGCCGATTGGGGTAGCAATAGATCCACCGATCGGAGTACCTCAGGGTACGTTATTTATCTAGGGTCAAACCCAGTTGCTTGGAGCTCCAAACGTCAACCAACTTTAGAAGGATCCTCTACCGAAGCGGAGTTTAGGGCCGTTGCTTCCACCGCCACTGAAGTGCAATGGTTAATATCTTTATTGTCTGAACTTGGTTCTAGGTCCACTGCCACACCTGCTATATATTGTGACAATCTAAGCGGCGCACATTACTCGGCTAACCCGGTATTTCACTCGCGCATGAAACACCTTGCTCTTGATCACTCCATTTTGTAAGTGAAAAGGTTCAACAAGGTACTATCCGGGTCACACATATTTCCGGTGACGATCAACTAGCCAACGCCCTCACAAAGCCGTTGCCGAAACCTCGGTTTCATAATCTAGTATCCAAGATTGGCCTAACCTCTCGAACGTCCATCTTGCGGGGGCATATTAATCAATAACCCTGTTTCCCGATCAATATATTTGTGACCGACACAATGTTTGACTCGGTGTATTATTTCTAGATAAGATTGTATTGTTTATTACTTTCCTATTTGTTGTGATTATTACTTGTAAAGTAAGTTGAACTCTTTGTATTTATTTCCATTTGGTATAATCAATGTTGATATTCTCATACTAGCTTCAAACAAAGTAGCGAGTTTATGTTGGTACTTTTGGAAATTGGAACTAGGACATCCTATGTAAATGTGTATTTTATAAACACTACTTGATCCATAATTTGCATTTTTATTTACAATGGATATTGTAGCCGATTTACACGCATATATAGTATGGTTCCTATTATATATTTATGTTTGGCTAATATAATTACCCTGTAAGTCGACTAAAATTGTTTCGACCCCTACTAAAAACGACATCCGTCTAACCAAAATCATTTGTCTTTAATTAGCTTGACATTACCAGAACTAGATTAAAGAAAACCAACACAAGATTAACAACAACGATTTTAACCAATCAGAATCAGATTCATTACCAAATGCCTCTAACAATAATCACTTTCCTATTTTACACAAAACTTGATCATACAAAGGGTAAAAAAGGAAAACAAAATTGGGCTTAAAGACTTTACAAAGTAAATAGCTTAGGAGGAGTCATAGTAAAGGCCTTTGATGACGTAACATTACCAGTAATAACATTAGGAGCCATAGTATCCTTCAACCTAACCGGCTCGACTTGAATTACCTGCTTGGGCCCAAACCTATCACCATCCACCTTAGCCAATACTTCAAAATGCTTTCTTGTGATTGTAGGCTTCGTTCTCCATTTTGGATAACCCGCCAACTCGGGCCCATTTCCAAGAGACCTCTCTACCTGAAACCCAATCTTCACAAACGTTTGGGCCGACACGTCTGCTTTCAACAACTTGAAAGAACCATCCTCATTGGCTTTAGGACCAAAGATTGAGGAGATTAGTTTATCAAAACCAATCAAATGTTTGTTTGATCCGTTAAGCGACTTGATGGGCCAGAATGTGTGTGACCCGTTGTCCAACAAGTTGAGCTCAGGTTGGTTGCCCGGGAGGAGGGTGTAGGGGAACTGAGAGATGTCGGGCCTACAACTGATAGAGAGAGTGGTTGGCCTTGGGTACGAGCCGCGTGCTGTAGGTGGTCAGCTAGGTTTAGCATTCGTGACGCAACCTCATCTTGAGGTTTGGCCAACGGAAGTTCAACCTTAATGGGTGTGAGTAAGCTAACTGATTTGGCGCCCTTGACTGTCACAACAGCCCCGTCGGCTATGATCACTTTTCTCACCGCAGCACCGTCTATGTGATGCTGTATATTATTTAACTTGAAAGTCATTAAACAGTAACCAAGTAAATTGTTCTGAAAATGCTACTTTAACGTATTGTTGATTATTTCAAAGGCTCACATTTAAATATTGTTCCAAGCTGATGAAAATTTTTAAAATGAAGCAGGTATGATACTGTGTTTCATAAATGTTCAGCTTAGGCAGTTTAATCATTCAAAGAGTTGAGAACAACTTATCAGTATTTAAACTTATGTGGATTTACCGTTGAGAATTGTTTGATTAAAGTTAATGTAACAATTCTAAAACTTAGATTATTATAACCACTTTTTTCATAAACAGATCGCGGCAGGTTAGACCAGAAACCGACTACATAACAAGTCTGGTTGAGTTTAATTAAATCATCTCAATTTGAACCGGTTGAACAGGGAAACTACACAAAAAAAAAAAATTAAGCCGTTACATATATTGTGTTAAGTTAGTGTACATATATTTTTTGGGTTTTACTATACAAACACCACCCATATATGGGCCGTATGATTTACCTTTCATATGCCCTACACGACAATTTATAGCCCATATGACCATTTTCTCTTCACAAAGTCCATATGGCACGTCAGTGCCCGGTGGTGTACAGATACTATGTCAGTGCTTTTCCTTTAGACGTGATCTGTCTAAGGATTTAAAAATTATTTTATGGCGTCATAAGGTTTTCAAACCGGCCAGACTAGTGGATTGGTAAGATTACGGTTTGGTTTGGTTCAATGACTGATCCAGGCGTCCAGCGATGAAAACAATGATTGCAATAATATTGATTATAATGCAACACTTTCCTAAATTTACAAATACTTTAGTAACAAAAACAGAAAACATTAAAAGAAAGTGATGATAAACCAAGCTATAACTTACAGGTAGTGAAAGGTTCAAGTTTTTGGCATCTTGAATCCACAGCTCCACTGGACCTGCAAGTTGAAATGGAGCCAATGCAGGTGGCTTTTGTGAATTTTTCTGCGTTTTCGCCGCCAACACATTTTCATGGCTGGTATTTCTTGCATGATCCTCCACTTGCAAAATGGGCAAATCCTCATGTTGCCATTGATTCACATCATCCAAAAGTTTCAATGGAAGAATTTTATCATCCATTTCCGAATGAATTTCGTAAACAATAGATCGACCAACTAAAGCATCCCTCAAATCAAATCCAGATATCTTAAGATCATCCGATTGAAGCCCTAATCCCCTAACAATAACTTCTTTCAAATCCTGAAACACAAATCAATTGCAACATTTCTATTAACATCTCGACCATTGAAAATAAAAAAATAAAAAATAAAAAACAAAAAAACCCGAAACCGAAAACATGAAAAGGCTTTGTGTTAGGTTGGCACCAATTGGTTATGATGCCGGCACAACTATCTTTGAGAATACCAAAATCGAAAACATGAAAATCAAATACCGGTACCCGTATACTAGATTGTTAATGTGCCGGTACCGGTAGGTGCTCGGCACAAAATTGATCATCCCTTATCGTAAACCCAAAGAACAATTCCACTTCTCAACAGATTATGATAATTTTACTCACCGATATGGCTTTAGGATAGCGATTAACGTCTGTTGTTGAGATCGCTGCCATCGAAGCAATAAAATGAATCATTAAGGCTAGAAACATTGCGTAACTAGCGAAATTCGAATCTCTAACAGCCATTGAATCGTCAAGTTCAAATCGAAAGGTGTAACGGTTTAAGAATCGTGGGGATTCAACTGGTGATCAAATTTGGATCTGTTTTATTTGGTTTTTTTTTCTTTTTGGATTTCTTTGAACTGTATTTGTTTGTTTAAAGGTAGAATACAAAATTGGTTAATCGAGAATCAATAATAGATGTGCATATGAAGAAAATGATGACGTGGAAGTGATGGTAGGGAGTATATTCCGGCAATGATTTGAGTGGTCGAATTATAACTAACGATCAAGAGATTCCCGTAATTGTGGCGGGCATGACACTTGTTTGAAAATATGTTTATTAATAATTTTGGACTACTAAAATCAAAGTACAATCATACCTTTTAGGTGTTCAAGGTTCCAAATTAAGTTTGTGTCATACAACATAATTTTGATCAATATTCTTTTAGCTATTCAAGCACTTGAGCTTGAATATGTATTGACAAATTTGGCATAACCTAGCCAGTCGAGCTCACACTTTTAAATATAATTATAAGCCATGTATACCTGCACCATGCAGAATTTGAACCCTCCACTTCCACCTTAGAGGAAAGGCACTTGGGGACCTTGTTGTAACTATTACATCAAATTACTTTTATATTTTAGCTTTTAGCTTTTGGTTTCAGCCAAAAAAAAAATTGCATTGATATGAATTTAAGAAAATATTTTTATAGTTTAGCTTTTGTTTCAGCCAAAAAAAAAATAGCATTGATATGTATTCAAGAAAATGTTGTAGGATAGTTAACCAATTCCAAATGAACAAGCAAAAAGTGATATAACCATTCATACATTTGTTAGTTAGCCTCACTAGTAAATGTTAGCATGAAATAGATTCCTTTATACGGATTAGCCATTCAAAAGGGGTTGTAGCACAACTTGTTGTTCGCTTACTTGTCTGTTGATTGTAATTGGATCCTTACTCAAATGATGGTGAACAAAGGTGTAAAATTCCATGACACTTTATATTTGGATCTAGTATTTTGGACAATTGGGATATTTAGACTCTAGAGTCAAGATTAGATAATCCAATGTCCTAGTTTCTTTAAACTATAATCTAGTACACATGTATATACATATTTGTCCTACGCGGGATTTGACACTCAATTATTAAGTTGAATGACGTGTTTTTTTCATCTTTTATACGGTCAGATTATACTTGTGTCAAATTTCAATAAGTTATTGTGTTAACAAGTTATTCAAAAGAGTGTATTTGACTATAACAATATAGCATGGCATTCATGATATCATTAATACTTAATTACGCATGATCCCTGTGGTTTGACTCTGGTGTAATGTTTGTGATCCAGGTTAGTGGAATTTAAGTTTGTTTTCGGTTTGTGTTGTAAATCTATGAACAACAACCCACTATAAAGTTCTACTTTATTAAAAGGCGATCTCGTTAAGGTTATTATACGAAATAACTTGAAAGCTCTTACTTAAGCTAAACATTCACTACAAGAAATTCAGCTATTAGCGGCGACGCCAATAGCGGCAACATCAAGCAATAGCGACGACGGCCACAAATGTCGTCGTTATTGCCTGGTGTCGCTTCTATTGTCGTCGCCGCTAATAGCTCAATCCGTGTGAATAAAGTGAGAATGATTCCTATCCAATGATTAAACCATCATCAAAGGGCCACAAAACCCCCAACCCAATCTTTATCTAAGCTACACCTCAACCTTCTTCCACCCATTATCTATCTTTCAAAATTTCTCTTTCAATATTTATCATCCATATATTCTTCATCTTCTCAATACAACACAATCAATCTTCATAGTTTCTTCTTCATGTCCATAATACGTCACCGCCGTCGATGTTCTACGCCGCCGCCATCGATGTTCTATGCCGCCACTGAACCTCTGCCATCGTTGAAGCCTTGCCACCGTGAAAGTCGCCGAAGCTTCGACACCTTCTTGGATCTGCTGCAACCGGCTTGTTTCGTAAGCTCCGACATTCCCCTGTCACCGTATCCTGCACGATGAACCGCCACCGTCAAGATCTTCAAGATCCAACATTCAAGATCTAAGACCCTCAAGATCCAAGACCTTCATGATAAAAGTTTTATGTAAATTATTTAGAAATTATTTTGAAGTTATGTAAATGAACAGATTTAACGAGAAATTAAACGTGTAGTGTTGTCTTTTTAAAGCTTTGTACGATTAATAATGTGTTTTTTCTTTTTAAAATCAAGAATCCGTCTCCGACAAAGTCTCCGTGTGACATTTGAGCCAAAACAAGGTACACCTCAGTACGTATTTACCGATTAAGAAAATAAGCACCTTTTGCTTAACAAACGAACGATTAACCGAATGGGTCGGGTTATGACCTAGAAATCCTGGGGGGCATCTATAAGTGTTATATGTTTAATATAAGTTAAAATAGTAGAAATATGGCCTTAGTTTGATAGCAAACAAGTTAAACGAAAATATGCTCGTTTAACTACCCGCTATAGATTTAAATGCAAAAGATAGTTACAAACCAAGCATTGTATCATCCGTTAAGTCGAAAAAGACTTACCAAACACTTATTTGAAATGTTTTAAGCGATCCATGAAAATATTTTCGATTTTTACAAACATATTGTATGTTTTTATAATTTTACACAAAACTAGCTGAAAAACACTCGTTTTCGCATTGTTTAACGCACCCGATAAGTTTTTCGCGCCAAAAACCAAACCCGAACTAAATTTGGACTGGGCTTTTCGTATTTGTGTTTGTAAAAACAGATTGTTGGGCCAAAATGGGCCCAAGGGGGCCCAAACCATTCTTCCGATCGCAGCAGCCCACCCCACCCCCCATTTTTTTTATAAAACTTGTTACCTAAGCCTTTTTATTCATTTCACTTGATAAAAACTGGATTCCAAGCAGCTGCAAGTCATTTTTCCACAAATCTTCCTAAACCCTAAGGTAACAACTTAAATAAGTAGCTTTTAAACTTGTTTAACCTTGATTAATACCATAAAAATATGTCTTAATTGCTAAAAATCATTCCTAACCATGTAAAAATCCTAAAAATGGTCCATAAACATGTTTTGATCATACACATGGTAAGGGACCTGTTTTGATAGTTTTTTTGGCCATAAACACGGATTAAAGGGCTGAAACGGCGTTTTTACGGTTCAAAAGTTCGTTTTTGTGCACTAGCCGAAACCCTAAGTTAAAGGGCTGTTTTATTGATGAAACCTGCTTGGTTTGTGATATAGGACTTGTATCTAGCTAGCATAGAAGCAAAAGAACCTGAAAACTTGATTAGAAAGTCGGAAACGAGCCAAACCCGCTAAGGTAATGCCGAAACACTCGCTTCCGGGCTATTTAGGTTAAGGTTGTGATGTGCATATTATTAGGCCTTGAAATTTTACAGGGACATAAGGGACCATGTCAATGAGTCCTAATTCAAATTTGGTAATTTTTCGACCATCTGAGAATATTTGGCGAATTTATTACCGAATTGGGACGTTTATTTGGGAAAAATAGCTAAACTACTTCAAATATTATGAAATTTTTCTGAAAACTCAGATTTGATGTATTTTGATCACGTAAGAATTTTGGGATCATTTAGAGGAGTTTAAAGGTGTTTTGTTTATATGCGTTTGTGTGAATTTTTATAACTGAATTTGAGTGGAAAAGAATATCGCACGAGCTTTTTACATTCTGGAATTGATACATGTTGTTTTGGAACATTATTTGAGTATTCAGGAATTTTTGTGGAATTTTTGGAAATTGTTTGGGGTAAACGGACGATTTTCAAACGAAATATAGCTGATAAAATGAATTTTTATAAATTAATAAATCAGTAAATAATTCCAGAAATATTTTTATAAAAATCTACATATTTTAATTGATAAGTGGCTAAATTTTCATAATTTAATGTTTAACGGTTAATTAATTATGCTAATTTGAATATTAAACAAATTCAGTTTTTATAAAAACCGGCAAGTTTGCGACTAGCGAACCTGTGGGAATATCAAAACACCAAGTGTGATCAAAAATCATATTTTCGGATTAATTAAGTAAAAAATGAAATTTTCTATGAGAAACCTGGACAATCCGGGTGGATTGTGCGTGTTTCTTCTCAAATCAAACTGAATAAACGGAAACGGGCCCCGTGGCTAATCTGGGACCCCAGTATGTGATCCTTCTTTATAACTTAATCATTTTATTAACCAATACATTTACCCAAGCTTATTTTCCCATAACTATTTTCTGAACGTGTAAACGAACAACTTGGCCCAGCTGGGAAAACGGGAATCTGAGCCAAGTTCAGTTTTAAGTATTAGACATTGAACAACATCACAACCTAAGCCAATTGCCACTTTCTGGGCGTTCCAGCTACACCCAGATTAGTTATACAGCCCAATTTAGTATTGAGATTATAACAATATTAAAATATTAATATTATTATAGTATTGATTATAGGAACTACTGATAGCGGACCGAACAAACCACGAGCTGATACAGTACTGATTATCTACTAAACCGTGAGTTTCTTGACCCCACTTCTAAACTGTTTTACGAACTTTTGGGGTGAAAAGCATGTTTTATTACATATACATACCTGAAACATGTGTTGATGTGAATTATCTAAGTGCTAACACACGAAAGTCCCCACTAACACAGTGATTAACTTCGAGCCGGTGGCTTGTGAATAGTACTATTGGTTTCACAAACCCAAACGGATCCGGCATGTATTGCTGAGACTTTACCCCGTTTGCACATGACCATAATTATACAACACGCTATGTAGTGTTAGACTTGGCTACTTGGGGCATGTTGTGGGCGGAAAGGGGCCACAGTGGTTGATTGAGCGTGGGAAATGGATGCACGCAGCACATACAGTCAAGGCTTCACTGTAGCTTAGCATAATTACATCATTTACATACATACATACTTATTTCATGATTACAAGTGTTAACTTGTGAATACTCATAACTGTTTTCTTGAAACTCGTGAAACTCACCAACTCTAGTAGTTGACCTGTTTTAAACTGCTTTTCAGGTATACCTAAATCGGAATGATTTGGTGATCTGTTACTTACCCAAGGTGTGTGGTTGATGCTATGTGAATAGAAGCAAGGAAGCTAGTAGTAAGATCGTATAGTTAACGAACTAGTTTGGTTTGCATCACCTAGACTGTAAAACAATGATAGAACAATGAAATGTAATATATTGTAAATTAGTTTGTAATGTTTCTTTATAAACAATGTGTTGATACAGAGGTGTCTGTTACATTCCCGTTTTACGCTTCCGCATTGTGCTAGTCGGGGTGTGACACTCCGGCAACCCAATAGCGGCGACACATGGGAATTAGTGGCAACAAAAAGTGACATCAGTGGCGGGAAAATAGCGGCGACCAATTAGCGGCGACATGTCACCACTAAAAGTCAAATTATATGAAATAACCATTAAAAAACAACCAAATGATTTACAATGAAGTGGCAGGTAAGCGGGCAAAAAGCTGCGCTACAACCCCCTTTTGGATAGCAAATCCAATTCTACTAAAAACAAAATGTTGGCTCTTATGGGCCGATAAATTACTATGCTCGACTTTCTGAACTCTGTTCAGAAGGTCCACAACATCCGGAGCTAAGAAACCAAATGTGTCAAAGGCGAAGGGGATAAACACGTGTTGATTTTCCAAACAAGCTTTCTCGTGTTTAACAACCTTGCCCGATGTCGCCTTCAATGCTGCTTGGCCTGCTACAAAACCATTTTTCTTAAGACCAACAAGAGGGGACACTCTTGTGAGATCCACACAATTGTGTTTACCCCCTACCCACCCAAAAACAAGAATATCGGCCGGTCGTAAAGTAGATCTTCCTTCAATAGGATCCGTAAGAAAGTTTACGGGGGCCTCCTTTTTAACTGAAATTCCGCCCCCGTTTAAAAATATCGCATAGAACATCCCTCACAAAATCATGTCTGTACTTAAACCCACGTAACTCTTTACAATGAACTGCGTATTCACCAAAAGAAACCAAGCAAACCTTGCGGCAAACTGGGCATGGCTCATCTACCGGGAACAAAGGGATCATTAGCCGATACTTAAGGATGGTCCGGTACTCCAAAGCCGACATATGTGGGCCTAATCCTTCAATAGGGATAACATTTAAAAAATCTTGAGCCCGGGGAGCCCGAAGGCACTCAAACACCGCTTTTCTGACGAGGAGATAAATTAAACTTCACTTCCAGACTCTGGATGATTCCACTATAAAGGGCACTCGCCAAAGCATGTTGTGTTGCACCCCAACCTAAGGCGGAAATGTCGGGGCGTGATCCGATTGCTCACAGCTCGAAGATACTATCATAGATATAAATGACATTATCTAATTAATTATTTACAAATATTACACACATTATACAAATATACAAAACAATTCAAATACACAAATTTGAATTCATATAACGATTATCTTTATTATATCCTAAGGTCTTGTCTACGTTTCCAACTTCAATCTTCAGGCAACCTGCATATGCATAGAAAATTGAGTTTTTGTCAACAAATATGTTGAGTGAGTTAACCACCAAGTTTTGACACCAAAATAACGTTAATATGATAAATAAGCAAAATGTAATAAATGCGACAATGAAATCAAACCATAAGCAAGCAAGTTGTCGATTAAACCATTGCCAAGTGAATCGGGCGCCGGTAAATCAAATATGAGCAAATAATGAGAATAAGACCGTTGCCAAGCGAATCGGGCGATGTTCAATGAGAATGAGAACCCTCTCCACGGGGATATGTCAAGCGAATCAATACAATAACACATAAGCACATAACAAGTAGATTTGATAAATCACACACAATTACACGTTTGTTATTTTGATATGTATGTATATATAGATATGTATATATAGTATTATATACGCATATGTCCCCAAAACGTTTATGAAAATCTAGTAAAATAGAGGAATGATAAAACTCACCTTAGACGGAAGGGAAGTGATTAATAAATTCGACAAACGAACTAATGATTTAAGCGAGTCGTCCAGTACGCGTCCAACGAGATTAATGATCAGAATCTGAAACTTTGTGATATGAAACTATAAATAAAAAAGAACTTAATGCCACTGGAATCAATTCAAACGGATGAGTAGAACTCTAGTTATGTTGATTTTAATGTTTAAACGAGTCGAGTTTGACCAGAATCCGAACTTCAAGTCGGGAGTCGGGTTTTGGTCAAAACCCTTAAAATTTAATTACGAGAAGAAAAGTCTTTTGGACCGAACATTGAATCCGACTAGAAGTATGAGAAAACAAGAAGTCAAAGTTGTTGACTGTTTTACCCTTTATCGGGTTTTAAAGCAATTGACTAGTCAATACTCTTCAATATCAAAAATTGATTGAAGTTTATTGACTAGGAAATATGTATGAACAATTTTACAGTTTACAACTTACCCAGAAAGTGAAAGGATCAAGAGATATAACGAGTCAAAGATCAACGTATAAGCAAAGTCAAACGTCAAGGCTTGTGTCTTTAACGAATATGCAAAACCAAAGGGTTTGAGAATGAGCAGAGGTAGGTGACGGCTGGAGGATATGTAGTAGGGTTAGGTTAAGGTTTACAGCAGGGAATTATGATGTGTTTATATAAGAATAGCTAAAACGAACCAAATATGGGCTTTTTGGCCCGTTTAAGCAAGTATATGTGATTTAAGGAAAGAATCTTCGATTTATTGACAAAGATCTGATATTGGACAAGGGAAAACGAATTAAGAATTGTATTTTAGTTATATTATGATTACTTGGTCCTTAATTCTCTCTAATATGCCTAAAATAAACGATTTTATACCTTAAACGAGTTAACGAACGAAGACGAACCAAGATTGGGTGCAATGGGGCCACCGCGCTGCGCGGCCAGCAGATAGGCTAGCCGTCACGTGGCGCTCCGGAGGGTATGGGGGATAAGTTTCACACGTTGTCACATTTAGTCCCTGTATTTTGGTCTTTGAGCATTTTTATGAACTTTTGATAATATAAATAAGATTTAAACACTATTTAAAGTACAAGGGCTTCAAGTGAATTATTAGAAACTAATATTTATAATTATTTGGTTTTCGATTAATAATAGTGATCCAAAATATTTCCGGGTCGGGTTATACGCAACGAATACAGTTTCGAAAAATCCGAGATGTTACATGTTGGGCTTTAGGTGGGGCGGTGTCTTTATTAGAGAAACCGCTAATATCAAACTCTGGAAGCGAAATGTGCAACCGATCTATCGCACTCCCATAATCGGAGTCAACCCCATCAATACAACAATCTAGAAGGATGTGGTCTTGCAATTTCCAAGATTGTGCCCTCGAGGCCACAAACGCATATACAGATACGTCTGAAGCTGAACATAAACCCAAACCTCCAAAACAAGCCGGAAGTGATGCCAACTTCCATTGAAATTCTCCAAATAAAGGCACCACCACAAACCATGATGTCCTCAATCGCCCCTCGAAGGCCATTGTCAAAAACAGAAACAGCTTCCCTTACAAACATAGGTTGGCACGTTCTGAGGCCGAACAACAACTTACCCACTCCCATACATGAGTGAAGCAAAAGGAGCTCGCATTGGGGGTCCCGCAAACGTGGGAGATGGCTCATCAGTTCCACAGCCCGCAAAGCCCTTTTCAAAGCAAGTCCGCTAATGAATTCCGCATCTCGACTAATGGCTCCCCCAAGGAGTTTCACACATAACATTGGCCTTCCAATCTCACAGGGAAACACCCCCTCCTGCACCCTAACCTTATTGCATGATGGCCAAAATACTTTTGTTTTCTTAACGTTAAGATCAAGGCCTAGGCAGAGGTGATAATATCTAAAGCTTTAGCAACCACTTTAGTGTCTCCAATAATTGTACCATCATCTAGGTATCAGGCATGGAAGAGGAGCTTACAAGAATCCTGGACCAGATGAACAAGAGGGTGCAGAACTAAAGCGAAAATAAGAGGTCCCAAAGGGTCCCCCTGCTGAACCCCAGTGGTGGACCAAATGTGGTCATCTCCCACATATAGCCTAGCCGGCTGCCCATATAAAAAGTTCACCCATAAAGAAATAGACGGGCATCGGGCACGAACCTCATTCAGAAGGGCAGTCCTATCCACCAAGTTGAAAGCATTACAAAAATCAACGGTAAACATAGTCAACGACCCATCAGAATGATACTTATTTAAAAACTTGTTCGTACTATGAAGCACGGCCTCTGCACCACTAAGGACTCCCACACCAAACTGAAAGTCACAAAGGTATTTGGCAGTTTCCTTTCCAACACCCCTCATAGCCACTTTAGAGATCAATCTCCTCCAAATGGCATCTATGGAAATGGGTCTAATCCCATTGTCCTGTTTGAGCAACGGTGTGAGAGGAGCCGACGCAATGAACTCCGCCAAAACCCTCGGGCATCTCCCCCCAGACATAAATTAACCACCGCAGTAATAGCTTTTAACAACCCAACAGCGATCGTCGACCCCTCCCCACAAAAAGCATCCAAAATGTGTTGGGCCCTCAATCCATCTCGCCCACAAGACGTCCCTTTAGGGAAGGATTTAATGCACCCAAGCACACTATCCTCATCAACAACAAGAGGAGGCTCAAAAAGCAATGAAGTAGGCATAATCAGCGAGGGCAAGTTGGGATGCTTAGCCACTAATGCTTTCAAAGTATCATTGCCGAAAGGTGCAACCCCTGAAGAGCATAATACTATAATTGCAGCGGTGAAATGCCCATTCGCCACTTTTCGTAAACATTGTTTCACATTGTTGCATACCGCAGAGTCATCGTGCTTAGCGAGAGGTCCATCATGACTCGAGCCCACCCTCAAAGGTTGGGCAAAAAGGGATAAAATAAGCGCATCAAAACCATCTTTAACACCCCAAGCTGTTAGTGCCCGCTGAATACTATGACATTGCAAGGACTTCCTATTACCGGACCTGTGCTCTTGACGACTAGAAGGTTTGAAAACTCGCAATGTGCACCGCGGTAACAACAAAAGTCTCACCCATGCCTCCACAGACTTTGGCATAGCAACCACCTTTGCTAGGGCCGCAGTTAAGGCCTGAGCAAAAGCCATACGACAACTACGAGGGATGCTCTTAACAGTCGTGATAGGAAGAGAGAAGACGCGGTCAAGGAAAACCTCATCCACCACTATCCCTCCCAAGGGAGCAACATCCCTCATAACATACGGTCTATCAATCCCCACTATAAACACATCCACATCTCTCACGCATTCCTTGAACTTGGCGACCCCATCAGCATGATGACACGCCCGTCTAAAAGCATTTACACGCATACATAACCCACATAGCCACTGGTCCGAAGTCTTTAAAGCCTCCCCAACCGAAATAAATAAATCACAATCCGTGGAGAAGGCGTCCGTAGGGCTCCTTTTCGCTCATCCGACGACAAATGAAGTCGTTTAATATGCAACCAATCGACGGAACCCTTGAACCCCGCCCGTCCATCCGGGAAACAATGGAACCCCCAAAAAGGACACGGCCAAACACCCCCCGAAGGCCGAACACCCACATCCATTGCTAGGCCCACCCTAACCAATCCACCACGAGAAATGATGTCGAACCGACAACCAAGTACCAAATGAACTCCTTAGAGCCGGGCTAGAAATCTAGTTGGTTTCCAAACCCACAAGACCACAAAAGCTCCAAGATTGATCTCCATGGGTTTGTTGTTGTAGTCTAGCGGTCAAGGAAAAACGCTGTGGACCTTGCATACGTCTTAATAACGTTTTCCTTTATTTTTCAGAGGTATGGCAATACATTCGCAACAGCTGGCTGGATCCATACAAACACAAGTTTGTAGCCTGTTAGATTGATGAACGGCGAAACTATGACGAACCGAGTTGAGAGCCAGCACGCAAATCTTAAAAGGTACCTCAATGGAAGCAAAAACTCACTCGACACAATTGCCTGACACATCTTTAAAATGGTCAACTCACAGAAGAAAGAAATCGGTACATCATTTGAAGATTCCCGTTCCAAGGTTATGGAAGAACATCGACAACACGCCTGGTTGAAGAAGCTACTAAACAGGGTGTCGATTCACGCTATTAGGCTACTTGTGAACGAGTATGAGTTGATACACAAGATGTGTGACGACGGCACTTCATGCAACCACCAATTGTATTCGTCTTCGAGGCTGCCTGCTTGTCGGATTGAGGGATACATAGTTAACGACACGTGTATCCCAATAAACGATGTTGACCCGTTCTAGAGGAGGCTTAATTTTGATCCAGCATATCCGCCGAACGAAGAGCCAGACTACGAAGCGGGTCTACGGGACATCACACATACGCTATCGTCCATAGATGACCCTAATCAAAAGAAAAATTTTTTCACCAAGCTCATCTGCTATACCAGGTAGATCTAAAAAGAAGGAGCCCGGAAAAAGAGAGGATCCTCGGGGGCGTCCCAATAAAGCAGATCCCCAAAAAAGCACAGCTCATACACCCCCGCTCCAGATCTCCCCAGACACAGCTCATACACCCGCGCTCCAGATCTCCCCACACACAGCTCCTAAACCCCATTCTTGTCACAGGGCCCAACCAAGAAACCCCCACCCTATCCTCGTTGTCTCGTTCGTTGTCCCAGTTAGCATCGCGGTTTAAAATTCCTCGGGGACGACTTAAGACATCGAAACCTATGGGAGCTCACCTCGGGTTTCCTTAGATGGTTTCGCCAGCGCAAGTAACGGCGATAGAAATGTTTAGGAGCGTCATTCCTAGCTGGGCTCTGCCGTTGGTCGCAGACATAAAAAACGTACGCACGGAAACTGCGGTTTCCGATCAATCGCCGTGGGTTTGGGTATACATGAGAAACTCTGGCCGGATATTAGGCAGGCAATGCAGAACGATCTGGAAACCAACGAAAGGTGGTGGAGGGCGATGTTCTGCAAAGAGGATGAAAGATTGTACGGCTGGGTTCATTCCAGCATTCCATACTCCAACACGGTCAAACCGGCGTAACCGAGTTGTTGGTTAAGCGTACCCGGTCATGGGCACGTGGCTGCTCAGACATACAGGTGTGTGTTAGTCAACCTAGCTGGCAATCAAACCGAATCTTACTTCCCATTGAGAATCGGTCCTGACATGATTCCGGATCCAGTGGTTATAGGCATTGCTAACTGGGGAGGTGATAACTGGATATATATCAAACTGGTAAGAGATTTCCCAATGCCTACGCTAAACCTTAATTGGGAAAGAAGCGCCATACCGGCGGCCCTCGAATGGAAAACACTTTACGGGCAACGTATGGAGAAGTACGAATAGATACGCACGGGTTGGCGAAGGGAACCCTCTAACGTAGATCTAGACAGCTTATAGAAAAAAATGTATCAATGGATGTATGTAGACACACACACATATACATACATAAATAAAGAAAAATAAAAAAATAATAGTAATATTAATAAATAATAATAATAAATAAATAATAATATTAATAACTAATAATAATAATAGTAAATACTAATAAATAATAAATACTAATAAATAAATAACAAACAAATAATAATAATAAATAATAAAAATAGGCAGAATACGCCGCTTATAGACCTATACGCGGCGTATTTATGCCCCTTATATTGAACGCCGGCTGCTCAACTGCCACTTTATATTTCAAATTTTAAACTCCCTTCCGAGCATCCGAGCATCCAAACACGAGTCTATATTGGACCGACACCGACCGGATTACGACACGATCCGAGGAGATTTGACCCGACACCGACACGACATGGAGGTAATTTTTTAATATTATGTTGATGATGATGATTATGTTTAGATGATGATGATGATGACGTGATGATGATGATGCTGTTGTGTGGATGGATAAAACCGTCGGCCGGAGTCCGGCCGTAATATGGCCAGAGTCCGGCCGTCGGTTTTCATTGACTATCAGCGGCGGCGTATAGCCCTATACGCCGCCTCTGATATATAATTTTTTTTAATTTATTAACATTATCTATTTTATTATAAATATTATTATAAATATTTATTATTATTATTTATTAATATTATTATTGTTATTAATTATTATTATTATTATTATTATTATTATTATTATTATATTATGTATTATTATTATTGTAATTGTTATTGTTATAATAATAATTATTATTATTTGTTATTATTATAGTTTGGGGACGATGATATTGAGGAAGAGCTCGAGCAGGAGTACGAGCAGCAGATGGGGTGGGTCCAAGGCCGTGGCTGAGGCCGGGACGGGGGTCGGGGCCGGGGACCCCCACCGGGTGACGACGTATTGGTCACCTACCCTCAAATGCAATTCGCTGATAGTTCATACGCCCACACACGATAGACTCGCCTACGCCATATGTTCCCGTTTCTCAACACGATTATATCCTGGTCGTTTTTGGAGTCCTGTGACGCTCACCAGCAGGCGATTGAGTACATCAGACAGGATACGCCGTGGAGCCGGTGCTTCAGTATGCCACTATTAAGGCACCGGGAGCTGACACTGGAGGTTTACTCCACGATACACGTTACGTAAGTTTACTCCACGTTGTTATATTATATTATATTATATTATATTATATTATATTATATTATATTATATTATATTATATTATATTATATTATATTATATTATATTATATTATATTATATTATATTATATTATATTATATTATTGCAGGCCCCGTGCGTCTGGTACGCCCCAGACTCGGATGAGGGTGCCAGACGCCGATACCACACAGTCGGAGGTTTCCTTCCGCATGTTCGGGCAAGACGTTCATCTCTTCATGGAGGAGTTCGTGGTTGCTCTTGGCTTATACACTGAGCAGGAGGTGACCAGCCCGATATACACAGAGAGCATCCACCAGATGCTGTAGGATGACATGCGGGTATGGTGGAGGGCCATCAGCGCTTACGACTTCGGGGATAGGTCCTTGGACACCAAGTCTAAGGTCTCCGCTATTAGGGACCCGCTGCACAGGTACGTTCTTAAAATGTATTGTATTATTTAATATAGCATAATATATATTAATAATATTATATTATATTATATTATATTATATTATATTATATTATATTATATTATATTATATTATATTATATTATATTATATTATATTATTATTTTTGTTAATAAATTATATTATCTTATAATTACACAAGTACCTACATAGGCTGATTGCGACCTCCATCGCGGGTCGCTATCAGGGCGCGGAGCACTGAAGCCCACGCGTCCTTTTTTTAGGTGTCTTCTGACTCACACGCACTACAACCTCGCTAGGAGGTTTGTAGACTATTTTGTCGGCTAACAATTCAGGCAGGGATGAGGGTCCTTGATGGGTGGCGGGTACGTCACCCAGCTTGCGATATCTCTTGGCCATGGAGCCCTGGTGGACGGCCTGCAATCGATCTGACCCCTCCGAGCGAGCTGGACCACGTACATTATGACGGCATGCACATTCTGCGTTCGTTCACCGGGCCCAACGGCTCGTACGACCGACTGGTGGCCGGGGCGGGGGCACGTGTGCCTTACGTCGCGGCACCCCCGGTCGCGGCACCGGAGGTGGAGCTTGTCCATGAGCCTGTCGACGCAGGGGAGGGGGCAGCGGGGATTCGGACAACGGTAGTGACGGATGTGAGGATCCGGGTGCATCTCAGGTACGTTTTAATATATTATCATTTTATCGTTTCTTTTAATTCGTCTTCTTATTAAACGTATTTATGTTGTTTTGTTGTTAGGGGCCGACGCAGCACGTTCCATGCACATATCGCGCGGTGCGTCTGGGTCCCGCCACCGACGCTAGGTTGGAGGCCATTGAGTTGGAGATGAGCCAGATGTCGCGTTAGGTAGACTGTCGGATGAGCCAGATGTCGCGCTAGATCGACTGGCTTGTTAGCAGTCGGGTAGCGGAGCTGTCTGAACAGCAGTACACCATGCCACCGCCACCACCCCCCAGTTTTGACCACGAGACGAGCACGTCTAGCGTGAGACGCGGACGGGGCGACGATGTGGATGCCACTGACGGTTTGGGGCCTAGGCGCAGGGGAGAGGACGACGTCGACGTTGGCGCGGCGTTCGCGGGCCACGCTGACGGCTTCGGCATGGACATGGACGACTTTGTGCCGCATATTTTTATGTTATTATTGTATTCTAGTTGTCGTATTTTCTTTTATTTGTACAGTTTATCAATATAACAATGATTTTTTGTATATATATGTGTTAATTGTTTTCACCGAAATAATATTAAATAATTAATATCTAATGATAATAATGATAAATAACAATAACAATAATAACAAAATAAAAAACAAAAAAAAATAAAAAAAACATAATAAGACAAATTGATAGTGTTTTCCAGAAACACTGCTCAATACGCCGCGTATAGGGCTATACGCGGCGTATTAAGCGGTGTTTTAGCAATATGGGTGGTGTCCCTAGAAAATCTGTTTGTTTTCCTGTGGGCCCTTAAATATGTCATCTTAGTAGGCTCTTGTGAGTTGTGACTTGTGATAGCACATGGCTTTTATTCATTCCAACGATGCCCGCATCTTGTTCTTTTAACGCCACTGTTAAAAAAACAAATTTTAACATTCACGCATTAAAATCCAAACGTGAAACATAAGTCATTAATTCACTCATGATCGAATCTTCTGTTTCTCACCGTTATAAATTATTTTAATAGTAATTCCAATTTATGTATTTTAAGTTAAAATAAATAATGGCATTAGCTCGTCGTCTTTTGAAAGGTTATAACTTTAAATATGAGCCAAATAGGATTAATATTAAATGAAAACCTAGCTAAAAAATAATTAAAAGTGTATGGAATATTTATATAATAATATGTATATCTTAGACCACATCAAATATCCCCACCCTTAAACCTTTTTCGTCTCTGAAAAAGCTTTTTGCAATGGAATCATAATCGGAAAACTCATTTTCAAAACAATTAGGTTACTTTATTTAATAAAGGATAAACGCAAAAACCTCAATTGCCGATATTGTTGTCCACTTAAACCAAGTCACCAACCTATCAAGCCCCTCATCATATGTAAGGATTAAGTTCAAGTGATATCAATAAACCTATGGGTCTCACACCTAAAGAGTTACAGATCAACTTACCCCCATCCCAAGCATACTCAAGACAATTTAAACCGGGTTGATGCAGACTGGTTCAACCTATCACCGTAAGCTAGAAGCCCTTTAATGGTAAGAAAAAATTGCACCTAGGTGGAATTTAGATGGATGAAATGCCAAGTGAGGTCGTACCAGCAATGTCTAAACCTAAATCTATATTAGCAGATTTCTGCTCAGTATTGTTTCACCCGAGCTGCTACCCGGTATATGACGGTACCAAGCCTCCACCCTTAATATTTACTAAAAATATTTATTGACTAAAACATCGAATCCCAATAGTGTATCCTCAAAGCCACCATCCTCTTGGTAACACGTATGCTCTCGCCCCGTTTAGTATGTGGCTTTTGGCCTATTTTCTAACCATTATTTTTGTGAATTCTTCTTTGGGTTTTGCATAACTTTCTTATTCACTTTTGCTTTTAAAATAATTGCATATCTTTGGTGTTCGTGCAACAAAACTTTGTACTCTTAGGCATCTTTTACCTAATTGTATAACTAATTTTGTATGCTTATATAAAATTTGGACATGGCGGGGCGCCACCACTCGTTATTTACTTTCATAAAATATAGTGGTGTGCTAATTTTAAGTGCATGTAATTCTCACCACCTCAAGATAGCCAAATTACGGTAATACTCGCTATGCCCTATTGAATTTTCAGCTTCACAATCTCTCCTCAAGATAAGAACCCACAAAGTTTTTTGTTATTAGGTATATTAATAATACTTAGGGGAAACCTTTCAAAGCTAGTTGAGCCTACCGACACATCACAAATTAAGTGCGCTTTCTATTTTTCTGTCTCATATATATATATATATATATATATATATATATATATATATATATATATATATATATAGGGGTGGGATCTAGTGAAAACTCTCTTAAAGAGAAAAGTTAAAAACTCCTAAAAAACTATTTTTAAATTTTTTTTGAAGTTTCCTTTTTTCCATTATTCTTATATGTTGGTTCCAAAAAAAATGCAAAAGTGTTTGTATTGCATGGAATACAACACTATTGCACATATTTGATACACACTATTGGATATATGTACTATAAGGCTAATACGCACATCGAATACACATTAGTACGTATGTGTAATACAACATTAACGCACATGTGCACTACATCGATTTTTATTTTATTATTATTCTTTTGTCTTATAATACAACACTACTACACATATACAATACACAAATATTAAATATATGCAATTAAACACTATTAAACTTAAAAATACATAGTAATACACATGTGCAATACAACGGTATCGCACATTAATACGTATGTGCATTACAGCGGGTTTTTTTTTTTATTTTATTTTTTTCGAGCAAAGGGTAAGAAAATATAAGAATAATAGAAAAAATAGAAATTTGAAAATAGTTTTTTATTTTTAATTAAAAATAATTCTTTAGGAGCTTTTAAGTTTTATCTTGATTCTCTCCACACACACACATTAACACACACATATATATTTCTAGTTTTGAAAAACCAAACCCCAATTTTTCTATCACTTTCCATTTTGTTACAAAACTTTTAATTCAAAGGACATTTTTTTTTTAATTTGATTTTTTTGTTAATTTTTATTTTAAATATGTATTTAACTTTTTTTTACTTTTCTATAAATATATACTTTGTCACACCCCCAACCTATGGCTGAAACGTCGGGGTGCAAACCGTTGGTTCACAGCTCACAAGGTACTATAATACAATTTAAATATGAAAATAACTAATTAATTTATTTGTGTCAAAATTTTAAACAAGTACAAAAAATTCAAATCATAACAAAAAAATCCAAATCTAAACAATTATCTAAAATATAAATAGAATGCAAATATTTTTTTATTTTATTAACTAAGGTCTCTCTATGTGTTTCTTCTCCTTAGCTTCAAAGCAAATGATAACTTGCAAAAGCGTAGAAAATAATATAGATTGTCAACACGAGTTTGAGTGAAAAAACCACCAGTTTTGATATAATAATAATTTACAAATAAAAGAGCAAAACTGATATTATGAGTATAAATCAATCAAATCATGAGCAAATGAAAGGTGTCAGTTGACCATGCCTCTCGAACATGGGCTATGGCTACTATGTTGATCGTATGATCATAACTATAATGTGATTATGTTGGGCCTCTCTGAATGCGATAACATAAAACAATTAAACAAATAGTCGTTAGTCATTCAATGATAGCACACATCACTCACAGTTTGCTAGTGCGAATAATATATAATATGTAAATACGAATAAATACTCAAGTGCCCCCAAAATGTTTAAAAGTAGTAAAATGTGAGGAATGACCTCTCACCTTATTACTTAGGCGAGTTTAGATAATAATAACAAGAATGAACGAGAAACCGTCTTTTAGCGCGCTGATTGAGTTATTCCAAACACACCTGAAACAAAGAGATAACAAACTAGGATTAAAAAACAGAGAACATAGCCACTGGAATCAATCCAATCGGATATATAGAACTTCTGTTATGAGATTTTTAGTAAATAAGTGAGCTGGTACCGACCAAAATCCAAACAGCAAGAAGTCGAGTTTTGGTAGTACACTAAAAATCTCGAGATAAAACTAAAAGTCTTTTAGACCGAAACCAAGTTCCAACTAGAAGTGATAGAAATCGATTGGTCAACTTTGTTGACCAATTTGCCCTTAAACGAGTTGGAGTCCAATTGACCAACCAATCCCCTCAATATTAGAAATTTATTAAGGGTTATCGATCATTGAACAATAGCAAACAAATTTACAGAAGACAACTTACCCGGAAAGTGCTTAGATTGATGAGAAAACTGAGTCAAACACCGGGGAAACACCAAAGTCAACTTGAACACGAACAATCTTGAAGAAATATTAAAGAACGAAGGAAAAAACTGGTTTTTCTTGAAGGTGGCAGCTGCTACAGATTAAATTAGGGTTTGGGAAAGAGGGTTGCAGGTTATTATGGTGCTTTTTATATAAGATTATTAAACTAATGCTAATTATAGTCAAAGGACTCGTTTAAGCAATAATATCTCGCTTTTCTTCATGGCATTATATGTATAAAGACATACATGAAGACCAACTGAAAAGCGACAAAGACTAAAAGCTAACGAACTCCAGCAATTGTCAAGGGGGAGTCTGTTAGTACATGAAATGTGACAAGTGCTGGGAGTTGAACTGACGAGCCGCTTTGTCTTTGCAATGAGACTACAATATGGTGAATGAGCTTGTTTGAAAGAATTAACGAATGAAGATGTCAAGAGAAGCTTAAACAAATGTTCATGCATGTGTTATAAGGTTCATATGAACATAACGAATGTGCATGTTCATATGAATATAACGAATGAACATGGATGGGAGACAAATGAGTTGATCAAGATCAGTGAATGGTAAGGTAACGAATGGAAGCATCCATGTCTAACGAATGGGAGAATGTCAAGTTAGCGAATATGCATGTATATATAAATAGGTTTCATTAGTTAGAAAGTTAGTTACAATTCATAACAGAATTCTTACGAGACACTGTATTGTACCGATACTCTGCCGAAATTTCTAATGAGCTTCAACGAGTTATTATTTACATATCGTCTACGTGATCAGTCATTTTCGTTCATCGATTAGTATCAAAACCCACCGAAACAAACACCTTGCGTTTTCGATTTCGTAGTTCAATATCGAGTTCATCGATCCTCATCGGGAAAAACATCCTTTCGCTAACCTAAAACAGCCTTGACTCCAAAATCACTAGCATTGCACATAAGCTCGAAGGGTAAGCTCTAGTCGGGTGCTACTAAGATAGGGACGTTGACCAACTACCCCTTGAGAAACTCAAACGCCTTCAGACAATCAGCATCGAAGTCAAATGCGACGTCCTTCTCTAGAAGGCGATTCATGGGCCGGGTGATCTTAGAAAAATCTCTGATGAACCTACGATAAAAACCTGCATGCCCGAGAAAACTACGAATGGATTTCACACTAGTTGGTGGAGGAAGTCTACTAATGGTGTCGATTTTAGCTCTGTCTACCACAATAGCGTCTCACGAAATCTTGTGCTTAAGCACAATGCCTTCAGTCACCATGAAGTGGCACTTTTCCCAATTCAGCATCAATTTCGTCTCTAAGCGCCGCTTCATAGAACTCGAGAATAAGCGTCCATGGAAACCTCCATGGAACTCTCGATATATCGAATAAGCATCCATGAAAACCTCCTAGAACTCTCAATCATGTCTTAGAATATCGTTACCATATAATGCTGGAAAGTAGCTGGAGCATTTCATAACCAGAAAGGCATACATTTGTATGCGAAGGTACCGTGTGGCCATGTAAATGTGGTCCTTTCCCGATCCTCATGTGTGACTGGGGTCTGGAAATAACCTGAAAACCCATCAAGAAAACAATAGACCTGTTGTCCCGACAGACTCTCTAGCATCTGATCAATGAACAGAAGATAAAAATGATCTTTCCTAGTAGCGTCGTTAAGCATCCTATAATTAATGCAAACCCTCTAACCTGTGACTGTCCTAGTCAGAATTAGATCACTATGTTTTTTAGTTACAACTATCATCCCTCCCTTCTTAGGGATGATCTAAACGAGACTCACCCATGAAGAATCAGAGATAGGATAGATCAAGCCCGCATTGAAAATTTTGATAAACTCCTACTTAACCACCTTCGACATGTTAGGATTGAGCCTCCTCTGAGGTTGGATTACAGGCTTGTACTCATCCTTCATGAGTACCCTATACGTGTAAAAGTTCATGCTGATGCCCTGAATGTCCATGAGTTTCCATGCAATAGCCTGTTTGTGTGCCTTCAGCACATCAACCAACCTTTACTTCTCATCATTTGTCAACTAAGAAGAAATAATGATTAGAAAATCAGCATCACTACCCAAGAAAGCATATTCCAAATGAGGAGGTAGCTCTTTAAGCTTAGGGGACGGTGGTGCCTCAATCGATGGTCTCTCCTTCAGTCCTCGGTGCTATCAGCAACCGTGAACACCTTAGGGTATATAGGAGGTGAGCTATGACGTAGGTTGTCGCGGTCTACTAAAAAACAATTAATTAAAGACTTAAATACCTATGACACAAGAACTTAACCCTAAATGTTGATGAACAACCAAACAAACGTTACACAAATCAATAATCGCAAACACAAACTTTAATCAACCAACTAACTAATTAAGCAAGACAAATTCATATAAAATCAATCAAGCTATAATCATTAAGCATTAGAATCTGATCAAAATTGTACTTCACACAAAACCTTAGCTTAGAACGAACACACACGACTAGCCGGACATCGACATAATCGTTAAAGCACTTATCTTGATGAACATTTGATCAATGATGGAACCGGAAGCTTCGGGATGGCTGAAAGTCATCGTAGAACACCTCTTCTGCCTCTGGAAGTCGTAATAATCCGAATGGGGAGGTTAAGGGGTTTATATAAGGCAAACCCTAATTTTTGCCGACTTTGAGCATCTTCGCTTATCGCGAAGATGATAGGCATGCTCCGTCGCGTGTCGCGAAGGACAAAATAGTCAGGGTCTGGATCTTGCAACTTCGCGTATCGCGAAGTTGTTCCCCCCTGCATCTTCGCGTATCGCGAAGATGCAACTTCTCAGAATTTATTATTTTCTTTTCTTGGCTGCCTCGTGATGCGTGCACTTCCAATCTATCACTTCTAGATCTTCGTTCCAAGCCTGTAAATATCCTCATTAAGCTCCATAGCTTCCAATGTCCTGAAAACACATAACAATGCTTGAAGTACCATAGTTCAGTCGATTATTTCACTAAAATTAACTAATTAATATATAAAATAAACTAACTTTTACCCAACCATCACATCCCCACACTTATCATTTTTCATCCCAAAAATGACTTTGCAATGGAATCAGAATCAGAGATCATTCTCAAAATAATTCATAGATTATCATAATTAAGCACAAAGAACACAAAAACCTCGATTGCCTATATTGTTGTCCACTTATACCCATGCCTCAATACTTACCGGGAAAAATAAGGTGTGACAGTTTTATTAGTTCATATGATTAAAATGGAACCCACACCTCAAAGCTCTGAAGCCTCCTTACCATGCTTCATTATAGTTTTACCGAACCAAACTACCCCAACGTGACTTAAACCTTAAAAATTAGACGATCAAAATTTTGCACATTTGTACAATTTTTCAAGCCCATCTGTAATAGCTAAGACAATCTTGGATATTTTATCGAAACCAAAACCTAAACTTAAGCATTAAAGTCTACCAAAATGGCCATTAGATATGATTAAGGTGCAATTAGGTAACCAACTAGTAAATAGCCCCCACTACATGACATACTCCCGTTATCAAGCAATACCCCGAAGTCAATCACCATACGTGAGTAGGCACGAATTCATCTGTAGGGCTTACATATGAGGTGTCCCGTGTGGTCCGTTTCTTAATGGTAATGAGACGCGAGCACGGGAACCCCATATGACTAACAGCGTGGATGATCAAGTCAGTAGTGAATTTATACTTTTAAATCACTTTTTGTGATCATGTTTAATGACTTATGAATTGGCAGATAAACTGCGGGTTTGCTCTCTTTAAGCTTATTTAATATACATAAATCCACTAAGGATTTATGCATACCCAGATGATCCGCATACCGACCCATGGTCTCCGTCTCCCGGGGCATCCCATCAATACATGATTTAAGGCCATAAAACCAAACGCCTATGAAGTGTTAGCCACTTAACTAGCAGTATTTTCATTTTTGTTTATATCACAAGCCATCTAGCATACTCTAATGTTAAGCCTATCCAATCATTGTACTATAGACTATTCATATTAAAATATATATTTGGTGATCAAGTCTAATAAAAAGGCTTGAGTATGGCCTAATCTTTCATTCCAGTCCTTACACAGGCTTAGCTAAACAAACAAAACCCTAAAGGCGTTTTCCACTAAAAATCAAGCATTTAAAGTTCAATTAAGTCTACAACCAAATTATCCTTTCATTCTCAAGGCTGAGCCTACCGACACATCACAAATTAAGTGTGTTCCCGTTCTATTTATCTCATATTATATAATAATTTTGAAAAATAACCCCCGATTTTTCTATCATTTTCCATTATCGTGCAAAAATCTTAATTCAAGGAACACTAAAACTTTTAAATATTTCAATTTCTCCCCCCATCCCCACACTTGAGGCAAACATTGTCCTCAATGTTTAGAAAATTAGCAATTAAAAATAGGGACGGGGTTAAAATTCACTTTGACAATTTTAAAAATGGGCCTAATGTGATGGTGGTTATTAAATATACAAAAATACAATTACACTTTTAACAAAAAAAAACTAATAAAACAAAGAAAGTTATGAAAATGAAATCACCTGATAAATAAGAAAAACTCTCATGTGCAACTCTCGTGCCCTCGATGATCTCTCGGTGAACCTTACCTCCTCAATTCTCAAAATAAAATCTGTAAACTCACACACGTGTAGAAGCAAGATTCTCACAAAAGTTAAAAATATAGGTCTTTTAAACCGTTTGCAAAAACCCATAATTTTAAATTACCAATAGAGATTAATAAATTCATAACCAAATTTGTTAAACGAGTAAAAATGTTAAAAGAACTAACTCACTTTCGTAGGAATTGATGTGTATCTAATAACCCTATAAAAATGACCCTCACAACTAAGCTTTAAATATAAAACGAAAATCCTAAAACCACACACAACCGGCAAGTATACCGATCACAAGTAGTATAGACCTAGGAAGTCCGAGTATCGAACACGTGGACACGTTAGAACGCTAAAGATCACTAACCCTAGACAAGACCTACCTTAAAATAATATTATATTGATTTTTGATTTCTTTTAACTTAACTGAACTAACTGGATTAACTAACAAAACTTACCAAAAATAGAAAACTTAACGGAAAACTAACTGTGTTAACTTAGGAATGGAGAAAAACGTCTACCTAGGTCTGAATCAAATTGTAGGCCTAATAAGCTAATGGATTGAATGACTTCAAGACAGATGACACAACTAAGGATCGCTCGGGCTCACTAGATCACCTCTCGGTCTCACTCAACAAGCCTAAACTACTCAAAATCGCCTAAAACGACCAAACCGGGAAACAATTGCTAACGTGTTCTAATGAAGGATCACCTCTCGGTCTTACCAACACTCGACCCTAATGGCAATGAATACTACACAACCAAGGATAGAGGAACAATTCAACTTAAACTAAAATAGATCAACTAGTTGCTCAAAACGAAACGAACTCGCTCTCGCGCAATCCTTATTCTAGCATGCAAAGGCAATGACACAACCCTAACTTCCTATCACCTCTCGGTCTCAAAGAAAGTGTCTAACCCCTGTACTTTAATCAATTAACCATGCAACAAAACCCTACGGTGGTACCTACCGCAAACAAACCCTAAACACAAAGTCTAGAATCAAACAATGCACCGATCGATTAATACAAAACTAATCAATCAACACACGGGGTTTATGCAATGAATCACTAAAATTTCCAGCCATTAAACACAACCTATTTCATGTCTAAATCAAACTTTACAATAGCAATTAAGGTCTATTAATCAAACAATCCAACAAGCTCATCAAACACTAACAAGAATCATCATTCCTAGGTAGAACTAACAAGTTTAGCCAATAATCATCTTTGGACAGCCATGAACATTAAATAAAACCATTAATAAACTCATACCAATCATCTTAACAATTTTCCAACGATCAACAATAATCATAAACACTTCAATCTCTAACACAACTGCAAAACAAATTAACAATTGATCAAGAACATAAAGTTTGATGAACAATGAAAAAGATGTAAGGATATCGGGTGTTTCCGGGGCTGTTCTTGCTGTCAAAAACGATGGAGATTCAATCCCGAGGCTTGGTTCTTGTGTCTTCTTCCTTCCCTAGCCGCCACAACCTTCAAACCCTAGCCTAAAAAGCTTTTTTTATTTTTTTTCTCCCCTGCTGCTGCTGCTGTTCGGCTGCTGTCCAGTAGCTCTAGGGTTTTTAAATTCTTTATATTATAATATTATAATAGTATTTGGGCCTCCATGATGCATACGGGTCGGGCCTTGAGCTTTGTCTTGAACTTGTATGCGTAAAAGGCTCATAGAATGCTCGAAAAGTCCCGGTTTTTACCTTTCTTTTACCCAAAACCTACAAGATTAATAAATGTACGTAAAACCTATCTAAAATGAGTTAAAACATATAAAATATAATATAATACGTAGATAAAACGTGCGGAAAATACGAGTGTTTTACAACACATCAGGAATCACGATTGCATTTAGCGTATGCAACAAGCCCTTTAAACCCCCGGTAGCCCGGGTGGACGACTATGGTCTCGTGAGGGTTTATAGTGAACTACAGCCACAAACTTTAACTACAACAAAAAAATATACACGTACCTGAATACAAGGCCGGGTTGCCTCCCGGTTAGCACTAAGTTTTTATTAAGGTCTTCAGCCAGACCATTACCTGATTTTAGCGGTTATGGTGGTCTAATGGAGTGCTTACCTTCCTCCACCTCGTTCTTCTTACTCCTCCAACAAAGTGGTAAACTGTCCATGGTATTCCAACTTGGCTCGAAGCACGCCAATCGTCTTTGTTCGTTCTTAAATCCCGGTGGCTTCTTCTCCTTCTCCTTATTTGGCGGTTTCTTCTTACTTGTTTTGCCTGTCTCATTATTAACCACTTTTTCTTTTACATGCTTGATATCATCACATAACGTTACCACCTCTTCAACATGAATCTCTACCGAATTCAGCTCCTCTTTTTCTCTTTCCTGCTTCGACCTATCAAACACAAAACTTTCTTCTTTGGTGTTATCCTCACTTACATGAGGAAGACACATGTTAGTAGCACCTGACCTAAAAGATTTAATTTCAAAAGAATACTCAAATGAATTTGAAAAGATATGCAAAACTAACTTACGATTACCAAAGGCCATACACATTGTTCTGTCTCAGCAATTGATTTGAGCATTTGATGTTGCCAAAACTGGTCTCCCTAATATCACTCGCGGCTCTTCTTCATTCTCTACCGGTGTATAATCAAGAACAAGAAAATCTTCAGGATAGTAAAAATCACCAACCTTTACTGCAACTCCAACCAACTTCCCTCAGGGCCGTCTTCGAGTGAATCAGCTAACACCAATGTGGTGTCAACTTCTTGTAAAGGTCCAAACTCAAACCGGTCATAAACACTCCCCGGTAGAACACTTATACTCGCACCATAATCAACTAGCGCCTTGGTGGTCTTGAACTCTCCAATCTGAATGGGAATAAGTGGTGCCCTTGTTTCAAATTCTTCAACTGTGTCGTTCACCCCATGATCTTCAATGGTGATTGCACTCACGTATACGTTTTTACCATTTGATGAACTGCTACTCTGATGGCTTGGATTCTTCACAGTATCACTCGGTAATTTAGACGGATTTCTCTTCAAACTAGCCACTTCTTCTTCAAGCTGGCTCACTTGTTTATCCGTTGCAGCATTGGCTTTCTCTTGGAGCTCTAACCTTTGATTTACACTTTTATTTTGAGCCTCCTGATCAGTCTTCATCTGCTTCAGAAAGTCCATCACATCTTTAATCGACTATTCCTTATTACCCGAAGAACTTCCTTGACCTTGAGCCACCCCTTGACTTTGTTGACCCTGCTGATAACTCTTCTGATAAACCTTATTATAACCCCCTGACTCCTTTTTATTGTACCTGCCTTGACCATTACCCCTCTCATTCCCATATTGCCGCTGATTTGACTGATAACCTACCTTTTGGGAATTACCTTCAAAATTCGGGTTTTGTTGCGTGTTCGGGTTTCCATAATTGAAAGTGGGTTGTTCCGGAGGCCCGGGTGATAGGTGTTCGAATTCATATTCCTGTTATTATACCTCTTCTCACCTTGAACGAAATTCACCTCCTCCTCTTCCTCTTCTTCTTCGTCTTCCAACATAACTCCACACGTGGCCACTACGTGGCCTATTCCTCCACAACCCTCACAAACTGGATACGCCTTTCCTGACTTGCCTTTCTCCTTCGTACCTACACCCATCAACTGATCCAACTTTCTCTCCAATCTAGCCATACGATCATCCGACTCACCACTATCAACGGTCTTCACAACCGCCCGTTTTTACCATGCGATTTGATTGAGCTTGCCTCTTCGAGTTCATTGCATGCCGCTCTAAGTGTTTCCAATCTTCATTTTCATCTTTAGTTAAAAATGACCCATTTGTAGTTGACTGAAGATCACGCACATCGTCACTCGACAACCCATCATGAAACGCTTTAATCAGCTCCCACAACGTAATCCCATGATGAGGACAAGTTCTCAACAACCTCTTGAATCTCGTAAAAGCTTCATGAAAAGTCTCACCAGACCCTTGCTGAAAATTTCTAATGGAGGTGCGGGCCTCGGAAGTTCTTTGCGGTATGTAATACTCATTTAAGAATTGTTAAGCCAGGTCTTACCACATGTAAGTACTTGCTGACGGTAATGATAAAAACCACTGCTTCGCTAGATCTTTGAGACTGAACTAAAACACAACTAGCTTGACTTCATCTGCAGTGAACCCTTGACTTGATATAGTGGCACAAATTGCATTGAACTCGCTCAAGTGTAGGTATGGCTCTTATGATGCTTTCCCATGAAAAGTAGGCATCCCGGTTAAGTTGCTCTGTCTCACTAAAAACGTCCTTCTTTCTCTAACCGGGATCACAATGGGAAGCGGGTTCGTGGCCACTTGAGGAATAAAGTAACTTTGAACTCCCCGAATAGGCAGTGGAACAAATGCCCTCGGGACCCCATCGTCAAACTCATACTCGGGAAACTGTGGCTTGGGAGGATCTTGTCTTCTTCTTTCTCTACGGTTTCTAGGTTGTTGGACTGGCTCTGGGGTTTGGTTTCTGGGAGGTTTTTGTTGTTGTCTTCTATAATACCGACCCTCTTGCGCGTCTTCCATCTCCTCTTCATCCTCGAACTCATCAAAATCATCGAACAACCTGCGCCGATTAGCTATCCTTTCATATTCAAACTCGACTCGATTGTTAGGTAGCTCAGATCTCACGAAACGATCATCTCTCATTTGGTATTGTCTCTGAGCTCTACGGTTTTGATTCTGGTTAACATGTTGATTGAGTGGCGGGTTTGGTGTGTTTAAAGGTGTTAAGTCATGGAGTGGAGGGTTTTGTGGAATGTGTTGTGGAATGGGTTGTTCTTGATGTGGTGGCGGGTCAAGATTGTTGGGTTGAAACACCGGTGGCATTGGGTATGGATTGTGGTCCTGGTGATTCATGTATTCTACTTTCGGCCTTGAAGTTTCACCCCTTATTTGTTTTGCTCGGTTTCTTTTCGCGGCTTTCTCGATCTCAGGATCAAACTGCCACACCTCCTTTACTCGAGCAAATCTCGTATACATCAACCTAACCAAAATTAACTGCACACACCAAACAAGAACACCCAGCGTAAAATCAACGAAGAAAAGAAATAAACTAAAATTAAACTAAATTAAACTAAATTATGCTAATTTAAACTAAACTAAACTAGACTAAACTAGCACTAAGCGTGTTGAGTCCCCGGTAACGGAGCCATTTTGACGTAGGTTGTCGCATTCTACTCAAAAACAATTAATTAAAGACTTAAATACCTATAACTAGTACGGGTAAGTAAGGTCGTCGCCACAGGGACTCAAGGAAAGTGCAAGTTTATTTAATTTATAACATTATTTAATCTAAGTGGACAGACGATGTCAAGCGGTTTTTATAAAAAGATTTAATTAAAACTAATTATTACTTAAAAATATTTGTAAACAATATTAATTAAAAAGCATTCATTCTAAGTTCGGGTTATGTGTTCCATACGTCAATCACAGATTCTTTAGTCTTTGGTTTTATAATAATTGCTAGTCCTATGGTTTGATTTATGATGAAAAACGATACCCTAACCGAATTGTTGACACAAATGAACCCGGACTCCACAATTATCAAATCTATGTCTAGGACAACTAACTCAATGATAAGGTTTAATGACTCTAGTCCAATGACACAAGAACTTAACCCTAAATGTTGATGAACAACCAAACAAACGTTACACAAATCAATAATCGCAAACACAAACTTTAATCAACCAAATAACTAATTAGGCAAGACAAATTCATATAAAATCAATCAAGCTATAATCATTAAGCATTAGAATCTGATCAAAATAGTACTTCACACAAAACCTTAGCCTAGAACGAACACACACAACTAGCTAGACATCGACATAATCGTTAAAACACTTATCTTGATGAACATATGATCAATGATGGAACCGGACGGGAAGGATGAAAGTCATCCTAGAACACCTCTTCTGCCTTTGGAAGTCGTAATAATCTGAATGGGGAGGTTAAGGGGTTTATATAAGGCAAACCCTAATTTTTGCCAACTTTGAGCATCTTCGTGTATCGCAAAGATGATAGGCATGCTCCGTCGCATATCGCGAAGGACAAAATAGTCGGGGTCTGGATCTTGCAACTTCGTGTATTCCGAAGTTGTTCCCCCTGCATCTTCGCGTATCACAAAGATGCAACTTTTCAGAATTTATTATTTGAGCCGCCCACAATGATCAGAAATGGAGCATTTGGTGAGGTAACTTTTTGTCATGTTTTGCGACTCACCATAACTTTAAATAACAGATCATTTTAATATATGAATAGTAAATGCATTATGTAGTCATTGCTGTTTCTTTACTCGGCTACCTCGTGATGCGTGCACTTCCAATCTCTAACTTCTAGATCTTCGTTCCAAGCTCGTAAATATCCTCATTAAGCTCCATAGCTTCCAACGTCCTGAAAAAACCTAACAATGCTTGAAGTACCATAGTTCGTTCGATTATTTCACTAAAATTAACTAATTAATATATAAAATAAACTAACTTTTACCCAACTATCAAGCTACCAAGCATGCCCAGGTTATGCTCCAGGGGAGCATCTACCTCGTCCTCCTAATTGAGCAAATCTCCTCTAGAGATGTATCAAAACAGCGCCCGAACTGATGTATGAACGTGTCAAAAAAGTAAACATAATCTTCCTAACTACCGGAGTTTCTCATTGATTTGATAACATCGAATGTAGCGTTCTACTCCCCTACACGAAGTGTAAATTTTCCATCAAAAAAGCCAACAAGCACTTTAGCAGTGCGCAATAACGTACGGTTGTCCCAAAATGAGTGGGACTTGATCGTTAGCCTGCGTGTCAAGAATAACAAAATCCACAGGAAAAACAAATTTACCGACTTTAACGAGTATGTTTAACAAAAAGGATTAAAAGGGGCATCATGAACTCACCTGAAACGAGGCACAAAATCACCACGAGCTATAGAACCCCTATGTATTCCCACAACTCACGTGCCTGTCGGATTATACACAATAGCTACTACCGATACCGAATAAACTTGTTTATCCTGCGAGGTGTTCTAGCATGGTTTGAGTTACCAAAGCCTCGTCCTCACCAATTTCAAATACAACAGCCCCCGGGGCCTTATACTGACCAAACCAACCTTAGATAAACCCAGAAATAAGGAATTCCCAAATTACCCCCGGAAGTTGCCAGTTGAACGAATGTGCGCGTTTATGAGTCGTTTACACACCGAGCAACCAACTCAGCCCCATGTGAACCACATTAAATAAAATCACAGCCAACAAGTCCACACGACACTACACGAGTTGGATGGGTCGGCAAATCGCTTGTACAACGCATAAACTACCAATTAAACGCGAATTTGCGTTGTACCGACCCGTTTGAGCAACCGACAACCAATTCAGCCCCATTAACATAAAAATTAAGTTTTTCACAGCCCGTTTAACATACTGAGGCTACACAATCTGAATTGGTTGTTAATCCCCTCAAACAACGCGCTAAATGCAACAATCAACAAACTAGACAACGAAATCTTAGTTTTCAATCTATCACTAGTTGACCAATCAAACGAAAACCATAGCACACGATATTAAAGTATGTTTCACTAGAAATACCTAAGAGGATTATGGAACAAGGACCTCAATCAAAACATCCCCGAAAGTGTTCAAAAGGACTGCCACCGGTTAATCCTAAAACGACAGTATCGATCAATAACTAGAATAACATGCAGATTTTAGCATGCAAAGATGTATTTTATTACATAGGGAAACCATAGTAATAAATTATAAATTTTTACCATATTTTAATAAATGTCTTAGGCTTATAAAAATATTTTTTTTATATTTTTTCAATGTACACAAAAATCATAAAAATTCCTCCAACACAGAAAGGTACGTGCAGCTATTTCAGTACGCAGCAAAAGTGTTTTATATTTTTTTTAAAATCATTACCAAACCAAATTAAGCGATTCCAAATGGGTTGTAATATTAACTCAAAATGTGAACATTCAGAAGTGGAATCAACCAATTTGGACTTGTCGAAAAAGAGTTATGATGTTGGGAAGACAGACCAGAATCCGTCACCCCGCATCAGCTTTGACACACCATCTTATAAAATCATAAAAACCATTCACATCTCGTCCAAAAATTACATATTATACCTTTCTGGAAATGAGACTCAAAGTATAACATAATGAAATCAAGAATCAATAAAAAACAATCAATTTTCATCGAGTTACAGAACAAATAATAAACGAGTACAAATCTGTCAGAAACTGTTTTAATCAAACTCAAACCCTAACATGATTTTGACAACTCTAGTGTTCAATAAAAAGTTTAATGGTGAAAAACACAATCCTTGATGTAATACTAACCTTGAATTAGTCGAGGGAGGGCTGGGGCTTGGCTTAAGCGGCTCAAAAATCTAGATGGAGGCTGGAGTATGATTACCGATCGGACATAATGGAGTGGAAGACAAGGTTAGGTTAATTATTATAAATTGTTACACTTAGGCCCTCAAACTTGTAAAATGAGACGTCTTGTGCCAAAATTTGTATAACATGACTTACAAGAATGACAATGAGGTCCCTGAGGAATGCCAGATCGATTCCGGATAAAATACAAACTCTACCAGGCTTGATTCTTCTTAACGAAAGTAACCGAGATTTAACGGGATTTACCAGTCCACCCTCCTTACAATGGGATTAGTCCCCGAATCCCGTCGCAACAAGAACGTACACGGATAGAGACGAAACCTAATCATCTAATCACACAAGAGGACGGTAGAGGCAAAACTCCTATTGGTACCCGAGTCAAACATGACCGAAGCCTGCAGCTCGACAAGTAAAAAGAAAACCTAGAGGGACAGCATGCTACGCCTCAGCTAAACAATTATGCGCAGAGCATTCAACAGGATGAGGAATGAACGGGAGAATTTAAGGAATGAGATGAACTTTAACACACTCAACATGAGCATTAGCCATATCCTATCCCTACAAAGATAGAACCCTAACACAGTCAAGCACAAGTAGTGTTTAGAACATGGAAGGTAAGGGTAAACTGCTAATAACGTTGATCAAGTATTTTCTTTTACAGTTCGAGTCCAAGTATTCGGGAATGCTCGGATCCCTCGAACCTTAGCTATGATACCAACTTGTAAGACCCCGAATCCCGGGAATCCTACACTTGGTAATCATGTCTCAAAAATTCTCCAAAATTTAAAACCCAACAATTTCATCTTATTAAAATCAATTCAGAGTAATTAAACAGCGGAATAGTAAATATCAAGATCCCCAAAAACCGGGAAGAGTGCTCAAAACCAAAATTTAAATGTTTAAAGTAACAAATGAAAAGAAAACAGTTTGCGTAATTAATCTCCGACTAGATAAGCCTTCAACCGTCCAAGTAGTCTCGAGCACGTCCAAGCGGCAGTTCTCTACTTCTCAACCTAAAAATCAATCTAACATACACAAAAAGTCAGCTAGAGCTGAGTGAGTTCAAGTTTTATAACTAACATCCATAAATCAGATTTATTTAATAAATATAAAAATATTTGGAGAAAATCATAAGTAATTAGATAAATGCTTTTCTCTTAGTCAAACATGCAACACGGGACTCCTCATCCCGGTTCTTTCCCGAGTAATATATTTAACCCGCCCGCGGTTTAACAAAAACCAACAAAATCATGCAACAAGAGCCTCCTCACCCCGGGTCGTCCCCAAGTAATATATTTGACTCGGTTAAAGTTTAATAAAACAAAAATCACGCAACACAAGCATCCTCACCCCGGGTCTTCCCCAAGTAATATATTTGACTCGGTCACGGTTTAACAAACCTAAACACGTGACGCGGGCCTCCTCACCCCTGGTCTTCCCCGAGTAATATATTTGACCCGACCATGGTTTAGCAGAATGGCAGGCCTCCTCACCCCGGGTTTTCCCCTAAGTAATATATTTGACCCGTCGGGACATAAACATGCAACACGGGCCTCCTCACCCCGGGTCTTCCCCAAGTAATATATTTGACTTGGTCACAGTTTACCACACATACACATTCACATACACACTTACAAACATCTAATTCAAATATTCAACCAAACAATATCATCACATCCAATCCATAAATAATGGATAATCTAGTAATTAATACTAGACCTAATAGACCTCGAGCCTAGACCACAAGTAATATGTATAACCTTAAGGAATATACGACCACAACGTGTCTAAAATATCCAAAGGAATAGAATATAATTCAAACATAGATTCCTAAATACACAATCACGAATAAGGCCATGTAATACCATCCAAATAGTTTAAACGAGTAAAATCGGGTAAAATTGTAATACGGTGTGTATGCTAGCCCAAAACGTAAAAGGATTAAAAAGGGGCATCATGAACTCACCTGAAACAAGGCAAAAAATCACCACGAGCTATAGAAAGTAACGCCCGTTAATTCCGGTTCCAAGAGTAAAACTTGTAAAGTATGTATTATTCTCGGGATTTAACCGACGTTTCTAGGGAGCCTTTACGTCATCCCGGTACGTTAAAATTTTGTAACTTTCCACCCAAGTTGCTACACACTTCATACTGGAGGGACTAGAGTGTAATTTATTTTATATCATAATATTAAAAAAAAGAAAAACCCTAACCCTAACTCTATGCGCAGCCGATCGGCCTCAAGACCCCCCCACCTGCTCTTTTTTCTTCAGCCCAGCCAAGTTTCAGCCATGAAAACTTCAATTCAAGGTCGGTTTTATGATTCCCCAAGTCTTTTACATCTTAATTGATCATATTAACGCGCTTATTGGTCGTTAAGGTTGAGTTTTGATGATAACAGTTTGCTGATAGATTCGTATATGTTTATTGTAGGGTCTTTAACGCGATGATAACCCATTTGTTTTGATCTATTCTTGATTCTATGATGTTCTACTTTGAGTCTAGTTTACAGAAAGGTATAATACGTAATTTTTGGATGAGATTTGAATGGTTTTTATGAATTTATAAAATCGAGTGTCAAAGCTGATGCGGGATGACGGATTCTGGTCTGTCTTCCTGACGTCATAACTTTTTTTCTACTGGTCCAAATTGGTTGGTTCCACTTCTGGAAGTTATTATTTTGAGTTAGGAACCAAACTCAATTGGAATAGTTTAATTTGGTTCGGTAATGAATTTTATAAAAATAAAACCATTTTGTTGCGCACTGAAATAGCTGCACGTACCTTGCTGTGTTGTAGGAATTTTTATAATTTTTGTGTCCAATACAAAAATATAATAAAAATATTTTTAGAAACCTAAGATATTTATTAAAGTCTGGTAAAAATTTAATAGTTTATTTCAAAGGTTATCCTATGTAATTAAATGCATCTTCGAATGCTAAAATCTACACGTTTTACTCGTTATTAATCGATAAGTTCGTTTTAGGCTTAACCGGTGGATTTGGTTAGTTGAAAGGTTTTAGGGGCTGAGATAAAGTAATTGGGTATGGGTTAGGCCTTGGGCCAAGTGTTGGGCCTTGGGCCAACGTGTTGGGCCTTGAACGGCCCATTAGGCAAGAGTGTTCTTACAGTCTAGTTTAGTAACGCGTTGTGTACTATTTACAGGCCCTTACTTGTGAGTGTGCACTTAGGGGTTTCCTAGCTCGTTGCAGGTGTTCGATCGATTTCAGGTGAGTTCATGATGCCCTTTTTAACTCTTTTTAAATTTTGGGCTAGCATGCACACCTAAGTGTTTTCTTACTTGATGAAATATTTTAAACGATTTTATATAGGCTTGATAGTATATGGTAGGCCTTGGGATGTTAAATATATATATATATATATATACACATTATTGTTTGGACTATATTTGGCGATGTTGTAGTCGTTTCGACTACTGATGTTGCGTATGCCTACTTTGTGTTTGCATGCGTTAATGTTACGTGTTTGGGTTGTACGTTTGCTCGACCCTGATGTTATTACTTGGATGATATATATGTAGGTATATAATTATAAGGATGTTTATATTTAACTATAAGGATGTTTATATATATATATAAGGATAATTACTTATTGTTGATGATGGCCTAACTGTTTTATCCTGTTTATTTGGCCTAACTGTTTTATCCCTTTTATTTTAAAACTCTTGGGATGACTATTATGATTATTATCATAGATGTTATTTATAAAAACTTGAACTCACTCAGCTCAAGCTGAGCTTGTATGCATGTTAGTCTGAGTTTCAGGTTAGGAGATGGATACATTATCGCTTGGTCGTGCACGAAGCTACTTGGATGGTGGAGAGCATACTTAGTCAGATGTTTCAATAATAATAAATTCCTTCTTTTTAACATTTATTTAAATACATTTAAATTGGTTTTGGGAACTTATTTTATTATTTATGTTTTCCGCAATTATACTCTGAAATGGTTATTTTAATGAAGTGAATTGTTTTTAAGTTTAATTATTTTTACGAGTGTTTTGAATGAATACCAACTGTAGGGTTCCCGGTGGTTCGGGGCCTTACAAGTTGGTATCAGAGCCATGGTTTGAGAGATCCGAGAGTCCCCAAATGCTTGGACTCGAACTGTAAGGAAAGAGACCAGTATGCCCACCGCGGGTAGCTGCACGCTAAGAGATAACTTTAAATTATTTAGTCATTCCTTTGAATTTGAAAGTTTCCAGTATGTGATTAATTGTAAAGTGTTAGATAGAATGCTAATGTGGTTAGGGGCAGGGGGTGCTTAGAACGGGCAGGTGAAGTAAACGACTAATAACACTTGATCAACGTTATTAGCAGTTTACCCTTACCTTCCATGTTTTAAATACCACTTGTGTCTGACTATGTTAGGGTTCCGTCTTTGTAGGGATAGGATTTAGCTAACTCTCGAGTCATTAGCGTTAAAGTTTATCTTATTCCCTAAATTCTCCTGTTCGTTTCCCATCCTCTCGAACGCTTTGTGCGTAATTGTTTAGCTGAGGCGTAGCATGCTGTCACTCTGGGTTCCTTGGTACTTGACCACTTAAATTCCTCGCTCCTTCAAGAATGTATGAGCAACTGTTTAGCTAAGTAGGAGCGTAATGTTATCCCAGATACCTTTCTACATGATGAATTACCGGCGTTAGTCTTATTTGATTCGGGCGCCAGTAGAAGTTTTGAGTCTACCGCTTTCTGTTCCTCGATGAATAAATCACCCGAGCGCGTAGTCGATGTGTTTAAGGTTGAGGTCGCCATAGGAAAATCTATTTCCGTGTCTAGGGCTACCATCGGTGATGTTCCTATCGTTCGGGATTTCTCGGATGTAATTCCAGATGATTTGTCAGATGTGCCGTGGACTGCGAGGTCGAGTTCCAGATAGATCTTGTGCCGGGCGCAAAACCCGTTGCTCGAGCCCTTATCATCTAGCACCGAATAAGATGAAAGAACTTATGGCCTAGTTGGAAAACTTGCTCAACAAGGGCTTCATTCGACCGAGCATCTCACCATGCCCCAGTCCTGTTCGTTAAGAAGAAGGACAGTAGCATGCGAATGTGCATTGACTACCGTGAATTGAATAAGCTCACTGTTAAGAATCGGTACCCTCTCCCGAGGATCGACGACTTATTTGATCAGCTCCAAGGAGCTGGTTGGTTCTCGAAGATCGACCTTAGGTCCGGGTATCATCAGTTGAAGATTCGAGAAGAAGATATTCCTAAGACTGCCTTCCGCACTCGTTATGGGCACTAGGAATTCCTCGTGATGTCTTTCGGTTTGACCAACGCACCGGCTGCGTTCATGGATCTTATGAGCCGGGTGTGTAGACCGATGCTCGATCGCTCTGTTATTGTATTCATCGATGACATCCTTGTGTATTCCAAAAGAGAATCCGATCACGCCGGTCATCTCTCGGAAGTTTTGGAAGCTCTGCGAAAGAACAAGTTGTATGCAAAATTTCTAAGTGTTCCTTCTGGTTGCGTGAGGTTCAGTTCTTGGGTCATGTTATTAACCCGAGTGGTATTTTGGTTGATCCTGCAAAGGTGGAAGCCGTGAATGATTGGGAGTCTCCTAAGTCTCTATCTGAAATCCGTAGCTTTCTGGGCTTGGCGGGGTATTACCGCCGCTTTATTCTCGACTTTTCGAAAATTGCTTCTTCGCTGACCAAGTTGACTAAGAAGAGTGTTAAGTTCGTTTGGGGTACTGAGCAGGAGGAGGCTTTTCTCGAGTTGAAGAACTGGTTAACGCATGCCCTGATTTTAGCTCTACCTGATGGCACCAATGGTCTGGTGGTTTATTTTGATGCCTTTTATCAGGGGCTTGGGTGTGTTTTGATGCAGCGAGGTCGATTCATCGCTTATGCCTCACAGCAGTTGAAGCCTCATGAGGCGAATTATCCTACCCACGATTTGGAGCTGGCGGTGGTGGTGTTTGCGCTCAAGTTGTGGAGACATCATTTGTACGGTGTTCCTTGCGTTATCTATACCGATCATAAGAGCTTAAAATATTTCTTCGAACAAAAGGAACTGAATAAGCGCCAGCGTCGATGGTTGGAGTTGATTAAGGATTATGATTTGGAGATTATGTACCATCCAGGTAAGGCTAACGTGGTGGCTGACGCGTTGAGCCGGAAGGAGAGACCGAAGCCGATTCATGTAAAATCTTACCAGCTTATCCTTAAACCCGATATTTTGAAGCTAATAGCCAGCGTTCAGAATGAGGCTTTGCAGGTGGAATGGATTATGTCAAAACGTGTTTGGGGTCAGGAGAAATTGTTGGAAGACGTCGGTGATGGGGTGAAGTATAAGGATAGTCGTTTATGGGTACCGAAGTATGGGGGATTCAGAGATAAAATTTTGGATGAGGCACACAAGTCGCGCTATTCTATTCACCCGGGCGCGACCAAGATGTACCAAGACTTGAAGAAAAATTATTGGTGGCCTGCGATGAAGTTTGAGGTGGCTTAGTACGTGAGTAAGTGTTTGACGTGTTAAGGCCGAGCATCAGAAGCCGTTTGGGAAACTCCAGCCGTTGGAAATACCTGAATGGAAATGGAAGCATCTTACTATGGATTTTGTGACTAAATTGCCTCGTACTCCTAAAGGTAGTTATGACACCTTTGGGTAATTGTTGATAGATTGACCAAGAGTGCTCATTTCTTACCGATCCGAGAGACTTTTAATTCCGAGCAGTTGGCCGATGTGTTTATTCGTGAGATCCTTTCTAGGTACGGGGTACCGGTATCCATTGTTTCAGATAAGGATACGCGATTTACCTCTAGGTTTTGGAAAAAGTTTCACGAGGAGATGGGTACCAAACTCCTTATCAGTACTGCCTATCACCCGCAGACGGATGGTCAGTCCGAGAGGACCATTCAGACTCTTGAGGATATGTTGCGGGCCTGTGTAATCGATTTTGGTGGTAGTTGGGATCGTCACTTACAATTGGTAGAGTTCTCATATAATAACAGTTATCACGCCACGATTGCGATGCCACCGTTTGAGATGTTGTATGGTAGGAGGTGTAGGACTCCAGTCTGCTGGGGCTCCATTGGTCAGAAAAAGTTGGGTAGTTTGGAGGTGGTTGAGGCTACGACGTAGAAACTGGATAAGATTAAGGCTTTTATGAAGGCCACTTAGGATCGTCAAAAATCTTATGCGGATAAAAGGCGTAGGCCTATCGTGCTTGAGGCTGGGGACCGGGTTATGTTGAAGGTTTCTCCTTGTAAGGGCATTATTCGTTTTCGTAAGAGGGGGAAGCTTAGTCCGAGGTTCATTGGTCTGTTTCGTATATTGTCCCGTGTTGGTGAGGTAACATATAGGCTGGAATTTCCTGATGAGCTCACGGGGATTCATCCTACCATCCATGTGTCCCATCTGAGGAAATGTTTAGCCGATGAGGAGACCCATGTGCCTCTTGATGTTATTGAGCTGGATAGTAAGCTGAACTATGTTGAGGAACCTATTGCTATACTTGACCGTCATGAAAGGCGCTTGAGGAATAATGTGGTTAGGCAGGTGAAGGTGCAGTGGAGACACCGTAGGGGTTCTGAGGCTACTTGGGAGTCCGAGGACGAGATGATGAAACTCTATCCGCAGTTGTTCCTGTCGCGTCGGGATTCGGGGACGAATCCCGTTGTAAGGGGGGTGGACTTGTAACGCCCGTTAATTCCGGTTCCAAGAGTAAAACTTGTAAAGTATGCATTATTCTCGGGATTTAACCGACGTTTCTCGGGAGCCTTTACGTCATCCCGGTACGTTAAAATTTTGTAACTTTCCACCCAAGTTGCTACACACTTCATACTGGAGGGACTAGAGTGTAATTTATTTTATATCATAATATTAAAAAAAAGAAAAACCCTAACCCTAACTCTATGCGCAGCCGATCGGCCTCAAGACCCCCCCACCTGCTCGTTTTTCTTCAGCCCAGCCAAGTTTCAGCCATGAAAACTTCAATTCAAGGTCGGTTTTATGATTCCCCATGTCTTTTACAACTTAATTGATCATATTAACGCGCTTATTGGTCGTTAAGGTTGAGTTTTGATGATAACAGTTTGCTGATAGATTCGTATACGTTTATTGTAGGGTCTTTAACGCAATGATAACCCATTGGTTTTGATCGATTATTGATTCTATGATGTTTTACTTTGAGTCTAGTTTCCAGAAAGGTATAATACGTAATTTTTAGACGAGATTTGAACGGTTTTTACGAATTTATAAAATCGAGTGTCAAAGCTGATGCGGGATGACGGATTCTGGTCTGTCTTCCCGACGTCATAACCTTTTTTCTACAGGTCCAAATTGGTTGGTTCCCCTTCTGGAAGTTAGTATTTTGATATATGAACCAAACCAAATTGGAATCGTTTAATTTGGTTCGGTAATAAATTTTATAAAAATAAAACCATTTTGTTGCGCACTGAAATAGCTGCACGTACCTTGCCGTGTTGGAGGAATTTTTATAATTTTTGTGTCTAATAGAAAAATATAATAAAAATATTTTTATAAATCTAAGACATTTATTAAAGTCTGGTAAAAATTTAATAATTTATTTCAAAGGCTATCATATGTCATTAAATGCATCTTCGCATGCTAAAATCTACACGTTTTACTCGTTATTAATCGATAAGTTCGTTTCAGGCTTAACCAGTGGATTTGGTTAGTTGAAAGGTTTTAGGGGCTGAGGTAAAGTAATTGGGTATGGGTTGGGCCTTGGGCCAAGTGTTGGGCCTCGAGCCAAGTTGTTGGGCCTTGGAGCAACGTGTTGGGCCTTGAACGGCCCATTAGGCAAGAGTGTTCTTACGGTCTAGTTTAGAAACGCGTTGTGAACTATTTACAGGCCCTTACTTGTGAGTGTGCACTTAGGGGTTTCCTAGCTCGTTGCAGGTGTTCGATCGATTTCAGGTGAGTTCATGATGCCCTTTTAAACTCTTTTTAAATTTTGGGCTAGCATGCACACCTAAGTGTTTTCTTACTTGATGAAATGTTTTAAACGATTTTATATAGGCTTGCTAGTATATGGTAGGCCTTGGGATGTTAATATATATATATATATATATATATATATATATATATATATATATATATATATATACATTATTGTTTGGCCTATATTTGGCGATGTTGTAGTCGTTTAGACTACTGATGTTGCGTATGCCTACTTTGTGTTTGCATGCGTTGATGTTACGTGTTTAGGTTGTACGTTTGCTCGACCCTGATGTTACGTGTTTGGGTTGTACGTTTGCTCGACCCTCATGTTATTATGATTATTATCATAGATGTTATTTATAAAAACTTGAACTCACTCAGCTCAAGCTGACTTTGTGTGCATGTTATTCTGAGTTTCAGGTTAGGAGATGGATATATTACCGCTTGGTTGTGCACGAAGCTACTTGGACGGTGGAGGGCATACTTAGTCGGATTTTTCAATAATAATAAATGTCTTCTTTTTAACATTTATTTAAATACATTTAAATTGGTTTTGGGAACTTATTTTATTATTTATGTTTTCCGTTGAATTATACTCTGAAATGGTTATTTTAATGAAATGAATTGTTTTTAAGTTTAATTATTTTTACAAGTGTTTTGAATGAATACCAACTGTGGGGTTCCCGGGGGTTCGGGGCCTTACATAGAACCCCTAAGTATTCCCACAACTCACACGCCTGTCGGATTATACACAATAGTTACTACCGATACCGAATGAACTCGTTTATCCTGCGAGTTGTTCTAACATGGTTTGAGTTACCAAAGCCTCGTCCTCACCAATTTCAAATACAATAGCCCCCAAGGCTTTATACTTACCAAACCACCCTTAGATAAACCCGGAAATAAGGAATTCCCAAATTACTCCCGGATGTTGACAGTTGAACGAATATGCGCGTTTATGAGTCGTTTACACACCGAGCAACCAACTCAGCCCCGTGTGGTCCACATTAACTAAAATCAGAGCCAACTAGTCCACACGACACTGCACGAGTTGGATGGGTCGGCAAATTGCTTGTACAACGCATAAACTAACAATTAAATACCAATTTGCGTTGTACCGACCCGTTTGAGCAACCGACAGCCAATTCAGCCCTATTAACATAACAATTAAGTTTTTCACAGCCCGTTTAACATACCGAGGCTACACAATCTGAATTGGATGTTAATCCCCTCAAACAACGCGCTAAACGCAACAATCAACAAACTAGACAACCGAAATCTTAGTTTTCAATCTATCACTAGTTGACCAATCAAACGAAAACCATAGCACACGATATTAAAGTATGTTTCACTAGAAATACCTAACAGGATTATGGAGCAAGAACCTCAATCAAAACAGCCCCAAAAGTGTTCAAAAGGACTACCGCCGGTTAAGCCTAAAACGAAAGTATCGATCAATAACTAGTATAACATGCAGATTTTAGCATGCAAATATGTATTTTATTACATAGGGAAACCATAGTAATAAATTATAAAATTTTTACCAGAGTTTAATAAATGTATTAGGCTTTTAAAAATGCTTTTTTAATATTTTTTCAATGTACACAAAAATCATAAAAATTTCTCCAACATAGAAAGGTAGGTGCAGCTATTTCAGTACGCAGCAAAAGTATTTCATTTTTTTTAAAAAACTCATTACCAAACCAAATTAAGCGATTCAAAATGGGTTGTAATATTAACTCAAAATGTGAACATTCAGAAGTGGAATCAACCAATTTGGAATTGTCGAAAAAGAGTTATGATGTCGGGAAGACAGACCAGAATCCGTCACCCCGCATCAGCTTTGACACACCATCTTATAAAATCATAAAAACCATTCAAATCTCGTCCAAAAATTACATATGATACCTTTCTGGAAACTCGACACAAAGTATAACATAATGATATCAAGAATCGATCAAAAACAATCAATTTTCATCGAGTGACAGAAGAAATAAAAAAAAGTACAAATCTATCAGAAACTGTTTTAATCAAACTCAAACCCTAACTTGATTTTGACAACTCTAGTGTTCAATAAAAGGTTTAATGGTGAAAAACACAATCCTTGATGTAATACTAACCTTGAATTAGTCGAGAGAGGGCTGGAGCTTGGCTGAAGTGGCTCAAAAATCTAGATGGAGGCTGGAGTATGATTACCGATCGGACATAATGGAGAGGAAGAAAAGGTTAGGTTAATTATTATAAATTGTTACACTTAGGCCCTCAAACTTGTAAAATGAGATGTCTTGTGCCAAAATTTGAATAACATGACTTAAAAGAATGACAATGAGGTCCCCGAGGAATGCCAGATCGATTCTGGATAAAATACAAACTCTACCAGGCTTAATTCTTCTTAACGAAAGTAAACGAGATTTAACGGGAGTTACAAGTCCACCCTCCTTACAATGGGATTCGTCCCCGAATCCCGTCGCAACAAGAACGGACACGGATAGAGACGAAACCTAATCATCTAATCACACAAGAGGACGGTAGAGGCAAAACTCCTACTGGTACCCGAGTCAAACATGACCGAAGCCTGCAGCTCGACAAGTAAAAAGAAAACCTAGAGGGACAGCATGCTATGCCTCAGCTAAACAATTATGCAAAGAGCATTCAACAGGATGAGGAATGAACGGGAGAATTTAAGGAATGAGATGAACTTTAAAACACTCAACACGAGCATTAGCCATATCCTATCCCTACTAAGATAGAACCCTAACACAGTCAAGCATAGGTAGCGTTTAGAACATGGAAGGTAAGGGTAAACTGCTAATAACGTTGATCAAGTGTTATTAATCGTTTACTTTACCAGCTCATCCTAAGCTCCCCCTTCCCCAAACCATATTAGCATCCCATCTAACACGTAAGTAATTATACACATAATGAAACCCTAAGGCTTATAAAATGAATAACAAATATAAAATTTACTTCTAGTTGTGCAGCTACTCGCGGTTGTCATTTCTCGTATTTTCTTTTACAGTTCGAGCCCAAGTATTCGGGAATGCTCGGATCCATTGAACCTTAGCTCTGATACCAACTTGTAAGACCCCGAATCACGGGAATCCTACAGTTGGTAATCATGTCCCAAAAATACTCCAAAATTTAAAACCCAACAATTTCATCTTATTAAAATCAGTTCAGAGTAATTAAACAGCGGAATAGTAAATATCAAGATCCCCAAAAACCGGGAAGAGTGCCCAAAACCAAAATTTAAATGTTTAAAGTAATAAATGAAAAGAAAACAGTTTGCGTAATTAATCTCCGACTAGATATGCCTTCAACCGTCCGAATAGTCTCGAGCACGTCCAAGCGGCAGTTCTCTACTTCTCAACCTGAAAATCAATCTAACATACACACAAAGGAAGATAGAGCTGAGTGAGTTCAAGTTTTATAAGTAACATCCATAAATCAGATTTATTTAATAAATACAAAAAGATTTGGAGAAAATAATAAGTAATTAGATAAATGCTTTTCACTTGGTCAAACACGTTACACGGGCCTCCTCACCCCGGGTATTCCCCGAGTAATATATTTGACCCGCCCGCGGTTTAACAAAGACCAACAAAATCATGCAACAAAAGCCTCCTCACCCCGGGTCGTCCCCAAGTAATATATTCGACTCGGTCACAGTTTAATAAAACAAAAATCACGCAACACGAGCCTAGTCACCCCGGGTCTTCCCCAAGTAATATTTGACTCGGTCACGGTTTAACAAACCTAAACACGTGACGCGGGCCTCCTCACCCCGGGTCTTCCCCGAGTAATATATTTGACCCGACCATGGTTTAGCAGAACGGCAGGCCTCCTCACCCCTGGTCTTCCCCTAAGTAATATATTTGACCCGTCGGGACATAAACATGCAACACGGGCCTCCTCACCCCAGGTCTTCCCGAAGTAATATATTTAACCCGGACACAGTTTACCACACATACACATTCACATACACACTTACAAACATCTAATTCAAATATTCAACCAAACAATATCATCACATTCAATCCATAAATAACGGATAATCTAGTAATTAATACTAGGCCTAATAACAACCTCGAGCCTAGACCACTAGTAATATGTATAACCTTAAGGAATATACGACCACAACGTGTGTAAAATATCCTAAGGAATAGAATATAATTCAAACATAGATTCCTAAATGCACAATCACGAATAAGGCCATGTAATACCATCCAACTAGTTTAAACGAGTAAAATCGGGTAAAGTTGTAATACGGTGTGTATGCTAGCCTAAAACGTAAAAGGATTAAAAAGGGTCATCATAAACTCACCTGAAACGAGGCACAACATCACCACGAGCTATAGAACCCCTAAGTATTCCCACAACTCACACGCCTGTTGGATTATACACAATAGTTATTACCGATACCGAATGAACTTGTTTATCCTACGAGGTGTTCTAACATGGTTTGAGTTACCAAAGCCTCGTCCTCACCAATTTCAAATACAAAAGCCCCCGAGGCCTTATACTCACCAAACCATCCTTAGGTAAACCCGGAAATAAGGAATTCCCAAATTACCCCCGGATGTTGCCAGTTGAACGAATATGCGCGTTTATGAGTCGTTTACACACCGAGCAACCAACTCAGCCCCGTGTGGACCACATTAAATAAAATCATAGCCAACAAGTCCACACGACACTACACGAGTTGGATGGGTCGGCAAATCTCTTGTACAACGCATAAACTATCAATTAAACGCGAATTTGCGTTGTACCGACCCGTTTGAGCAACCGACAACCAATTCAGCCCCATTAACATATAAATTAAGTTTTTCACAGCCCGTTTAACATACCGAGGCTACAAAATCTGAATTGGTTGTTAATCCCCTCAAAAAACGCGCTAAACGCAACAATCAACAAACTAGACAACCGAAATCATAGTTTTCAATCTATCACTAGTTGACCAATCAAACGAATACCATAGCTCACGATATTAAAGTATGTTTCACTAGAAATACCTAAGAGGATTATGGAGCAAGAACCTCAGTCAAAACAGCCCCTAAAGTGTTCAAAAGGACTGCCACCGGTTAAGCCTAAAACGAAAGTATCGATCAAAAACTAGTATAACATGCAGATTTTAGCATGGAAAGATGTATTTTATTACATAGGGAAACCATAGTAATAATTTATAAAATTTTTACCAAAGTTTAATAAATGTCTTAGGCTTTTAAAAATAATTTTTTTCTATTTTTTCAATGTACACAAAAATCATAAAAATTCCTCCAACACAGAAAGGTACGTGCAGCTATTTCAGTACGCAGCAAAAGTGTTTTATTTTTTTTTAAAAAAAATCATTACCAGACCAAATAAAGCGATTCCAATTGGGTTGTAATATTAACTCAAAATGTGAATATTCAGAAGTGGAATCAACTAATTGGGACTTGTCGCAAAAGAGTTATGATGTCGGGAAGACAGACCAGAATCCATCACCACGCATCAGCTTTGACACACCATCTTATAAAATCATAAAAACCATTCAAATCTCGTCCAAAAATTACATATTATACCATTCTGGAAACTAGACTCAAAGTATAACATAATGAAATCAAGAATCGATCAAAAACAATCAATTTTCATCGAGTTACAGAACAAATAATAAAGAGTACAAATCTATCAGAAACTGTTTTAATCAAACTCAAACCCTAACATGATTTTGACAACTCTAGTGTTCAATAAAAGGTTTAATGGTGAAAAACACAATCCTTGATGTAATACTAACCTTGAATTAGTCGACAGAGGGCTGGAGCTTGGCTGAAGTGGCTCAAAAATCTAGATGGATGCTGGAGTATGATTAACGATCGGACATAATGGAGAGGAAGACAAGGTTAGGTTAATTATTATAAATTGTTACACTTACGCCCTCAAACTTGTAAAATGAGATGTCTTGTGCCAAAATTTGAATAACATGACTTACAAGAATAACAATGAGGTCCCCGAGGAATGCCAGATCGATTCTAGATAAAATACAAACTCTACCAGGCTTGATTCTTCTTAACGAAAGTAAACGAGATTTAACGGGCGTTACAAGTCCACCCTCCTTACAATGGGATTCGTCCCCGAATCCCGTCGCAACAAGAACGGACACGGATAGAGACGAAACCTAATCATCTAATCACACAAGAGGACGGTAGAGGCAAAACTACTACTGGTACCCGAGTCAAATATGACCGAAGCCTGCAGCTCGACAAGTAAAAAGAAAACCTAGAGGGACAGCATGCTACGCCTCAACTAAATAATTATGCGCAGAGCATTCAACAGGACGAATAATGAACGGGAGAATTTAAGGAATGAGATTAACTTTAAAACACTCAACACGAGCATTAGCCATATCCTATCCCTACTAAGATAGAACCCTAACACAGTCAAGCACAAGTAGCGTTTAGAACATGGAAGGTAAGGGTAAACTGCTAATAACGTTGATCAAGTGTTATTAATCGTTTACTTTACCAGCCCATCCTAAGCACCCCCTTCCCCTAACCATATTAGCATCCCATCTAACACGTAAGCAATTATACACATAATGAAACCCTAAGGCTTATAAAATGAATAAACAAATATAAAATTTACCACTAGTTGTGCAGCTACTCGCGGTTGTCAGTTCTAGTCTTTTCTTTTACAGTTCGAGTCCAAGTATTCGGGAATGCTCAGATCCCTCAAACCTTAACTATGATACCAACTTGTAAGACCCCGAATCCCGGGAATCCAACAGTTGGTAATCATGTCCCAAAAATTCTCCAACATTTAAAACCCAAAAATTTCATCTTATTAAAATCAGTTTAGAGTAATTAAACAGCGGAATAGTAAATATCAAGATCCCCAAAAACCGGGAAGAGTGCCCAAAACCAAAATTTAAATATTTAAAGTAATAAATGAGAAGAAAACAGTTTGCGTAATTAATCTCCGACTAGATAAGCCTTCAACCGTCCGAGTAGTCTCGAGTACGTCCAAGCGGCGGTTCTCTACTTCTCAACCTGAAAATCAATCTAACATACACATAAAGTCAGCTAGAGCTGAGTGAGTTCAGTTTTATAAGTAACATCCATAAATCAGATTTATTTAATAAATATAAAAAGATTTGGAGAAAATCATAAGTAATTAGATAAATGCTTTTCTCTTGGTCAAACACGCAACACGGGCATCCTCACCCTAGGTCTTTCCCGAGTAATATATTTGACCCGCCCGCAGTTTAACAAAGACCAACAAAATCATGCAACACGAGCCTCCTCACCCCAGGTCGTCCCCAAGTAATATATTCGACTCGGAAACAGTTTAATAAAACAAAAATCACGCAACACGAGCCTCCTCACCCCGGGTCTTCCCCAAGTAATATATTTGACTCGGTCACGGTTTAACAAACCTAAACACGTGACGCGGGCCTCCTCACCCCGGGTCTTACCCGAGTAAAATATTTGACCCGACCACGGTTTAGCAGAATGGCAGGCCTCCTCACCCCGGGTCTTCCCCTAAGTAATATATTTGACCCGCCGGGACATAAACATGCAACACGGGCCTCCTCACCCCGGGTCTTGCTGTAACACCATGAAAATACCCCATCTCCTTTTTGGGTTTTGAGACCCATCACGCTACGCGATGGTCTCCTGACTAACTCCGTCGCGCTACACGACAGAGAATCACACAATTCAAGAAAAAGGTTGGCGTCGCGCTATGCGACGAAGAAACTCACTGTTTTCATCGCGCTAGGCGATGACCAGGTTAAGTATCCCAGGACACGTGGCCAACTACGTGTCAACACGCCTTAGGGAAAAGGCCATTGCGCTACATGATGGTTTGCAAACCAAACCTATAAAAGGGCAGCTACGGGTTCAAGCCATTTCATCCCATTTTCACACTTTTCTCAAACACATAACTTAGGGAGTCGTGCCAAGAGAGTTCCGAGGTGCCGAGGGCTGTTTTTGTGAAAAGATGAGGTGTCGTTACGTTGTTTAACGAACTGTAGATCATATCAACGAAGTACAAGCCGAACCGCTGCAGATTTCTTAGCTTTTAAGTTCCGTTGAACCGATTAAGGTAGGATTAAGGTTAAGTTACTTTACTAGTTACTTTAAATACATAAGATATAGCTTAGTTAAGGGTATAGTCGTTAAACTATAATTATTTTCCAATTAATGTTTTGTAAAGCAAAGACATTGCTTCCACGTGAAGTAATGTTATCAAAACTATTATTTTGACGGGCATGCGGTAACTGGAAGGGGGTATCATTAGTAGACTCTTCTTGCCTAAGGAAGGCAATTCGTACAAATCCCAATCAACCGTGGGACCCGTTTGCTTACCTGGAGAAGTTTGCCAACGTGATATCCTTTATTAGGCCAAAGCGTGCTATTCCAAACGTCATATGTAAATTCAAAGTATTTTCATAAAACGACTATAACTATACTAAGGTTAGGACAGACCTAAGAGTCTGCTGAACTGATTCAGACTTCAAGTCTACTGATCAGACCTCGAGTCTGCTGAACTGAATCAGACATTAAGTCTGCTGATCAGACCTCGAGTCTACTGAACTGAATCAGACTTCAAGTCTACTGATCAGACCTCGAGTCTGCTGAACTGAATCAGACATTAAGTCTGCTGATTAGACCTCGAGTCTGCAGAACTGAAACAGACTTAAAGTCTGCTGAATAGTATCAACTAGATACTTATGCATGCCTATTATGAATATAGGTTGTTAAGCATACTGAGAAGAGGAGTTTGATATTATCCACTGATATACAAGGTGAACACGTTAACCTTTTACTGTCTGAACTGATTTTACTCTCGTAATAGACAGGTTGTTTATTACAAAGAGTCTGATAAATGTTTGCATGAGATATAATCTCTAAAATCGTTATAATATAAAATAGATAATAAAAAGCAACTCAGACCGAATACACATGTGTCTGGATCCAATCATAACTGATAATTGGCATACAAAACCAAGTCAGTCATAACTGGTTCTCCAACAGGGTTACATAGCCTAGGGGAAGGTTGTCTCCGAACAAGGGCTATGTACTCGGGGAACCTTTGAATTGTGTGTGTAGGGAAGTGGTACAAATCCCGGGAATGGATAGGCATTCCTGCTGAGATTGTGAACAGAAAACTATGTTTGTATTTAAGGACTGTTATAAATGTTTTATTAAGTCAACGTTTCACCAGCATATAGCTGACGTGTTTTTTCCCACCCTTGCAGGTGACTAGATGATATACAAGGATTGGAGTCATAAAAGATCGCTCGAGATGGCTTGTTTTTGAATATTACAAATCCTTTTATTATTAATATCACGGTTTTATAAAACTGAAACTCGGTTGTTTAATTCCCGAGTAGTTTTGATAATGTAAATTAATATTTTAATATTTAAAGACTTCCGCTAAAATAAACCCGCTACTCTGATATATTTACAAAACAGGTACCAACTGTTAGTCACACTCCTAGGCCCTGGATCGGGGTGTGACAGGTTGGTATCAAAGCCACCGGTTTCAGCGAATTAGGTATTAAAATTAGTACCTAAGCTTTAACAATTTATCTGATAAGTAGGGATAAGTTATGATTGGTAGTCTGCCTATCCCTAAGTTATTATATATGTAGATGTCATACACTAACTACTATGGACAAAAACGTCGGGTCGCAAGGCGATCTAATCCTGCCCCCGATGCTGAGCCGTCTGACCGAGTTAGCACAAATTTTGGTCCTAAGTGGCCAACTGTTTCGGTAAATCCGACTGAACCGATGCACGTGAACTCGGCTGATCTGAATCCGATGAATCTAAACCAGTCAAACCCTGCTGATCAAATCGATCCTTACTTGGTTACGGAAGCCAACCAATTTATGCTCCGGGAAGTCCAGAAATGCCAATCGAAATATCCAGTGACACTTCCGAAAGTGTTCCAATGACCGGTACCCCGAACTATTATCCATATGATCTGGAAGTTTAGAGTAGAGTCAAACAAGAAACCAGTACTGAATCTTCGAGTTTGATGAACTGTCATTCCAACCAGAGTTTATGGCATTTTGGATCACCCCCACCAGGTGCTCAAACTTTAGCTGAACCAAGTCGAAGATCGGTTTATTATTCTGATAATCCTAATTTTCCACCGTATCACGGACCTGTACCAACCATAGATGAACAAGAAAACGAGATACGGGAAGAAGCCCGCCTGATTAAAGAATTCTATACAACCGACCTTCCTGATGAGGAAATGCAGACATATTTAGCTAATCCTCACCTGTATCCGAGAGAAAATGCCTATCTTTTTCCTTCGGCATCAGCACCGGTAGGGTATCCTAACCCACCCAACTCGGTGATGGATAAATTAAGAAATGAAAGGATCAAGAAGAAAAAGATGGGTGATAATATCATAAAAAAATGTGATAAGATGAAGAAGATGGTTAAGAAACGGACCAAAGATTAGGATTATATAACTGCTAATGTTGTATTTTTGTAATACTATGAATAAAAGTTTGCGTATTGAGTTTTAAATTCATGTATTCATATGATTTACAGAATGTCTGAACAATGAGAAACCCGAGTCAGTTAAGGGAGTCAAGCTGATAAAGTGAAGACTCCTGAAAATAATAATGCACTACCTGAAGATACATTGGAGAAATTCGTGATATGATAAAAGAAACGGTTTCTCCGTTAATCTAAGAAGTTGTAACTCCTTTAATAAAAATTGTTCAAGACCACACCGCGAATTCAAAAAGTGTGGCTAGATCAAAATTAAGATCAATTAAACAACCAAGTCATAGTCTATCTGTTCATTCTAAACCAAAAGATTCAAAAAGGACGAGGGATGATAAAACAAAAAAACCGAAAGATAAGGGATACGAGAGTTCTACTGCTGAGTATGAGCCAAGACAAATAAAGAAAAAGAAAGTCAATACGGGATGTATGTTTAAGGACTTTCAAGTATACAAACCGAAAGAATTTTATGGGGATAAAGGTGCAATTGTTACTCTTTGTTGGCTCGAGGAAATAAAATCAATAATTATTATCAGTAAGTGTACCGAAGAGGAGAGTATCCAGTACTCATCCCAAATGTTCAAGGGAGAGGCGCTGGAATGGTGGAATACGTTGATAGACGTGAAAGGAAGAAACAATTTGTATAATCTCTAATGGGAAAATTTTAAGGAACTGATCAAACAAAGATTTTGTCCTATCCATGAGGTTGATTAGATTCAAACCAAGATTTGGAATCATAAGGTCATTGGCACTAATCTCAAGGAATACAACACGAAGTTCCTTGAATACTGTAGACTTGTACCGCATCTGGTTACACCAGAGTACAACAAAGTAACCAGATACATTTATGGGTCACCAAAGGAAATTCGTGATCATGTAAGATCACATATGCCTAATAGCATTGAGTCTGCAATTGAATTAGCAGGATATCTGATGGAAAGTATGATTCGAAATAAGGACGAAGAGAAAAAGATGATGGTAGAAAGGAAGAGAGAGAAGGATGGAAGACAAAAGTTTGGAAGGGGTAACGAGAAGACGATAGTTTTCAATCGACCACTGTGTAAAAACTGTGGAAAGAAACATGAGGGAAAGTGCATGAGACCGGTTGTGAGGTCCGAAGTTCGTAAATTTGATCCATTCTCAACTTGTAATTTCTGCAAGAGACCAGGGCACAAGGAGGAGGATGGTAGGAAGAAGTTAATTGTCTGTTTCGATTGTGGTGAGAAAGGACACTTTAGTGCGAAATGCACTAAGAGGAAACCGGTATTCGGAGGTGCCAGCGATAATGGCGCTAGAAACAAAGGGAAGAAAGGGAATGCACGAGCTTTCATGCTTAACACTCAAAAAGCTGGAGAATTACCAGATGTGATTACTGGTACGTTTCCTATTAATAACGTTTATGCTAGAGTTTTATTTGATTCGGGAGCTAATAAGAGTTTTATAGATTATAAATTCTGTAATTTATTAAATGAACCTCTAGCTAAGTTAAATAATCAATATGAAGTAGAAACGGCTAATGGATCATTAATCAAAATATCCGAAGTATTAAGTAGTTATATTTCCTTAGCCGGACATGATATGCCAGTTCAATTGTTACCTATAGAGTTAGCTAGGTTTGATGTTATCCTAGAAATGGATTGGTTAGCCGCTAACCAAGCCCGAATATTATGTGATGAAAAAGCTATTGAAATTTTAACTCCAAATAGAAAGACTATTCAAATAGCTGGTGACAGAGATTCTGGTAGAATTGGAATCATTTCGAAAATCAAGGCAATTCACTGTTTAGGTAAAGGTTGTATAGCATTCATGGCGTACGTTACTAAAGAACCTGAACCTAAGAAGTTGAAGGAAGTTCCAATCGTCTCCGAATTTAAGGACGTATTTCCTGATGAATTGCCTGGAATTCCGCCCGATCGAGAAGTTGAGTTTAGAATCGACTTAGTTCCGGGAACAGCTCCAATTGCTAAATCTCCTTATAGATTAGTACCAACTGAGATGAAGGAACTGAAAAAGCAGTTGGATGAGTTATTGGGAAAAGGATTCATACGACCAAGTTCTTCACCGTGGGGAGCACCAATATTGTTTGTTAAGAAGAAAGACGGATCAATGAGGATGTGTATTGATTACCGAGAATTGAATAAAGTCACGATCAAGAATCGATATCCGCTACCGAGGATTGATGATCTTTTCGATCAATTACAAGGTGCAAGTTGTTTTTCCAAAATTGATCTAAGATCTGGGTATCATCAATTGAAAGTTCAAGAAGAAGACATATCCAAGACCGCATTCAGGACCCGATACGGACATTATGAGTTCACTGTTATGCCTTTTGGACTCACTAATACTCCTGCAGCTTTTATGGATATGATGAATCGAGTCTATAAACCTTACTTAGATAAGTTTGTTATTGTTTTTATTGATGACATTCTTATCTATTCCAAGACGAAAGAAAAACACCAAGCTCATTTGAAAACCATACTCGAAACGTTAAAGAAAGAGAAGCTTTATACCAAATTCTCGAAATGTAAATTCTGGTTATCCGAAGTATAGTTTCTTGGACATATTGTTAATGAGAAAGGTATTCAAGTAGATCCGGAAAAGATTGAAGCTATTACCAAATGGGAGAATCCCAAGACTCTGATTCAAGTAAGAAGTTTTCTGGGGTTAGCAGGTTATTATAGAAGGTTTATCCAGAAGTTCTCAAGGATAGCGGTTCCATTAACTTCACTTACTCGGAAGTCCGTGAAATTTGAATGGGGACCAAAGCAAGAAGAAGCATTTGAAACTCTTAAACAGAAACTAATAAATGCACCTGTCTTAGCCTTGCCTAAAGGACAAGATAACTTCATTGTATATTGTGATGCTTCACATACAGGAATGGGATGTGTTTTGATGCAAGGGAAGAAGGTAATTGCTTATGCTTCACGACAATTAAAGGTTCACGAGAAAAATTACACCACTCATGATCTGGAGTTGGGAACTATAATTTTTGCATTAAAGTTATGGCGACACTAATAATATGGTGTAAAGTTTACAATTTATACTGATCACAAAAGTCTAAAGCACATATTTAATCAGAAAGAATTGAACATGAGACAGAGACGATGGATGGAAACGCTGAACGATTATGATTGTGAGATAGTTTACCATGAAGGTAAAGAAAATGTGGTAGCTGATGCTTTAAGTAGAAAAGAGCACGAAAAGCCAAAAAGAGTACGAGCTTTGAGGTTAGAACTCAAAATTGATCTATTAACTGAAATCAAGGAAGCTCAGAAGTTGGCACTAGAAGAAAATAACATAAAGGCCGAAAAAGAAAATGGAAAAATAGATCAATTAGTTAAGGGTGATGATGATATACTCAGATTAGGGAAAAGAATCTGGATACCAATGGTAGGGAGCTTGCGGGAGAAAATATTAGAAGAAGCTCACAAATCTAAGTATATGACGCATCCGGGAAGCGATAAGATGTATCATAATCTCAAGGGTTAGTATTGGTGGATCGAATGAAGAAAGAGATTACCTTGTATGTGGCTAAGTGTCTGACATGTTCAAAGGTTAAAGCCAAGCATCAAAAGCCGTTGGGTTTGTTAACACAACCTGAGATTCCGATTTGAAAATGGGATATGATTACCATGGATTTTATTATGAAGTTACCCAAGACGTCCCGACAAAATGATGCTGTCTGGGTCATTGTTGATTAACTGAGCAAATCAGCTCATTTCATTCCAATTCAAGAAACATATAGCATGGATAAATTGGCGCAACTATATGTGGAAAACATTGTATCATTACATGGTGTACCGTTGTCAATCATATCCGATAGAGATAGTCGTTTCACTTCTAACTTCTGGAGAAGTTTTCAAAAAGCGATGGGTACGCGATTAAATTTGAGTAATGCTTATCATCCACAGACGGATGGACAAAGTGAGAGAACAATTCAAACATTGGAAGATATGCTTCGCACTTGTGTTATAGATCTAGTTGGAAGCTAGGATACTCACCTAGCATTGATGGAATTTTCGTACAACAATAGCTATCACACAAGCATACAAATGGCTCCATATGAAGCACTATACAGACGAAAATGTAGAACACCCGTATGTTGGTCTGAAATTGGTGATAATCAGTTATCAGATCCCGAGATTGTTCAAAGAACAACTGACCAAGTAATACAAATCAGAGAAAGATTGAAAGCAACACGTGATAGACAGAAGAGTTATGCTGATATAAGACGAAAACCGTTAGAATTCAAAGAATGAGACAAAGTGTTGCTCAAAGTATCACCTTGGAAAGGTGTGGTTCATTTTGGAAAGAAAGGGAAGTTAAGTCCGCTTTTTGTTGGAACATTTAAAACTATTGAAAGAATAGGTCCTGTAGCCTATCGACTTGAGTTACCCGAAGAAATGCAAGGAATTCATGACGTGTTTCATGTATCAAATCTATGAAAATGTTTAGCTGATGGGACACTTGCTATGCCTCTAAGGGATGTACAAGTGAATAAGAAACTCAATTTTGTAGAGGAACCGGTACAAATTGAAGATAGTCAAATCAAGTTTTTAAAACACAAAAGGTTGAAATTGGTAAAAGTAAGATGGAATTCCCAACGTGGTTCGGAATTCACTTAGGAACTTGAATCCAAAATGAAGCGAAAATATCCACATCTGTTTACATAAATCTCGAGGATGAGATTTTTCTAAAGGTGGGGAGGATGTAACACCATGAAAATACCCCATCTCATTTTTGGGCTAAAAATGCCAATTCTGTAAGTTAAAGGACTGAAAATGAAAAAATTGGGTTTTGAGACCCATCACGCTACGCGATGGTCTCCTGACTAACTCCGTCGCGCTACGTGACAGAGAATTACACAATTCAAGAAAAAGGTAGGCGTCGCGCTACGCGACGAAGAAACTCACTGGTCTCATCGCTCTACGCGATGACCAGGTTAAGTAACCCAGGACACGTGGCCAACTACGTGTCAACACGTGGCAGCGTCTGATTAATTGCGGCGTCGCACTACGCGACGGCCTTGGGGAAAAGGCCATCACGCTACGCGATGGTCTGCAAAAGTCGCCTATAAAAGGGCAGCTACGAGTTCAAGCCATTTCATCCCATTTTCACACTTTTCTCACACACATAACCTAGGGAGTCGTGCCAAGAGAGTTCCGAGGTGCCGAGGGCTGTTTTTCGAAGAGACGAGGTGTCGTTACGCTGTTTAACGAACTGTTAATCATATAAACGAAGTACAAGCCGAACCGCTGCATATTTCTTAGCTTTTAAGTTCCGTTGAGCCGATTAAGGTAGGATTAAGGTTAATTTACTTTAAATACATAAGATATAGCTTAGTTAAGGGTATAGTCGTTAAAATATAATTATTTTCCAATTAATGTTTTGTAAAGTAAAGACATTGCTTCCACGTGAAGTAATGTTATCAAAACTATTATTTTAACGGGCATGGAGTAACTGGAAGGGAGGTATCATTAGTAAACTCTTCTTGCCTAAGGAAAGCAATTCGTACAAATCCCAATCAACCGTGGGAGCCGTTTGCTTAATTGGAGAAGTTTGCCAACGTGATATCCTTTATTAGGCCAAAGCGTGCTATACCAAACGTCATATGTAAATTCAAAGTATTTTAATAAAACGACTATAACTATACTAAGGTTAGGACAGACCTAAGAGTCTGCTGAACAGAATCACACTTCAAGTCTGCTGATCAGACCTCGAGTCTGCTGAACTGAATCAGACATTAAGTCTGCTGATCAGACCTCGAGTCTGCTGAACTGAAAAAGACTAAAGTCTACTGAATAGTATCAACTAGATACTTATGCATGTGTATTATGAATATAGGTTGTTAAGCATAGTGAGAAGAGGAGTTTGATATTATCCACTGATATACAAGGTGAACACGTTAACCTTTTACTGTCTGAACTGATTTTACTCTCGTAATAGACAGGTTGTTTATTACAAAGAGTCTGATAAATGTTTGCATGAGATATAATCTCTAAAATCGTTATAATATAAAATAGATAATAAAAAGCAACTCAGACCGAATACACATGTGTCTGGATCCAAACATAACTGATAATTGGCATACAAAACCAAGTCAGTCATAACCGGTTCTCCAACAGGGTTACATAGCCTAGGGAAAGGTTGTCTCTGAACAAGGGCTATGTACTCGGGGAACCTTTGAATTGTGTGTGTAGGGAAGTGGTACAAATCCCGGGAATGGATAGGCATTCCTGCTGAGATTGTGAATAGAAAACTATGTTTGTATTTAACGACTGTTATAAAAGTTTTATCGAGTCAACGTTTCACCAGCATATAGCTGACGTGTTTTTTCCCACCCTTGCAGGTAGCTAGATGATATACAAGGATTGGAGTCATAGAAGATCGCTCGAGATGGCTTGTTTTTGAATATTACAAATCCTTTTATTATTAATATCACGGCTTTATAAAACTGAAACTCGGTTGTTTAATTCCCGAGTAGTTTTGATAATGTAAATTAATATTTTAATATTTAAAGACTTCCGCTAAAATAAACCCGCTACTCTGATATATTTACAAAACAGGTACCAACTGTTGGTCACACTCCTAGGCCCTGGATCGGGGTGTGACAGGTTGGTATCAGAGCCACCGGTTTCAGCGAATTAGGTATTAAAATTAGTACCTAAGCTTTAACCATTTATCTGATAAGTAGGGATAAGTTATGATTGGTAGTATGCATATCCCTAAGATATTATATATGTAGATGTCTTACACTAACTACTATGTACAAAAACGTCGGGTCGCAAGGCGATCTAATCCTGCCCCCGATGCTGAGCCGTCTGACCGAGTTAGCACAAATTTTGGTCCTAAGTGGCCAACTGTTTCGGTAAATCCGACTGAACCGATGCACGTGAACTCGGCTGATCTGAATCTGATGAATCTAAACCAGTCAAACCCTGCTGATCAAATCGATCCTTACTTGGCTTACGGAAGCCAACCAATTTATGCTCCGGGAAGTCCAGAAATGCCAATCGAAATATCCAGTGACACTTCCGAAAGTGTTCCAATGACCGGTACCCCGAACTATTATCCATATGATCTAGAAGTTCATAGTAGAGTCAAACAAGAAACCAGTACTGAATCTTCGAGTTTGATGAACTGTCATTCCAACTAGAGTTTATGGCATTATGGATCACCCCCACCAGGTGCTCAAACTTTAGCTGAACCAAGTCGAAGATCGGTTTATTATTCTGATAATCCTAATTTTCCACCGTATCACGGACCTGTACTAACCATAGATGAACAAGCAAACGACATACGGGAAGAAGCCCGCCTGATTGAAGAATTCTATACAACCAACCATCCTGATGAGGAAATGCAGACATATATAGCTAATCCTCACCTGTATCCGAGAGAAAATGCCTATCTTTTTCTTTCGGCATCCGCACCGGTAGGGTATCCTAATCCACCTAACTCGGTGATGGATGAATTAAGAAACGAAAGAATCAAGAAGAAAAAGATGGGTGATAAGATCATAAAAAAATGTGATAAGATGAAGAAGATGGTTATGAAATGGACCAAAGATTAGGATTCCCAAATTACCCTGGGGCCTTATACTTACCAAACCGCCCTTAGATAAACCCGGAAATAAGGAATTCCCAAATTACCCCCAGAAGTTGCCAGTTGAACGAATATGCGCGTTTATGAGTTGTTTACACACCGAGTAACCAACTCAGCCCCGTGTGGACCACATTAAATAAAATCACAGCTAACAAGTCCACACGACACTACACGAGTTGGATGGGTCGGCAAATCGCTTGTACCACGCATAAACTACCAATTAAACGCGAATTTGCGTTGTACCGACCCGTTTGAGCAACCGACAACCAATTCAGACCCATTAACATAAAAATTAAGTTTTTCACAGCCCGTTTAACATACCGAGGCTACACAATCTGAATTGGTTGTTAATCCCCTCAAACAACGCGCTAAACGCAACAATCAACAAACTAGACAACCAAAATCTTGGTTTTCAATCTATCACTAGTTGACCAATCAAACGAAAACCATAGCTCACGATATTAAAGTATGTTACACTAGACATACCTAAAAGGATTATGGAGCAAGAAACTCAATCAAAACAGCCCCGAAATTGTTCAAAAGGACAGCCACCGGTTAAGCCTAAAAGGAAAGTATCGATCAATAACTAGTATAACTTGCAGATTTTAGCATGCAAAGATGTATTTTATTACATAGGAAAACCATAGAAATAAATTATTAAATTTTTACCAGAGTTTAATAACTGTCTTAATCTTTTAAAAATATTTTTTTTTTATTTTTTCAATGCACACAAAAATCGTAAAAATTCCTCCAACACAGAAAGGTAGGTGCAGCTATTTCTATACGCAGCAAAAGTGTTTTATTTTTTTTTTAAATCATTACCAAACCAAATTAAGCGATTCCAATTGGGTTGTAATATTAACTCAAAATGTGAATTGGTTGTTAATCCCCTCAAACAACGCGCTAAACGCAACAATCAACAAACTAGACAACCAAAATCTTGGTTTTCAATCTATCACTAGTTGACCAATCAAACGAAAACCATAGCACACGATATTAAAGTATGTTTCACTAGAAATACCTTAGAGGATTATGGAGCAAGAACCTCAATCAAAACAGCCCCGAAAGGGTTTAAAAGGACTGCCACCGGTTAAGCCTAAAACGAAAGTATCTATCAATAACTAGTATAACATGCAGATTTTAGTATGCAAAGATGTATTTTATTACATAGGGAAACCATAGTAATAAATTATAAAATTTTTACCGGAGTTTAATAAATGTCTTAGGCTTTTCAAAATATTTTTGTTATATTTTTTCAATGTACACAAAAATCATAAAAAATCCTCCAACATAGAAAGGTACGTGCAGCTATTTCAGTAAGCAGCAAAAGTGTTTTATTTTTTTTTTAAATCATTACCAAACCAAATTAAGCGATTCCAATTGGGTTGTAATATTAACTCAAAATGTGAACACCTCAGAAGAGGAATCAACCGATTTGGACTTGTCGAAAAAGAGTTATGATGTTGGGAAGACAGACCAGAATCCGTCACCCCGCATTAGCTTTGACACACCATCTTATAAAATCATAAAAACCATTCAAATCTCGTCCAAAAATTACATATTATACCTTTCTGGAAACTAGACTCAAAGTATAACATAATGAAATCAAGAATCGATGAAAAACAATCAATTTTCATCGAGTTACAAAACAAATTATAAACAAGTACAAATTTGTCAGAAACTGTTTTAATCAAACTCAAACCCTCACATGATTTTGACAAATCTAGTGTTCAATAAAAGGTTTAATGGTGAAAAACACAATCCTTGATGTAATACTAACCTTGAATTAGTCGAGAGAGGGCTAGAGCTTGGCTGAAGTGGCTCAAAAATCTAGATGGAGGCTGGAGTATGATTAACGATCGGACATAATGGAGAGGAAGACAAGGTTAGGTTAATTATTATAAATTGTTACACTTAGGCCCTCAAACTTGTAAAATGAGATGTCTTGTACCAAAATTTGAATAACATGACTTACAAGAATGACAATGAGGTCCCCGAGGAATGCCAGATCGATTCCAGATAAAAAACAAAATCTACCAGGCTTGATTCTTCTTAACGAAAGTAAACGAGATTTAACGGGTGTTACTAGTCCACGCTCCTTACAATGGGATTCGTCCCCGAATCCCGTCGCAACAAGAACGGACACAGATAGAGACGAAACCTAATCATCTAATCACACAAGAGGACGGTAGAGGCAAAACTCCTACTGGTACCCGAGTCAAACATGACCGAAGCCTGCAGCTCGACAAGTAAAAAAGAAAACCTAGAGGGACAGCATGCTACGCCTCAGCTAAACAATTATGCGCAGAGCATTCAACAGGATGAGGAATGAACGGGAGAATTTAAGGAATGAGATGAACTTTAACACACTCTACACGAGCATTAGCCATATCCTATTCCTACAAAGATAGAACCCTAACACAGTCAAGCACATGTAGCGTTTAGAACATAGAAGGTAAGGGTAAACTGCTAATAACGTTGATCAAGTGTTATTAATCGTTTACTTTACCAGCCCATCCTAAGATCCTCTTCCCCTAACAATATTAGCATCACATCTAACACGTAAGCAATTATACACATAATGAAACCCTAAGGCATATAAAATGAATAAACAAATATAAAATTTACCTCTTGTCGTGCAGCTACTCGCGGTTGTCATTTCTAGTCTTTTCTTTTCCAGTTCGAGTCCAAGTATTCAGGAATGCTCGGATCCCTCGAACCTTAGCTCTGATACCAACTTGTAAGACCCCGAATCCCGGGAATCCTGCAGTTGGTGATCATGTCCCAAAAATTATCCAAAATTTGAAACCTAACAATTTCATCTTATTATAATCAGTTTAGAGTAATTAAACAGCGGAATAGTAAATATCAAGATCCCTAAAAACCGGGAAGAGTGCCCAAAACCAAAATTTAAATGTTTAAAGTAATAAATGAAAAGAAAACAGTTTGCGTAATTAATCTCCGACTAGATAAGCCTTCAACTGTCCGAGTAGTCTCGAGATCGTCCAATCGGTAGTTCTCTATTTCTCAACCTGAATATCAATCTAACATACACACAAAGTTAGCTAGAGCTGAGTTAGTTCAAGTTTTATAAGTAACATCCATAAATCAGATTTATTTAATAAATATAAAAAGATTTGGAGAAAATCATAAGCAATTAGATAAATGCTTTTCTCTTGGTCAAACACGCAACATGGGCCTCCTCACCCCGGGTTTTCCCCGAGTAATATATTTGACCCGCCCACGGTTTAACAAAAACCAACAAAATCATGCAACACGAGCCTCCTCATCACGGGTCGTCCCCAAGTAATATATTTGACTCGATCACATTTTAATAAAAAAAATCACGCAACACGAGTCTCCTCACCCCGGGTCTTCCCCAAGTAATATATTTGACTCGGTCACAGTTTAACAAACCTAAACACATGATGCAGGCCTCCTCACCCCAGGTCTTCCCCTGAGTAATATATTTGACCCGACCACGGTTTAGCAGAACGGCGGGCCTCCTCATCCCGGGTCTTTCCCTAAGTAATATATTTGACCCTCCAGGACATAAACATGCAACATGGGCCTCCTCAACCCAGGTATTCCCCAAGTAATATATTTGACCCGGTCATAGTTTACCACCCATACACATTCACATACACACTTACAAACATCAGATTCAAATATTCAACCAAACAATATCATCACATTCAATCCATAAATAATGGATAATCTAGGAATTAATATTAGGCCTAATTGCAACCTCGAGCCTAGACCACAAGTAATATTTATAACCTTAAGGAATATACGACCACAACAAGTCTAAAATATCCTAAGGCATAGAACATAATTCAAACATAGATTCCTAAATGCACAATCATGAATAAGGCCATGTAATACAATCCAAATAGTTTAAACGAGTAAAATCACGTAAAATTGTAATACGGCGTGTATGCTAGCCCAAAACGTAAAAGGATTAAAAAGGGGCATCATGAATTCACCTGACATGAGGCACAAAATCACAACGAGCTAGAGAACCCCTAAGTATTCCCACAACTCGCACACCTATTGGATTATAAACAATAGTTACTACCGATACTGAATGAACTCGTTTATCCTACGAGGTGTTCTAACATGGTTTGAGTTACCTAAGCCTCGTCCTCACCAATTTCAATTACAAAAGCCCCTGGGGCCTTATATTTACCCAAACCACCCTTAGATAAACCCGGAAATAAGGAATTCCCAAATTACCCCCGGAAGTTGCCAGTTGAACGAATATGTGCGTTTATGAGTCGTTTACGCACCGAGCAACAAACTTAGCCCCGTGTGGACCACATTAAATAAAATCACAGCCAACAAGTCCAAACGACACTACACGAGTTGGATGGGTTGGCAAATCTCTTGTACAACGCATAAACTACCAATTAAACGCGAATTTGCGTTGTACCGACCCGTGTGAGTAACCGACAACCAATTCAGCCCCATTAATATAAAAATTAAGTTTTTCACAGACCGTTTAACATACCGAGGCTACACAATCTGAATTGGTTGTTAATCCCCTCAAACAACGCGCTAAACGCAACAATCAACAAACTAGACAACCAAAATCTTGGTTTTCAATCTATCACTAGTTGACCAATCAAACGAAAACCATAGCTCATGATATTAAAGTATGTTACACTAGACATACCTAAGAGGATTATGGAGTAAGAAACTCAATCAAAACAGCCCCGAAAGTGTTCAAAAGGACAGCCACCGGTTAAGCCTAAAACGAAAGTATCGATCAATAACTAGTATAACTTGCAGATTTTAGCATGCAAAGATGTATTTTATTACATAGGAAAACCATAGAAATAAATTATTAAATTTTAACCAGAGTTTAATAAATGTCTTAATCTTTTAAAAATATTTTTGTTATATTTTTTCAATGCACACAAAAATTGTAAAAATTCCTCCAACACAGAAAGGTTGGTGCAGCTATTTCAGTACGCGGCAAAAGTGTTTTATATTTTTAAAAATCATTACCAAACCAAATTAAGCGATTCCAATTGAGTTATAATATTAACTCAAAATTTGAACATTCAGAAGTTGAATCAACCAATTTGGACTTGTCGAAAAAGAGTTATGATGTCGGGAAGACAAACCAGAATCCGTCACCCTGCATCAGCTTTGACACACCATCTTATAAAATCATAAAAATCATTCAAATCTCGTCCAAAAATTACATATTATACCTTTCTGGAAACTAGACTCAAAGTATAACATAATGAAATCAAAAATAGATAAAAAAAAATCAATTTTCATTGAGTTACAGACCAAACAATAAACAAGTACAAATCTGTCAAAAACTGTTTTAATCAAACTCAAACCCTAACATAATTTTGACAACTCTAGGGTTCAATAAAAGATTTAATGGTGAAAAACACAATCCTTGATGTAATAATAACCTTGAATTAGTAGAGAGAGTACTGGATCTTGGCTGAAGTGGCTCAAAAATCTAGATGGAGGCTGGAGTATGATTACCGATAGGACATAATGGAGAGGAAGACAAGGTTAGGTTAATTATTATAAATTGTTACACTTAGACCCTCAAACTTGTAAAATGAGATGTCTTGTGCCAAAAGTTGAATAACATGACTTACAAGAATGACAAGGAGGTCCCCGAGGAATGCTAGATCGATTCCGGATAAAATACAAACTCTACCAGGCTTGATTCTTCTTAACAAAAGTAAACGAGATTTAACGGGTGTTACATGTGAATCTTGAATACATAACAAACTCGAACGACTAGTTGAAACTGCACTGCAAGATCGTTGTCCTTGATTCATGTAAAACGAATCTGATTGTGATATTAAGCATCGTTTTCTGATTCAGATAAATTCACCAACTACATAGGATCGATCAAGCGTATAAATCCGTCTTCATTCCTGCTCCCAATATGATTACCACTTCACCCGTTTGATTTTCGTTATACCAACGGTTGAACACATTAAATAGACTCCGAGGGAAAGTTTGGACAGGAACCCTCTTCATCGTCTTAGGCGGTTTTACCCGGAATACCATCTTCCTCCAGCCAGTGCGTGTATTAATCTTGTTGATATACTTATGAGTTGGCACCTTCGGCTTGAAGAATTTGAAACCACAACGAGCTTCACGTAGGAGATTTTGATAAAACCAGTAGGCCCATTGATTATTACCCCGATTTATGAATGGTCGGTTGGCCAAGGTTCTAACATCCCATCGTGGCATGGATAACACGTCGCTAATATGTTTAAAATAATAAATGTCGTGTTCCCATCTAACCACACATAATTTAAGCTTCGAGTCGGATATCCAAAAAATAATGTTACCTTTCACTGATCTCAGGCTCACGTACTTCTTCATTTGGTATGCTGATTCTTGGATCTTCGCTTGCTTGATTTCTTCACGCTCACTATTACGAAGAGTCTCGATCATCTTGTTCATTTTCTCAATGTTTTGTCCAAACATACCATCCAAAGCATGTTTTCTCTTCTTTTCTTTCACCATCTCTGTACTTGTTTTAGCATTCTTATTCCACTTCTCTCTCTCTTGCCTTAGATGTTCTTCTGCAGCATTGAAATGTTCTGTAGTGAAAAACAAAATGCCAACAAACAAGATCATACTAGCAGCGATCATATTGACCGGCTTAACATTTGTGTAATCCTTATACGGTATGACCTGTAAGTTGTTTCCTCCACTACCACTAGCCTCAGCTTGATTACATGCCGACGATGGAACACTAGCCTGGTTGCTGATCACTGCCACCACCCATATTGTTATCCGGATCTTGATCATCGCCTTTCAACTTTCTCTACTCATCTTCTTTACATGTAAGCTGCAAGATGATCTCATCCTGTTTGTTCAACCTCTCCCCCTGAGCAACAACAAGGGCATTTAAATCCTTGTTTTCTCTCTGTATAAACTGAATATGGTGATACATATTCCGTTGCTTGATTCACATCTGCCTCTACCATCCTCTTGTGTGATTAGATTATTAGGCTTCGTCTCTATCCGCATCCGTTCCTGTTGCGACGTGATTCGGGGACGAATCCCATTGTAAGGAGGGTGGACTTGTAACGCCCGTAAATTTCGTTAATCAGCTTGATCGTTTATAAAAGTTTATTTAAAAGGTGGGGTTTCATCTTTTTAATTTAGGAGCCTTGTAATACGTTTCAAAAGTCTATTTATCCATCCTTTTGCTCAAAGCGTCACCTGCTAATTTTGTTTATTAAATGGGATTTGATTTATCCAAGTTTAGGGGCCTCCTAGTATTTCTTAAAAGATCTTTTATTTACCTTTGGAAACAACTTAACTCATCTTGCAAATGGAAGGACTTGGATTGTAAATTTCCCACTTATTACCAACTTTTGGCTACCACAACTCCTAGATCGATCGGACTTGAAGGCCCCTTCCCCCCCCCCCCCTCCCATCACGATTTTTCTCTTATTCAGCCTATTCCAAGTCATAATAATTCGATTCCAGGTTGGTACTACATCAAGGAATGTCTTTTCATCATTAAATCGTTTATTGAACCCTAGTGATGCCATACACATGTTAGGTTTGAGTTTTGATTAAAACAGATCCTGACAGATTCGTACTCGTTTATTGTTTGGTCTGTAACTTGATGAAACTTTATTGTTTTTGATCGATTCTTGTTTTCATGATATTCTACTTTGAGTCTAGTGTCCAGAAAGAACTTGTAATTTTTGAACGAGATTTGAATAGTTTTTATGATTTTATAAAACGTGTGTCAAAGCTGATGCGGGGAGTTGGATTCTGGTCTGTCTTCTCGATATCATAACTCTTTTTTGACAAGTCCAAATTGGTTGGTTCTACTTTTGGAACTTCATATTTTGTGATAATATTAGAACCCAATTGGAATCTTTTAATTTGGTTTGGTAATAATTTTTAAAAAAATAAAACACTTTTGCTGCGCATTGAAATAGTTGCACGTACCTTTCTGTGTTGGAGAAATTTTTGTGATTTTTGTGTGAATTGTAAAAATATGTTAAAAATATTTTTAGAAACCCAAGAAATTTATACAACTATGGTAAAAATTTCATAATTTATCCCTATAATTTTCCTATTTACTAAAATACATCTTTGCATGCTAAAATCTGCATGTTAGACTCGTTATTGATCGATGCGTTCTTTTTAAGCTTAACCGGTGGCTGTCCAGTTGTGTTCTTGTCGGGGCTGTTTAAAGCGAGGTTTTACTCCTTCATCTTCCTAGGTATTTCATATGTATTACACTTTAGTATCGTGAGCTATGAAGCTCGTTTGATTGATCAATTGTCGATAGATTGAAAACTAGGGTTTCGGTTGCCTAGATTTTTAATTGTTGCGTTTCGCGCGTTGTTTAAGGGAATTAACAACCAATTCAGATTGTGTAGCCTCGGTATGTTATACGGGCTGTGAAAAAACTTAATTTTTATGTTAATGGAGCTGAATTGGTTGTCGGTTGCTCAAACGGGTTGGTACAACGTAAATTCGCGTTTAATTGGTAGTTTGTGCGTTGTTCATGCGAATTACCGACCCATTCAACTCGTGCAGTGTCGTGTGAACTTGTTGGCTGTAATTATACTAATTTTGGTCCACACGGGGCTGAGTTGGTTGCGAAGTGCATAAACAACTCGTTAACGCGCGTATTCGATGCAATTAACAACTTTCGGGTATAGTTTGGGACTCCTTTGTCCCCGGAATAAACTAAGGGTGGTTTTGGTAAATAAATGGCCTCGGGGGCTGATGTAAATGGTATTAGTATGGTTGGGGCTTTAGTTCCATCAAATCTTGTTAGAACGCCTCGTAGGGTAAACGAGTTGGTGCGGTTCCATTTGTAATCATTGTGTGTAATCCGACAGGCGTTTGAATTGTGGGAGTACTTAGGGGTTCTCTAGCCCGTTGCCATTTGTGTGCCTCGTGTCAGGTGAGTTTCATTATGCCCCTTTTAATCTTTTTACGTTTGGGCTAACATACACACCCTATTACGATTTTACTCATTTAAACTATTTGGATTGTATTTCATAGTCTTATCCGTATTTGTACGTTTATGAAACCATGTGTGAATTATATTCAATACCTTAGGATATTTTAGACTCGTTTATGGTCATATATTTCTTAAGGTTATATATATTACTTATGGTCTAGGCTCAAGGATACTATTAGGCCTAGTATTAATTCCTAGATCATCCATTATTTATGGATTACATGTGATGATATTGTTTGGTTGAATAATCGATTAAGATGTTTGTAAGCGTGTATTTGGATGTGTATGTTTTGATAAACTATGACGGGGTCAAATATATTACTCGGGGAGGACCCGGGGTGAGGAGGCCCGTGCTGTATGTTTATGTCCCGGCAAGTCAAATATATTACTTGAGTCCATGACTTCGTGTCTCGTGACTTGGGGTGAGGAGGCCCGCCGTCCTGCTAACCCGTGATCGGGTCAAATATATTACTTGGGAAAGACCCGGGGTGAGGAGGCCCATATCACGTGTTTAGGTTTGTTAAACCGTGACCGAGTCAAATATATTACTTGGGAAGACCCGGGGTAAAGAGGCTCGTGTTGCGTGATTTTATTTTGTTAAACCGTGACCGAGTCAAATATATTACTCGAGGAAGACTCGGGGTGAGGAGGCTCGTGCTACGTGATTTTTTTTTTGTTAAACCGCGACCGGGTCAAATATATTACTTGGGCAAGACCCGTGGTGAGAAGGCCTGTGTTGCATGTTTGACCAAGAAAAATTATTTATTTTTTTATTTATTTACTTATGACTTGACCAAGGAAAATTATTTTATTTACTTATGATTTTACCTAAGAAAATTATTTATTTATTTACCTATGATTTTCCCCAACATTTTTATATTTATTAATTTAAATTGACTTATGGATGTCACTTATAAAAAACTTGAATTCACTCAAATCAAGCTGACTTTGTGTATATGTTAGTTTGACTTTCAGGTTATGGATTGGAGGTTACCGCTTGGACGTGCTGGAGACTACTTGGACGGTTGAAGGCATTTCTGATTGAGGACTTCAAACAAAACAAACATTTTATTTGTATTAGGTTTTTGGACACATGTCCCCGGTTTTGGGGTTTTTAATACTTAATAATTTCCGCTGTTTATTACTCTGAACTGATTTTAATAAAATGAATTGTTTTGGTTTCAAATTTTTGTAAATTTTGAGTATGATGGCCAACTGTAGGATTCCCGGGTTCCGGGGTCTTACACGAACCCTGAGGACGATTAGACGACATGAACGAATATTTAGGCCTGCCATCACAGATGGACTCCTCGGAGCCATTTGAACTTAGTATGCATGAACTCGCCAATACCTGTAGATAAGGAAACGATCAATTAGAACATGTATTATCGAGGTTTACGAATCTGGAAAAATTTTACAATAGTTTCTCATAGGAATAGCAATATCATAGTGAAGACGAATGGTTTTGTCATTCGTCTTCTAGGGATTTAAACCCCAACAATGATTTCACGAATCTCGATGTGATTCGTTAATTCAAATTAATGAATGAGAAATTCATTTGTCAATTTAAAATAGTTATTTGTTAACAACCACGAATAACCCTTCATTCGTTAACCTTTTCAACGAATAAGCTGCTCATTCGTTATATGTAACGAATAAGTTAAATTAACCTGCCATTCATTAACACAGTGCACGAACGAACACATTCGTTATTAGGTAGCGGAAGCGAATGTGCATTCATAACGAATGAGATCATGCGTTATGATTCTTAACGAATGTCTTGTCATTCGTTATACGGTTATAACGAATAGTGAATACTTTTTAACGAATGAAACCAATTTCATTCAAGATGAATTAAATAATCACTTTTAATCCAATTAGGGTTTCAAATGAGATTAATTTAATATTATTTACTTCATCCAACCAAATTTTGATCGGAAATCATTTAATTAAGCGGATATACTTTAAAAAAATACATTAATCACGAAATAACTTAAAATGTGGGGAAATTTTTATCTTGAATAGTTCGCTCTCTCGGAAAATCAAAAATAAAGAAGAAACAAAATCTTTTTCATTTTCCGAAATTTATATCAAAACACATTTAAAATCTTTTTGCATTTTTCATTTTTTTTAAAAACTAATGAAAAAGAAATACGAAAATGTAGAGCAATGAATGTAAAGACAATAAAGCAGTACATATTTTTGTGAATTCGAGCAGTAAATCATATTGACTTATGACATTCTAAGTAACACTTTAATTTCAATCTTATTATGCACGTAATCCAACGATGATTGCAGATTAGTTGTCCTCTTAAATTTTATACAGACTTGTCTGAAACTTTACGATGTGTTTAAGATTCAATTAAGCACGAATCATATGTGGACCCTACATATCAGACATAACTTTTCTATCTTTTATACAGTGAAATTTCACATGTACGTTTTTCTGTTGATTATAAGATTTGATTAAATGTGACTCATGAAAAAATAAAGAAAGTAGAAAATAAAGCAGAACGTTAAAATTTTCCTTAAGATCGGTATTACTACACGTAGATAAGGTTCCATTTTAAGAAAATAGAAAAAATAAAAATAACTTGAAGTTGTATAAAGTCTTAACAATCAATTTGGACAATCCCGTATTATCTCATGGATAAAGTCCAAAACTTTATACGAAACACCAAGATAATAAAGCAGAATATTCAAATCTTAACCCTCATGTCGGATAATCTTATCGTGCATGAGAGAATCTAAGATTTGAACAAAAATAAAGAAAAAATAAAGTTGAATTTCTTTGCAAAATAAAAAGAAAATAAGTTGAATTTCTTTGCAAAATCTACACATGCACAAAAAGTATTCATTTAAACTTTTTGATTTTTCAAATTAGATATGAAATTATGCGTCAGGATGTAATACCACTAGATTCGGCATTCGTTATGTTTATATCTTATCAGTTCCTATATAGTCTGTCAAGTCTATCTTTGCATATCATATTGCTGCTCTTACGGCACTTTTCAATCTAATTTATATAGGTGCTAGATCCATCACGTCAATGTACTATCATTTCCCTTTATGCTTCAAAAGCTCATTTTGAGGAGCAGTTTTTCAATGTTTTTAGATTTTTGATATTTGAATGTTTTTGGATTTAAATTTTAACTATACTAACAAAAATCACAATCTTTTTGTATTTTTCTAATTTCTCCCCCCTTAAACATATATACAAAATAAAAGAAAAATATAAAAACAAACAAAACTGTACAAAATAAATGATTTAACCAAGAGATTGAACTTCAGTTAAAGATTTGAAAATTCAATTGAGCCATTAGGATCTAGTTCATGTGATGACAATGTGTAGATTAGAGTTAATACGATTATATAATTATGATTAGGATGAACGATGATACGATTAGGTGTGAGTGCGTGTGTCTGGAGAGAATTTGACAGAGTAACAATGCAATATCAATAAACACAAATTCTCATTTCCTTAGAATAATGTGTAGTGCTATATATAGATGAAGATTCATTCGTTAAACAATACCTTAACGAATGACCTCATTCGCTATGACATACGTTAATGAACAAGAATGACATATTGTCATTCGTTACTATTACATTACTGACGAATAGCCTCATTCGTTAACTAACGAATGTGATTTACATTATACGAATAGACACATCCGTTAATCATAACCAACCTTACATTAGGCGAATAGGCTTTACATTAAATGACCAAAATGCCCCTAATACATTAAACTAATAAAATAATACTTTATAAAGACCTAGACGTCACATCATGTATCAATATTCATATTAACTTCAATAGTTTTGTTTATATCGTGTTAATCTCAATGACATTGTTTATTTCGTTTAAACTTCAATAACATGGTTTAGTTTGTTTAAACTTTAAAAGTTTCATTTATTTATTTTGGCCTAATATTTTCACGTTATCCTTGACCTCATATAATTTTTTTATTAATTTTGATCCTTATAGTTCATTGTTTTTATTTCCAAACTTTTATGTAAGAATTTATTTTATTTATTGTTATATCTTAAAACCCACACAACGGGACGGATTATGTGGATCGTCTGACGATAAAGGTAATTATGGGTCAACACGTAATTATCAAAGTCCTCGCATGCAAAACATAATTAGTACGGTTGTATGCAATAACTCGGAACTTGGAACGATTTTGAAAAATGGGACAAATCCAGTAAGATATGGGCATGCTGGATACACCGCTGGTATATCCTATATATAAGTGTCTTTGCCATACATCTTATTTTGTGACGTTTTTCGGGTTATTCCAATACATTTGCTATTTATTTTCCTATTTTTTATTTATTTTCATATATATAAAATTTGCAAAAACTTTTAACAACTCCATATAGTAGTTGTTTTCTTTTTTTAAAATTTTATTATTTTGGGATGAAATTTCTAAAAACCGTGAATCCTGTAACATTCATTAATTTTCAAACCTGAAAATCTGACTCGTTTTAAATTTTTGAATTTGTTTTTATTTATAGATATAATTTTTTTATAATGTTTTGATTATCTTGGTTATGACTTCGTTAACATCTTTTAATCAGTTATCTATGTTACAACTTTCAATTTACGAATTTATTCAAAGTTTTAAAGACATGTTTAATTATATAACTTCCTTGACTAATTTATATAAGTTGAAACATCCTTAAACTTGAGCTTCATATTTTTGCTTTTCACCAATTTTGGTAAAAGATCATTCAATTTTATTCGATTTTTGCTAGTCTTATGCCTTTTGACTAGCCATCAAATTAGTTCCTTTTAACCTTGTTTTTAACAAGTTTTGGCCTATATAAACACCACTTCACTTCTACAAATCTTGCACCACGAATCATCTAAGGTCCCGGACCCGACAACCCTACTTTGGTGTTGGATTTACTCATAAACGCAGTTATAAATATCCGAGTGAATTAAATTTTTTTGTGGAATAATAAAACATCAACCAATATATTACAACAGTAATCCATGTCTTAAACATTCAAATTGTCTTAACATAATACATACATACACAGTTATAAATATCCGAGTGAATTAAATTTTTTTGCGGAATAATAAAACATCAACCAATATATTACAATAGTAATCCATGTCTTAAACATTCAAATTGTCTTAACATAATACATACATACGTACATGCGTACATACATACATACATACGTACGTACGTACGTACATACATACATACATTTTTACTTTTACACTTTCATACCTTCATACTTTTATACATTCATTCTTTAATTATTTTATACCTTCTCGTTTTAGCTTACTTAATACATACATAATTATCTGCGTTTTAAAGAGTCTTTGACCCTATAACCTCACATATATTATTAGGTCTGGTCCCTACCCTCGCAGATATTATTAGGGTCTATTCTCTATATTCATAGATATTAGTAAGGCATGTTCCCTACATTCACAGATATTATTAGGGTATGTTCCTTATTATTACGACATGTCCCCTACATTCACATTTTTTATTAAGGTCTGTTCCTTTCTTTTCGTACGACCATAAATCCATACAATCATGGACCTTAAGGCCCATAACCATTCCATAATACGTTCTTTATCACAAGCCCACTCTAAATTTCTTTTATTCAACTTAATTAAATAATAAAACACCATTAGATAACACCAAACTCTTTTATTTATTATTAAAAGTAGGATGTTACAACTCATTTCACTCCTAACTATGTTCTAGCTGTCTAATTTGTGCAAAGTTCAAGTTTCACCAAGAAAAGTAAAATTGCCCAGGTTCAAGTTTATTCTTTTGGTCTTGTGTTCACTCCACGAGTTAGTATGTTGAATTTTCTGCAAGTTTAGTTTGTTTAAGATGCTACGCTCTTTTAAAAATATTTTTCAAACGGCATTCGTCCGACTAAAAACGAACTCAACTCGCTCATATTTATTTTGGACAAAGTTTGGTTATTTTTCTATATATAACTTTTGAAACGTAACTACTAAAGTTCTAACCAAAGGGTAATATTTTTACCATGACGGAAACGAATCCAACATAAAAAAAGGGTTTTGGTACGACTAGAAACAAACCAATCGCTTAAACCATTTTCTTACTTGTTAGGCCATTTAACTTTCATGAATGGACGAACTCATAATAATTGATTAACAAATATCGCAACCCATATATATTTTACCAACATGGGTACTTTTCTGTTAAAAGCATTTCTAACCAATTATAGAGGGAAAATATATTGTTCGTTATAAACTCTAAAAAATCAAAACTTTGAACAAAACTTATCGCCGTCTTGGATATTTTGTGTCTGTTATTTTGAATCTAGAATTTATTTTCTAGGACCGCTCAGTAAACCCAATTTGTCCGGTTCAACTCGCTTAAACGCTTAGTTCGCTTTCACTCGCTTACTTTAACATGTTCGTTTTCATAACCCCTTTTTCATCTTTTAATATTTTGGGGTGTAGTACGTTACCAATTTTTATTGTTATTTCATGTTGTAAACCAACATTCACATATGTGTCTCATATGTATTTGTTCATGGTGCTTGTAAATTATGTGATTATGCGCTAGTTGTTTACTGTTTTATTGGTGGAAGTGACGCATACACATACACATACACATACTCATAGTGGGAGGGTTCGACGAGATGCACCTGCGCCACCTAATTCTGTTGGAATTATGGACCGGTTCGGGTAAGTCAATACGGCCAACCGACGGCCAACCGGGTTATGACCCGTGAGAGTTACACCGTCAGGTAACGAACTATAAACCCGCTTAAGTTAGTTAACTGGGTTAGACATTTTAACGAAATAAAATTACATGGAACGGGCTTTGAAGCAAGAGGTGGACTTATTGGCCATTATAACTAATTAGATTAGTTAAACCTAATTAAAAGGTTATATAAATACATGATATTTTATAACCTAAACATTAATCCTAACAAGTCCATCTCCTTCCTTCCATACCCTATCCGCCAGTCACCTTCACCGCCGGTCTACCACCGCCACTACTCCGACGCCGCCGCTGCCAGTCGCCGTCGACGCCACTGCCAGTCGCCGCCGCCGCCCATCACCTCTGCCGACCGCCGCTGTCCGCAGCCAACTGCTGCTGTCCACCGCCGTCCGCAACTGCCCGCACACCACCACCGCTGCCGTTGCCGTCGTGCACCGCCACCATTGGTCGTTGATCTCGTTGTGTCACCTAGCTCGGTTCGTTAGCCTTCGGTGTCTCAACCGGTTATTTATTAACTAAGGTAAACTTAAATATATTTTTAGTTTATAATTATATATTTAGTGTTTGACTAATACTCGTATTGTCTGTAACCGGATCCTGTTGGGTTTAGTTTCGGTTCTGATTAATTGTATACTTTCGGCTGCATATAATTATTAATTAATGAGATTAATTATTATTAACCACGTTTATTGAACCGGTTTTAATAAACAAAGTTTTAACTGATCACCAATGAAACCCAACAAATTCTTCAACTTATTTTGGAATGCTTGGTGTTTGTCATTCAATACTCCTAGTAGGTTGGCAAATGGGGGTTCCCTAGTAGATATGGCTTATGTCAAGTGAACGGGAATATCATGCATTTATTTTATTTTACTTTATGATTAAGACTTTACATCTTGACTTGTGAATTTCCACTTTTCATATTATATACATATGCAAAACTCTATGAATTATCACCAACATTATTGTTGACAAAATATATTATTTTAAAAATGCTGCAGGCTGAAGTTTAATTTGAGTACTGAAGAATAGATAGTTGGATCATTAGGTTATTTAAAACATATTATAATGAAATTCAAAGTTATTGTATTGTTATTTAATTAATGTCAAATTGTGTACTTGTGATTTAATGAAATGAAGTAATTATATTTGTCACATTAATAATACCATGAGCTTGTGAGCAATCTGTCCGTATCGCCCCGACATATTCCCCGGTGTCATATTACGCCTAACGTCGGGGGTGTTACAATTTACCGGTGGAGATCAAATTTTTCTTCTGATTTATTTTTTCAAATGTAAGCAATATAGCATGAAGGATTTTCATACTCGTATATTTGAAATTAGATAACGTTCCCAAAATAATAGCATGAATATCACAATTATCAGGTAAAGATCATAGAAATCTATTGCTGAGAGCTGAATTAGGATAAGTCACGTCAATCATTTTTGTTCACTAATTAATGAAGAAAACCTTTCAAATTATTTGAGTTACACTTTCTCTTTATAAACACAAAATGCCTCATATTTCTTAGTATGTTTCAAATTTCCGAGTGAGAATTTCTATGATATTCTCAAGTATTTCAGGAGTGCCATCAATTTCTTCTTTCAGTGTATCTCAAAGTTCCTTAACAGTTTTACAATAAATCAATCTAATGAATATTGTTTTTGGATTGCAATGGCAAGCATTGTGTGTAGTTTGGCATCTAATTCAAATCACTTACAGTCCTGATCAGAGTAAGTCTTCTGATCCTTCTTGATCATCTTGTTACCGTCTTCTGTATTAGTTGTCTCAAGGACATTACGTCCATGAACGACTAACCTCCAACAATTAGTATTTTGGTTGCAAAGGTGATGCAACATTTTTTGTTGCCAAATGTTGTACTGTCCATGTAAAAGCATTGGAGGCTTTGAATGTGATCCAATATTGTGAGGATCATGTATGAATGACATGGTCTCACTTTTTGGCTAGAATTTTTTAGAATTTTGTAGAAAACATAGTATGAACTGGGGTTTTAAGTACCAAATGAGTTTTGTTAAAAATTGATGCAACAACAATTTGAATTGTTAGTGAAGCAAAGACTCCCCTCTATACATTATGTAGGTGAAAAGTGCCGGTGAGACTAAGGGTGATAGCGACAGCTAAAAATCCGTTACAAACAACTATTAAACCTAAAATACATGGAAATAACTAATAAAACTATTCTAGCTCTAAACTACTGATGAAGATCATCCATAGTTTGTCTTCACTCTTCAGTTCTTCAATATCTTTAGTTATTTGCTGGATCCATTGTTTATTCATCAGCAATTCGGAAGCAATCCTTTATTTCATTCTCTATTAAAGTGGAGCACAACTAATATTGGTCAGTTGTTTGGTGTTTTGACTTATTAGTCCTTTCCAAGTTTGACATAACTAGATAAGAGATAAGAATTGAATTTGTTAAATTGGTTGAATGGACGTAAGGACCGATATGGATAATGATGGTAGAAAAAAAAGGAGACTTTGATAATGTGAAGGAAAACCAAATATGTTTTTTTTTTCAAAGAAATTCAAACATTCTAGTTTAAAAAAGTTTAAAAGTTTCATTGGTAAATTTCCAAATCCAAACCCATTTATTCACCAGACCAAACTTATGTATATACGTTCAAAATAATACATTATTGAAAGTGGCAGATGACCTTATAGTTATAATTGTGGATGGAACTAAAATAAAATCATTTTAATCCGAACTCATCACATAATTGGTGTTGATGTCTTGAATGATTAGGTGGTAGATTAGTTGTTAATTTTTGGAAACATAAATACTTCTATTGAAGTGTCTGTTACTTTTAATGTACATAACATATGTGATGTTACGCATGTAGTTTAAAATTCCAATTATTTAAATGCCCATAAGTTTAATAAACAAACAGCAGATCTTGTAATAAACTCTTGTTACTCAAATGCTTGTAAAGAAGTCAAAAAGTTATACATTAATTCATTATAAATTATAATTATAAGTTATGGGAAAGTTTGCTCTCTAGTTCATTTTCAGATATTGTAATATAGCAACCATTTATTTACGGGGGGGAAGGCGCAAACCAATCTCAAGATCTTCCAATGAGTATTTGCCAACATAACTTATAATGTGTTGCCAAAATCAAGTGCTATGGTCTCATACTTTACATGCACAACCCTAACCTTGGATATATAAAGTGGTGGCAACCATGCCATTCATAGAATCACAAATGACTATAAAGTACATACTAGACTTCAGGCTTCAAAAAGGAGAACCCATAGGGTCAGTTGACGAGAGCAGCAATCATTTAGTTAAATACATGAAAGAATTAGCGAAGATTAGACATCATTAATCCTTAAACCGCTTCTATTTCTTCATGTTGTTTTCATCTAATGGGTTTCGTTTTGATACTTTGATTGAAATTCTTAGTAGGAAAATCTAGTATTGTCTAGGTTTACATGAAACAAGACCCGGTTTGATTGGTTATGATTAATGGTTTTGAACTAATATTAATATTAGTAAAACACTTGGCGATATTCTTACGTAGTATGTGTGTGCTTATTTTGATCATTGACTTTATTCATTTTTGTGTGTTTCGATAGGCCATAGCATCTGCCAATGCTATCAGCTCATGCCATCTATTCTTAGGTTTCATGCTAAAGGCCCAATGTTGCTCAAGCTAGCGAGACATAAAATTGCATGTCTAATTTATTAATTAATTTCGCTATCTAATAACTAAAATAGAATACAAGATTTGGGGAACTTATTGGGATATTCCTATGTATGCCAAGGTGTGTATATTTCCCTAGCAAGTGACACATTATTAAGATACATAAGATGTTTTGAGTCATGAGGTCAATAGGAAAGTAAGTAGAAGGAGACTGAATGATGAATGATGAAGGCTTGGGAGAGTCTTGGTTTGAGAGTTTAACAAAGGGTTTCTTTTTCATCATAAGATTTATTTTAAAAAATAGACGACGTTAAAGATTTAGAAAGAAATAACATGAATTGTGAAACCTCAAGCATCGATCCCTATAAAAAAGATAGGCTTTTGGATGATTGTGGCATAAGTGACCTATCATAATGGACAAAAAGCACACATTCCTCTAACAAATAATAATAATAATAATAATAATAATAATAATAATAATAATAATAATAATAATAATAATAATAATTGAACTATCAGTTGTTTTTTAAAAAGTAATTAATTTTATAAATTAATCAGAAAAGATTAAAAATGAATCATAACATGGACAACCGGACAAGAGATCAGGAATGAAGTAACATCCGGAAATTTTCGTTAATTGACAAATGCGTCTATAGAAGTTTGTATGTTAGGCGGGTATTTATCTTTCAAGTGGAGGGGCCTCTTGTGTAATTCTAATAGTCCATTTAATAAACTTTGGGAAAAAGTCACCACAATTGCAAAGTAGAGGGACCATGTTGTAATATGTTGGAAAATAATAACTTACCCCCCCCCCCCCTATTCTGCCTGCGATCGGACCATTCATAGCCACCGCCACCTTGTTTTTCTTCCTTAATCCAGCCGTCTCAAGGTATAATAATCTAATTATAGGTCGGTTCTAGGCCTAGGAACACCTTTTTCATCATTAATCCGCTTAGTATGCTTGATATTTGATCGAATGATTCATTTATGTAAAATCCGGCCACTGTTTGCTTTCTCTGGCAACTGTTCGGTGGCGGCCAGTGGCGGCGATGGTCAAGGTCGTAGTGCTTGGCGACGCGGTCACGTGAATATGTTAGTTGCTTGATTTCGAGTTAGAATGACCAAGTTATGAGCAAAACAAGAAAGGGTGGGTTTGCATTCCAGATGACGGTTCAGGTTTCTGGCAGCTGTTTGGTTTTCCGAAAACTTTTTCAGAGTTGGCAGGAGGCGGAGATGGTACAGGATCGTAATTCTTGGTGAAGCGGTCGCGTGGATGTATTGTCTACCCAAAACGGAGTTCATTTGATAGGGTTTCGAGTTATTCAACTGTTAACGCGTAAAACCGAACGAACCAGGAGTTGGTATTCTATTCTGACAGCTCTAGGGTTAGGTGCAGCCTGTGAAAGTAAATTTCATAGGTCCAGGATGTCGAGGCGAACACGTGGATATATTATTCGCCCAAAACGGAGTTCGTTTGATAGGGTTTCGAGTTATGCAATTGTTAACGCGTAAAACCTAACGAACCTGGAGTTTGTTTTCTATTCTGATAGCTGTGGGTTCAAGTGCAGCATGTGAAAGTAATTTTCTTAAGTCCAGGATGTCGAGACGAACACATTGATATATTATTTACCCAAAACAGAGTCATTTGATGGGGTTTCGAGTTATTCGACTGTAACACATAAAATCGAACGAACCTGGAGTTTGTTTTCCGTTCTGACAGCTGTGGAGGCAGGTTCAGCCTACCAAAGTAACTTTCCAAGGTCTGACATGTCGAGATGAGTTCGTGGACATGTTATTCGCGTGAATCAGAGTTCATATGGTCAAGTTATGAACGTTTCAGTTTCTTTTGTTCGCGCTGACAGTTTAAGATATTGTGCGTATGGGTTCAAATAACTTATACTCGAAGGTATGACTCGGTGAATCTTTTATGTATTGTTTGGTATGATTATGGGATATGAGAAATTTTTCGGGAATGAATTTTGAGTACGTTTTTCTGTAATATTATTTATAGGTTATTTTTACGCAAGTGAGCACGTCGGTTGTACGGATTGGGAACTTTGTGAAGTCTGAGATTAGGAATTTTGCTTCTATTGGATTCTAAGGTATGTAATTAGTATCACATCTAAATTATCATGGTCATTGGAATTGGTTAGGATTTCGGTTGTTTAAATTGTTAGTTGTTGCGTTTCGCCAGTTGTTTGGGGAATTAACAGCCAATTCGGTTGTTTAAATTTTGCCTGTTGTTTCGCCTGAATTGGTTGGAGATTGCTCGAACAGTTCGTTAGAGCACGAATTCTCGCTTAAACGGTAATTCGTGTGTTGTACAAGGGAATTGCTCACCCATTCAGCTCGTGTTGTGTTGTGGGGACTTATGGGCTGTAAAAATATTAAATTTTATCTAAACGGGTCTGAGTTGGTTGGTGATTGCTCAAACGGTTCGGTAAAGCGCGAATTCTCGCTTAATCGGTAACTTATACGTTGTACTAGGGAATTGCGAACCCATTCAGCTCGTGTAGTGTCTTGGGGACTTATTGGCTATAAAATACTAAATTTTATCTAAACGGGCCTGGTTTGGTTGGTAATTACTTAAACGTCTCATTAACGCGCGAATTTGACACAATTAATGTAAACCGGGTGAAGTTCGGAAACCCTTTTTGTCCCCAGTTTAATTTAAAGTTGGTTTTGGTAAATTGAAGGCGTCGGGGACTGATGTAATTTAAATTAATGTGGGTTAGGCTCGGGTCAATTTAATCATGTGATAACGTCCCGTAGAATAAGTAAGTCGGTACGGTTTAGTTAGTAATTGCTGTGTTCAACCCGATAAGCTTTTGATTTGTGGAAATACTTAGAGGTTCTAAAGCTTGTTGGTATTTGTGTGACTTGTATCAGGTGAGTTTCATAATGCCCTTTTTAATCTTTTTACGTTTTGGGCTAGCATACACACCTTACGATGATTTTACTCGTTTAAATTATCTAGATGATATTGCATGGACTTACTTGTAATTTTATATTCCTGAAATCATATATTATTTATAGTCTATGCTTGAGGATATTATTAGACCTCGTATTAATTCCTAAACTATATATTATTTATAGTTTAGACGTGATGATGTTGATTGGTTCATTGATTGACTAAGATGTATGTAAGTGTGTTTATTGATGTGTATGTTTTGATAAACTGTGACCATGTCAAATATATTACTCGAAAAAGACTTGGGGTGAGGAGGCCCGTGTTGCAAGTTTATGTTATGGTGGGTCAAATATATTATTTGAGTCCTTGACTTCGTGTTTCTTTACTTGGGTCAGGAGGCCCGCCGTTTTGTTAAACCATGACCGAGTCACATACATTACTCGAGGAAGAATCGTGGCGAGGAGGCTCGTATTACGTGATCATGTTTTGTTAAACCGCAATCGGATCAAATATATTTTTAACACTCCGGCCCGGTTAGGGCTGACGTGTCACTCGATACGGTAATAATTGACATTTAAAAACGTTTTCATTAAAATCTTAAACCAAATTTAAAACCCGCACAATGGTCTAAAAACATTCAATTTAAAAGTTCTCAACAAAACGACAAAGAAAAAAAATAAATAGATAAATAAATAAAGTTATTTCGCTCAAAAATCTTTTATTAAGTTCCCTTGATTTCCAACTTCTAGTTTTTTACTTTTACTCTCTTATCACACATTTCCCTGGTTCCCTTGAGTATCTGTAACAAATAAAAGGAAACACAAAATAAAGAAACACGGCTGAGCCAAAAATTGCCCAGTAACGGAGGAAACAATAGCAATAATAATGAACAATGAAGAAAATACAAAATGATGAACGATCAAAAGAGAAACCAATAAAGTATGCGAGCCGGTAATAGTAACAATATACTGAACGATTAGTTATGAGTCAGTACAATAACAATCTATCTATGGAAATACCCATGTGAGCCAGTAACAATAACGATAACAGTATGCACATTAGCTGCAGACTAATGCATCAATAATTAAGTGAGATAGGAATGTAGGCATACACACCTAACCATCTCACTACAGTAACAATTTACCTATGATTGATCCATACGCCTCTCAATAATTAGTAAATTAATAAGTGCTCTTGTCGCACAATAATATAGAGACGTTGTGGACTAATCGCTCTGCCACAGGTAGAGCACGTCAAAGGTGCCTTGATTGACGCCCTAAGTCCCCATAGGTGGATAAATGCTCGGGTATTGAGGTCAAATAAAAGGCAATAACAATAATAAATGACAATTCAATAGGTCTCAGTAAATTTTAGTCAATGTATAATGGTCTATTAGGAACATGCGATCATGAGTACAATAAAAATATATTCTATCGCATGCATAACAATTTCACTTATCAATTTAATATATAGCAATCTAACAATTTTCAAGAGATAAAGAAACGAAACTATTTATTTAATAATGGTGACACAATACTATGAAACAAATCAATCATTATGACACAATTAACGACTCAAGAACGAGGACACAGTATGACGCTACAAGTGCAAGGCCGTAAAAACCCATACACTATGAGATCGATGAAAAACAATATTTACGCTATAATTTAAATATCACAGAATCCATACTTTAACCGATGAGCAAGATACAAAGAGTATAGGTAGTCTCTTTAAATCGCGCGCAATCCTACAACATGGTTGTAACTCAAATTATATTATGGTATTCACGTTCATTGTTGGTGTTAACGTATTTATTACTCGTTCTCATTTCTTGACTACAAAATAACATTTCGATTTGCACATTTGTACATCCTTAGCTATAATCAAATATAATTGTTCATTGATTAATTTTTCAACGTTAAATTTATTAAGTTTTTAATAGTTATATCAGCTTAGTATAAGTTTAACATGAACTACAGTTAAAATAATTTATTTATTAAAATCAGATTAATAGAAGTGACGTTCTCTCTTTAAGAACTATTAAAATAAGATGCAGTTTTTAAGAAAAAAAATATGTAACTAAAAGGGTTTTTAATTGAATACAAATTTAAAAAATATGAGGCTAGCATGAACCAGTGCATTAACCAGTAACTTGGCAATATGTTGATGTTATTATTTGAGTGTATTAACCAGTGTAGCAATAGGAAAAATCAGATCGTTATAAAATTTTCTTAAACCTTTTATGTCGAACCGTCTACCAAACATTTATCCCTAAACAACTCAATTGCTTTTTAACCCAAAGCTTTAGAACAAAGATTTCGATTTAACAAGCATAACAACAGCTCTTGGTGGCCAACTAATAACTGGATGTATGATTACCTTAAACCTTGATGAATCAACAGCCGAAATAGAGACAAAGAAGGTTGCAAACGGTGATGACAGTTCGTCAAGATCTGATCTGAGATGCCGGCAGCGCTTGTTATGGCAGTGGTTATGGAGGATTCCGACAAGCTGCAGGGGAGTGGTGGTCTTGGCGGCAGGGAAAAGTAGGGATTTAGGGTTTTTATTTCAATAATATAAACGAGTTGTTAGTCACCCATTTAGTATTAATATTGTATATATCATTTTGGAATTTTTACATATTTTTTCTTCCTAAACATTTGAAACTATATATTTTCTCAAAATACAAATTAATAATGCAAAATATGTAATACTCTTTAAGTATGGTTTAGAAAAATATGTAATTTCAAAGTTTAGGAAGGAAAAATATGTAAATGTCTCTATTTTTAAAGAGTGTGAAAACTTATAAAGTCGTAGTCTTCAATTTGACTTTCAAGGAAAGGCAACATTCATCCTCTAACTTTATTGCTATTTAATTTCATTAAATTTGATAATGAGTTGCTAAAAGAAATTTGTTTAACCCACTGAATTCACGTAATAGAAAATTTCCAAATTTGCTAACAGTTTTTTATTCATATTTATATATTCATTATGATTATTATTAAATAATACTTATTTATATAAAGTTCGCTTATATATCGATAGCATTTAATCAATTTTACGATATATTATTTCAATCAAATTCGTCATATTAATGTTGTATTTACTATTTTAGGGTTTTCGAATTTTTGTATGTCACAATAGTACTCGAGGAAGACTCGTGGTGAGGAGGCCCACATTGCATGTTTGACCAAGAAAAATTATTTATTTATTTATTTACTTATGATTTTCTTCACTATTTTTATATATTTATTAATTTAAACTGATTTATAAATATTGTTTATAAAAACATGAACTCACTCAGCTTAAGCTGACTTTTTGTGTATGTTAGATTGATTTTCAGGTTGAGAAGCTGGGAGTTACTGCTTGGACGTCCTCGAGACTACCCGAATGGTTAAAGACATCTATTCAAAGAAACTAATAAAGCAAACTGTTTTCTATTCTTTTATTACTAGACGTATTTAAAAATTTAGTTTTTGGGCATATTTCCCGGTTTTGGGTTTTGTACTTGGATGTTTTTCCGCTGCATGTAACTGTAGATTCATTTTTTTTATAAATTGAAATTGTTTTTGACTTTTACCTATGTATCTTATGCTAGGACGACCAACTATTTGACTCTCGGATTTTGGGATCTTACAAATTGGTATCAGAGCCAAGGTTCGAGGGATCCAGACATCCTTTGATGCTTGGACTCGAACTGTTAAGGGAAGGAATAGAAATGTCAATCACGGGTAGTTGCATACCAAGAGGTGACCTTTTGTTTTTGGAGGTATTAGAACTTTTTGTGTGCATAAATTGTTTAAGTGTGGGATAGAATGCTAATATGGTTAAGAACAGGGGATGGTTAGGGCGGGCGGGTAAAGTAAATGATTAATCACACTTGATCAACGTTCTTAGCAGTTTACCATTACCTTCCATGTTCTGAATGATACTTGTGTTTGACTGAATACTCTTTTGTTGTTAAGCTTCAGACTTTGGTCCTGTTTAACTCGGCGCCAGTAGAGGTTTTGTCTATACCGTCCTCTTGTGTGATTAGATGATTAGGATTCGTCTCTATCCGTTCCGTTCCTATTACAACAGGATTCGAGGACGAATCCCATTGTAAGGAGGGTGGACTTGTAACACCCATAAATTTTTGTTAATTGGCATATGCGTCTATAGAAGTTTGTATGTTAAGAGGGCGTTTATCTTCAAGTGGAGGGGCCTCTTGTATAATTCTAATAGCCCATTTAATAAACTTTGGGAATAAGTCACCACAATTGTAAAATAAAGGGACCAGATTGTAATATGTTGGAAAATAATAACCTAGCCCCCCCCCCCCCTTTCTGCCTGCAATCTGAGCATTCACAACCACCCCCACCTTGTTTTTCAACCTTAAACCAGCCATCTCAAGGTATAATAATCTAATTCCAGGTTGATTCTAGGCCAAGGAACATCTTTTTCATCACTAATCCGCTAAGTATGCTCGTTATTTGATCGAATAATTCATTTATGTAAAATTCGGCCACTGTTTGCTTTTTCCAGCTACTGTTTCGGTGGCGACCAGAGGCAGAAATGGTACAGGGTCGTAGTTCTCGGCGATGCAGTCAGGTGAATATATTATTTGCTCGATTTTGAGTTTGTATGACCAAGTTATGAGCTAAACAAGAAAGGGTTTGCATTCCGGATGACGGTTCAGGTTTCCGGCAGCTGTTTGTTTTTCCGGTGACTGTTCCGACGATGACTGGAGGAGGTGATGGTACAGGATCATAGTGCTTAGTTACACGCTCATGTGGATATATTATTTGCCAAAAACAGAGTTTGTTTGATAGGGTTTCGAGTTGTTTGACTGTTAACACGTAAAACAAATGAATCTGGAGTTTTGTTTTCTGTTCTGACAGCTGTGGGGTCAGGTGCAGCCTATGAAAGTAATTTTCTTAGGTCCGCGAAGTCGATACGAATACATGGACACATTATTTGTCCAAGACGGAGTTCGTTTGATTGGGTTTCGAGTTATTCGACTGTTAACGCGTAAAACCGAACAAACCTGGAGTTTGTTTTTTGTTCTGATAGCTATGGGATCAGATGCAGCCTGTGAAAGTAATTTTCTTGGGTCCATAATGTCAAGACAAATGCGTGGTTATAATATTTGCCCAAAACGGAGTTCATTTGATAGGGTTTCGAGTTATTCGACTGTTAACACGTAAAACTGAACAAACCTGGAGTTTGTTTTCGGTTCTGACAGTTGTGGGGGTAGTTTGAGCCTATGAAAGTAATTTTATAAGGTCCAGCATGTCGAGACGAGTTTGTAGTTATGTGATTCCCGCGAATCGGAGTTCGTATGGTCAAGTTATGAATGTTTCCGTTAATTTTATCAACGTTGGCAGTTTAGGATGTTGTGCGTATAGGTTCAAATAACTTATACTAGAAGGTATGACTCGGTGTGTCTTTTATGTATTTTTTGATATGATTATGGGATACGAGAAATTTTTCGGGAATGAGGTTTGAGTACGTTTTTCGATAATATTATTTATAGGTTATTTTTACGCAAGTGAGCGCATCGGTTGTACGAATTGGGAACATTTTGAAGTTTGTGATTAGGGATTTTGCTTCTATTGGACTCTAGATATGTAGTTAGTATCATATCTAAATTATCATGGTCATTGGAATTGGTTAGGTTGGTCATTGTCGTTAGTTCGAAAACTAGGATTTCGGTCGTTTAAATTGTTAGTTGTTGCGTTTCGCGTGTTGTTTTGGGGAATTAACAACCAATTCAGATTGTAAGATAAACGGGCCGTGAAAACATTAATTTTTTAATAAAACGGGGCTTAATTGGTTGGTGATTGCTCGAACGGTTCGGTAGAGCGCAAATTTTCACTTAAACGGTAATTCGTGCGTTGTACAAGGGAATTGTCGACCCATTCAGCTCGTGTAGTGTCGTGGTGACTTATTGGCTGTAAAAATATTAAATTTTATCTAAATTGGTCTGAGTTGAATGGTGATTGCTCAAATGGTTAGGTAGAGCGTGAATTCTAGCTTAATTGGTAATTCGTACGTTGTACAAGGGAACTGCCAACCCGTTCAGCTCGTATAGTATCGTGTGGACTTATTAGCTTTAAAAATACACAATATTATCTAAACGGGGCTTGGTTTGTTTGGTAATTACTTAAACGACACATTAACGCCCGAATTCGACACAATTAACGTAAACCGGGTGAAGTTCGGAAACCCTTTTTGTCCCTGTGGCTGATGTAATTGAAATTAATATGGGTTAGGCTTCGGGCCAATTAAATCATATTAGAACGTCCCGTAGAATAAGCAAGTCGGTACGGTTTAGTTAGTTATTGTTGTGTGCAACCCGACAGACTTTTAATTTATGGAATTACTTAGAGGTTCTCTAGCTCGTTGGTACTTGTGTGACTTGTGTTAGGTGAGTTTCACGATGACCTTTTTGTTCTTTTTACATTTTTGGCTAGCATACACACCTTACTATGATTTTACTTGTTTAAACTATTTGGATGATATTTTATGGACTTACTTATAATTGTATAATCCTGAAATCATATATTATTTACAATCTATGCTTGAGGATATTATTAAACCTTGTATTAATTCCTAAACTGTATATTATTTATAGTTTCACGTGATGATGTTGATTGGTTGATAAACTATGACCTTGTACTAATTCCTGAAATCGTATATTATTATTTATATTATTATTTATATTATGGGTTAGGTTCAAATAAGAAGTTTGATTTTCCTAAGAAGGATAGGAAGGAGGGTATTTTAGTCTAACACTTTAAAATCAAAACCCACTTACGTTAGGGTGTGTTTGGGATTGCTTATTTAGTCCAAAAGATCTTTTGGTTAAAAGGACTTTTATAACTTATGACTTTCGAAAAAGAGTTATTAAAAAAAGTATTTGGATTAGCTTATGTGGATACATATGCATTTTTAACCCAAAGGTCACCAAAAGACACAAATTCCTGACTTCTCAAAATCAGTTATTTTTACACTAAATGAAAAGTTAAAACCTAAAGTCCTTTTCACTTATCCAAACACCTTTTTCAATTTTCTCCTTTATGCAAAAGTTAAAAGGAGGGTAAAAAAAGCAATCTCAAACACCCCCTTAATCTCAAAACTCACTTACATTAATTTCAAAAACCCACTTACATAAAACCCAATTACATCTTCACTCATCTTCTACAACCACCACCACACCACAGCCCACCGCCACCACAATCGTCACCCACCGCCACAACCTCGCCAGAAAAGTCTGAAAAAACACAATGAAAAAATTATGAAAAATACAATGGAAAAAAACACTATAAAAAACACAATGATAAAAACACAATTGTATGACACAATGTAAAAAACACAATAAAAATACTATTGTATAACACAATTTTGTAAAACACAATTTGCTAAAACATAATTTGTAAAAAACCCACGATTTTTTTTTAATTTTTATATTACAATATGGTACTCATATAAAAGATAAAAAGACACTCGTTATTATGGTGAATTTGTTTTTCAATAAAAACATCGTAAAAAAAGTTATGGACGTTTTAAAATGATTGGAGAATTTGGCATGTGCCTTGCATGTGGAGAGAGAAAGCCAACAAATGTGTTATTCCTTTTATGCCCTCCCCATTCTTTCACACTTGATTTCCTCCTAAAGTAATCTCAACCCTCCATATTCAAAATCAATGGACAAGATTATTTCTTATCATTTCTACAAAAAGTATACTTCCTATTATAACCTAACCCTTTATATTATTTATATTATTAGACCTTGTATTAATTCATGAAATCATATATTATTTATAGTCTAAGATCCATGTAAGTGTGTATATTGATGTGTATATTTTTATAAACTTTAACCGGGTCAAATATATTAATTTAAACTGATTTATAAATGTTGTTTACAAAAACATGAACTCACTCGGCTTAAGCTGCCTATGTGTGTATATTAGATTGGTTTTCAGGTTGAGAAGCTAGGAGTTACCACTTGGACGTGCTCGATACTACCCGAATGGTTGAAGGCATCTAGTCGAAGAAACTAATAAAGCAAACTGTTTTCTTTTTCATATTACTAGACGTATTTAAAAATTTGGTTTTTGGGCATATTTTCCAGTTTTGGGTTTTGTACTTGGATGTTTTTCTGCTGCAAGTAACTCTAGACTTGTTTTTTTTTTTTTTATAAATTAAAACTGTTTTTGACTTTTATCTACGAATCTTATGGTATGATGACCAACTGTTTGACTCCTGGATTTTAGGGTCTTACAAATGAAGTTGTTCGATAGGTTGAATGGAGGATGGGACTAGATAATAGATAAGCAATTAAGTTGATTGATTTGTATTGAGACAAGGGCATATGCAGAATAACGGTAACTGATAAAGAAAAAGAAAAACAAATTTGCTGCTTTTTTTACAGCATAGATAACCAAAAAGAAAGAAATTTTCACCGGTAAATTCCTAAATCCTAACCTATTTATTCCTAAATCCTAACCTATTTATTGACCACACCAAACTTATATATACTACTAACTTTTATTTTTTCCCCTCTCCTTATTACATATTTAGACTTTATGCTAGCATCGAATTACATTCAAGCATTCCTTACTTTTAGTCATATTTAGTTGGCCTTATACAATTTTATAAATACACATGGGACTAAAATATTAAAATCATTTTAAGTTAAAAAATTTTAAAATATATGAGGTGTCACATTTGTAGTTTTAAAACCCAATAGTTTATTGAATATAGTAGATCTTTTCACAACCTCTTATTACCTAAATGCATGTAAAAAAGTAAAAGAGTCATGCATTAATACATTATAAATTAGAAATTATCTGAAATTATACTCTCTAGTTCATTTTGGAATATGGTAATGAAAGCATCCATTTGCTTAGGAGGGAGACATAAACCAATCTCAAGATCTTCAGGTGAGTCTTTGCTTGCATTAACTGATAGCGTATCCGAGTAGTCTATTGATATTATCTCATACTTTACAACCTTCCCCCACCCGAAATCAATGTCGTAAACATTGAGCTTTGGTGTTCCGGCTACACTTATCGTGGGGACTTGTATCAATAGATTCTCTGACCATAACGTAGCATGTTTAGCTAACCCTTGTTTACTGTTTACACCTTCCCTTATGCCCTTTCCGACTAACTCAACTGCCTTTGGAAACCCTTTTTTATCTGTTATTAAGGTTGTTTTTGTTGTTATTGCACATGGGCCCACACAATTACCAAAATATGTTTGAGGAACTGGTGGATTCAAACGAGCCCTCCAATCAGCTACACATATAAATCGTTCAACTTCATACTCACCCTTTGTTCCTTCAATTCGAACACGTGATTTCGCTAAGCAACTCCATGTAAAACCACATCCTATAACAAAAGAAGATATATACTCGAGTGTTGGTAGTTGAACCAACAACCATTTCTTTAGGCTATCGATCTGTGATCAAGTCAAGACTAATGTGTATCGAACTTTATTGGTTTGAGGATCGAGCTGAGGTGCTCTATAACTTTCATCAATAGTTTTAATCGGTGGTAAATTTAAAAGGAAGTCTTCTAATGAGCTAGGGTATTCGATAACCCTATCATAATACGTGAAGGGGTATGCACCCGCCTTAACATCGAGCGGGGCGGGTCAACCCACAAGATATAGACAAGAGGCTTGAAATCAGGAATAAAGAATGTGCTGAAACCTATGCGCAAGCGCATGAAACATCTGCGCGTGGCGCATATCACATACGCGCAAGCGCATGAAACATCTGTGAGAATAAAGAGAAGACCTTGCGCATCCCCGGGATAGGCGCATAAAGGCCGCGCGTAAGCGACACACAACAAATGAGACAATAGTCTAATCCAAATCAGGATAAGGACAACCATGATTGTACTCATCAGGCAACCTTCCAGAAGGTATCTTTTAAGGAATAAAGAATGTGCTGATGTTGACAGCTGCCAATGAAGGGTGGACAACTCAGCAAAGCCCATGTGTCACCACGTGATGGCATATGGGTCAGGTGAAATACGTTGGTCAGAGAATAATCAATGAAAAAGCACCAGGTGTCCTAAGTACACGTTGCGCGAAGCAATAGGAGGAGGCCAAAAAGGCCCTAATTGGGTCTGAGCCCAATCATTGGAAACCCTAATACTATAAATACCACACCACCTCAACAGTGCAAAAGGAGGCAAGAAAATATATTCTAAGTCCTTTACTCATTTTTACATCCTGATTATCTTCTCCTACAATACCTGATTCTCACACCGGAGGGTTACCCCAAAGAGGACCCCTCTGTCCCTTTCTGAGGGGTAAGCTCACGGTGCTGTTCGTTTTGTAGGTGGAAGAACTCGTATCTCGGAAAACCATTGGTGATATAGCACACTCGTACCCGAGGAACGTTGATCGTATACAAGTAAGTCGATACACGCTTCTTCAATACGGAAGCGATCTATTAGCTAAAAACAACTCATTAGTGCTATTTTTGTATACTGAAGTCCACGCCATCAAGAAATCATACATTGTTTTTGCATCACAAAGTGAGTGGTGGTTTGTTAGCCCGATGGTGATGCCTGAATTCGGGATTCGGGATGATGGTAACTTGAATCGTAAAACTTGGGATTTTGAGATGGTCAGTTGATTTTAGTGGAGTTTCAAGTAGAGGTACAAGTGAATAAAACTTGTTACATTCACGAGGATGGTTTTGTTTCAGGTCATAATTAAGATCACATTCTGCGAACAAAATGGAGAGTGAATCACCTTTGGCATAATGAATTTCAGGTTTTCTAGGAACTTCTGAATCATTTCCAGCTGGAAAGATGACTAAGTTACCGGCAAACGGGGAGAAGTGTTGGAGAGTTATAGACAATGAGTGTTTGAGTTTGGGGATAATTGTTTGGATGAAATGGGATTTGGAGTGGTGGAAATCATAAAAGAAAAGCTGATGAACTGGGGAAAAAGCAACCATACTAAGTCAAAAATGGTAAGTGGCAATGATCTTTCTCCGATGGTGTTAGGCGGTGGTGAGATCCAAGATTTTTCTATAACACGCAATCGCTCATCTGAGGTGGAGGCAGCCATATTTGGGAAAAAAAGAATCTATGTGATTATCACATTTGGTGGCTTTCATATGCCCACATTTCTTTCTTATTTATAGAGAGATAATCATGATAATTTTAGTTTGTTAGTTAATAATTTATTTTGAGTAAGTGTCAAAATTGTTCCTAGGGTTTGGTTAAATATGTGAATTTTGCCCAAATAGTTTGTTTATATATATATATATATAGAATCAGGATCATGTGAGAACTTTTTGAGAATTGAGAACTATGAGAATCATTTTGTACCACAAAAAACCCAAAAATAAAAAAAATCATAAAACAAAAAAAAAACACAAAAATAAAAAAAGTAAAAAAACCAAAGTTCTTATTTATCATCCGGGTTTCTAAATAAAAAAACGTTTAAAAAAATTTCGGTTTAGCTAGATTACACATATATGTATAATATGTACACACATGTTTTTTTTCCTATACACATATGTATAATTTAAGGTAAATGATAATGTACATATGTGTAAATTACGTAATGTTCTAGAGATTAAATGAAAGTATACATATGTGTATATGTATAATACGAATTAAAAAGAAAAAAAATCGGTCTTTTTAATTATACATATATGTATAATATGTACACACATGTTTTTTCCTATACACATGTATAATTTAAGGTAAATGATAATGTACATATGTGTATATTACGTAACTAGAGATTAAATGAAAGTATACATATGTGTATAGGTATAATACGAATTAAAAAGAAAAAAAAATCGGTTTTTTAATGAAACCGGAATGAAATAAAGAATTTTGGTTTTTTTACTTTTTTAAAATTTGCGTTTTTTTTGTTTTATAATTTTTTAAATATTTTTTAAAGGTTTTTTTAGTGGTCCAAAATGGTTCTCAAAGTTCTTAATTTGCCAATAGTTCTTTTAGGATCCTTACCCTATATATATATATATATATATATATATATATATATATATATATATATATATATATATATATATATATAGAGAGAGAGAGAGAGAGAGGGAGAGGATGAAGAGAAAACTCATCTTTAGAGAGAAAACTTAAAAACTCCTAAAAAATTATTTTTAATTAAAAATAAAAAAATATTTTCAAATTTCTGTTTTTGCCATTATTATTCTATTTTCTTAGTATTTACTCGAAAAAAATAAAAAAAAACGCTGTAATGTACATACGTATTACTGTGCGATACCGTTGTATTACACATGTGTACTACTATGTATTTTTAAGTAAAATAGTTTTTAATTGCATATATTCAATATTTGTGTATTGTATATGTATAGTAGTGTTGTATTATGAAAAAAAAAATATAATAAAATAAAAGTCGATGTAACGCACATGTGCGTTAATGTTGTATTACACATACGTACTAATGTGTATTCGATGTACATATTAGTCTTATATTGCATATATACAATAGTGTGTATCAAATATGTGCAATAGTGTTGTATTCTATGCAATACAACACATTTGCATATATGCAATGCACATTATTACACATGTGCACTACACCGACGAGGTTACCTGCAAAGGATTTTTTTTTTTTGGAACCAATAACAACATATACGAATAATGGAAAAAAAAAGAAGCTTCAAAAAAATAAAAAAAAAAAGTTAAAAATAGATTTTTAGAAGTTTTTAAGTTTTCTGTTTAATAGGAGTTTTCACTGGATCCCATCCATATATATATATATATATATATATATATATATATATATATATATATATATATTCCTCTTGCAACTGAACCATTAAGGTTTCCTATTTAGTGCCAATGTCGTGTAAATCACTAACTTCGTTAGTTTCTAACTTTTAATGAAGAGTAAAACGTCTTTTAAACTTATTTATTATTTTATATAATTTTTGAACTTGTTTATATAATATGTTCTTCGTAATCATTAATCCTTTTCTTCTAACCCCGAACCCTAGCATTATTCACGATTGACAAACAAAAAATTTCTACAACACCATAAGTTTTTTATGATATCACGGCTGGATACCAACAATTTCTACAAAATATCGGAATATTCAAACCAAGATTGAGATCGAGATGTTTTGGGGAAAATAAAAAAAAACCACAATTACAGTGAGCATCAATCGATTTACATTTTGGGTCAAACCGTAAAACCAAAATCCAGACGACCGATCTTAACTATTATCATGCTGAAAGTTTGTTATTGACTAGAGTAGCAACAAAACTATGGCATCAACATATCTTAACTGTTAACATGCTCATTTTGAATTTTTTTTATCAGGATTTTGTGCAAAATTTTTTTTCATGATTTAGAGAAAACTATTGGTCGGGGTCCTTAAAAGTAAAAGACCTACCAATTGCACACTTAGATAAAAAAGATAAAAGTAACCCTACATATCAACCAACCGGTTTTTGTCTAGTCGGTTAATGGCCAAACTATATACATGAGTCAAAACATCTTCCTCATTCTTCTTCGTAGGGATGGAAATAGATCGGGTATGGGACGGGGTTCAGGTATTCTAAAACCATACCAGATTACTAAAGTCCTCCCCACCGGGCTTTTATCTTATAACCGCCCATCAAGTTTCGGAGATATCCATTGAGCTTCGTGTTTTCTATGGGGTTTTAACAAAATATAACTAGTGTTAACTTAAAATTTCAGCTTTGTTACCAATAACAATAACAATCCCAAACTATGAAAGTGTTAAGTCCGTTTATTTTTTATGACATGCTATGTGATGTGTAAAATACATGAAAATCTGTTGAGCTTTTAAATTTATTTTGATATACTTTTTAGAGTATGTTGAACCCAGAAAGGACTGATGTGTCAAAGACCAAACAACTAGGCCTTTAATGAATCGAACAAACACGAACGATGGCTTGTTCATGTTCGTTCATTTAACTTTAATGAATACGAACAAAAACATGATCACAGACACTTAAACGAACAAATATTTGCCATCATGTTTGTTATTTAAAAAATGAACAAGTTCTTTTTCCTTTGTTTAGTATCTGAACAAACAATTCACGAACTTAAACAAACATAGTTGAACATAATTGAACAAAGATAAATAAACATATATAAACATGTATGAACAAATGTAAATGAACAAACAAACATAAACGAATATAAACGATTGATAGGACTTAACTATCTCACTAATCAAGGAAATAATCTACATATTTTATGTCTAAACAATGGTGCATACAGAATCTACACTACTAATAATAAATTGAGCAAGATATGATTAACCTTAAATGAAGGTACGAGGAATAATACTCAATAAATGATTTTCATTAATTTGAGAGCATATTACAACAAATGTCAATGTTTCGGGTGTGAAGACGTCTTCCATTGAAACTACCCTATCTTTATATTTGTACGAAACATAAAGCTTCTAGAAGGTAAAACATATAAAACACTATTTGGAATACATAGAAATCCCATAGGTGTTTGTCTCTAACACATATTAAACCCTTCGAACACGTACATATTACAGTATATTATTGTTATCTATCGTTTAATTTTATAATTATATAATCTAATAATATTGTATTCTTAATATTAATATATTTAATTTGAATTATTAAGTATGAATACATGTAACAAACAATTGTTTGTTTTATATGCATATGGGAACAAGATAAAAGCCATCATCCAGACTTAAAAGACATGTTAGTTGAGGGGTTTGAAAACATAAAGGGTTGTATGGGCTATGAATTGAAATTATGTTGACACTAATTTTATCTTGGTGGTATAATTGATTTGTTACATAAAATGGGCTGAATATTAATTTGTCGGTAGAGAAGATTATTAAAATAAAGACTTAGTAATAAAAAAAAGAATGGGGTCCTTGACGGCTACTGTGAGGGGAGGCCCCAGCTCGACAATAAGAAAAAAAAGCACGCAGCCTAGCACGTCTCCAAGGTTAAAAGTTAGGGCTAGAGCCTGGAAGAGAATTAATAAGCTTCCAGTACACTACTCAATTAATTTAAGCTCATAGGCTAGTAGCTCAATTAATTTTATTTCTGTTATGATGAATTACGATATATATTTTATCTTTGTTTTGTTCATAATTATGTGAGGCTAAATATGTTGGACTGCTTCGGTTTAGATGAATACTTTGTAGACTCGCTATTTTTGGTTTTAGATTGTTTATTGATTAGTTCATGCTTTGGTAAAGTTTTTATTGGATTTGGTTGTGATCCATATGCGTATTAGTATTAATTTATGATCAATTTATTCCATATGCATCTTTGTGAAGGCCTTTCGTGTATGAATGCATGCTAGGTTGTTTACTATGTGTTTACAACCAGTTTATGATATATCGTCAACTTATCCCATAGGAACGGTAATTGAGAGTTTAGAGATACCTAGTATTCTGCCATTTGAGATACTTAGGTAATTAAGTGTTGTTTGTTTTGGTTTTTTATGTGTTTGGGAAGTGATTGCATGGGAGTGAGTTACCTAGATTCTCTTTGATTCTTATAGATATGAATTATAAACAAATTCAATAAGAATACCTCTTTACGCCTTAAGGTGTTTTGTGATTAGAGAGTCCGAGAGGTAATTTAGCGCGTTGGGTCATATGAAATGATAAAAATCTTCTCAACATCCCTAAAATATGCCAAGCATGGAATCTAAGCAACCTCAAGCACTTTGAACAAGGAAAATGATTCCTCGAGCAAGATATCCTATCCGAGCAGGATATACCTCAAGAAATCTTCTATGTGTCAAGTTCGAGTAAACTACACTACGTCGGGTAAGGTTAGTTCTTGTATCTAGCATGGTTTACTACTAAGCAACACTTGATACAACTTTGCTTAAAGTAAGTTCATGACTAATGTAGTGGGACGAGCAAGGTATTCAATAAAGGAGAATCTCAAGTAGTATGCTAGTAGGGAGTTTGTGGAAGTTTACTAAGTGTTAATTCCAGCATGATTTCGAGCATATCTACAGTACACGAATATAATTAGAATGTTCAAATAAACCTAAGGTGTTTTGTGATTAGAGAGTCTGGGAGGTAATTTAGCGTGTTGGGTTATATGAAATGATTGAAATCTTCTCAAAATCCCTAAAATATGCCAAGCATGGAATCCGAGCAAGCTCAAGCACTTTGAGTAAGGAAAATGCTTCCTCGAGCAAGATATCCAATCCGAGCAAGATATACTTCAAGAAATCTTCTATGTGTCAAGTTCGATTAAACTACACTTCGTCGAGTAAGGTTAGTTCTTGTATCAAGCATTGTTTACTATTGAGTAAACACTTGATACACTTTGCTTAAAGTAAGTTCATGACTACGTAGTGGGTCGAGCAAGGTATTCAATAAAGGAGAATCTCAAGTAGTATGCTAGTAGGGAGTTTGTGGAAGTTTACTAAGTGTTACTTCCAGCATGATTTCGTGCATATCTACAGTACACGGATATACTTAGAATGTTCAAATTAGCCTAAGTGAAGGCTGAAGAGATTCAAATAAGAACTTGTTTGCTTGTAGTTGCATATCCTAGCAAATTTTGGTATGTTTGTGAAGATGAAGCTTGCTTGAGAGGAACATTTGAACTGTTCAAATATTCAAAAGGCTGACCTTTATACCAAAGTATTTGATAAAATAAGATTTAAATATTTGCTTGGTATAAACGGACTAAAAACTTTAACAGAAGTTCCATTGTTCGGTTAAATCATTTATTTTTTCTTTGTTTTCATGCTTTTCTTTTTGTTTATATGTTTTTGTGACATTTGAGCCAAAACAAGGTACACCTTAGTACGTATTTACCGATTAAGCAAATAAACGCTTTTTGCGTAACAAACGAACGATTAACCGAACGGGTCGGGTTATGACCCAGAACTCCGGGGGGGGCCGTCTATAAGTGATATATGTTTAATACAAGCTAAAATATTAGTAATATGACCTTAGTTCGATAGTAAACAAGTTAAACGAAAACATGCTCGTTTAACTACCCGCTATAGATTTAAACGCGAAAGATAGTTACAAACCAAGCATTGTATCATCCGTTAAGCCGAAAAAGACTTACCAAACACTTATTTGAAATGTTTTAAGCGATCCGTGAAAATATTTTTGATTTTTACAAACGTATAGTATGTTTTTAAAATTTTACACAAGACTAGCCGAAAAACACTCGTTTTCGCACTGTTTGACGCACCCGATAAGTTTTAGCGCCAAAAACCGAACCCGAAATAAATTTGGGGTCGGGATTTCACGTAAGGGCACGAAAAACGAGACAAATGATCAAGAGGGGGGCCAATAGACCCCACCTTTGGGGCGGCCGCAATAGAGGAACCCCCCCTAAGTTTCCTTTAAATATAAAAATAAGTTCAAGATATTTTTATAGTCATTTTCTTGTGGAAAAATCTGGATATCAACCTGGTCCTCTCAAAAACCAGCAAGAAACTAGGTAAAAATGTCATAAATAATCGATTTTCGGCTCGTTTAAACTCGATTAATACCATATAAACATAGCTTGATTGCCAAAAATCATTCCTAACCATGTAAAAACCCTAAAAATGTTCCATAAACATGATTTGATCATACACATGGTAAGGAACCTGGGTTGATAGTTTTTTTGGCCATAATCACGGATTAAAGGGTTGAAACTGCGTTTTTACGGTTCAAAAGTTTGTTTTTGTGCACTAGCCGAAACCCTAAGTTAAGGGCTGTTATGTTGATGAAAAATTGCTTAGTTTGTGATATAGGACTTGTATCTAGCCTACATAGGAGCACAAGAGCTTGAAAAGTTGATTAGAAAGGCGGAAACGAACCAAAACCGCTAAGGTAATGCCGAAACACTTGCTTACGGGCTGTTTAAGTTAAGGTTATGATGTGGATATTATTAGGATTGAAATTTTTCAGGGAAATCAGGGACCATGTCATTGAGTCCCTGTTCAAATTTGGTAATTTTTTGACCATCCGAGAATATTTGGCGAATTTATTACCGAATTGGAACGTTTATTTGGGAAAAATAGCTAAAATACTTCAAAAATTATTAATTTTTTCTGGGAACTCTAATTTTATGTATTTTGATCACATATGAATTTTGGGATCATTTGGAGAAGTCCAAAGGTGTTTTGTGCATATGCGTTCGTGTGAATTTCTATAGCCGAATTGGGCTGAAAAGAATATCGCAGGAGCTTTTTACATTCTGGAATTGATACAGGTTGTTTTGGAACATAATTTGAGGATATAGGAATTTTTGTGGAATTTTTGGAAATTGTTTGGGATAAACGGACGATTTTCAAGCGAAATATAGCTGATAAAATGAATTTTTATAAATTAATAAATTAGTAAATAATTCCAGAAATATTTTTATAAAAATATACATATTTTAATTGATAAGTGGCTAAACTTTTATAATTTAATGATTAACGGTTAATTAATTATGCTAATTTAAAGATTAAACAAATTCAATTTTTATAAAAACCGGCAAGTTCGCGACTAACAAACCTGCGGGAATATCAGAACACCAAGAGTGATCAAAAATCATGTCTTTGGATTAATTAAGTAAAAACGAACTTTTCTATGAGAAACCTGGACAATCCGGATAGATTGTGCGCGTTTCTTCCCCGTAGCTAATCAGGGACCCCAATATGTGATCTTTCTTTATAACTTAATCATTTTATTAACCAATACATTTACCCAAACTTATTTCCCATAACTGTTTTTTGAACGCGTAAACGAACAACTTGTCCCAGCTGAGAAAACGGGAATCTGAGCCAAGTTCAGTTTTAAGTATTAGACATTGAACAACATCACAACCCAAGCCTATTGCCACTTTCTAGGTGTTCCAGCTGTACCCAGATTAGTTATATAGCCCAGTTTAGTATTGAGATTATGATAATATTAAAATATTAATATTATTATAATATTGATTATAGGAAACCGTGATTGCAAGTTATACAAACCTCGAATCGACGTGCTACTGATTATCTACTAAACAGTGAGTTTCATGACCCCACTCTTTAAACAGTTTTACGAACTTTTGGGGTGAAAAGCATGTTTCCTTATATACGTATACTTATCTGAAACGTATGATGATTTGAATTATCTAAGTGCTATCACATGAAAGTCCCCACTAACACAGTGATTAACTTCGAGCCGGTGGCTTGTAAATAGTACTATTGGTTTGACAAACCCAGGCGGGGCCAGCACGGTTTGCTGAGACATTATCCTGTTTGCACATGTCCATATTTTTACGAACCAGCTATGTAGTGTTAGACATAGCTACTTGGGGCATAATGTAGGCGGAAGGGGAGCTACAGTGGTTTGATTGAGCGTGGGAAATGGAGGCACGCAGCACGAACAGTCCAGGCTTCACGGTAGCTTAGTATAATTACATCACATATATCAATACATACACATATACTTACATGCGTATATACAAATTATGTCTTGTGATTACGCATATTTATTTTCTTGAAACTCGTGAAACTCACCAACTCTAGTAGTTGACCCATTTTAAACCTGCTTTTCAGGTGTGATACCGAAGTTGGAAAATCCGTGAATTTGTGCTATCTGTTACCAAACGTGATCGATGCGGTGTGAATAGACGCAGACTTACTAGTACGAATAGAATAACTTACAAGTATACTTTGTTGTAACACCTAGTTTGTAATCAAAGATAGATCACTGTAATATAATGTAAATTAGTTGTAATGTTTCTTTATAAACAATGTGTTGATACCAGAGGTGTCTGTTACATTCCTGTTTTACGCTTCCGCATTATGCTAGTCAGGGTGTGACAGTTTTTAGGGGGGAGAAAATATAAAATACAAAAATATTGTGATTTCCGTTTGTACAGAGAAAATTTAAAAATCCAAAAACATTCAAATATCAAAAATACAAAAACATTGAAAAGTGCTCCTCAAAATGAGTTTTTGAAGCAAAAAGGGAAATGATAGTACATTGACGTGATTGATCTAGCACATGAATAAATTAGATTAAAAAGTGTCGTAAGACCAGCAATATGCAAAGATAGGCTTGACAGACTATATAGGAACTGATAAGATATAAACATAATGTTCGCCGAATCTAGTGGTATAACATCTTAACGCGTGATAATATATCTATTTGAATAATCAAAAAGTTAAAAGATTACTGTGTGTGCATGTGTTCATTTTGATAAGAAAATTCAGCTTATTTTTCCTTTAATTTTGCAATGAAATTCAACTTAATTTTTTCTTTATTTTTGTTCTAATATTGGATCCTCTCCTGTGGGATAAGACTGTACGACGCGAGGGTTAATATCTGAATATTCTGCTTTATTTTCTTTGTGTTTCGTAGAAAATCTTGGACTTTCTCCGCGCGATAATACGGGATTATCCGAATTGAGAGTTAATATTTTATGCAACTTCAACTTATTTTTATCTTTCTATTTTGATAATATAGAACCTTATCTGCGTGTAGTAATACCGATCTTAAGGGAAAATTTTAATGTTTTGATTTATTTTTAATTTCTTATTTTTGCACGAGTCATAGTTAATCAGATCTTAAAAGTTAAAAGAAAAACGTACATGTGAATAATCAATGTATAAAAGATAGAAAAGTTACGTCTGATAGGTGGGGTCCACACAAGATTTGTGCTTAATTGAACCTAAATGATATCGTAAAGTTTCCGAAAAGTCTGCGTAAAGTTTAAGAGGACAATTATATATGCAATCATCATTGGATTACTTGCATAATAATATTGAAATTGAAGTGATGCTTAGTGATGCCGTTAGTCAATATGATTCCCTGCTCAAACTCATAAAAATATGTACTACTTTAATAGTTTTACATTCTTTGCTTTACATTTCCGCATTTCATATTTTTTTGATAAATTGAAAAATACAAAAAGAATTTTAGTGTGTTTTGATATAAAGTTTAAAAACAAAAATATTTTATTTTTCTGCTTTATTTTCGATTTACTGAGTGAACAAACTATTCAAAGATAAAATCAAAAAGATTTTCCCCATATTTTAATTTAATTCGTGCTTAAACTATTGATTTTTAAAGTATATCTGCTTAGGTTAATAATTTCCGATCAACGTTTGGTCGGCTAATGTAAATAATATTAATTTAATACCACTTAAACCCTAATTGGATATAAAGTGATTAATTAAATGATTTTGAGTGAATTTTGGTTCATTCATCAACGGATATCACCTATTCGTTATAACAGTATAAGGAATGGAATGTCATTCGTTAAGATTCATAACGTATGAGACTCATTCGTTATGGATGCACATTAGCTTCCGCTTGCAGATAATGATTGTGGACATTCGTGTACTATTGTAACGAATGGAAGTTAAATGTATCTATTCGTTAAAAGTCAATGAATAACCGGGTTATTCGTTAAAACGTTAATGAATGAAGGATATTCGGATGATTTTAAACGAATAACGTATTTAAAGTAACGAATGAAGGCTTATTCGTTAATTCAAATTAACGAATCGCCTAGGGTTTCGTGACATTATTGGTGGGGATTATAATCCCAATACGACAAATGAGAACTCATTCGTCGTTCACTATTACATTGCAAATACAGAAAGAAACTCTTGAAAAATTTTCCAGATATTAAACCTTTGCTATTTCTCAAATTGACTGATCATTTGTGATTTTATAGGTACAGGCAAGTTCAAAGACATAAGATTCTTGAGATTTGACCATAGTTTTAGGGTTTAATTGAAGATAAATAAAACTGAAACAAAACTGGCATTATACATCTTCATTCTTGATCATTTTGTATTGTTTGAAGGGGTATTGATGTATTGATGTATTGTTTGACTATTTTGGGTTTATAGTTATTTTGACTTTGACCTGGATAGTCAAAATTGATTGATGAAGTATTATTCGTTATTGTTAAACGAATAACTGGGTTATTCGTTAATTAAACGAATAACATATTCGCTAAGGTAGCGAATGACCGGGTTATTCATCTATAACAAATAACTTAGTCTTTCGATATTGTAACGAATGAATGGATTATTCGTTAGGGTAACGAATAAGAGTGTCATTCATTTAGTCAACGAATGAACATGGTTCGTTATAAAGTAACGATTAGCTTACTGTTTTGTTAGGATAACGGATAAGCCAATGATTCGTTAAAGTAATCATTAACGAATGTGCTTATTCGTTCAATAAAATATCAACGAATGTGACCTCATTCTTTAATCAAAAAGATAAATTTAAATATTTTATATGATAACTTATTCATCTTTAACAGTGTGGCTGAGGAAAACATACCTGATTCCGTTCCTGAGCAACAACCAGATCAAGAGGCTCAAGTAGATGTGCAAGAAGCCGAACTCGAAGAAGAACATATGTTATTATCGTGGGACAAGAAGCACAATATATGTGCGTTATTACTAGACGATTTCTTCGGTTTAGCAATGTTTGGTGGTGTTATTAGTTTCCTGTAGCGTTCAAGGATCTACCGAGCTATATCTACTGACATGATTGTTTACCAGAGCATTATACGAGCAATCTGGGATACAGCTCATTACATTGAGTGGGAGAACCAGATCGAGGCTACGATATAGGATAAACCGGTGGTCATAGATGTTCCTGTTATACGAGATGTTTTGGGTTTTCGTGATACAGTGGATGATAGGAGCGAGTTTGATCGTACGTTGATTAGATGGTTGTTCAGGAGGATAAAGTATAAGGGTGATTTGGACAGGTCAATGTACAACAAGGCGAACCTGTGTGAGCAGTATAAGTATCTACATGTACTTATTCACTGCTTAGGGGGACGAAAAGGTGGTTGTGACAAGTGCCGGGTTATGCTACTGCCAGCTTTTGTCGCATTAGTTCTCAACAATCCATTCAACTATTCGGAAATGGTTTTCTATCACCTCAAGGAGAACTGAGAACTGTACGACTCACCAGCATAAATTTTTGAGTACCCTCGTTTCCTTTAGTTGATTATTAATGACTTACAGCCCGAGCTATTTAAAGATCCGATGAACCGTGATGATTTGATGGTTCTAGACCACATGAACCTTGATACAATGAAGCGTATACGTACTTACCGTGGTCAGAAGCTGAACGAACATCCTCGCTACAAGCGTTTGATTGGCCATCTCTCTAACATTGATTATGAGGCCCCACCTATTGATCGTTGGGCATGATAATTCCGATTATGAGCGTGAAAGTGGTGATGGTGGTCAGGGATCGAGTGCGGGTTTTTCTCATGCGGAAATGAGAAAATGGAAAGGGAAAGAGCCTATGGTTGAGCCGAGAAACCCAAGAAGAAGAGGGTTCGATGCGGTAACGGAATTGAGATGCCAAGTCAACCGTCGATACTTCTTTCTGTTCCTGCTTTGGTATCTCCAGTTATTCCATGATCTCCTACTCATGTTCCAATGCCTACTTCTCCAGTGATTCCTCCTTCAATAACATTGATGACTACTTCTATGACCGATCCTTGATTTGGTGGTGTTTTACAGACAGTACTTGCTACGATGCTGAGTCCACAATCACAACCGGGTCCAGCTAGTCCTTCTGTGTTGTAGAGACCTAAGCATTCGTTTATGTCATTCAACCATCCTCAGGGTCCGATGCAACCAGTTCATCCAAATTTCTACCATATGTCTCCCTAGGCACACATGTTTCAGCTGCTAAATTTGATCCATTTGCAGCAAACACAAAGGCAGCTGATCGTGTATTTCAAGAGCAGATGCAGGCTGAACAGGGGAATATGTATAGACATATTCAATTCATACAAAAGGAAAATAAGGATTTGAAAGCCCGTTTTGCTTATCAGGGGAGAGATTGGATAATCAGGATGAGATCATATTACAGTTGACGTGCAAAGAAGATGAGTTGAGAAAACTAAAGAACGATGATCAAGATCCTGATGTAGGTGGAAATGGTGATCTGCAACCGGGCGGTGGTACTTCATCGTAGGCAGGTAATCAAGCTGGGACGAGTACTAGTGGTGGTGGTGACGGTAATAACTTGCAAACTGTACCATACAAAGATTATACAAGTGTGAAGCCGGTCAACATGATCGCGGCGAATATGATTTTATTTCCTGGTATGATGGGGTTATTCGTAGTATGGTTAATGTGGACGAAATTGAAGAGGGCGATTTTGTTGACCACTCGTTAACGAAAGAACAAATAGCTCTGGTTTTGGAACTAAATGAGGATGAGGTTGAAGAGTTGGGAAAGACTGTAGATGTTGAGTTTGAGGAAAGTGTGAATACTAGCATTCCACGTGGGAATGTGCCAGATTATGATGAGGTGGAAGTGGAAGATGTGACTGTCGAGGAATATCCAGATATGTATACAACGAACAATTCAGATTCTGGTATTCCGTTCTTCATGACTGAACATTTTGATGCGACAGAGGAACGTCTCAGGCTGGAACGTGATCAATGGAATAAACAAGCAGAGACTAGCACTGAGACTGTGAAAGAACAAAAAAGGAAGCATGCCTTGGATGGTATGTTTGAGCATAATGTCGAGAAGATGAACAAGACGATTGAAACACTTCGTTACAACATACAACGAGATATCCGACAAGCGAAGATTCGAGCATCAGCATACCCGATGAAGAAGTACAAGAGCCCGAGGCCAGTTAAAGGTGATATTGTATCGTGGCTTTATGATTCAGAGCTTAAGGTATATTTGGTAAAGTGGGAACATGAAATATATTATTTTAAATGTATTCGTGATGTTTTGACGATGCCTCGTTGGGATGTGAGAACTTTGGCCAACCGACCATTTGTGAATCAGGGTAAAGATCAGTGGACACATGGTTCTATGAGCATCTACAACACGAAGCTCGATGTGGTTTCAAATTCTTCAAGCCACAGGTGCCGACACACAACTATATTGACGAGATAGATCTGCGCACGGGCTAGAGGAAGATGATTCTACAAGTGAAACCGCTAAAGACGATGAAGAGGGTTCCAATGAAAACATTCCCTCAGAGTCTGTTCACTACGTTCAATCAATGGTACTATGATAATCAAACTAGTGAAGCGGTGATTGTGTTAGGATCGGGAATGAAGACCGAGTTTATTCGCGTTATTGATCCTATGTGGCTGGTTAACTTATCGGAGTCTGATAACGACGCGTTATTTCATAATCAGATCGGATTTGCTAACGTAAGTGACTATGATCTTGTAATGCAATTCCAGCAAGTTATACGTTTTTGATATGCATTCAAGGTTCATAGTTGCATGGACTGGAAAACGAAGATGTTCCAAAGTTAAAGTATTTTGAAGTATAATGAGCTCGAGACGAGGGGGAGTTTGTTGATACATGATTCGAGCGTCTTGGTATTTATATTGATTATTATATTAGTTTAATATTTGAAGGGCATTTTGGTAATTATGTTTTTAGCCCATTCGCCTAATTGTAAGGTTCATTCGTTACCCTGTAATGAATGAGTCTATTCACATAATGTAAGTCTCGTTCGTTATCCCTGCATAACGAATGAGATAGCGAATGTAGGCCATTTGTACTAATGTAATAGGAACAAGTGACTAATGGTTATTCGTTATGTTAATGTAACGAATGAGTCATTCATTAAGGTATGTCTTAACAAATGAGCTCATCTCCTTTATATATCCTGTAAAGTATTCATAATGAATAAGAATTTTTCCTAATTGTATTCACATATCGTTACTCTGCCAAATTCTCTCTAGCCTCACACAGTTCACACAGTAAATGTCTTATAATTATAATAAATCTATCCAAATCGTAATGAATCCGAATCACACGTTGTAATCAAAGATCTAGATCCTACAGGCTAAAATTTAGGTTATCTCAATATTGATGACTATTGAAGATTCACATGGGTATATTTTCTTGCTGCAAGTGATGAGACTATTGAGTTGACAAAGGGGAATGTAACAAGGATTGAAAACCAATTGGATAAGAAGTAAAGGTAATGAGAAATGACAATGGCACTGAGTTCAGAAATGGAGTGATGTTTGATTTCTACAACGAATAGGTATTTTACAACAGTTTAGTGCTCCTAGAACTCCAAATCAAAATGGTGTTGTAGAAAAAAGAAATAGAACTTTAATTGAAGCAGTAAGGACCATGATTGCTATTGCCAATCAACCTGTCTCTTTCTAGGATGAAGCTATCAGTACAGCTTGTTATGTTCAAAACAGGGTGCTTCTCAACAAAAGCCACAACAAAACTCCTCATGAGATTTTGTTCAAAAGAAAGCCCTTCAATTTCTTGAAACCATTTGGTTGCAAATGCTCCTTATTAAACACCGAAGACTATTTGAACAAATTTCAAGCTAAGTATCTTAAATGATTCTTTGTGAGAAATATTAGAGAGGCACTTGTGATAATGTATAAGATTTTAAGAACTCAAGTTAGACAAATCAAGAACTTAAGTTAGAGAACTCAAAAGAGGGTAGAGAGAATATATAAGGAAGAAGTTTTATTTCTTTCAAGGGATGGTTTAAAAGTGAGGGGAGGCCTTCCTTTTATAGGTAAGGAAAAGCTAACTAATCTTATAAAAAGACATTAGGCCCATAGTTATGACATATGGCCCATATCTATGAAATAAGGCCCAAACATATGGACTAATCCTACCAAACCACTTTAAGAGTGATTAAACTTAAATGAAACATTTAGTACTATCGGAAAGACAGAATTAAGACAATATTATACAAGACACAGTATTTTTAGTAACTTCGAGAGAGAGTAAGGCTTGAACCATTACTTTTCAATTGAATTCTTAGTGCAAGGTCTTGGTGGCGTGGTAAGAGATTTTTTGCCTAACGTTTTTCCATAATTTTTTTAGGGGTCTAAAAATTCACCAAAACTTGAGGGGAAATGTCTTCATGCACTTCTCTGTCTTTTCGATTACTTGGGATTTCAATCAAATCTATTATCCAATAATAACCTTCTTTTTTTTATTTCAGATTCGCTTTAAAATATTTGCTTCAAAGTTTTTTTGATGGATTTTTCCCATTCGTTTTACGCAGGAAGGTTTGCGGGCCATAAATCATCTCCTTTCAAGATAGAAGCATTTAACTTAGGGGTTGACATTGATTGTTATTGCTATTTCCTTTTGAATTTGCATTCAGTCTTCGTAAAAATTAGCTTTAAAAAACCAACTTGCTGGATTTAGATATGACCAAGAGTGGATAAACATGGCAGGGGTTCTATAGACTCTTATCTGGCCTGTTTGTGAGATGTGCCATTGATTGCGGGGAAGATTTGTTGGAGTTGTGCGTTTTTGGAATCTTGTTATTTATAGGCCTTCAGCCTTGACATGAAACCCGCAAGGATATTATTCTTTTATTTGATATGATTAATACTGTAAGAACATTGTGTAAACCAGTTGGCCCATCGTAGCAGCTGTACTTTTGGGACAGCTTCTTTCTTGAACTGTAGCATTTTTGGAAATGATGACATCTCCATTTTAATAAAAATGCTGTGACCGATAAGGTGGAGCTGGGATTTCTTGATTCCTCTTTTGACTGCCAAGATTTCTTTGTACGCAGAGTGATAATGCTTTTCTGACACACTACATGTGCCGCTATTGTATCCACAAACTGACCTGCTACCTTTGTCGTCTTCTACAATTTGGACCGCTTCCCAATACTCATTACTAGAGTCAGTTGTTGTGGGAATCTTTAAAGGTGGCATCACATCAGCTACTTTCTTTATTTCTTTTACCCCTATGTTAGCTTGTCAGACCACTGTGGTGGACTCTTTTTTAACATGGGGAACAAGTGTATAGTTTTGCTTGATAGCTTTTTCAGAGATTCAGCCACATAATTAACCAAACCAAAAAAATTGCTTAATTTCTTTTTGTGACGTCAGCTTGTATGGAAAACACTTAAGTTCTTGAGCAATGTGTGGTTGGTGTTGGAATTTTCCATCAGCAATTTGCATTCCAAGAAAATCAATTTCTTTGACACCAACCTACATTTTTGCTTCAAAGTTGTTGTCAATGGCTTTTTCCTGGTCTTTTAGATAGGAATCGTTTGCTGGCCATAAATCATCTCCTTTCAAGGCATAAGCATTTAACTTTGCCGAATTGACATTATTTGTTGTTGCCATATCATTTGGAATTTTCTGCCAGGCTTCATAAAAATTAGCTTTAAAAAACCAACTTTCTGGATTTAGATTTTACCAACAGTGGATAAAACGTGGCAAGGGTTCTGTAGACTCTTATCTAGCTTGTTTGTGGGCATGGGTTGTGTTTTTTGAAATGGGCTATTAGGTACTTTTTTTTGTTGAGGAACTTATCAACTGTATCCATTTTTCAATAGGGAGAAACCACTCTAACATTTTTAAAGTGAACTTTTGGTTTTCAGGTACGCAACCAGCTTCGAGGTGTTGAAAGAGACAGTAATAGTGAATGTTTCAAATAGGCACCAAAAAAGAAAACATAATATTTCTTTCGATAAAGTAGCAGGATTACCTATATAAAAAACATGAAGGAAAATCAAGGTGAAATTTCTCTCCCTTTGAAAAATATCCATATTTTTTTAAAATCGTCATCAAAATCTTATAGTTGAGGCGGGATGGATCTACCAGGTTAGGGTTATTAATAATTTCGATAACCTCATTTGAAAGTTGTGTTGGCTTGGTGTTTGACGATTGGCCATTTGGAGGTTTTGAGATGTGCCATTGCTAGGGTTGTGGGTAAGATTTGTTGATGTCAAGCCATATTGGACTCTTAGTATTTATAGGGCCTTGACAAGAAATCCACAAGGATATTATTCTTTCCTTTGATATGATTAACAGTGAAAGTTTATTACGAGAACCAGTTGGCCCATTGTAGCAACTGTGCTTCTGGGAGAGCTTTTTTCTTGAATTGAGCATTGTTTGAAAGGATGACATGTCCATTTTACTAAAAAAAAAAATTGTGACAGATAAGGTGGAACTGGAATTTCTTGATTCTGCTTTTGACTGCCAAGATTTCATTGTACGTGGAGTGATAATGTTTTTCTGACATATCAAGCGTGCCGCTCTTGTATCCACATAGTGACATGATAGTTTTGTCGTCTTCTACGATTAGGACTACTGCCTAATACTCATCACTAGCGTCATTCTAAAGGATTCTTTTGTCAGTTGGCGTGGGAATGTCTAAAGGTGGAATCACATTAGCTAGTTTCTTTATTTCTTTTACAGCCTGTGTTAGCTTGTGAGACCACTATGGTAGGCTCTTTTTTAACATGGGGAGCGGGTGTATAGTTTGGCTTGACCGCTTTGGTAGAGATTCAGCCATATAATTAACCAAAAAAGAAATTGCTGAATTTCTTTTTGGGACGTAGCTTCTCTGGAAAACGCTTGAGTTCTTGAGAAATGTGTGGTTTTTCATCAGCAATACTTTCGCTTCAACAAAGACTGGAACATGTACTTTTTTGTGGTAGCGAAAATTTATCATCTGCTAAGAAATGATTTACAGTTTGATTATTGATAACCAATCTTAGTTTCCCATGAACTAGTTCGCTTTTTTTGTTAACATAAAAGCAATCTATTATCTAAAAACAACTCATTAGTGCCATTTTTGTATATCTAAGTCCAGGCGATCAAGAAATCACACATTGTTTTTTGCATCACAAAGCGAGTTGTGGTTGTTAGCCCGATGGTGTAAATACGTTATACGAGCCAAGATCTCGTCGTAATTGGATACATCAATCGTATACGAGACGATAAATAACGATGATCGAGCCGAATGATTACTTTATTGATAACACTAAGGATTTATACATTAATACAGTTAAGCTCGATTCTAGAGAGAATCAGGCAGCATAACGTTACTTGAGGAATAAATAAGCACAGATCTTGCATTCGCTAACAGCCTTAGCGTATAGGCATTACTTTAACGAATGAGCATTCATTCGTTACACTGTAGTAACGAATGATCTCTCTAACTTAACGAATGAGCAACTTAATCTAACGAATGGATTCCATTCGCTATACAAACCATAGCAGATGAGCCATATTACAATCAATCTAATTACTAAACTACGGCTAGCTTATTCGATTAGCTACAGACAACAAATCATGCATTAACAGAAAACATGTTAGTGCATGGTTTTGGGTCTCGGTCTTTGGTAATGTATTTTGATTAATAGTTAAAGTATTAAGGGTATTTTGGTAATTTACATGACACATTCGTTAATGTAAAGACGCATTTGATAGAGTAGTTAATAACAAATGTGTCTCCACGTGTCGTTAGCCTTCATTTGTTAGAGGATGTAAATGAGTGAAGATAACGTATATATTCAATCGCTATATTAAGCGAATGGACTTAATATATTGCTAGCGAACGAGACTCATTCGTTATGGTATGCATAACGAATGAGGCTCATCTTCTATATATAGCTTGTCTATTATTAAGATCAATAACAGTTCCTATTTTATCAATCACATCTCGTTACTCTGCTGAAATGATCTCTCAACGCACATAGCTAAAGTAATTCATCGATACCTATACGTATTTCATATCACAAGACTAGATCCGTAATGTATGAACTCGTGATCAATCAGATTATGTTCTCTCAAATGGCATCAGAACCATATGTCTGATTAAACATGTTTGGGATTGTTATTTGATTCAATTCATCACTTATTTGAATCGTAATTGTATTGTATTAAATGTAGACTGTTCGTACTGAAAATTGATCAGTTAGGTTCTGTAAACATGATAATTGCTGCTAAGTTGATTATAGGATTGTTCAAGATGTTTAGTTGATCATTTGTACTAAACATAAAGCTTCTAGAAGGTAAAACATATAAAACATTATTTGGAATACAAAGAAATACCATAGGTACTGTTAACACGTACATATTACAGTATATTATTGTTATACATCGTTTAATTTTATAATTGTATAATCTAATAATATTATGTACTTAATATTAATATATTTAATTTGAATTTTTAAGTATGAATACATATAACAAACAATTGTTTGTTTTATATGCAGATGGGAACAAGATAAAAGCCATCATGCAGACTTAAAAGACCATGTTAGTTGAGGGGTTTGAAAACATGAAGGGTTGTATGGGCTATGAATTGAATTTATGTTGACGTTAATTTTATCTTAGTGGCATAAGTAATTTGTTACGTGAAATGGGCTGAATAAACTACACGTCCCACAAATAATTAGGTCGGTAGAGAAGATTATTAAAATAAATACTTAAAAATGAAAAAAAAAGAATGGGGTTCTTGATGGCTACTGTGAGGGGAGGCCCCAGCTCAAAAATAAGAAAAAAAACAGCACGCACCCTAGCACGTCTCCAAAATTAAAAGTCAGGGCTAGAGTCTGGAAGAGAATTAATAAGCTTCCAGTACACTACTCAATCAATTTAAGCTCATAGGCTAGTAGCTCAATTAATTTTATTTCTTTTACGATGAATCACGATATATATATATATATATTATCTTTGTTTTGTTCATAATTATGTGAGGCTAAATATGTTGGACTGCTTCAGTTTAGATGAATACTTTGTAGACTCACTAATTTTTGGTTTGGATTGTTTATTGATTAGCTCATGCATTGGTAAAATTTTAATTGGATTTGGTTGTGATCCATATGCATATTTGTATTAATTTATGATCAATTTATTCCATAGGCATCTTTGTGAATGCCTTTCGTGTATGAATGCATGTCAGGCTGTTTACTATGTGTTTACAACTAGTTTATGAAGCTTGCTTGAGAGGAACATTTGAACTGTTCAAATATTCTAAGTATTGGTTTGCTTGAAGTAATGTCCCGAGCACACTCGAAGATTACAAGGTCTTAGGAGCCCTACTCGAATTTAAGAACCATGCTCGAAGACCTGTTTACAACTGTATTTTATTTTATCAGGTTTGTATTAGTTAATGATTAGTGTCTCTAGAAGGAATGATTGGTGGGCCTATAAATAGAATGTTTAGGTCAAATTGATGGGACACCTAAGAAAATCTTACCTACCTATTCAAACACTAATATTTCCATTGTATCTCATTGATTTTTCTTATTAATGATATGGAAATCTTTTGAGTTTAATTTGATCTTCTGTTCGTTCCTACTTTAGCTACTTACTATTTGTAGTTGATTCCGCTGACTACGTTTAGAGGTCTTCGTATTTTCTATTTCGTGTGTGTTCTTGTCTGATTTGGTGTCTATCATGAAGTAAATGATCCTGACAAGTGGCTTCATAGTATGGTTTAGCTATTCAAGACTAATTGAGCTGCTAAAATAGTGTTTTGACTTCAAATCTGCGAAATTTGAGCTGAATTTTAGACGATTAAAGATGATGGCATCAGCTGAATATTGTCCCATTGAAGAGTGATGTCACCTTAGCTGTTTTCGTTATTTTTTCTTCAGATATGCAAAGTTTGAGGTTTAAAAGTGTTATGATCTTTGATCTACACTCTGTTTAATTATTGTTTGGTCTAGATCTTGCTTTAAATCCATTTGATATATCTGTTTAGCTCAGATCTGACCTTTTCGGGTCAGATCTACAAGTTTTAAGACATATTCAACATTTTAAAGTTTCAGTAATTTTTAGTTAAATTTCTGTTTTCTAAAATTAAAACTCTTAAATAGATAAATATTGTCTATATTTTTGTCGAAAATTAACAAAACCAAACAAAAATTGATTTAGATCAAGAGATGTCTAGTAACAAAATTCCGAGATTAATTGGACAACCAAATTTCATCAAAAGGAAAGTTATGTTTGAGGCAGCAGTTAACTATAATGATCCTGGTGCCTGGTTATCAATCTAAGAGGGTCCATATTCACTTATAACCGGTTAGAACTCAAATCAAGCAGATGAAAGAACCATGAGTAGTAGAGATGAAAAAGCCCTTTCAATGTTAAAGTTGGGTTTTTCATGGGATATTTTGTGTCACACCCTGACTAGCATAATGCGGAAGCGTAAAACGGGAATGTAACAGACACCTCTGATATCAACAACATTTTTTATAAAGAAACATTACAACTAATTTATATTATATTACATTGGTCTATCTTTTATTACAAACTAGGTGTTACACCAAGATATACTCATAAGCTACTCTAGCCATACTGGTAGCCTTGCCTCAATTCCAACTTCGGTAACCCTGAAAAGCAGTTTAAAACAGGTCAACTACTGGAGTTGGTGAGTTTCACGAGTTTCAAGAAAACAGTAATGAGTATTCGCAAGTCAACCCTTGTAATCATGAAATAAGTATGTATGTATGTATGTATGTATGTATGTATGTACGTTCACAAGTGCGTTTGTTTGTATGTTTATGATGTAATTATGCTAAGCTACAGTGAAGCCTTGACTGTCTGTGTTGCGTGCATCCATTTCCCACGCTCAATCAACTACTGTGGCCCCTTTCCGCCCACAACATGCCCCGGTAGCTATGTCTAACACTACATAGCGGGTTCGTAAAAATATGGATATGTGCAAACGGGATAATGTCTCAGCAACCGTGCTGGCCCCGCCTAGGTTTGTCAAACCAATAGTACTATTCACAAGCCACCGGCTCGAAGTTAATCACTGTGTTAGTGGGGACTTTCATGTGTTAGCACTTAGATAATTCACATCATCACATGTTTCGGGTATGTATATAGATATAAGCAAACATGTTTTTCACCCCAAAAGTTCGTAAAACAGTTTAAAAGTGGGGTCATGAAACTCACAGTTTAGTCGATAATCAGTACTGTATCAGCTCGTGTTTTGTTCGGTCCGCTATCAGTATTTCCTATAATCAATATTATAATAATATTAATATTTTAATATTATTATAATCTCAATACTAAACTGGGCTGTATAACTAATCTGGTGTAGCTGGAACGCCCAGAAAGTGGCAATAGGCTTAGGTTGTGATGTTGATCAATGTCTAATACTTAAAATCGAACTTGGCTCAGACTCCCGTTTTCCCAGCTGGGCCAAGTTGCTCGTTTACGCGTTCATAAAATAGTTATGGGAAAATAAGCTTGGGTAATTGTATTGGTTAACAAAATGATTAAGTTATAAAGAAAGATCACATATTGGGGTCCCGGATTAGCCACGGGGCCCGTTTCCGTTTATTCAGTTTGATTTAAGAAGAAACACGCACAATCCATCCGAATTGTCCAGGTTTTTCATAGAAAAGTTCGTTTTTACTTAATTAGTCCAAAAATATGATTTTTGATCACTCTTGGTGTTTTGATTTTCCCGCAGGTTCACTAGTCGCGAACTTGCCGGTTGTTATAAAAACTGAATTTGTTTAATATTCAGATTAGCATAATTAATTAACCGTTAATCATTAAATTATGAAAATTTAACCACTTGTCAACTAAAATATGTAGATTTTTATAAAAATATTTCTGGAATTTATTTACTGATTTATTAATTTATAAAAATTCATTTTATCAGCTATATTTCGTCTGAAAATCGTCCGTTTACCCCAAACAATTTCCAAAATTTCACCAAAAATTCCTGAATACTCAATTCATGCCCCAAAACAACCTGTATCAATTCCAGAATGTAAAAAGCTCATGCGATATTCTTTTTGGCCCAAATTCAGCTATAAAAATTCACACGAACGCAAATAAACAAAACACCTTTAAACTTCTCCAAATGATCCCAAAATTCATATATGATCAAAATACATCAAATCTGAGTTCCCAGAAAAATTTCATAATTTTTGAAGCATTTTAGCTATTTTTCCCAAATAAACGTCCCAATTCGGTAATAAATTCGCCAAATATTCTCGGATGGTCGATAAATTACCAAATTTGAACAGGGACTCATTGACATGGTCCCTGATGTCCCTTCAAAATTTCAAGTCCTAACAATATGCACATCACAACCTTAACCTAAATAGCCCGTAAGCGAGTGTTTCGGCATTACCTAAGCGGGTTTGGCTCGTTTCCGACCTTTTAATCAAGTTTTCAGGTTCTTGTGCTTCTAAGAAAGCTAGGTACAACTCCTATATCACAAACCAAGCAATATTTCATAAACATAACAGCCCTTAAGTTAGGGTTTCGGCTAGTGTACAAAAACGAACTTTTGAACCGTAAAAACGTCGTTTCAACCCTTTAATCCGTGTTTATGGCCAAAAAAAACTATCAAAACAGGTTCCTTACCATGTTTATGATCAAAACATGTTTATGGGCCATTTTTAGGATTTTTACACGGTTAGGAATGATTTTTAGTAACCAAGACATGTTTTTATGGTATTAAACAAGTTCAAACAAGTAAAAAAGCTACTTATTTAAGCTCTTACCTTAGGGTTTTGGAAGTTTTCTGGCTGGAGTAAAGTTTATGTCCAGAATTTTCAAGAATTAGTGTTGGAAATGGCTTGAATCTAGTTTAAATGTGAAAGAAAAATAAGGGGGGGAGGGTGGCGGCTGCGGCTGGAACTCCCTTTGGGCCCATGATGGGCTGTTTTGGCTCATTAATCTGGTTTCTCCAGCCCAAATATGAAAAGCCCGGTCCAAATTTAGTTCGGTTTCGGTTTTTGGCGCGAAAAACTTATCGGGTGCGTTAAACAGCGCGAAAACGAGTGTTTTTCGGCTAGTTTTGTATAAAATTATAAAAACATACTATATGTTTGTAAAAATCAAAAATATTTTCACGGATCGCTTAAAACATTTCAAATAAGTGTTTGGTAAGTCTTTTTCGGCTTAACGGATGACACAATGCTTGGTTTGTAACTATCTTTCGCGTTTAAATCTATAGCGGGTGGTTAAACGAGCATGTTTTCGTTTAACTTGTTTGCTATCAAACTAAGACCATATTTCTAATATTTTAGCTTGTATAGATCGTCTATCACTTATAAATGGCCCCCTGAGATATCTGGGTCATAACCCGACCCGTTCGGTTAATCGTTCGTTTGTTACGCAAAAGGCGTTTATTTGCTTAATTGGTAAATACGTACTGAGGTGTACCTTGTTTTGGCTCAAATGTCACATTTTGACAAGTGTTTAGAATCAAACTTCTACAAAAGCCATGCATGATGCAGTAATTGATATGTTTGAGGGAAATGTTTAGTTGATAGAAATAAAGAAAGATAGGTTGAAGCAACAATGAGCAACTTGAGTACAAGACCCAACAACAAATTCCAGTCATAGAAGAAACCTCTGAATTTGTAGAATCACTAAGAATGTTTCCTGTTGCATATGCTCCTTGCTCAAGTCAATCTAATCAGCCAAGATTGAATGTGCAATTAATTGAGGATGTTGATACAACATCAATTGCAAGTGGTCCTGCACCATCAATTTCAAGTGCCACACCAAATAGCAGTGAATATCAAGCACTTTTTCCATCTTCACAGAATCCTATAATGCATTTGCTGCAAAGAATTCGTTTAATACCAGTGTAATTCAAGAAGATTTGGAACAAATTGATTGTGATCATCTAGATGACATGGACATCAAATGGCAAGCTACAATGCTAACATTAAGGACAAAGAGGTTTTATAACAAGACTAGCAGGTCAAGTTTTGCTGGTCCTAATGATAGGATTGGATTGGATTGGATTGGATAAGTCAGAGGCCATTTGTTTCAATTGTCAGTAACCAAGTCATTTTGCAAGAGAATGTAGTCTACCAAAACAACACAAGTTAATCAACAACAATTCCACCAAAACCAAACCAACTATAATGTTCAAAGAAGTCAGTTTCATCACCAAAACCAAAACCAATATCCCCAAAACAGACAAAATCTAAAAAACTACCAAAAACCACATAATCAAAAATACTTCAACAAAAAAAAACAACCAAGAAACCAGAACAACAATCAAAATCCTCCTAACCAGATCGGCGAAGAAACAATCCAGTAAATTTTATTGTTCAAGATGTTTACATGATAATCGCTGCTAAATTGATTACAGGATTGTTCAAGAGGTTTGTTGATCATTTGTACTAAACATAAAGCTTCTAGAAGGTAAAACATATAAAAGATTATTTGGAATACACAGAAATACCATAGGTGTTTGTCTCTAACACATATTGAACCCTTCAAACACGCACATATTATAGTATATTATTGTTATCCATCGTTTAATTTTATAATTGTATAATCTAATAATATTGTGTCCTTAATATTAATATATTTAATTTGAATCATTAAGTATGAATACATATAACAAACAATTGTTTGTTTTATATGTAGATGGGAAAAAGATAAAAGCCATCATCCAGACTTAAAAGGCAATGTTAGTTGAGGGGTTTGAAAACATGAAGGGTTGTATGGGCTATGAATTAAAATTATGTTGACATTAATTTTATCTTAGTGGCATAATTAATTTGTTATGTAAAATGGCTGAATAAACTACACATCCCACAAATAATTAGGTCAGTAGAGAAGATTATTAAAATAAAAACTTAACAGTAAAAAAAAGAATGGGGTCCTTGACGGCTACTATGAAGGGAGGCCCCAGCTTGACAATAAGAAAAGAAACACGCAGCCTAGCACGTCTCCAAGGTTAAAAGTTAGGGCTGGAGCATGGAAGAGAATTAATAAGCTTCCAGCACACTTCTCAATTAATTTAAGCTCACAGGCTAGTAGCTTAATTAATTTTATTACTGTTACAATGAATCACGATATATATTTTATCTTTGTTTTGTTCATAAGTATGTGAGGCTAAATATGTTGGACTGCTTTGGTTTAGATGAATACTTTGTAGACTCGCTAATTTTTGGTTTTGGATTGTTTATTGATTAGTTCATGCTTTGATAAACTTTTTATTGGATTTGGTTGTGATCCATATGCATATTTGTATTAATTTATGATCAATTTATTCCATATGCATCTTTGTGAATGCCTTTCGTGTATGAATGCATGCTAGATTGTTTACTATGTGTTTACAACCGGTATATGATATGTCGTCGACTTATCCCATAGGAACGGTAATTGAGAGTTTAGAGATACCTAGTATTCTGCCACTTGAGATACTTAGGTAATTAAGTGTTGTTTGTTTGGTTTTTTATGTGTTTGGAAAGTGATTGCATGGGAGTTAGTTACCTAGATTCCCTTTGATTCCTATAGATCTAAATTATAAATAAATTCAATAAGAATACCTCTTTACACCTTAAGGTGTTTTGTGATTAGAGAGACCGTGGGGTAATTTAGTCCGTTGGGTCATATGAAATGATTGAAATCTTCTCAGCCTCCCCAAAATATGCTAAGTATGAAATCTGAGCAAGCTCTAGTACTTTGAGCTAGAAAAATGCTTCCTCGAGCAAGATATCCAATCCGAGGATATACCTCAATAAATCTTCTATGTGTCAAGTTCGAGTAAACTACACTACGTCGGGTAAGGTTAGTTCTTGTATCTAGCATGGTTTACTACTAAGCAACACTTGATACAACTTTGCTTAAAGTAAGTTCATGACTAATGTAGTGGGTCGAGCAAGGTATTCAATAAAGGAGAATCTCAAGTAGTATGCTAGAAGGGAGTTTGTGGAAGTTTACTAAGTGTTAATTCCAGCATGATTTCGAGCATATCTACAGTACACGAATATACTTAGAATGTTCAAATAAACCTAAGTGAATGCTTAAGAGATTCGAACTAGAACTTGTTTGCTCGTAGTAGCATATCCTGGCAAATTTTGGTGTGCTTGTGAAGATTAAGCTTGCTTGAGAGGAACATTTGAACTGTTCAAATATTCTAAGTACTGGTTTGCTCGAAGTAATGTCCCGAGCACACTCGAAGATTACAAGGTCTTATGAGCCCCACTTGTATTGAAGAACCATGCTCGAAGACCTGTTTACAGCTGTATTTTATTTTATCATGTTTGCATTAGTTAATGATTAGTGTCTCTAGAAGGAATGCCAGGTGGGCTTATAAGTAGAATGTTTAGGTCAAATTGATGGGACACCTTTTTCAGACAATCTTACCTACCTAAAAACTTTATTGAGAGACGGCATTCCTTCAAACCCTAATATTTCTATTATAACTCATTGATTTCTCTTGTTAATGATATAGAAATCTTTTGAGTTTAATTTGATCTTCTGTTCTTTCCTATTTTAGCAACTTACTATTTGTAGTTGATTCGCTGGCTACATTTAGGAGTCTTCGTATTTTCTGTTTCATGTTTGTTCTTGTCTGATTTGGTGTCTACCATGAAGTAAATGATCCTGACAAGTGACTTCATAGCATGGTTTAGCTATTCAAGACTAATTGAGCTGCTAACATAGTGTTTTGACTTTAGATCTATGAAATTTGAGCTGAATTTTAGATAATTGAAGATGATGGCGTTAGCTGAATATTGTCTCATTGAAGAGTGATGTCACCTTAGTTGTTTTCGTTATTTTTTCTTCAGGTATGCAAAGTTTGAGGTTTAAAAGTTTTTTGATCTTTGATCTACACTATGTTTAATTATTGTTTAGTCTAGATCTTGCTTTAAATCCATTTGATATATCTGTTTGGCTCAGATCTAACCTTTTCGGGTCAGATCTACAAGTTTTAAGACATATTCCTTTAATATTTTAATGTTTCAGTAATTTTTAGTTAAATTTCTGTTCAAATTAAAACTCAAAAATTTATGTTCAAACAAAAATTGATTTATATCAAGAGCTATCTAATAACAAAATTTTGAGATCAATTGGACAGCCAAATTTCATCAAATAGAAAGTTATGTTTGAGGCATCAGTTAACTATAATGATCTTGATGCCTGTCTATCAATCTAAGAGGGTCATACACCTATAACTGGTTAGAATTCAAATCAAGCATCTAAAAGAACCATGAGTAGTAGAGATAAAAAAGCCCATTCAATGTTAAAGTTGGGTTTTTCATGTGATATTTTGACAAGTGTTTAGAATCAAACTTCTGCAAAAGCCATGCATGATGCAGTAATTGATATGTTTGAGGGAAATGTTGAGTTGATAGAAATAAAGAAAGATAGGTTGAAGCAACAATGAGCAACTTGAGTACAAGACCCCAACAACAAATTCTAGTCATAGAAGAAACTTCTGAATTTGTAGAATCACCAAGAATGTTTCCTGTTGCATCTGCTCCTTGCTCAAGTTAATCTAATCAGCCAAGATTAAATGTGCAATTAATTGAGGATGTTGATACAACATCAATTGCAAGTGGTCATGCACCATCAATTTCAAGTCCCACACCAAATAGCAGTGAATATCAAGAACTTTTTCCATCTTCACAAAATCCTGTAATGCATTTGCTGTCAAGAATTTGTTTTATACCAGTGTAATTCAAGAAGATTTGGAACAAATTGATTGTGATAATCTTGATGACATGGACATCAAATGGCAAGCTGCAATGCTGACTAAGAACAAAGAGGTTTATAACAAGACTAGCAGGTCAAGTTTTGCTGGTCCTAATGATAGGATTGGATTTGATAAGTTAGAGGCCATTTGTTTCAATTGTTAGCAACCACGTCATTTTGCAAGAGAATGTAGTATACCAAAACATGCATAAGTTAATCAACAACAATTCTACCAAAACCAAAACCAAAACCAAACCAACTACAATGTTTAAAGAAATCAGTTTCATCACCAAAACCAAAACCAATAACCTCAAAACAGACAGAATCTAAACAACTGCCAAAAACCACAAAATCAACAAATACTTCAACTTAAAAATGACCAAGAAGCCAGAACAACAATCAAGATCCTCCTAACCAGAAACAACAAAGAAACAATCAAGTTCATCCAATTGCCAATAGCCAACTTCAAAGAAACCAAGGCAATGTTGCAGTTAGTCATGAACCTCAAGATGGAGATTTTGATAGGAGTAACCATGCAGAAGCCATCGCAAGGGCAAATGTGGAACTTATGGCGGATATTAAAATTGAAGCAGAATCCTCATCATCAAAGGTACTTTCTGAATCTTCATATTTTGATTGTTATTAACTATTGATGAATTGAAGAAAGAAATTGGGAATTTGCAAGCTGAGATTGGCAAGAAAAATAGAATTATCTATGTGTTTGAAGAAACTGAAAAGACTTATGAACAACAGAAAAAGGGTTCAAAAGAAGATTGTATTGAAAGTTTTAGAGTTGAATCTAGATACCGAGTGGAGATTGAAGAGCTTAAGAAGACGTATACAGATGAAAAGCTGAAGTGCACTAAGCTTCAAGTTGAAGTAAACTTTCGAAAAAGTCTGGTGACAGCTGGTAACATTATTGGTAAGTTGGAAAAGGTGAAACCAGAAGACAAATACAAGTGTGTTACACCTTCTTTTAATGACAATTATTCATTAAATATTGATAAAGAGAAGAAGGAAGCATAGCTAAGTCAATTTAAGACTTTGTTTAAGAAAAGAAAGAGTTTGTCAAGAATTATGGCAATGTTATTGTGATTGAAGAAGGAGCATTTGTGCTATCAGAAACAAGCTTCAGTAAACTAAATCTGATTTCTCAAAAGATAAAGAGTCAAAATGTGATACAAAATCAAGTGATGTTGCAAAAAGTACATCAACTGAAGATAGCAACCACTGTTCCAGCTGTTGTAGTTGCAAATGTTCACACAAAAGTGAGAAGAGCTCAAAATAGAAAGTTTTAAGTCAAAATATAAAAAAAATCACCTGTTTCGGACACTAAGAACAAGACAACAAGTCAACCATCAAAGAAAGATCAAGATTATCCACAAACCTATCATGTTTTTTCCAATCATGAAGTTTTTGATATTTGTGGTGATCCTCAGTACTAGCCAAAGAGAGACACACCAAGTTTAAGCTGGTATGTAAAAAAGCAGTGGGAAGCAAAAGCAACCTCAGAAAATTAATTTTAAGAAATGGAGTATTTCACAACAAGTATAGAAGGTTGATATCTTTGCACCTATTCAAGTAGACGTCAACAAGTTCTTTACTCATCAAAAGACTATTAGGGAAAAGATTCCTAGACCAAGGGATATATTTAAAAGGGAAATTCAAATGAAGATGTTGAATTCTATGGAAAGATTTGGTGTAAATTCTGTGATGTCTATGGACATCATACTAATTCTTATTTCAACAAGAATGAACCAAAACCAATTGACATGCTAGATTCCAAAAAATTTGGTCAGCACTTTGGGCTAAACAAAAAAAAAGTACAATAATTATCTGTCTAAAAGTAAAGAAGTGGTAAATAAAGAAATAAAAAGGATATAAATAAGTATGGTGATGTGTCAATGATTGAAAAGGTAAATGTTGAGAAAGGCAAGGCTTCAGTCATATCACCACTGACTGATAAAATTAAAAATTCAAAAGTTGGGTAGCCTAAGAAGTTAGAAACTCCTAAATTCGAGAAGAATTACAATTCAAATTTAGTCAAGAGGAAGAGTATTTCAAGATTAATTGGAGATGAAAAGTATTAGCTTGTTTGTGGAAAAGAACCTATAGGTTTTTCTTGGGTTAAGAAGACTAAATCTCCGAAGATTTTAAAGAAAAGAGAAGATATGACTCTTGAAGAGAGGATGGATGCTATAGTGAATGATAATAGTATTCCTGAATCTGCTTCTGATATTGTTAAGAGATTTGAGAGTGATGGATCAAGTGGTATAGTGTTTGAAGATGTTGATCTGAAGGATTCAGTAATCCTTTCCTTAGAGAGACACGTCTAGAGCTTGTGTTTCTCTTCCTCACTAATCTTATTTTCCTTTTGTGCAGGAACAACCCAGAAAAGTTGAAGCCATTTGGTATATGGGCAGTGGATGTTCCTGACATATGACTTGTGATAAGAGATCACTTGTCAATTATGAAGAAAAGTATGAAGGCCCAGTTGCCTTTGGAAGAGAGGTAAATGGTGCAAAGAAAGTTGGAAAATGGATTCTAACAAATGGCAAGGTGTCATTTGAAAATGTCTATTATGTCGCCGGACTTCAGTACAACTTATTGAGTATTTCACAAGTTTGTAACAGAGATTACAAAATGGGAGTTGATGACCCTCGTTGTTTCATTCTTAAACAAGAGTTTATGATACCTCTAGATATGAAAATGATGATGGCTCCAAGAAATGGCAATTTATATGAATTAACAATGATGGATGCTATTTCGAGGGTGGTACTTCTTTTGTTTCCATAGCAATAGAAAATGAGTCAAGACTATGGCATATGAAATAGTGTCATGTAAATTTGAAGAACATGAACAGACTAGTTAAGGATGAACATGTAATTGGTTTACCTACTAGATATTTCAAGATAGATGGCAAATGTTCCTCATGCATGAGAGGGAAGCAACACAAATCGTCACACAAGACTAAGCTTTTAAACTCCATTGATCAAGTGCTTGAGATGCTTCATATGGATCTCTTTAGTCTTGTAAGTGTTTGAAGCATTGACAAAAGGCTTTATTGTCTTGTTATTAATGATGACTATTCAAGATTCAAATGGGTCTATTTTCTTGCTACAAGTAATGAGATTGTTGAGTTGATAAAGGGGAATGTAACAAGGATTGAAAACCAACCGGATAAGAGAGTAAAGGTAATGAGAAGTGATAATGGCACTGAGTTCAGGAATGGAGTGATGTTTGATTTCTATAACGAAAAAGGTATTTTACAACAGTTTAGTGCTCCTAGAACTTCAAATCAAAATGGTGTTGCAGAAAGAAGAAATAGAATTTTAATTGAAGCAGCAAGTACCATGATCGCTAATGCCAATCAAACTGTCTCTTTCTAGGCTGAAGCTATCAGTATAGCTAGTTATGTTCAAAATAGGGTACTCCTCCACAAAAGCCACAACAAAACTCCTTATGAGATTTTGATTAAAAGAAAGCCCTTCAATTTCTTGAAACCATTTGGTTGCAGATGCTCCTTATTGAACACCGAAGACTATTTGAACAAATTTCAAGCTAAGTCTCTTAGAGAGGCACTGGTGATAATGTATAAGAACTCGAGAACTCAAGTTAGAGAACTCAAAAGAGATTAGAGAGAATATATAAGGAAGAAGTTTTATTTTTTTCAAGGGATGGTTTACAAGTGAGGGGAGGCCTTCCTTTTATAGGGAAGGAAAAGCTAACCGAACTTATAAAAAGACATCAGGCCCATACTTATGGGATATGACCCATATCTATGAAATAAGGCCCAAACATATGGACTAATCTTACCAAACCACTTTAAGAGTGATTAGACTTAAAAGAAACATTTAATACTATAGGAAAGACAAAATTAAGACAATATTATACAAGACACACAATTTTTAGTAACTTCTTCCGGAGAATAAGGCTTGAACCATTACTTTTCAATTGAATTCTTAGTGCGAGGTCTTGGTGCGTGATAAGAGATTTTTTGCCTAAAGTTTTTCCATAATTTCTTTTGGAGGGGTCCAAAAATTTACCGAAACTTGAGGGGAAATGTCTTCATGCACTTCTATGTCTTTTGGATTACTTGGTATTTCATTCAAATCTATTATCCAACAATCACCTTCTTTTTTATTTCAGATTCACTTAAAATTTTTTGCTTTAAAGTTGTCGTTGATGGATTTTTCCCATTCTTTTTACGCATGAAGGTTTGCTAGCCATAAATCATCTCCTTTCAATATAGAATCATTTAACTTCGCAGGGTTGACATTATTTGTTATTGCTATTTCCTTTTGAATTTGCAGCCAGGATTCATAAAAATTAGCATTAAAAACCAACTTGCTAGATTTAGATATGACCAAGAGTGGATAAACGTGGCAGGAGTTCTGTAGACTCTTATCTGGCCTGTTCTTGAGATGTGCCATTGCAAGGATTGCGGGGAAGATTTGTTGGTGTTAAGCGTTTTTGGAATATTGTTATTTATAGGCCTTCAGCCTTGACATGAAATCCATATTATTCTCTTATTTGATATGATTAATACTGAAAGAATATTGCGTAAACCAGTTGGCCCATCGTAGTAACTATACTTTTGGATAGCTTCTTTCTTGAACTGTGGCATTTTTGGAAAGGATGACATATCCATTTTAATAAAAATGTTGTGACCGATAAGGTGGAGCTGGGATTTCTTGATTCCTCTTTGGACCGCTGCCCAATACTCGTTACTAGAGTCAGTCTGAAGGATTCTTTTGGTAGTTGGCGTGAGAATCTTTAAAGGTGGCATCACATTAGCTACTTTCTTTATTTCTTTTACACCATTGTTAGCTTGTAAGAACATTGTGGTGGACTCTTTTTTAACATGGGGAACAAGTGTATAGTTTGGCTTGATAGCTTTTCCAGAGTTCAGCCATATAATTAACCAAACCAAGAAATTGCTTAATTTCTTTTTGTGACGTCAGCTTGTATGGAAAATACTTGAGTTCTTGAGCAATGTGTGGTTGTTGTTGGAATTTTCCATCAGCAATTTGCATTCCAAGAAACTCATTTTCTTTGACACCGATCTTCATTTTTGCTTCATAGTAGTTGTCAATGGCCTTTTCTCATTCTTTTACGAAGGAATTGTTTGCTGGCCATAAATTTTTCCTTTCAAGACAGAAGCATTTAACTTTGCAGAATTGACATTATTTGTTGTTGCCATTTCATTTTGAATTTACAGCCATGCTTCATAAAAATTAGCTTTAAAAAACAAACTTTCTGAATTTTGATATTAACAAGAGTGGATAAACGTGGAAGGGGTTCTGTAGACTCTTATCTGGCTTGTTCGTGGGCATTGGTCGGGTTTTTTGAAATGGGCTATTAGGTACTTATTTGTTGAGGAACTTATCAACTATATTGATTTTTCAATAGGGACAAACCACTAACATTTCTAGAATTTTTGGTTTTCTGGTACGCAGCTAGCTTCGAGGTGTTGAAAGTGACAGCAATAGTGAATGTTTCAAATTGGCACCAAAAAAGAAAACATAATATTCCTTTCGATAAGATAAAATAGCAGCATTACCTATATGAAAAGCATGAAGGAAAATCAGCGTGAAATTTCTCTCCCTTTGAAAAATGTTCATATTTTTTTAAACGATCGTCATCAAAATCTTATAGTTGAGGCGGGATAGATCTACCAGGTTATGGTTATTAATAATTTTGATGACCTCATTTGAAAGTTGTGTTGGCTTGGTGTTTGACGATTGGCCTAGAGATTTGGAGGTTATGAGATGTGCCATTGCTAGGACTGTGGGTAAGATTTGTTGGTGTCGAGCCATGTTGGACTCTTAGTATATATAGGGCTTGGGCCTTGACAAGAAATCCTCAAGGATATTATTCTTTCCTTTGATATGATTAACTGTGAAAGAATATTGTGAGAACCAGTTGGCCCATCGTAGCAACTGTGCTTCTGGAAGGGTTTTTTTTTTTTAACTGTAGCATTGTTTGAAAGGATGACATGTCCAGTTAATTAAAAAAAAAAGTTGTGACTGATAAGGTGGAACTGGAGTTTCTCGATTATGCTTTTGACTGCCAAGATTTCATTCTACGTGGAGTGATAATGCTTTTTTGACATATTAAGCGTGCCGTTCTTGTATCCACATAGTGACCTGATACTTTTGTCATCTTCTGCGATTAGGACTACCGCCCAATACTCATCACTAGCGTCAATCTAAAGGATTCTTTTGTCAGTTGGCATGGGAATATTTAAAGGTGGAATCACATCAGCTAGTTTCTTTATTTGTTTTAGCCTATGTAGCTTGTGAGACCACTATGGTGGACTCTTTTTTAACATGGGGAATGGGTGTATAGTATGGCTTGGCCGCTTTGGTAGAGATTCAGCCATATAATTAACTAAACCAAGAAATTGCTTAATTTCTTTTTGTGACGTAGCTTGTCTGGAAAACGCTTGAGTTCTTGAGAAATGTGTGGTTGGTGTTGGAATTTTCCATTAGCAATTTGCATTCCAAGAAAATCAATTTCTTTGACACCATTCTCCGTTTTCTTTTCTGACAACATTATCCCATACTGTTGGGCTATCAAATGGAACTTTTTGAGTAGCTCTATATGGTTTTATTCATCTTTGGAGAACAACACTATATCATTAATTTAGACCAAGGTGGTCAAATATTGTAACCATTGCTTTTTGAAATGTTGACGGTGTAATTTTTAATCCGAATGGCATTACGTTCCACTAGTGATGATCTGGAAAAGAAAAAGGCTATCTTCGGCCTATCTTCTGGTTTTATTCCAAGTTGCCAGAAACCGGCTTTGAGATCAAACTTTAATAATACTTTTGCTTCAACAAAGACCGGAACATGAACTTTTGTGTGGTAGCAATTATTTATCATTAGCTAAGAAATGATTTACAGTTTGATAATTGATAACCAATCTTAGTTTTCCATGAACTTGTTCACTTATTTTGTTAACATAGAAGCAATCAAGAAATCATACATTGTTTTTTGCATCACAAAGCGAGTGGTGGTTTGTTAGCCCGATGGTGTAAATACGTTATACGAGCCAAGATCTTGTCGCAATTGGATACATCAATCGTATACAAGATGATAAACAACGATGATCGAGCCGAATGATTACTTTATTGATAACGTTAATTATTTATACATTAATACAGTTAAGCTCGATTCTAGAGAGAATCAGGCAACATAACGTTACTTGAGGAATAAATAAGCACATATCTATACATACATTACTAGGGAAGACCTATTTATAGGCATTCTGTCATCTTTAAACACATCTAACGAATGAGGCCTCTCATTCGTTAGACAAACCTAACGAATGAGGCTTCCATAGCGAATGGTCTCTCATTCGCTAACAGCCTTAGCATATAGGCATTACTTTAACGAATGACAATTCATTCGTTACACTGTAGTAACAAATGATCTATCTAACTTAACGAATGAGCAACTTAGTCTAACAAATGGACTCAATTCGCTATACAAGCCATAGCAGATGAGCCATATTACAATCAATCTAATGACTAAACTACCGCTAGCCTATTCAATCAGCTACGGACAACAAATCATGCATTAATAGAAAACATGTTAGTGCGCGGTTTTGCGTCTCGGTCTTTGTTAATGTATTTTGGTTAATAGTTAAAGTATTAAGGGTATTTTGGTAATTTACATGACGCATTCGTTAATGTAAAGACACATTTGTTATAGTATTTAATAACGAACGTGTCTCCACGTGTTGTTAGCTTTCATTCATTAGAGGATGTAAACGAGTGAACATAACATATATGTTCATTCGCTATATTAAGCGAATGGACTTAATATATTGCTAACAAATGAGACTCATTCGTTGTGTCATGCATAACGAATGAGGCTCATATTCTATATATAGCTTGTATATTATCAAGATCAATAACAGTTCCTATTTTATCAAACACATCTCGTTACTCTGCCCAAACTATCTCTCAACACACAGCTAATGTTATTCATCGATACCTAAACGTATTTCATTTCACAAGACTAGATCCGTAATGTATTAACTCGTGATCAATCTTATTATGTTCTCTCAAAGGGTATCAGAGCCATATGTCTGATTGAACATGTTTAGGATTGTTACTTGATTCAATTCATCACTTATTTGAATCGTAATTGTATTTATATTAAACGTAGACTGTTTGTACTGAAAATTGATCAATTAGGTACTGTAAAAATGATAAACACTGCTAAATTAATTATAGGATTGTTTAAGATGTTTAGTTGATCATTTATACAAGTTTAAATGAATTGATTTTGACTAATTCAGTATAATCAATTTTCGCGGGAAAGTTTAACGTATTTGACTGTGCTTGAGTCAAATTGGACTTGAATTGATGAGTTGAATGTGTTCGAATTGGTTCGGATTTGTGCGGATTTTGTTTGCGAGTGGTTTGAAAGAGATTTGAGTTGATTTGGTTTAGTTTTTGGTTAAGTTTGGATTATTTAGATTTGTTTGGAATAGGTTTGAATCTGGAAAATTTTGAACATGATGAATTAACATTCGTTGTTTCTTGAGGCCATTCGTTAGTTTCAAACTCATTCGTTTGACGGTTGTAACCGCTTCGGACAGCTGTCTAACTACCCATTCGTTGTCAAATACTCATTCATGCTACTGTAGACTCATTCGCTATACTATTCACTCATTCGTGTCAGACTTATTCATTTACTCATTCGTTACTCAAACTCACAAATTCGTTACCCAAAATACACACATTCGTTCACTCTTTCGTTACACACATTCATTGCTCATTTTCCGTCTATTCATATGGTTAAACAGTACTACATTCATTTTAAAGTATCTAATCTAACTAATCTATTAAAACCAAACCAATTTGTCCACTTGTCCTCCTTCTAGGTTGTCCACCTAATCTTCCATGTCATCCACCTTTCATACTTCTAATTTCCACATAATTAAGCATTTAATTTTAATCATAATACTAATCACAAACACACGCGAACTGTTTATATTTTCTAACCCGATTATCATTTTAGTACATCCGTTCTAACTCGTTGTTTGTTATCAACCTCTCAACCCTAATTTGTTTCTCTGGCCAATTGACGCACAACAACGATGACCGTCTTCTCCAATCCGTCCGTATTCAATCTATTATTTAAATCGTCTCCATCTTCAATCTGTTCATCTTTTCCATCAAATATGTGTTAGTAGGTATGTTAATTTTACAGTTTTCCAATTTTCTTGAATTCCCTGTTAGTTATTTCATATCTGTGTAAATTCTTTATTTCATATCTAGTTATTTCATAAAGTTGATTCAATAATTATTTTTTTCATCGATAGTGTTTCTATAAATTTTAAATTTTCAAAATCAAACCTATTCTTTGACTAGAATTGAAATATTTTAGGAATTGTCTATAATTATGAAATTCAAATGCCATTCAAGTATATTTCAAAATTCAAATATTTTGTAATTTTTGTTACTTTTAAAAATTAAGCTCCTAATTTGTTAGATATTTGGTATAATATTTGGAATAATATATGATTTGTTAACTATGATTCATTTTGCAGATTTATTTATAATTAAATTATAGATATTAAATGTTACTCCTACGATAATAACAATAGTGAAACTTAATTTGATATGAATTTTTGTTAATATCAAACCTATAGTTTAACTATAGTGGTTTGTATTAAAATTTATGTATATAAGTTTTTTAAAGCACAATTTTAGCAAGTCATAATCAGTAAATATATGATTACGTATATTCATTTTCATATTTTATTATTAAATATTCAGATTTATGAATTTCAAATATATAGTTTGACTTGAAATTCATTATAGCTGGAATTATCTATAATTAGGATGTTTCCATTTTATGCGTGTGTAATATTTGGTAGTTCCAAAAGTTAAGCTCCGGATTATGATAGGAAATTTATGTATTGTATTTAAAGGTGGTATAGTTATAGGTTCTATATTGACGCATATTGAAATTGATTATTGTATTTATGATTTAGTTCAAAATGTTACTAAAAATTCGAGGTTTAACTAAAATAAGCATCTCCATATGTACTATATAACATCCACTCATAGATGCATTCCCCACATTCATTTCAATCTTCCGCCTTTGAACCTTATACAGTGTAAGTTCTTTATCCCTTATTTATAAATTTTATATTCAAACGTAGTTATTTCACTAAAGTCTTTTATCATTTTATTTAAAACAGCTTACATTTTATGTTCAAAGATTTATAATGTTGAATGAAATTGATGTTATCAAAACATCTCCATCCACAGTTAGGTTAGAGTTTTGGGAATATGGACCATAAAGGTTAACAAACACGCCAACAAGGACTTCTTGATGGAGATGGTCCTCATGGATCAATCTGTAAGTTTTTAATTATTTTATATTTTCCTTTCTCTATAATAATCACTACACTTTTCTTTAATTATTTGCATTTGTTGTTTCTGATCATTATATTATTGTTTCATGACAGGAGAATCGAATGCAAGCTACATTAATTATTTTTTGATCATTATATTCTTATATTCTTATTTACATAATATTTATTTTTTCCTACTTCAGTTGATGTGTATGAGAGAATACATTTTGGATGTAGAATTCATTAGATGATTAAGTTTTAATTAATATGCTTTTTTTACCCATGGTATAAAGTATTAAAATATTTTAACTTTTCATTCATCACTATCAATCTTTGTATGTTTTTATATTTGAATTAAAATAACAATGTAATGTGTTTTAATTTATGTAAAATTATTCTTTTTTATAATATAACATTTGCATTTGATTCAATTTAAAATATATGTGTGTGATGTTTTAAATATTTTCCACCAGTTTGTAACACGGGCACTATCCTAGTTTCTCATTAATCAATTTCACTATTTGTCATTATCGTCAATTTTCAATCTTGACAATTTTAACCCTGAAACTTTCAAACATGGCAAATTTCTATGCTTTTGCTTCTCAAAATGCCCTAATGCAACAGATGCTGAACTATGTTGCAAAGATTGGGTCTCACACTAAATGCCCGAGGCTCATGAATCTGTGTGATTTTCCTAAATGGGAACCGTGATTCAAAGCAGATTTGGGAGTGGTTCATCTGGAATGTATGCAAAGTCTAGAAACCGTGAATCAATAATTGATGATTGCTGATGATACCACTGATTTCAGAGAGAGAATTTATTAACATGTCGGTTGAGGAAAAGAAAGCCTACGAGATTGAAACAAAAGGCTTGTTCGAAATTGACGATAGCATTACCAGAGCACGTTTTCAATTAGATGATCCACATTAAGATCCGTGCTTAGTTGTTTCTTCATCTAAGAATGAGAAACATGGGTAACAATAAGGAAAGAAAGAAACCTATGCTGAAATTTCAGTTTTGAAAATTTTGTCTCTTGAAAGGGGAAACAATCAGTGAACTATTGACAAGATTTCGTCATTTAATTGCGAAATGACAAACTTTTCTATGCTTCCTGATGATGTTGACCAGATTGATACTTTGAAGAATGCATTACCTTCTTTTTATTCCACTTATCTATTAGTGCTAAAAGAAAATGGATTTTTCAAAAATGAACGTCTTACTTCAGTGGAGTTTGTACAGAAGCAAGAGAAGAGAGAAATTTATTTGAAATGCCAAAATTCTTTAAAAACAAATCAAGATCCTACTCTATATGGAGGAACACTTCCTATGAATAGCACATCTTCTCCAATCACTGCTTTCTACTCTCAAACCAATCAAGAGATTCCTTAAGGGGTTGAGGATAATCCTAATGTATCATTTATGTATCTGGATCTGGTAATTCTTCTGGTACAATTCCTCAAACTTCACAACCACCTAATGTGAATATGAAGGAGGCTGAACAACAATTTGCCTTCGTAAGTGCTTTCATGACAATATACAAGCAATTGGTGGGTAGAAAGAAAGCTACAAGTGATTTAACTTATGAGGATTATGATCAGATCGATCCAAACGATCTTGAATTGATGGATCTAAAATAGAGTATAGATATGATTGTGAGGAAGGTTAAGAGGTTTATGTTAAGGAATGGTAAAGATCTGCCAGCAATGAACAAAAGAATTGGCTTTACAAATTGAAGTCAAATGTTATAATTACCAAGAATTTGGTCACTTTGCCAAAGAATGTGACAAACCGAAAAAGGAATACTCTTCTAGGTTAAACTTTCCAGATAGAAGCTCCAACATGAAATATAACCAACTTTAAATCTAAAGAGAAATCAAAAGAAGTTGAATTAGCTAAACCTGCTGGGTCACAAGCTTTGATTGCTCAAGAAGGAATTGACTGGTCTCAATGGTTGTTGGGTAATGTTCCGACTAAGGAAAATCAAGCAAATTTGGGAATGTTTGTACAAGCTGATAAATTTGAAGATGCAAGGGGTGATAATCTTATGGATGAGAGTGAGGATTCAGAAACTGAATAAGAAGATTCAAGCGTGGAGCATCCAGAAACCTTTGCATGTATGGCAAAGATCACCGGCGGATCTAGACATCAATTTCAGGGGTAACGTTAAAAAATTTTTTTACCGTATTTCACACAATGTAAACCAGGGTCGTCTCCGAGGAATCGTGAAAATTTTTTAGGCCAGAGGCAAAAAAATTGGCCCTTAAATTAGTTGAGTAATTGGGTTTAAACATTAAAAATACAAATTTTTTAATATATATATATATATAATAAAAAATAAAAATTCAAACCTATCAGGGTGTCGGGCCAAAATCGGTCGACCACACGCCCTGCCTCGTAGCCACCTTTGATGTTAACAGAAATAAAATAGAAACACGATAATAAATAAATTTAAACACATATGGTGCAAATTTCTCCTATTCGGTTTTTGAAATCTTGAAATCGAGACGTTACATCCTCTTCTTTTACTTTAACAAATGTTTCTCTTTCGACCGCACAAACTAAAGCATTATTTAAATACCCATCACCCATTCGATTGCACAAATTTGTCTTGATAAGCTTCATTTTAGAAAAACATCTTTCAACAGTGCAGTTGCAACCGGTAAAACTAACGCTAGTTTCAATATTCGATAAATCAAAGGAAAAGTGGTGTGTTTTCCCGTTTCCACCATTACACAAGCAAGGCCACACATTACACTTATTTTTGCAAATTTATCATCTTCCTTTAAATGTGATAAAAGGTCGTAAGATCATCACCCGAAATACACAATCTTTCTTCATTACTAAAATCATTCAGACGTATCTCATAAAATGACACTATCTTAGATATATCAAACATAGAAAATGAATTTCAAGGATTTAAACTAGACATATTTTCTAACAAACTAGTTGAGATCTCACTAAATCTATTTTTATGTTTTTAAATTTGCATATCCAAAACCATATTAAAAACTTCACCCTCAAAATGGTGTCGAGTGGTGGTGTTTGGTGCAACGCTGTTTGATGTCTAGCTAGTTTCCAATTTCCAAACTAATGTGCTCTAAAATATATATAATTTCTAATAATATTTCCTACACCTTTAATTACTTTTAAGCTAGTTTTTTGTTAAATGTTATTCTCAAGTAGCTCAGATTTGAATATAAAGGGTTTCAAGTGAAAATGAGCTAAAACTAAACATTGAAACCAACCAACGAGTAAACATTCAAACACATTTATATACTATTAGTATTATGTGTTAGTGTTATTAATGTTTAGTTTATGATTAAAAAAAACTAATTTTTAATGTAAGAAAAGGAAATGTTAATATTTAATATTATATAATCTTACATTTTAAATATATGAACTCAAATTGCAAATCTTTGTTTACAGTATGGATTAATGGGCCGTTCAAAAGCAAGAGCTCGTCAATTTATTTGGGCTGGAATATTTTAAACTTTAGCCAAAAGAAACAAAGTAGGTCACGAGATATGATGATTATTTCTTGAAGGATATAAAAGATAGAAGAGTAGACAGCAACCGCAAGAGAATATATATATATATATATATATATATAGAGAGAGAGAGAGAGAGAGAGAGAGAAAGAGAGAGAGTTAGGTTAAAATAAAAACCCACTTAAGTTGTGAAAACTCTAGAAAGTCATTCTCAACCACATGTTTTTAATTAAAGTTTAAATCTTGTGGTCCACAATTAAAGTTAATAAAAAATGTAAACATGTATATAACATTTTCTCTCTCCTAAAAACATATATAAAAATTAGTAAAAAAATGTTAAAAAATAGCAAAAAAATGTTTTTTTTGATTTTTCGATATTTTGTATTAAATGTAACAATATATATTACGTGTGTAACAAAAAAAACGATGTTACATAGGCTTTTCACGGGTTTCCACAACTTAAGTGAGTTATATTTATGTTTACATTTTTTATTCACTTTAATTGTGGATCACATGATTTAAACTTTAATTAAAAATATGTAGTTGAGAATGGGTTTCTACAGTTTTCACAACTCAAGTGGGTTTTCATTTTATACTTAGCCTATATATATATATATATATATATATATATATATATATATATATATATATTGGTCTACGTCTACTGTGGTCAAATGAAAAGGTGGGACAATATTTGGTGGTCTAGCAGTAGTAGGTCAAAAGGAAAAACTTTTGTTCTTTGGCGGCGAAGGCGAAGGAAGAAAACAGAAGCAGAGTATTTATCTCATTCAGCCATTTGGGTAATTTTACTCATTGTGTTTTTATTGCTCTAGAAATTTTGAACATGCCAAATATTTATGAGTTTAATCGTTGTTTGGTTTCTATGATCATCAGCTAAATCTTTTGAACTACCTAGATTGAAATGAATATTGATTTTATTTGACGGCTTATTTAGTTTTGACTTGTTACACGACATGATTATTATTGAAAGACTTTATTTAATTTGATCTTGGATGTATTAATTATTGTTTTATATAATTTTGCATGTGATTCCCCTTATTTCCTTGATTGATTGATTTGTGTCGTTCGGTTAGGGTTATTCGGTTAGGTCATCGACTTGGTGTTTTTGATCTATTTGTGGTTAGCGCGACCATAGGAATCTTTTATGCAATTAATTATTAAAATTCAATAGGTTCACCTTCCTTGAGACCGAGAGGTAATAGGGAGTCGGTTTGTCTCGTTTCTTTATTCGGCCAGGTTAGAATTGCGCGAGAACGAGTTTTGGCTTTGTCTGGTTAAGATTTGCGTGCAAATAAGTGTCCTAGATCAAGTTAAATATTGTTACCCCTTTATCCCTAGAGTTGCTAGTACCAATTTTTAGCGGGTTTTGTGTCGTTGAGTCCGAGAAGAGATGCGTCATTAGGGTACCTTAGTAATCTTTATCCCGGTAGGTTAATTCAATATTCTTAGATTCGTGAGGGTTAGTTGGTGAGACCGAGAGGTGATCTAGCGAACTTTATTAAGCCTTCGTTGATTTATTTATTTTTAAGATCTCGGTGTCGTGTGATTAGTTCATTCTATTAGCCGCTGAACTGTCAATAGGATTCTTGCCTAGGTAGTCGTTTCTCCATATTCGTTAAAAGTTCGTTAGTGCCGTTAATTTTTCCCGTTAGTCTCGTTAAGTTAAGTAAGTTAGTTAAATTTGTTTAAATTAATTTAAATAAAATAATAATAAAAAAAAGTTAAGTATTTTTTTAAGGTAGGACTTAGTTAGGGTTTAGTATCTGAGCCACCTCTAGTGTCCTTGAGTTCAATACCCGGACTTCCTTTCTCTTTGTTACACGCGACTGGTACACTTGCCGATTGTGTGAACTAGGTTAGGTTGTTTGGATTTTAAAGCTTAGTTGCGAATCGTGTTTATTATTTATATATATTTTTTTGCACATCACAAACAACGAGTATTATTTTTTTAAAATGGTTAATGAGTTTTAATGGGTTTGAGCTTTAAATTTTGGTTGGGTTTTTCTTTGGTTGAACTTTTAAATTGGTTGAGCTTTAAACAAACAGGGGTAATGTCATATTTTTCCAGGGGTAGCGAAATACAAAAACCTATCAAAAAATTAATTTTTTACACTATCGACGAAAAGTTGAGAGGTAGCGGAGGCTACCCCTGATGAAGGGCTAGGTCCGCCCCCGGCAAAGATAGATGAGGTTAGTTATAAACCTCCTAATTCTTATTCAACTAAAATGTAAGTGAATCTGCTGTTAATACACAAAGGTGTGCTCATTGTGATGAATATTAATCAAAACTTGATTCACTTCATCACCACAATGACCAACTTGATTGTGAGTTAACAATAATTCATGACAACTATCAACAAGAAGTTGAGATTGATGAGATATCAAAAAAAATATTAATGCTTTGTCAGATAGTAATCGCGATTTAAAAGCAGAGATGTCAGTCAAACTAATCATTAATGACAGTCAGTTCCAAGAAATTGAATAAAATTGGTGAATTCAGAGATTCCTCTTTTCTGCTAAACGAAATCATTGAGGTGAATAATAATCAACAGAGAAATGGTAAAACAGGCTTAGGGTTTGTTGAAATCCCTCCTCCTTTTCATAATGATTATACAAGTATTCAAGGCACAGGAGATCTTAAAAATATTGATCTAGATAGTCATCTTAATGTTGAGCCTCCTATGACTGAGACTAATACCATCAAAGAGGAAAAACCTAAAATTGTCAAAATTTCAGAATGTTTCACTAAAAAGGCAATTCTAGTAATTCAAATTCATTGTAAAGTTATTTCATCTGAAAATGACTATGATGATGGTTTAGTTGAAGAGGTTTTTGAGCCACATGTAGTTCACAAAGATAAAAATATTCCACGTGAAAATCATATTCTCTGTGAACCGCATGAAATTGAGAAAGAAGTTCATTGTTCAAAAGCTTCTGTGAATTCAAAGAAATCAGAAAAGCTTGTGACTTCTGATGCAGATTTGATGATATGACACCTGGCATTTTTAGGTTAACTTCGTTAACTAAACTCTGTTATCTTCGTTAACTCCGTTAGGAAACGCACATGCATGTCACGTGTCGCATGAGCATACACATGAGTTTGTCCGTGTACGTTAATGGTATAACATGAAATACATGCTACATGCTTCATGTTATGTGCATTATATACTTATTTATATATTATGCCGAAATAAAAACATTAAAAAATATGTACATGTCACATATCAATATTTATATAAAGCTATCATAAGCTGTTTAAGTATAATGAAAAGGAATTAATGTCACATAACGTTCATGAAAGACAAGTTATGACATGCTATGGTGTTAGTTATAGCCATGATAGGTTATAAGACCCTTGGATGCCATTTTCCCGTCACTTTCCCCCTCTCTTGGTCGTGATCAAGAATTCACACACACACACACAAAACTTTTTCTCTCAAGCATCACACATACATACATAATTTACATGAACTTTGGTGTTGTTGGATCAAGGAATTAGATGTTCTTGTGACTTAGTTGTGATCACTCGAGTAAGTAAATATGTTTTATGTTCACTGTTCTTGTAAAATTATAAATTGGGGTATGGGTTTTAGTATCCAAATGATGGTGAATCTATGTAACTACAAATTAAAATTGAAAGATTGAAGTGTTGATCTTGTTAAGCATTCTTATTGTTTTGTTTAGGGTTTGATATAAAAACCCTAAATGATCCAATAGTAATTTTTAATAAAGTTATAAAATATGGATTTTTATGATGTATGATGATTAGATGGTAAATTAATTCCATAGGCATGTTAGTAATGTGATTTACATGTGTTGTACATGAAATCAGTTTCTGGACAACTTTGTTCTTGATAATTGTTGATGCTATAAACTGATTTTAAATTGGTACTTGTGAGTGATACTTTATACTATAATATTTTACTCTGAGTCTAATTTTTAGAAAACTAAGAATCATTATTTTTGGAATTCGTTTAGATAGTTTTTATGATTTTACAAATTGACATGACAAGACTGTTACGGGAACTTGTAATCTGGTCTAGATTCCCTACCACATGAATTGTTTGGTAAAGGCTATTGGATTGATACCACTTCTTGAATATCATGGATTTGGTTAGGAATCAAACCCACTTGGTCTTGCATGATTTGGGTTAATAGAGACTTTTAGCCGAATTTATACTTTTTATCGCGCACTAAAATAGTTGCACATACCATGCTGCTTTGTTTGAATATTTATAATTTTTGAGTACATGCAAAATATGTAATAAAAATAGTTTTGGAAACCTAAGACATTTGGGTTGCTGTGGTAAATATTTCATAATTTAACTAAGTGATTTGATGGGAAAGAAAAATTAGTTTTGTTAGGTTGAATTATGTTGTGTGAATGCAGAATTGATATGTATGCTATATGATGAAATATTATGGTTATTTGTGCACTAAATGACTTGATGAATTTAGAGAACTTGTTTTGACACTTAGGAAATACTTTGACTAAATGTTTAGTCTTACTTAACATATTGAATTGTGGTAAACATTTGGACGTGCCATGAGTGATGCATGAAAAGTGAGTCGATGCATTGTTGTGTGATATTGTCTAGCACGCATATATATATATAACACTTATCAATTATAAGTTAACATATTTGGTTATAAGTCAACAACGAGTCGTCGGGTGAGCTCGTTCAACATACTTTGGTCAACAGTCAACAAAAGTTGGACCTTTTAGTCAAAGTCAATAAAAGTCAAAGTTTGGTCAAACATTATAAAAACAATGGGATTGTTTGGATACCAGGGGTTCTAGGAACCACTACATATTACTTGTGTACTTGTACACTTTAGGATACTCGTACCGGACTTCTCGCTTTGCAGTTGACTTTGTTTTAAGAATGTTTTCGAGGTGAGTTTCACGTCCCCTCTCTTTTATTTACTCCTTTTTAGGGGAGAAAACATGCATAAACATTTTGGATATTGTAAAACTATTTTATCTCATGGAAACTTTGTGCAATTACCAACTGAAAGTCCTCACACACATCGGACCGTTAACTAAAGTTATCTGGCGAGGCAATATTAAGTAGTACTATTGGGTTTGGCAAACCCCACTTGTGCTAAAACTCTACTTGAGGTCGGACAGGTGTACATTGGCTTAAACATATTGTCAAGTTCTCGTAAGGCTTGGCAGGAGGCACACAAACGAACACATGTCAGCTTCGTTCGTGATGGAACCCACAATATTGCATTATTAATTCTAGAGTAATTAACTAGTGATAAAACTTTGTTTACTTTATCAGCACATTTTGAAAATCGATGTTTAGATACAAACTTGTGAACTCACCAACCGTTGTGGTGACCATTTTTAGCATGTCTTTCTCAGGTCACTAAGGTGCACATCAGGATTTAGGATTGCATTGTGGTTGCATGGCTTTTTATCAAAGAACCAAGCTGGTTTTGGTTACATGAATTGTAGTGTCTAAGAAGTTAACTACGAACTAGTTATTTACAACTTTTATTTGTTTTACACCTCTGCAAACGTAACTTACACCAAAATTGTATTTCATATTAATGACTTTTATTAAATGAGATTTTTACTCTATTAAATGGTTGTTCAGTATGACACGCGGCTAGATCCTGATATGTCACAAGCCTCAAGGTAAAACCCCGTTAATCGAAAATTAAGGGTGTCACAGATGAGTTTTATTAATCCAAGTAAAACTGATAAGTAAAAAAGGGTTGGGTTTACAAACTGAAATGAGTAAATAAAGTATTAGACGAAAAAGATGTCCCTTAAGTTTAATTAAACCGGAATTGAATGAAAGTGTGTTTCAAGATAAGACATCAAATTTGAAAGAACTTGATGTTAAAGCCTTTGAGAAATCAAAAGCGATTAACAATTGACAAACAAGTGAAAAGTAATCAAGTTTGATAAAACCGAAAAAATTTGTGAAATCTTATGGATTAGATGCACATCTAAGTGTTACAAACTATTCCAATCTAGAGTTTTATAAAAACAAAATGACAAACAATATGGCAAGTTCAATATCTAATGTAAAGGTTGTAAATTTAGAACATGAGGTTTTCTATATACATGTTGCTTAACCACAAGTATTTGTGGGCATGAGATCGTGCTTCTCATGTTGTGAACGCAGACATGCTGCAAAACATTGCGGGTCTAAGGTAAAATTGCAAAGAAGCCCTTGATCAAAAAACAGGTTCTTTGGTTAAGTGAATCTTAAAACAACAACCTTCGTATCTCAATGTTGTGCGGGTTAATTTTGAAGATTTTAATGTATTTTACAAAAAGGTTGAGCTTGCTAAACCGATTTGTAAAAATGAAAATACTGGTGTGATTCGTGATGAATATCTAAAATGAAATTTAAAAGCACCATTGACTTATACTCGTGTTCATCAATTACACCAGCAAAACCTGAAACAAAACTTTAGGTGAAGTCAAGGTTCTAGTTGATGATCTTCCAACTTAGAAACATAATGTTAACTTATGTTGAAAGGAAACAAAGGTAGAGCCCAAGACTGAGGCCTGGGCTACCTTTTTGAACTAATCATCTACTTGATTGCGCAGAGTTCATCCAAGACCATTACAGGAGATAAATGGATCATGGGCAGTGGATGTTCTCATCATATTCATAAGAAGATTATTATTGCTGGTGGTTTGATTACAAAGGAGGTTATGCTACATTTGCTCACAATCAGGGTGGCTTGATTACAAAGGAAGGTGAAGTCTTGAATGGTAGGATTACCTTCGAGAAGGTAAAATATTGCGACAAGGTTGACCACAATCTGTTGAGTGTCTCACATATTTGTGATAAGAAGTATATGACCTTGTTCATTGATAAAGAATACGTTATTCTTATGTTGGGATTCGTAATTCTCGATCTCATGATATTTATGTACTTGACTTGGCTTCTAAAGTATCTTCTTCATCAACAGCCACGTGTTTTGTCTCAAAAGAAACTGAGAAAAACACAATCTTATTGCACAAGAGGATGGGTCATATCCACATCAGAAAAAAAACAATTTAACGGCAAATGATCGGGTGGATAGTGTCGCATTAAAATTTTCAAAATGACCAACCACTGTATTGCATGTAAGAAAGGAAAACATAATAAGAAGTCGCATCCATTAAGATAAACTCCATTCCCTCTCGAAAGTATACACATGGATTTTTTCGGTCATGTGAGTAGACAGAGTATTGCTGGAGATCTTTATTGTTTAGTCGTCACCGACGACTATTCACGATTCTCATTGGTGTTATTTATGAGTACAAAAGATCAAACACTGGATCTCATGCAAACTTTGATTACCAAGATCGAATCACTTTATAACGTCAAAGTGAGATAGATTCAAAGTGTAATGGCACATAATTCAAGAATAGCATGATGGAATTCTTCTGTATGAAAAGGGGTATTCATCACGATTATGGTGCCCCATACGTACAACACAGAACGGTGTTGCTGAGAGAAAGAATATGACCTTAGGTAACTGCGGTTCCTTCCCGTGAGCATGCGTCATCGAATCGGATGATGATGAGGGTGGCGTCGACATTCCTACAGGTAAGCCGTGTATGCGCGCGCGTATGAGTGAAAGTGGTAAGGAGATAAGATTACAAGACTACACAATCTATGCAGTGCGTATCATTATAACTAATCGTCGCGGTTATAGTCTAGTATGCATGCAGCTTCTAGTTCGCTATAACCAATGGCTCTGATACCAATCTGTCACACCCTCAAAATCCACTAACGGAGTTTTACCGTCAGAGGGTGTGAACTAACAGGATCGGAATCATCAGTTATAATCAAACCATAAAAACGTTTAAATGAAAATAAGTGCGGAAGCGTAAAACCATAGAAACAATGTTACGTCACGCAGGACGATTTAAAACCAAGGATAACAGTTAAAAGTAAGTTTGCATAGTTAAAAGTTTATCAAGCAATGCATGTTCCTAAACCGCGCGCCCGCCTCGGCTACCTGAGAATAACATACTAAAAGTGTCAACACAAGGTTGGTGAGTTCACAAGTTATATAAAAATAAATCGTTTAGCGTTTGCGTTCAGCGTTACAGCGTTACAGCGTTTTGCGTTAAGCGTTTTGCGTTACAGCGTCTTGCGTTACCAGATAGTGTTATGTCAAATTATATATCGATAGGTAGCTAGTCTATACAACAAGTATTACTAAGTGTTCGACACCGAAGCTGACTCGTTTATTAAGTGCCTTGTCACCAGGTCCTCCAGACCATGGTACGTGTTAGCCAAAATTACACCCGCTCGACCTCCAGTCGAGTTTAGCGTTGGGTGGGGTTTGTCAAACCCAGTAGTACTACTCAACAGTGACTCACTATTCTAAATATTAACCGGTTCGATGTGTAGGACTTCAAATATTTCGTTTGCCACTTAGCCTTTACAAGTGATATATAATTTATAACAAAATCTTAAATGCGTTGTGGAGTATGTTATCTCCCCCAAGTGAAAAGCGTTTGAAAACAGTTTAAAGAGGGGAAAGTGAAACTCACTGTTTGCGAAGAATTTCCCAACTTAAATCACCAAGATGCGCGTCACCGAAAAACTCTCTCTAACGTTCTAAAACAACAAAGAGATTTTTCTAAGTGTCGGAATATTATTGAGTCTCTAGACCCGGCACATAATGCCTATGCACATAACATGTTTCGTGTTTCGTTTGTGAATCGTGTGTGACTTTAACAAGTGTTTTTTTTGTGACACATCACATGTGTAAGCAATCATATACGTGTCATGTATTCATAACGTACATTACCAGCAGTTATTCCCCGTAACGGCATTTTGGTCAACAAATAACAATTAACTAGCCATTATTCCCCATGAGGGAAATTTGGTCAAATCATGGCAATCAATTAGCAATTATTCCCCGCAAGGGTATTTTGGTCAAAACATAACAATTATATAGCAAGTATCATGTTTCATGCATTTTTACACAACTCAGCAGCTAGTTTCACCGAGACAGAAATCCTACTAGAAAGATTGTACTATTTCACCGATCATAACATCTCAATTAATTTACCAAAAATCATCACAGAAGCACATATGTCTTAGGTTTCCAGAACATATTTTATTAAATTTTTATTCCTCATAGTTTTCTCACAATCATCAAATCATTACAGCAAACTCATAACAGTCAAATTCATGCGCAACAGAATGTTATTTGCAATTCCCGTTAAACGAAAAATCCAATAAATGCAAGACCACTTGGGTTAGGTTCCTAACTCAATAATTCAACTTCCAGAAGTGGAACCAACCCAATTGGTCTCGTAGTTCATGAGATATAACATTTACAACACAACCTAACAGCAGGTCTAACAGCTCAGCTTTGCACAATGTTTTTGTAAATTCATAAAAGTTAACTTCTACTTGTCCAAAAATTACAAATTCATACTTTATAGAAACTAGACTCAACCTAGTTTACTGTAGTACCAATAATCTCAACCAATTTTCACGTTTACACTTCGTTACAGTCACTTAAACATCATATACACATTCTGTCCAGAAACTGTTTGCATCCAAACTCAACATAATAACAATCTATGAACTATCATGCATTCATATAACCCTCTAGACTCCATAAACACCATCCATGCACATCAATTACATATTACATACTTGATTAGGGTTTGTGTTTGAACTCAAATCAAAGATACAACAATCAACATGCAACAAGATTCAATCTAGTTATCAAATCATCATTCAATCAACCACAATCATATTAGCTATATACATACACAAAATCGGCAGCTTAGGGTTTGTGGTTAACCCAACAACATCAAAATCAAGCAACAAGAATGTATAGGATGATCAATTATACCTTCCTAGCACCTAGTTCTTCAATCACAAGCTTGATTTCTTGGTTGAATGTGTGTGTGAGAGTCGACGGCAGCCAAGGGTTTGGGGTGGGAGAGTTCCGATCGGGGTTTGGGATTAATAATAATAATAGTTAGGGTTTACTTGTTAATGATCTATTTATAAACACACAAGTTACACTCAAGTCTCTCTACTTTCAATTGTTGTTTTTCTAACTTAACTAACTAGTTTACATCTTGAGTTAATGTTCATAACCATGTTATCACGTAACACATAAGTCTAACACGTAATTATCACATAATTACTGTTTTGACGTTTTTCGTTTATTCATCAATCGTTTGCGTCAACTCGTTTGCGTTTCGGTGCAAATCCCGAAAGACTACACATGTAGTAAGTGTTAAGCGTCATTTAACCCTAGTTTAAATGTAATGAAGTGTGCGTTATAGATTTAGTGATCTTAAGTTTGAATTGACGGAGTTGAGTTAACGGAGTTAACCTGAAATTGACGATTGTCACATCATTCCCATGTTAAAGAATTTTCGTCCCGAAAATTTGAGTCAAGCCGTGATGAGTGTCTGAAAAAGTAAGAAAAATTTTCAGTTTGTCATATCATCCCCTAGTAGAAAGAAATTTCGTCCCGAAATTTAATTCATACCTCCGGTGATGTCTGACGGTTTGCCGGGTTTCGCGGTTTTCTGTGTTTGGTTAGCCCTTCAAAAAGGTGAGGATACTTTTTCATCATTTGATCCTCGCGTTCCCACGTGAACTCCGGTCCACGTCTCGAGTTCCATCGAACTTTAACGATTGGAATTTTGCTGTGTTTGAGCGTTTTGGTTTCCCAATCCAAAACCTCGACTTGTTCCTCAATGAAACGTAACTGTTCATCAACTTGCAGTTCCTCCAAAAGAACTACTTGGGTTTCATCGGACAGGCATTTCTTCAAATTTGATACGTGGAACACATCGTGTACGCCACTGAGTTCTGTTGGTAGGTCCAGTCGGTACGCCACCGGACCAATGCGCTCAGTTATCCGGTAAGGACCAACATATCGTGGGTTGAGTTTGTTTCGCTTACCAAAGCGAACCACACCTTTCCAAGGTGAGACTTTGAGTAACACTCGATCGTTCACTTGAAATTCGAGGGGTTTTTGGCGCTTGTCGGCGTAACTCTTTTGGCGATCTCGTGCTGCTGCCATGCGATTTCGGATTTGAACAATCTTTTCCGAAGTTTCGAGTACCAGTTCCGGACCAGTGATTTGGCTGTCACCCACCTCTGCCCAGCAGAATGGTGATCGACACTTCCGTCCGTACAGCGCTTCAAACGGCGCTGCCTTAATACTTGCGTGGTAGCTGTTATTATACGAAAACTCTACCAAGGGTAAGTGGGGTTCCCAACTTTTTCCGAAATCCAATACGCAGGCACGCAACATATCCTCCAGGGTCTGAATAGTTCGTTCACTTTGCCCATCCGTTTGAGGATGGTATGCTGTGCTCATATCAAGACGGGTGCCTAGTGCGCTTTGCAGCGACTTCCAAAAGTGCGAAGTGAAACGAGAATCTCGATCAGAAATGATTGAGACAGGCACTCCGTGTCTAGACACTACTTCCTTCATGTAGACGCGAGTCAGTCTTTCCATTTTGTCCGTTTCTTTAATTGCTAGGAAGTGTGCAGACTTAGTCAACCGGTCAACGATCACCCAGATGGTATCGCATCCCGTCGGTGTCTTTGGTAAACCCGTAATAAAATCCATTGAGATGTGTTCCCATTTCCACATTGGGAGTTCCGGTTGTTGCAGTAGACCAGATGGTTTCTGGTATTCTATCTTGACTCTGGCACAAGTCAAGCATTTGCTCACGTAGGTGGCAATGTCGGCTTTCATGTTCGGCCACCAGTAAAGTGCCTTTAAATCATGGTACATTTTATCTGAGCCAGGGTGGATAGAATATCGGGACTTGTGAGCTTCGTCCATCACTAGAGTTCTCAACTCTCCGTATCGTGGAACCCAAATCCGGTTCTCAAAATATCGGACCCCGTCCGATCTGGTTTCAAGTTGCTTGTTCATGCCCCGCATGAGTTCCGATGGAAGATTGTCATCTTTCAAAGCTTCAAGTTGCGCATCGCGAATCTGATCAGGTAAGCTGGCATGAATCGTGAGTTGCAATGCTCGCACTCGTCTGGGTTTATCTGTTTCTTTTCTGCTGAGGGCGTCGGCCACTACATTGGCCTTGCCAGGGTGGTACTTGATGGCACAATCATAATCGTTAAGCAACTCGACCCAACGGCGCTGTCGCATGTTCAGCTCCTTCTGATCGTAGATATGCTGGAGACTCTTGTGGTCGGTGTAAATGGTAAACTTGGTACCGTACAAGTAATGCCTCCATATCTTAAGGGCAAACACCACAGCTCCGAGTTCCAAATCATGGGTCGTGTAGTTCTTCTCGTGAACCCGTAGTTGTCAAGAGGCGTAAGCTATAACTTTCTCGAGTTGCATCAACACACAACCAAGACCTTGTATCGATGCGTCACAGTGTACCTCAAAATTTTCCGTTCCTTCGGGGAGGGCTAGAATAGGGGCGCTACAGAGTTTGGTTTTCAACAGTTGAAAAGCGGATTCTTGCGCGTCACCCCGATTGTACTTAGTGCCTTTGTGAGTCAAAGCGGTGAGGGGTTGAGCAATCTTTGAAAATCCCTCGATGAAACGCCGGTAGTAGCCGGCCAGTCCTAGGAATTGCCGCACCTCAGTCAGAGTCTTAGGTGCTTCCCATTTTTTGATGGCCTCTACCTTACCGGGATCGACATGGATACCATTCTCGTTGATCACATGTCCTAAAAAGTGAACCTCGCGAAGCCAAAACTCACATTTCAAGAGTTTAGCATACAGTTGTTCCTTCTTCAATAATTCCAGAATTACCCTTAAGTGTTCTTCATGGTCAGCTTCGTTCTTGGAGTAGACGAGAATAGCATCAATGAAAACAATCACAAACTTGTCGAGGTACGCCTTGCATACTCGATTCATGAGATCCATAAATACGGCTGGTGCGTTGGTTAGGCCAAATGGCATAACCGAAAACTCGTAGTGACCATACCGTGTTCTGAAAGCCGTCTTTAAGATATCTTCTTCGCGCACTCTTAGTTGGTGGTAACCGGATCGCAGATCGATCTTCGAGTAGTAACTCGATCCTTGAAGCTGGTCAAACAAATCATCAATTCAGGGTAAAGGATAACGGTTCTTGACCGTCACCTTGTTCAACTCCCGGTAGTCGATACACATGCGGAAAGTCCCGTCCTTCTTTCGGACAAACAAGACAGGGGCTCCCCATGGTGATGAGCTAGGTCGGATAAAACCTTTATCCAATAAATCCTGCAACTGGGTGGACAACTCCTGAAGCTCCGCCGGTGCGAGCCGATACGAGGCTCGTGCTATGGGTGTTGCACCGGGTGTCAACTCGATTTGGAATTCGATTTGTCGTATAGGAGGGAGTCCAGGCAAATCCTCCGGGAAAACTTCCGGAAAATCCCGCACAATCGGTATATCTTCAATTCGCTTCTCCTCCGCGGGTTTCTCAACAATCTGCGCCAAAATTGCCGGATGACCCTTTCGCAGGTACTTCTGCGCCTTCATGAGGGTAATGACGCTAGTGGTCATGCCGCTTCTCTCACCTCGGACCGAAATGATCTCGCCGGAAGGGGTAGTAATGTGAACTATCTTGTCGTGACATATAATCTCCGCTCAGTTCTCGGATAACCAGTCCATGCCGACCACGACATCGAAACTACTAAGCGTAAAAGGAATAAGGTCGATATCAAAGACATGACCTGACAGTTTTAACTTACATCCCGCAAGTACATGCGTCGTTACTATAGTCTTACCGTCAGCTAATTCAACAGGAAACTTAGCATCTAACGGAGCTGGAGTTAAGTCTAAGAGTTGGCTAAAGGCTTTCGACACAAAACTCCTATCAGCTCCAGTGTCAAACAATACAGAAGCAAAACAATCGTTCACAGGGAACTTACCAGTCACCACGTACGGATCATTGTGGGCTTGACCCGACCCAATTACAAAAGCTCTTCCTTTGCCATTGCTTCCACCACTACTGCCACTTCCGTTACCTCCATTGTTGTCGTTCTGTTTCAGCTTGGGACAATCTTTCCTGAAATGACCTTCCTGCCCACATTCGAAACATCCCTTCGTCGTCATAGGTGGCTTAGGAGCACCCTTTGCCGCAAGGTCTCCTCTACATTCCTTCGCCTGGTGACCCATCTTTCCGCATCTCTGACACTTGACACGGTCACACGGGCCAACATGATGATAGTTGCACCTATTGCACTTCGGATATTTCCCAGCATATCCGCTCGAACCCTGCCCGCTACCGTTGTTATTGTTGTTGTGATTCTGATTGTTAAAGCTCCGAGTGAATTTGGGCTTACGATAGTGTTGTTGCTGTGGGAGGTTCGAGGACGAGGATCTTGTGTTGTCAAACTTCCTCTTTCCGCTGCTCGGGTTGCTGTTGCTGTTGTTGTCGTTACTCGGGTTGTCACGGGCCTTAGTGGTCGAACCCCTAGGTGGTAACGCACCTTGGGTCACAGCCTGATCCGTCAGTTTGTGAGCTAAACGGATCGCTTGTTGAATCGTGGCTGGTCTGGAAGACGTCACCATGCCCTGAATCTGCGGTGCAAACCCATCAATGTACATTTCGATCCTCTTGCTCGGCGGATCCACCATCCGCGGACACATCACAGCCAACTCGTGCGAACGGGTAGTGTAGGCTTCAATTTCCGAGCCCACCATCTTCAGTGACCAGAACTCTGACTCTAACTTCGAAATCTCTTCTCTCGGACAGTACTCCTCTCGCATCATATTTTTGAACTCCTCCCAGTTCATAGCATTAGCCAGTTCCAGTCCAAGGATCTGCACGTTCGAATTCCACCAAGTGAGGGCAGAATCCTCAAGTGTTCCAGCAGCGAATTTGACCCTACTGGCAGGGGGACAATTGCACATCTCAAATGCCGACTCGGCCTTCTCAGCCCAACGCAGGAAGCCTATAGCTCCCTCAGTGCCCTTAAACGTACTGGGCTTGCAGTCAAGGTAGTTCTTGAAGGTACACGTTCCACTTGGACCTCCAGTTTGGTTCTGAACGTGTGCGGCTAGAGCGGCCGCCGCATGGTCGTTCAGCAGAGTTTGGAGTTCAGCTGCAGTCAAGCTGATGTTACCACGTCCTCGTCCAGCGTTTCTTCCAGCCATTTCCTAGAATCACAGTATAAAATGTTAAACATGAATTTTTCTTTCATATACAACACACCATACATGTAATAAAAAGATAGGTAAGAAAGAAATAAGAAACAACATCACATCACAACCACATATTAATCTAAATAAAAATTCATGATTAAAACCATTGTATTCGCTACAAAGTATTTCCAATCAATCCTTAAAATCATAGAAAAATAATAGTTCGGATGGAGACAACCCCTCCATCTAAGTGTCATCATCACTAGATGTCATCGTCTGAGGACACCTCTGAGTGTGCCTCTTCCTCAGCCGGTTCTTCTTCGGGTTCCTCCTCGGGATCTTCCTCGGGATCCTCCTCAGGCTCCTCTTCGGGGTCTTCTTCAGGTTCCACTTCAGGCTCTGCCTCAGGCTCGGCCTCAGGCTCTGCCTCAGGTTCGGCTGCGTTCTGAGCAAGTTGCATTTGTAAGACATCGCAACGCTCTAGAGCTATCTCGGTTCGGGTCCTTGCTTCTTGGAGTTGCTCTTGCAAGTCTATCATCTCAGCTTGCATCTTCATCATAACTTTCATCTGTTGATCACTAGCCTCTTGCATTTCTTTCATTGCCGCTGCCATGCGGGCAATCTCCTCCTTAGTCTCGTTTCCGTCCTTCAACAGTCCGGAAACGTTGGCTCTCGTATAGCGCATGTAACCCACGTCACGTTCCAAGCATGAAACAACAGCTGCGAGAACTCGCTCTACAGGTTCGGTTATGGGTGGTAGGGTGTTGGGATAAGCAGGGTGGTTCGGGTGAGGTAACGGGGGAACTTGTTCGCGATAGACCATACGTCTTATCATGTTAGGGTACCATTCCCAGCTAATGTCGTTTTCGTAAATGCCTCCGGATAGGCGGTACCTCTTCGGTGCGGGAGCTTCGAGTTCCGGGACTACTCGGGGTGGTGAGGCGGTAGGTAACTGCGGTTCCTTCCCGTGAGCATGCGTCATCGAATCGGATGATGATGAGGGTGGCGTCGACATTCCTACAGGTAAGCCGTGTATGCGCGCGCGTATGAGTGAAAGAGGTAAGGAGATAAGATTACAAGACTACACAATCTATGCAGTGCGTATCATTATAACTAATCGTCGCGGTTATAGTCTAGTATGCATGCAGCTTCTAGTTCGCTATAACCAATGGCTCTGATACCAATCTGTCACACCCTCAAAATCCACTAACGGAGTTTTACCGTCAGAGGGTGTGAACTAACAGGATCGGAATCATCAGTTATAATCAAACCATAAAAACGTTTAAATGAAAATAAGTGCGGAAGCGTAAAACCATAGAAACAATGTTACGTCACGCAGGACGATTTAAAACCAAGGATAACAGTTAAAAGTAAGTTTGCATAGTTAAAAGTTTATCAAGCAATGCATGTTCCTAAACCGCGCGCCCGCCTCGGCTACCTGAGAATAACATACTAAAAGTGTCAACACAAGGTTGGTGAGTTCACAAGTTATATAAAAATAAATCGTTTAGCGTTTGCGTTCAGCGTTACAGCGTTACAGCGTTTTGCGTTAAGCGTTTTGCGTTACAGCGTTTTGCGTTACCAGATAGTGTTATGTCAAATTATATATCGATAGGTAGCTAGTCTATACAACAAGTATTACTAAGTGTTCGACACCGAAGCTGACTCGTTTATTAAGTGCCTTGTCACCAGGTCCTCCAGACCATGGTACGTGTTAGCCAAAATTACACCCGCTCGACCTCCAGTCGAGTTTAGCGTTGGGTGGGGTTTGTCAAACCCAGTAGTACTACTCAACAGTGACTCGCTATTCTAAATATTAACCGGTTCGATGTGTAGGACTTCAAATATTTCGTTTGCCACTTAGCCTTTACAAGTGATATATAATTTATAACAAAATCTTAAATGCGTTGTGGAGTATGTTATCTCCCCCAAGTGAAAAGCGTTTGAAAACAGTTTAAAGAGGGGAAAGTGAAACTCACTGTTTGCGAAGAATTTCCCAACTTAAATCACCAAGATGCGCGTCACCGAAAAACTCTCTCTAACGTTCTAAAACAACAAAGAGATTTTTCTAAGTGTCGGAATATTATCGAGTCTCTAGACCCGGCACATAATGCCTATGCACATAACATGTTTCGTGTTTCGTTTGTGAATCGTGTGTGACTTTAACAAGTGTTTTTTTTTTGACACATCACATGTGTAAGCAATCATATACGTGTCATGTATTCATAACGTACATTACCAGCAGTTATTCCCCGTAACGGCATTTTGGTCAACAAATAACAATTAACTAGCCATTATTCCCCATGAGGGAAATTTGGTCAAATCATGGCAATCAATTAGCAATTATTCCCCGCAAGGGTATTTTGGTCAAAACATAACAATTATATAGCAAGTATCATGTTTCATGCATTTTTACACAACTCAGCAGCTAGTTTCACCGAGACAGAAATCCTACTAGAAAGATTGTACTATTTCACCGATCATAACATCTCAATTAATTTACCAAAAATCATCACAGAAGCACATATGTCTTAGGTTTCCAGAACATATTTTATTAAATTTTTATTCCTCATAGTTTTCTCACAATCATCAAATCATTACAGCAAACTCATAACAGTCAAATTCATGCGCAACAGAATGTTATTTGCAATTCCCGTTAAACGAAAAATCCAATAAATGCAAGACCACTTGGGTTAGGTTCCTAACTCAATAATTCAACTTCCAGAAGTGGAACCAACCCAATTGGTCTCGTAGTTCATGAGATATAACATTTACAACACAACCTAACAGCAGGTCTAACAGCTCAGCTTTGCACAATGTTTTTGTAAATTCATAAAAGTTAACTTCTACTTGTCCAAAAATTACAAATTCATACTTTATAGAAACTAGACTCAACCTAGTTTACTGTAGTACCAATAATCTCAACCAATTTTCACGTTTACACTTCGTTACAGTCACTTAAACATCATATACACATTCTGTCCAGAAACTGTTTGCATCCAAACTCAACATAATAACAATCTATGAACTATCATGCATTCATATAACCCTCTAGACTCCATAAACACCATCCATGCACATCAATTACATATTACATACTTGATTAGGGTTTGTGTTTGAACTCAAATCAAAGATACAACAATCAACATGCAACAAGATTCAATCTAGTTATCAAATCATCATTCAATCAACCACAATCATATTAGCTATATACATACACAAAATCGGCAGCTTAGGGTTTGTGGTTAACCCAACAACATCAAAATCAAGCAACAAGAATGTATAGGATGATCAATTATACCTTCCTAGCACCTAGTTCTTCAATCACAAGCTTGATTTCTTGGTTGAATGTGTGTGTGAGAGTCGACGGCAGCCAAGGGTTTGGGGTGGGAGAGTTCCGATCGGGGTTTGGGATTAATAATAATAATAGTTAGGGTTTACTTGTTAATGATCTATTTATAAACACACAAGTTACACTCAAGTCTCTCTACTTTCAATTGTTGTTTTTCTAACTTAACTAACTAGTTTACATCTTGAGTTAATGTTCATAACCATGTTATCACGTAACACATAAGTCTAACACGTAATTATCACATAATTACTGTTTTGACGTTTTTCGTTTATTCATCAATCGTTTGCGTCAACTCGTTTGCGTTTCGGTGCAAATCCCGAAAGACTACACATGTAGTAAGTGTTAAGCGTCATTTAACCCTAGTTTAAATGTAATGAAGTGTGCGTTATAGATTTAGTGATCTTAAGTTTGAATTGACGGAGTTGAGTTAACGGAGTTAACCTGAAATTGACGATTGTCACATCATTCCCATGTTAAAGAATTTTCGTCCCGAAAATTTGAGTCAAGCCGTGATGAGTGTCTGAAAAAGTAAGAAAAATTTTCAGTTTGTCATATCATCCCCTAGTAGAAAGAAATTTCGTCCCGAAATTTAATTCATACCTCCGGTGATGTCTGACGGTTTGCCGGGTTTCGCGGTTTTCTGTGTTTGGTTAGCCCTTCAAAAAGGTGAGGATACTTTTTCATCATTTGATCCTCGCGTTCCCACGTGAACTCCGGTCCACGTCTCGAGTTCCATCGAACTTTAACGATTGGAATTTTGCTGTGTTTGAGCGTTTTGGTTTCCCAATCCAAAACCTCGACTTGTTCCTCAATGAAACGTAACTGTTCATCAACTTGCAGTTCCTCCAAAAGAACTACTTGGGTTTCATCGGACAGGCATTTCTTCAAATTTGATACGTGGAACACATCGTGTACGCCACTGAGTTCTGTTGGTAGGTCCAGTCGGTACGCCACCGGACCAATGCGCTCAGTTATCCGGTAAGGACCAACATATCGTGGGTTGAGTTTGTTTCGCTTACCAAAGCGAACCACACCTTTCCAAGGTGAGACTTTGAGTAACACTCGATCGTTCACTTGAAATTCGAGGGGTTTTTGGCGCTTGTCGGCGTAACTCTTTTGGCGATCTCGTGCTGCTGCCATGCGATTTCGGATTTGAACAATCTTTTCCGAAGTTTCGAGTACCAGTTCCGGACCAGTGATTTGGCTGTCACCCACCTCTGCCCAGCAGAATGGTGATCGACACTTCCGTCCGTACAGCGCTTCAAACGGCGCTGCCTTAATACTTGCGTGGTAGCTGTTATTATACGAAAACTCTACCAAGGGTAAGTGGGGTTCCCAACTTTTTCCGAAATCCAATACGCAGGCACGCAACATATCCTCCAGGGTCTGAATAGTTCGTTCACTTTGCCCATCCGTTTGAGGATGGTATGCTGTGCTCATATCAAGACGGGTGCCTAGTGCGCTTTGCAGCGACTTCCAAAAGTGCGAAGTGAAACGAGAATCTCGATCAGAAATGATTGAGACAGGCACTCCGTGTCTAGACACTACTTCCTTCATGTAGACGCGAGTCAGTCTTTCCATTTTGTCCGTTTCTTTAATTGCTAGGAAGTGTGCAGACTTAGTCAACCGGTCAACGATCACCCAGATGGTATCGCATCCCGTCGGTGTCTTTGGTAAACCCGTAATAAAATCCATTGAGATGTGTTCCCATTTCCACATTGGGAGTTCCGGTTGTTGCAGTAGACCAGATGGTTTCTGGTATTCTATCTTGACTCTGGCACAAGTCAAGCATTTGCTCACGTAGGTGGCAATGTCGGCTTTCATGTTCGGCCACCAGTAAAGTGCCTTTAAATCATGGTACATTTTATCTGAGCCAGGGTGGATAGAATATCGGGACTTGTGAGCTTCGTCCATCACTAGAGTTCTCAACTCTCCGTATCGTGGAACCCAAATCCGGTTCTCAAAATATCGGACCCCGTCCGATCTGGTTTCAAGTTGCTTGTTCATGCCCCGCATGAGTTCCGATGGAAGATTGTCATCTTTCAAAGCTTCAAGTTGCGCATCGCGAATCTGATCAGGTAAGCTGGCATGAATCGTGAGTTGCAATGCTCGCACTCGTCTGGGTTTATCTGTTTCTTTTCTGCTGAGGGCGTCGGCCACTACATTGGCCTTGCCAGGGTGGTACTTGATGGCACAATCATAATCGTTAAGCAACTCGACCCAACGGCGCTGTCGCATGTTCAGCTCCTTCTGATCGTAGATATGCTGGAGACTCTTGTGGTCGGTGTAAATGGTAAACTTGGTACCGTACAAGTAATGCCTCCATATCTTAAGGGCAAACACCACAGCTCCGAGTTCCAAATCATGGGTCGTGTAGTTCTTCTCGTGAACCCGTAGTTGTCAAGAGGCGTAAGCTATAACTTTCTCGAGTTGCATCAACACACAACCAAGACCTTGTATCGATGCGTCACAGTGTACCTCAAAATTTTCCGTTCCTTCGGGGAGGGCTAGAATAGGGGCGCTACAGAGTTTGGTTTTCAACAGTTGAAAAGCGGATTCTTGCGCGTCACCCCGATTGTACTTAGTGCCTTTGTGAGTTAAAGCGGTGAGGGGTTGAGCAATCTTTGAAAATCCCTCGATGAAACGCCGGTAGTAGCCGGCCAGTCCTAGGAATTGCCGCACCTCAGTCAGAGTCTTAGGTGCTTCCCATTTTTTGATGGCCTCTACCTTACCGGGATCGACATGGATACCATTCTCGTTGATCACATGTCCTAAAAAGTGAACCTCGCGAAGCCAAAACTCACATTTCAAGAGTTTAGCATACAGTTGTTCCTTCTTCAATAATTCCAGAATTACCCTTAAGTGTTCTTCATGGTCAGCTTCGTTCTTGGAGTAGACGAGAATAGCATCAATGAAAACAATCACAAACTTGTCGAGGTACGCCTTGCATACTCGATTCATGAGATCCATAAATACGGCTGGTGCGTTGGTTAGGCCAAATGGCATAACCGAAAACTCGTAGTGACCATACCGTGTTCTGAAAGTCGTCTTTAAGATATCTTCTTCGCGCACTCTTAGTTGGTGGTAACCGGATCGCAGATCGATCTTCGAGTAGTAACTCGATCCTTGAAGCTGGTCAAACAAATCATCAATTCAGGGTAAAGGATAACGGTTCTTGACCGTCACCTTGTTCAACTCCCGGTAGTCGATACACATGCGGAAAGTCCCGTCCTTCTTTCGGACAAACAAGACAGGGGCTCCCCATGGTGATGAGCTAGGTCGGATAAAACCTTTATCCAATAAATCCTGCAACTGGGTGGACAACTCCTGAAGCTCCGCCGGTGCGAGCCGATACGAGGCTCGTGCTATGGGTGTTGCACCGGGTGTCAACTCGATTTGGAATTCGATTTGTCGTATAGGAGGGAGTCCAGGCAAATCCTCCGGGAAAACTTCCGGAAAATCCCGCACAATCGGTATATCTTCAATTCGCTTCTCCTCCGCGGGTTTCTCAACAATCTGCGCCAAAATTGCCGGATGACCCTTTCGCAGGTACTTCTGCGCCTTCATGAGGGTAATGACGCTAGTGGTCATGCCGCTTCTCTCACCTCGGACCGAAATGATCTCGCCGGAAGGGGTAGTAATGTGAACTATCTTGTCGTGACATATAATCTCCGCTCAGTTCTCGGATAACCAGTCCATGCCGACCACGACATCGAAACTACTAAGCGTAAAAGGAATAAGGTCGATATCAAAGACATGACCTGACAGTTTTAACTTACATCCCGCAAGTACATGCGTCGTTACTATAGTCTTACCGTCAGCTAATTCAACAGGAAACTTAGCATCTAACGGAGCTGGAGTTAAGTCTAAGAGTTGGCTAAAGGCTTTCGACACAAAACTCCTATCAGCTCCAGTGTCAAACAATACAGAAGCAAAACAATCGTTCACAGGGAACTTACCAGTCACCACGTACGGATCATTGTGGGCTTGACCCGACCCAATTACAAAAGCTCTTCCTTTGCCATTGCTTCCACCACTACTGCCACTTCCGTTACCTCCATTGTTGTCGTTCTGTTTCAGCTTGGGACAATCTTTCCTGAAATGACCTTCCTGCCCACATTCGAAACATCCCTTCGTCGTTATAGGTGGCTTAGGAGCACCCTTTGCCGCAAGGTCTCCTCTACATTCCTTCGCCTGGTGACCCATCTTTCCGCATCTCTGACACTTGACACGGTCACACGGGCCAACATGATGATAGTTGCACCTATTGCACTTCGGATATTTCCCAGCATATCCGCTCGAACCCTGCCCGCTACCGTTGTTATTGTTGTTGTGATTCTGATTGTTAAAGCTCCGAGTGAATTTGGGCTTACGATAGTGTTGTTGCTGTGGGAGGTTCGAGGACGAGGATCTTGTGTTGTCAAACTTCCTCTTTCCGCTGCTCGGGTTGCTGTTGCTGTTGTTGTCGTTACTCGGGTTGTCACGGGCCTTAGTGGTCGAACCCCTAGGTGGTAACGCACCTTGGGTCACAGCCTGATCCGTCAGTTTGTGAGCTAAACGGATCGCTTGTTGAATCGTGGCTGGTCTGGAAGACGTCACCATGCCCTGAATCTGCGGTGCAAACCCATCAATGTACATTTCGATCCTCTTGCTCGGCGGATCCACCATCCGCGGACACATCACAGCCAACTCGTGCGAACGGGTAGTGTAGGCTTCAATTTCCGAGCCCACCATCTTCAGTGACCAGAACTCTGACTCTAACTTCGAAATCTCTTCTCTCGGACAGTACTCCTCTCGCATCATATTTTTGAACTCCTCCCAGTTCATAGCATTAGCCAGTTCCAGTCCAAGGATCTGCACGTTCGAATTCCACCAAGTGAGGGCAGAATCCTCAAGTGTTCCAGCAGCGAATTTGACCCTACTGGCAGGGGGACAATTGCACATCTCAAATGCCGACTCGGCCTTCTCAGCCCAACGCAGGAAGCCTATAGCTCCCTCAGTGCCCTTAAACGTACTGGGCTTGCAGTCAAGGTAGTTCTTGAAGGTACACGTTCCACTTGGACCTCCAGTTTGGTTCTGAACGTGTGCGGCTAGAGCGGCCGCCGCATGGTCGTTCAGCAGAGTTTGGAGTTCAGCTGCAGTCAAGCTGATGTTACCACGTCCTCGTCCAGCGTTTCTTCCAGCCATTTCCTAGAATCACAGTATAAAATGTTAAACATGAATTTTTCTTTCATATACAACACACCATACATGTAATAAAAAGATAGGTAAGAAAGAAATAAGAAACAACATCACATCACAACCACATATTAATCTAAATAAAAATTCATGATTAAAACCATTGTATTCGCTACAAAGTATTTCCAATCAATCCTTAAAATCATAGAAAAATAATAGTTCGGATGGAGACAACCCCTCCATCTAAGTGTCATCATCACTAGATGTCATCGTCTGAGGACACCTCTGAGTGTGCCTCTTCCTCAGCCGGTTCTTCTTCGGGTTCCTCCTCGGGATCTTCCTCGGGATCCTCCTCAGGCTCCTCTTCGGGGTCTTCTTCAGGTTCCACTTCAGGCTCTGCCTCAGGCTCGGCCTCAGGCTCTGCCTCAGGTTCGGCTGCGTTCTGAGCAAGTTGCATTTGTAAGACATCGCAACGCTCTAGAGCTATCTCGGTTCGGGTCCTTGCTTCTTGGAGTTGCTCTTGCAAGTCTATCATCTCAGCTTGCATCTTCATCATAACTTTCATCTGTTGATCACTAGCCTCTTGCATTTCTTTCATTGCCGCTGCCATGCGGGCAATCTCCTCCTTAGTCTCGTTTCCGTCCTTCAACAGTCCGGAAACGTTGGCTCTCGTATAGCGCATGTAACCCACGTCACGTTCCAAGCATGAAACAACAGCTGCGAGAACTCGCTCTACAGGTTCGGTTATGGGTGGTAGGGTGTTGGGATAAGCAGGGTGGTTCGGGTGAGGTAACGGGGGAACTTGTTCGCGATAGACCATACGTCTTATCATGTTAGGGTACCATTCCCAGCTAATGTCGTTTTCGTAAATGCCTCCGGATAGGCGGTACCTCTTCGGTGCGGGAGCTTCGAGTTCCGGGACTACTCGGGGTGGTGAGGCGGTAGGTAACTGCGGTTCCTTCCCGTGAGCATGCGTCATCGAATCGGATGATGATGAGGGTGGCGTCGACATTCCTACAGGTAAGCCGTGTATGCGCGCGCGTATGAGTGAAAGAGGTAAGGAGATAAGATTACAAGACTACACAATCTATGCAGTGCGTATCATTATAACTAATCGTCGCGGTTATAGTCTAGTATGCATGCAGCTTCTAGTTCGCTATAACCAATGGCTCTGATACCAATCTGTCACACCCTCAAAATCCACTAACGGAGTTTTACCGTCAGAGGGTGTGAACTAACAGGATCGGAATCATCAGTTATAATCAAACCATAAAAACGTTTAAATGAAAATAAGTGCGGAAGCGTAAAACCATAGAAACAATGTTACGTCACGCAGGACGATTTAAAACCAAGGATAACAGTTAAAAGTAAGTTTGCATAGTTAAAAGTTTATCAAGCAATGCATGTTCCTAAACCGCGCGCCCGCCTCGGCTACCTGAGAATAACATACTAAAAGTGTCAACACAAGGTTGGTGAGTTCACAAGTTATATAAAAATAAATCGTTTAGCGTTTGCGTTCAGCGTTACAGCGTTACAGCGTTTTGCGTTAAGCGTTTTGCGTTACAGCGTTTTGCGTTACCAGATAGTGTTATGTCAAATTATATATCGATAGGTAGCTAGTCTATACAACAAGTATTACTAAGTGTTCGACACCGAAGCTGACTCGTTTATTAAGTGCCTTGTCACCAGGTCCTCCAGACCATGGTACGTGTTAGCCAAAATTACACCCGCTCGACCTCCAGTCGAGTTTAGCGTTGGGTGGGGTTTGTCAAACCCAGTAGTACTACTCAACAGTGACTCGCTATTCTAAATATTAACCGGTTCGATGTGTAGGACTTCAAATATTTCGTTTGCCACTTAGCCTTTACAAGTGATATATAATTTATAACAAAATCTTAAATGCGTTGTGGAGTATGTTATCTCCCCCAAGTGAAAAGCGTTTGAAAACAGTTTAAAGAGGGGAAAGTGAAACTCACTGTTTGCGAAGAATTTCCCAACTTAAATCACCAAGATGCGCGTCACCGAAAAACTCTCTCTAACGTTCTAAAACAACAAAGAGATTTTTCTAAGTGTCGGAATATTATCGAGTCTCTAGACCCGGCACATAATGCCTATGCACATAACATGTTTCGTGTTTCGTTTGTGAATCGTGTGTGACTTTAACAAGTGTTTTTTTTGTGACACATCACATGTGTAAGCAATCATATACGTGTCATGTATTCATAACGTACATTACCAGCAGTTATTCCCCGTAACGGCATTTTGGTCAACAAATAACAATTAACTAGCCATTATTCCCCATGAGGGAAATTTGGTCAAATCATGGCAATCAATTAGCAATTATTCCCCGCAAGGGTATTTTGGTCAAAACATAACAATTATATAGCAAGTATCATGTTTCATGCATTTTTACACAACTCAGCAGCTAGTTTCACCGAGACAGAAATCCTACTAGAAAGATTGTACTATTTCACCGATCATAACATCTCAATTAATTTACCAAAAATCATCACAGAAGCACATATGTCTTAGGTTTCCAGAACATATTTTATTAAATTTTTATTCCTCATAGTTTTCTCACAATCATCAAATCATTACAGCAAACTCATAACAGTCAAATTCATGCGTAACAGAATGTTATTTGCAATTCCCGTTAAACGAAAAATCCAATAAATGCAAGACCACTTGGGTTAGGTTCCTAACTCAATAAGTCAACTTCCAGAAGTGGAACCAACCCAATTGGTCTCGTAGTTCATGAGATATAACATTTACAACACAACCTAACAGCAGGTCTAACAGCTCAGCTTTGCACAATGTTTTTGTAAATTCATAAAAGTTAACTTATGCTTGTCCAAAAATTACAAATTCATACTTTATAGAAACTAGACTCAACCTAGTTTATTGTAGTACCAATAATCTCAACCAATTTTCACGTTTACACTTCGTTACAGTCACTTAAACATCATATACACATTCTGTCCAGAAACTGTTTGCATCCAAACTCAACATAATAACAATCTATGAACTATCATGCATTCATATAACCCTCTAGACTCCATAAACACCATCCATGCACATCAATTACATATTACATACTTGATTAGGGTTTGTGTTTGAACTCAAATCAAAGATACAACAATCAACATGCAACAAGATTCAATCTAGTTATCAAATCATCATTCAATCAACCACAATCATATTAGCTATATACATACACAAAATCGGCAGCTTAGGGTTTGTGGTTAACCCAACAACATCAAAATCAAGCAACAAGAATGTATAGGATGATCAATTATACCTTCCTAGCACCTAGTTCTTCAATCACAAGCTTGATTTCTTGGTTGAATGTGTGTGTGAGAGTCGACGGCAGCCAAGGGTTTGGGGTGGGAGAGTTCCGATCGGGGTTTGGGATTAATAATAATAATAATAGTTAGGGTTTACTTGTTAATGATCTATTTATAAACACACAAGTTACACTCAAGTCCCTCTACTTTCAATTGTTGTTTTTCTAACTTAACTAACTAGTTTACATCTTGAGTTAATGTTCATAACCATGTTATCACGTAACACATAAGTCTAACACGTAATTATCACATAATTAATGTTTTGACGTTTTTCATTTATTCATCAATCGTTTGCGTCAACTCGTTTGCGTTTCGGTGCAAATCCCGAAAGACTACACATGTAGTAAGTGTTAAGCGTCATTTAAACCCTAGTTTAAATGTAATGAAGTGTGCGTTATAGATTTAGTGATCTTAAGTTTGAATTGACGGAGTTGAGTTAACGGAGTTAACCTGAAATTGACGATTGTCACATTTTATGTCAAATTCCCGATCTATGTTATCTCCGATGCATCCTCCACAACAAGTTCTGGTGACTACAAGTCAAACATTTCTAGCTCAACAGATGCAGAGGCCAGAATTCTCATTCTTGTCATTCAACAGACCTGCTGGCCCAATGCACTTAATACATCCAACGTTCTACAATCTGCATGTCTAGCATCAAATGTTCCAGCTAATGAATCTGATTCACGTGCAAAAAAATCAAATGGCTGTTGGCAGACAATTAAAAGAGAATATAAGGGTCGAGCAGAGAAATATGATAAGGCATATGCAGTTTGTTTAGAAAGAAAACCAGGATTTGCAGGCCTTGATTACTGCTCAAGGGGAGAGGTTAGATAAACAAGATGAGTTGATACTTCAACTGACATGTAAAGAATATATGCTTAAGAAATTGAAGGGTGATGATGATGAAAAAGATCCCGAGGCAGGTGGATTTGATCAGCAACCAGGTGGTGGTGCCTCATCATCTGGGAATTTTGAAGCCAAGGGTGATCATGATAAGCAATTAGTGGTTTATCGTAATACCACTATTATGCAGCCCGTGAATTTGATAAAGGCGAATATTGTATTATTTGTGGATGAGAGGGGCGTGGTTGTGAGTATAGTGAACGGCGTTGAAATAGAAGAAGGTGAATTTGTTGACCACTCGTTAACAAAATAACAAATCGCCTTGCTTCTTAATTTAAACGAAGAGACGGTGGATGAGTTAGTGAAACAGGCGGATGTTGAGATGGAAGATAATGAGGAGGTGAGATACGGTAATAGTATTCCATCTGGGAATACGTCTTTTAATTATGATGATGTTGAATTTGAGGACGTGACAGCTGAGGAATACCTTGACTTGTATACTCAGTCTAACAATTCAAAGGACGGGATTCCATTTTTCACAACAAAGCAATAACAAGCAGCTGAGGAATATCTACAAAAAGAGAAAGAGAAGGTGAAGGGAAAAGCTAAAGTATCCGAACCTGAGACACAAGCTTTGGATGGTACTTTTACTGACAACATGGTAAAGATGAACAAGATGATCGAGTCCTTGAGATATGCTGGGCGTGAAGATGACTTGCAATCGAAGGCTCGAGAATCAGCATACCAAATGAAGAATTTTGTTGCAGTCAAGACGGTGAAAGGTAACATTATCTCGTGGACATACGAACATCTGATGGTTGGCATTGTGAAGTGGGAACATGGAATTTAGTATTACCGACACATTGCTGATGTTCTTACTATGCCTCGTTGGGATGGCCGTGCATTAGTGACCAAGCCGCTTAAGAACCGAGGAGGAAATTAGTTGGTTGACTGGTTCTATTGTCACTTGGTACGTAGGGTGAATTATGGCTTTAAATTCTTAAAACAGCAGGTACTGAAGCACAAGTACATTAATGAGATTGATCTGCACACTGGTTGGAGAAAGCTAGCCCTTAAAGTAAAGCTGCCACGCACTTAGAAGAAGGTAAGTTTAAAGACGTTTCCACAAAGTCTTTATAAAGTGTTCAACAGGTGGTATTACGATGATCGGCTTAGAGAAGCCGTAATCGTATTGGGATCAGGTGTGAAGAACGAATTTATAAGAGTACTAGATCCGATGCGGCTAGTTAACCTATCTGAGTCTGGCAACGAAGTACTATTCAAGAATTGAATCAAATGGAACTACATCAAAGATAACGAGCAAGCTATGCAATTTCAGAGAGTTATATGTGTATGCCATGCATTCGGGATTCATAGTTGTGCTGATTGGAAGACTAGCCAGTTCAGGACTTTAAGTATTTGAAGAACAAAGAGCTTGAGACAAGGGGGAGCTTGCTAGTGCACGATTTTGCATCTCGGTCTTTGTTAATGTATTTTTGTAACTTCTATGTATTTCCGTGCATGAAATCTTTAGTCTTTTATACTCGTATTTAATAATGTTCGTGTATCACCATATATATTATTATGCAATCATATATTATTTATTTCTAGTTAGTAGCACTATTATTATATGCACAATTACATGATTCTATTTTCATTTCATCATATACATGATTAATCGTTAATGTGACATTTAACCGGGAATGTCTAGATTAATATTTTATAACCGATAACACTAAAATTTTATCATTATTAATTTTAATTAAATCAAAATAGAATCTTCTAGAATATTCTATTCTTAATCTCCAATATTTGCCTTATCCAAATTTTGAATTCAAAACCTAGTTAAATTATTTATCTAATTCATACTAATATCTCGCTAAGCACTATAAATAGAACTCCCTAGCAAACTCAAAATTCATTCCAATCCTGCATATTCCAAAGAGCAAAGGTTGCAAAGTCGTGATCCTCGTCCTCTCAAAGATTCACAACTCGTTTCCTTCCTAGTAAGTTCTGATTTCCGTTTAATGTTTGTTCTTTCATTCTGCAGAAAAACCTTTTATTTCAATGCTTATATCCCGGTCATAATGTATCCAAATCAAGAATTTCAAAAGTCTAAATTGGTTCTTTGTGTATCTAGTATCTCTTTAATTTTTGGTGTAAAATTTTATAAAATTTAAAAATATTTTTACTATTTTTCTTTAACAAAGGGTCTTGCTGAAAAGCCTAGCAGGAAACTTTAGTCTCAAAACGAATATCATAACTCATCCATGTTTATGAATTATGACACAAATTTTGGATATGTTGTATAACTATGAATTAGAAAAATTATCCAACTTGAATCAACTTAATTCGTTTAAGTATCAATTTTTAGTGATTTTTTTTACTAAACTGACTCTGAATGAGACCACTCGGTAGTCTACGAATTTTGTATTTTTTTTTTACTAAACACTTACATCTTATAAAACAAATATAAGTTAAAAACTAATACAGTTACAAGATATAAAAGTTTTGTAATCTAACTCAAAGGTTTACTATTTTTAAAAATTCGTGTCATGAACAGTAAGCAACCTATTCATTCTGGAAAAGATAATCTAAAACACTAAACCGTAAAGTTATCACATGAAACCACCAAATCTAATTGTACTTTCAAAGAAACACCAAATCTATAGATATTCACCATGGGTTCTGTCACCAAGGCTACAGCCTAAGGAAAAACCAAGTGGTGTGTCCGGGCGTGAATGGACCAACTTACCTTTTCCTAGGAACCCGAGGTCGAATATTTTATTCCAACGAAATAAAGTAATAACCTAATAACAACTTTCTTTATCATTAGGGCTCTATACCAAAGTGTTGCAAGTCTCAATTCATTAACAAAGCTGAGTTCATAGCCCCCTTTACATGCTTTTAAACGCTCTATACTTTGGGGTGGAAACATGCAATTTATTTATTCTATGTTTTATAAATGCTATTTGATTAAAGCTTTATTTCATTATAACCCAAGGCCTGTGTCTTCAGAATCCGACGATCGTTAAACATTAAACATAATAGTCTAATCGTGAATTAGACGACTCGCTAAAAGTGTAAAAGGTTTGGTTGTAATCACAAAGTATACAAGTAACTTGACACATATGGAAGCTTTTAACTTAAACTTATTTTATGAAAACCTATGTTCTCACCTACTATTTTTAGTTGACACTCTCGCATGTTTTTTCAGGTATTGAAAATTTGTTTGTTGAAGATTACTTGATACAAGATATAGGATATTAAAACCTATGTTCTCACCCATTATGAACAATCACTGCCTCGCCTCGACGTATTCCGCCATCGGTTGGGATGTGATAATTTTGGTTAATAGTTAAAGTAATAAGGGTATTTTGGTAATTTACATCACACATGCGTTAATGCAAAGACACATTCGTGTTAGAGTAGATAATAAAGAATGTGTCTCCATGTGTCATTAGCCTTCATTCGTTAGAGGTTGTTAACGAATGAAGATAACGTATGTGTTCATTCGTTATATTAAGCGAATGGACTTAATATTGTTAGCGAATGAGACTCATTCGTTATGATATGTATATTAAGTCCATTCGTTTAATATAACGAATGAACACATACGCTATCTTCATCCGTTAACATCCTCTAACGAATGAAGGCTAATGACACATAGAGATACATTCGTTATTAAGTACCCTAACAAATGTGTCTATATATTAACGAATGTGTCATGTAAATTACCAGAATACTCTTAATACCTTAACTATTAACCAAAATGCATTAACAAAGACTAAGATGCAAAACAATGCACTTACAGATGGTGATACTTGAATTCGGGATGATGGTAACTTGAATAATAAAAACTAGGATTTTGAGATGGCAGATGATTTTAGTGGAGTTTCTAGTAGAGGTACAAGTGAATAAAACTTGTTACATTCTCGAGGATGTTTTGTTTCAGGTCATTATTAAGAATACATTCTGAAAATAAAATGGCGAGTGAATCACCTTTGATATAATGGATTTCAGGTTTTTTAGGAACGTCTAAATCATTTCCAGCTGGAAAGACGACTAGGTTGCCGGCAAATTGGGAGAAGTGTTGAAGAGTTATAGACAATGAGTGCTTGAGTTTGGGGATAATTGTTTGGATGAAATGGTATTTGGAGTGGGGGAAATCATAAAATAAAAGCTGATGAACTAGGGGGAATAGCATCCATAGCAAGTCAAAAATTGTAAGTGGCATTGACCTTTTGCCGATGGTTTTTGGCGGTGATGAGATACAAGATTTTTCTATAACATGCAATCACTTATATGATGCGGAGGCAGCCATATGTGGGGAAGGAAAGAATCTATGTAATTATCACGTGTGTCGTACATTTCTTTCTTATTTTATAGAGGGATAATCATGATATTTTTCATTTCATAACTATTTATTTATTTTGAGTAAGTGCCAAAATTATCCCTGGGGTTTGGTTAAAAATGCGAATTTCTCTCATAGTTTGTTATATATATGGTCAATATCGTCCAAATCACTAACTTTGTTAGTTTTTTACTTTAAATGAAGAGTAAAACGTCTTTTAAACTTATTTATTATTTTATTTTATTTTTGACCCTGTTTATATTATATGTTCTTCTTTCAATAATACTTTTTTTCAAACCCCGAACCCAAGCATCATTCATGATTGGCAAACAAAAAAGTTTCTACAACACCAGTTTTTTATGATTCCACGACTGGAAACCAACAATTTCTGCAAAAGATCAAAATATTCAAACCAAGATTGAGATCGAGTTGTTTTGGGGATTATTAAAAAAACCACAATTACAGTGAGTATCAGTAGATTTACATTTTGGGTCAAACCGTAAAACCAAAATCCACATAACAATGTTTGTTAATGATTGGAGCAGCAACAAAACTATGGCATCAATAGATCATAACTTTTAGCACTTTTCTTTCTATTTTTTTTATCAAGATTGTGTGCATAATTTTGTTAATGATTTAGTGAAAACTATTGATCAGGGTACTTAAATGTAAAAGATCTACTATTGCCACAATCTTTCTGATTTTTGACAGATAAGCAATAATAATAACTTTACCCAGCATGGCAGAACCAAGCCTTGGTGCGAAAGCATGAATAGTCAGTAGTAACGGTGAAGCTCAGATCCAGATGGGATCGAATCGCATTCGTAGTCACTCTTGAAAGATATTTGGACGGATGAGTGATGTTTTAGGAGAGCCTGATTCGATTAACAATAATCAATAAATTGGATGAACACATACATGCAATCGAAATACAAACATAAAGATGTGGCAGTGTGATTTCATTAGTCAAAATAATGTCACAAAGAGCAATCATACATACACACATGCATACACAAGAAAGATCAGCCACCCCGGGAGTGCTCATCCCGGAGGCGAAGAATCTCTTAGGGATAAAACCCTAACTCTCACATAAAAATTCAATATACACCCTTTCTCATGCTAGACAAATAAAAAAATAGATCTATTTATACTACCCTAGCATGTCTTGGTCCTCAAGCCATCCACCTTTGGTTGAGACCAAAAATATTAATATATTTTCACCCGTAATAATAATAATAATTCGATGCATCGGTCTAAAATATAAGTCCCAACAATCTCCCCCTTAGACCGATGCCATCGAATTTCTTCCATGATCACCTCAAAACCCGTTGTCTTTCATTGAAATTCTCCCCCTCACGTTAAGCTTCTTCCGTTGTTCATTTAGGCCATCTTCTCTTTTACCTCTTTTGGATAAAATTATACTGGTATAAGAACGAGGCTTCAAACTCCAATAATCGGATTCATGTCAATCGGTCACCACGAAAGGAAATAAACTCGGTATGATCATCAAATAATCCAACTTTCTTTAAAAGCGCGTTTCTTTCTTTGCAAACTCTCTTCAAGCCTTTACACGTACTAGGATTGAGGTGATCATGGAAGAAATTCCAACTATTCGGAATCAAACTACAACCCGCTCTAGAATTTCAAGTGACTTTTTTTCTTAGGAAGAGATTCCAACTATTTACATGTACTAGGAAATCCAAGAACTCAGAAACCAGCAAACATCTTTGAAGAAAATCGAATTGTGAATCGATCTTGATCATATTTTCCTTTACATAAGTCTTTCACTTGATTTGAAGCTAACAATTTGCAATGAAATTTATAGAATTTTTCTCTCACAGTTTCGTTGCAATTATCTTTAATGAATCATGTTTTCAAATCAAATGCGAGTGAAAACATGAAACTCTTCGATTCCAACAATCTTTGACTTGGTCAACTCATGAAATGATCTGAAAATCAACCATCTTAATCTAGTAAGTGCCTTTTTTGAAGTCGTCAAATTTTGGTAAATTTTGCATAATATTTTGCTGAAATATCTTCAAAATGACCAAAATGCCCCTTGTAGACCTGACACGGTCAACGCCTGAGTTGACCAGAAAAGTCACTTCCAAACAGTCACTCAAACATGGGCAAACATTTTTCGTTGAGCACATGGTCAAAAAGTCAACGGATAAGCGAATATTAAGTCTTTTCTCCATCTTGACCCGTTTGACTTTAGAAAGTCAACTGCATCAAAAATCCAAAAGTTTTTTTAAAAACTTGCAATTTATTTCACAAACACAAACTTTCTATTCACAAGCACACATATTTCCTTAAAATCCCTTCTCGAGCATGCCCAAACATAGATAGCTCGTGAGTAAAGGTGTGCTCGAGGGTAAAAAGATATGCCAGTGAGTAATCATTAAGGTTTTCTTCACGGGCATGCTCTTGAGCAAAGGTGTGCTCGAGACACAAACTTGAGATAACTCTTTTTCGAGCACGTATGCTTAGAATATTAAATTCTAACTGTTCATGACAAAACAAAAGTGTACTCGAGAAGACATATGCTCGAATAAAAACAAGATGTGCTCGAGAAAGGATTATATGCTCGGGGTAAAAACTTAACTTTTTCTGTACACATAATACTCATTTCAGCTTTAAATTACCAAAATACCCCTCCACTTTTCTTGTAAAGCAGCAATAGACTTATACCAGCTGCAAATAGTCTGAAATACCCCTGCACAACCTTCATTGACAGCTTGCACTGTCCGTCATTTTAACTTGTATCAGCTGCAGAATTAACAAATTGCGCTTTAGTAGCTCGTAACTGTTCGTGTATAGAATAATTGGTGAACTGGTCAAGAATCTGTTTGGGAGTATGCACATCGGCAGGAAACAGTTTGTAAAAACTGTTCGAGAATGATGACAACAGCAGTAATACACTTATTCAACTTTAATCACAGAGGAACCAATTGTATCAATTTTGGATCAGCAGCAAGTACTCGAACTCATAAGTGTTTTGGCCCGTTATCCGCACATCAGCAGCCGCACTCAGCAGTAAATCTACTAAAAAAAACCGTGTAGCAGCTCTATCTACTTGTGTACGGAACTTATTAGCAAATCAGCAACATAATTTACAGAAATGATCTTGACTCGAAAAACAATTACTATTCTGCCCCTGCTCATAGCAGCCACTATTTAAACTATTTTGTATGTGTTCGTGAATTAACATTTACTCGTGACAGAAATCTGTTAGCGAAATAAAATCATAACCAGCAGCTTGTTCTAAGTACTCATGAATAACTAGTATAACAACAACATATAAGTGTTCAAACTCAATAAGTTGTCACAGCCAGCTCAAGCACATCAGCATGTCTCTTCGAACTCCGTTCTGAGTTGACTCGGCACTATTCAAACTCATATCAGCAATCGTTTTAAAGTCAGACATTATTTCAACTCAGCCCTATTCCAACTTGGTATTTAGTAGACTCAGCTAACTACTTGTGAATAATAATCTGCTATGAATCAGAATGTGTTTGTACGCCTGTGTAGCAGCAACTGCTGTACATTCGGATTTGTAAAATAAATTTAAGCAGCAAACGCTCGGGAACATACATTGAATCTGCTCTATCTATTCAAGAATAATCAGACCATCTGCTCAGGACTGATATAGATCAGCAAACTCATTTAACAGGTGAAAGACTTATTCACAAAGCGGCTGCAATCTTCAAGTTTTCAACACATAATCAGCAGCTCAAACACATTTTGGTCAAACAAACTCATTTGATTGAACACATAATAATCCATCTCAATAATGAAATTAATCATCCAAATTGGCTCCAAACACATTATATTAATCATACGAACTAAAAACAACCTTCAATTTGCCCTAAGTAACATTAATTATGATTTCCCCCAAAACGAACATATGAGCCCTAATTTTTCAATCTGAGTTTAAACACTTTATACACGAAATTGATCGCTTAAATCTCATCAAATCATCTCCAACTCATCATTTTATCATAAATCATTCAACCATTTCATCAAATACTCATAGATGAATAATCTCATATAAACGAACTTACCATAAACGAATCGAAAATGTAGATCTGGACGAATCTGAACATAAAAACATGGAATCGATGTTGAATCTCCGAACTAATCATCAACCCGAGCATCAATTCACATTGATCAACTTTAAATAATCAAATTTCATCCCAATACATGCAAAACCCCACAAAACTTCAACTAACTTCAAAGTTTAACGTCCATGGCGGATTTAGAGCGAATTGAATCAAATTCAACTGTTAGTCTGAACGCTTCGGTAACCCTCTCTTATACCAACTAACAAAACCGAGTGTCAGTGAGGAAGCGTGAATAGTTGGTATTAACGGTGAAGCTCGGATCCAGACAGGATCGAATCGCATTCGTATTCATTCTTGAAAGATACTTGGAAGGATGAGTCGTGTTTTGGGAGAGCCTGATTCGATTAAAAATAATCAATAAATTGGATGAACACATATATGCAATCGAAACACAAACATAAAGATGTGACAGCATGATTTCATTAGTCAAAAAATTGTCACAAAGAGCAGTCATAGATACACACATACATACACAAGAAAGATTAGCCACCCCAGGAGAGCTCATCCCGGAGGGGGAGACTCTCTTAGGGATAAAACCCTAATTCTCATATAAAAATTCAATATACACCCTCTCTCATGCTAGGCAAATAAACAAATAGATCTATTTACACTACCCTAGCATGTCTTGGTCTTCAAGCCATCCACCTTTGGTTGATACCAAAAATATTAATATATTTTTCACGCGTGATAATAATAATTCGATGCGTTGGTCTAAAATATAAGTCCCAACACAGCTTCACCTCCTTCGGCTTTTTGTAATACTTGAGAGATCTCAAGTATACCCTTTTCGGTTCCACCTTCTAACGTTCAAACCAATCAAGCTGTTTGCTGGTAACCTCTTCTTCTTCAACTGTATTCCCCTTGTCCACCAATACCGGGTTTCCTTGACTGTCGAATTCCTGACTGATCACTTCTATCTCCTTGTTAAAATCTTCATCGAATTCTGGAAATTCATGGTTCTCGTTCACATAATAGACATGTTCTTTTTCCAAGACTTCCTCAATCACTGGTTCTCCCACAAATATCATATTCTGGCTGTTAGCATTCTCCAAACCTTGTTCTAAATCAAACACGAACTCCTTTTCAATAACATTCAACAATCATGCTATATCAGCCCTTGTCATCTTGATCTCACCCTCCTACAATTCATTTCTAGCAAAAGAAAATAGCACGGGAGGTTTAGATGATATCGTATAAACATCTAAAACATCCATCTCTTCATCAGTGTTACCACCCTTGGATGTCTCCCCCTGACTTTGTTCTCCATTATTAGATTGTTTGGCAAGTGATACATCAACATTTGCTTCAGTGCCCGAACCAATCTTAATCCCAACACCTCCTCCAGCACTTAGATTGTTTGGTGTATCATCATCAAAATTGTCATGTCCCGGTGAATCTCCAAAATCAACCTTTTCTTTGCCATCCTCTTCCTCCTGTTCTACCGCCTGATCAACAGTTTGTTCGATCATCGGTTTTACTACTTTCTCAACCACCTGCTCAACAACTGGTGGTTCTACAACCATAAGTTCAGCAACCACTAGTTCAACAATTAGCGTCTCAACCACAGCAGGTTCGACAACAGATGAAGCACCAACCTCTTGAACTACATGTTGGTTTACAATAACAGGCTCTTCAACCTCCTTGCCTTTGCCCTTTGCATCCACACAATCTTGATCACATTGTATTTTAAATTCAACTTCATCAAGAGAAACATCACCACCATATATTCTTTCTAACAATTTATCATCAACAGTTTCTACTTCTCTCATCATATTAATCCACAATTTATCTTCAAGCAACATAAAATATCGCATGTATTGATTCAGCAGATCAGCTTGTTGTTTTCTTCTCAACTCGCATTAAGCAATTGTCTTTCTCTGTTCAGCATTTTCCTGCCTCAATCTTTCATTTTCCACAGTAAGAGTATCTATCCGAATTCCCTGATCTGTCACTACACCTTTTAATGCTTCGAATTCTTTCATCGTGGGGAAATCAACAAAACAACTAGCATCCAGAAATGGTAGACTACCAAACTCTGGTGTCTTCTGAGGTGTTCTCGTTGGTGAAGCTTTCTTTGATTATGGTGTAGGTGTAGTCTGCATCCAGAGATGGTAGACTACCAAACTCTGGTGTCTTCTGAGGTGTTCTCGTTGGTGAAGCTTTCTTCTGAGGTGTAGGTGTTACAACAGCCTCAGGCTGCACAACCTCATCAGGTTAGTCAACCTACTTCAAAACCGGAGATTTAGCACGCTTAGACTTTCTCTTCAAACTTACAGCAGTCTTTTTCTTCACAACTAGCTTTTCAACAACGTCAGGAACATATGCTTCACCAGTGTCCTGAGTATTCTTCCTCTTTTTCGTCTGCTTTTTCTCAAACTTCGCTCGAGGATTCATCAATGCTTGACGATGAGTTTTAGAATCTGACTCGGTGGCCTCGTCGTTTTTTTTTCTGATGTAGCGGAGTAAACCACTTCCTCCTGTGTAACCAGTGTAATGACCTCTTTACAACTTTTCTTTTCTTCTTTTTAGGTTCCGGTGATTCAACTTCTGTATCAGACTCGATCTTGATAAATCGTTTGCTCCCCCCAACCGGTTTAAAATCCACCATCTTCCTCACTTCATTTTCACAATCAGAGTCACTTCCATCCTTTCTCTATTTATTATCTGTTCGAGCAACACAATCAACATTTAGCAAGTGTCCAAATAGACCACGAAACTTCATAATTTGATCCCCCGATTTTCTTCAGATACGACGAAAGTTTGGCTAGTGAATTCCCGGTCATGTGATCCAAAAACAAACCAAAACCTCACCCGTCTTCTTGACCTTGGGAAACAAATCCTCCACAAACATCTATACAAATCTAGGATACTGCAACCACTTTTCTTTCCCCAAATTCAGCTTCAAGTTATTCAACACCATACGTGAGAAGTTATGCTTGAGATTCAAGCATAAGTAGCGAGAGTACACATCTGGTAATCAAGAATCTCATCATACCCACCTTTCCAGTGCCCGAGACAATGAATAACCAAGTGACCAAGGAATTTATACAGTCTTGACAACGCCATCTTCTTATATGATAGTATATTCACTGACTCCTGATAACCCATGCATAGCAAACAACCTTTAACCATCTTCTCGTCTAGCATAACAGGATCAGTCTCTCATCTCCAAATTCTAATACATGGCGAATCATCGCTTCGGAAATCACCAGTTCTTTATCTTGCACAACCGTCTTGACGTCTTTTCCTTCATATTGTGCATTTGACCAAAGTCTTCAACCACTTTCTCATATGGATCAATAATGTGAGAAATCGCTTTGAAAATGCGAGATCTTTTGAAAAATGGCATCATCACTGTAAAGTACTTCGACTTCCTATCCTCCTCGTTAAAGTACGCACAAATATTGTGCTTTGGATAAGTGTTTTTAGCACCTTCACTACAAAAAAAGGCCATCTATTGGCACACGTTTATAATGGCATTTAGCTTTTGTGACACTATTTTAGGTTTTAATGGCACTTTGCATATGCCATATTTGCTTGGTACACATTTTTAGTGGCATTTCCCATTTGTGCAATTCAAATTTAGGTTTTAATGGCACTTTGTGTATGCCACATTTGCTTGGCACACACTTCTAGTGGCCATTTTGCATTTGTGCCACTAAAATTCAGGTTTTAAAGGCACTTTGTGTGCCACATTTGTTTGGCATACAATTTTAGTGGCATTTAGTATTTGTGTCACTAAAATTTAGGAATTTAATGGTACCTTGCCTGAGCTATATTTTTGTATATTAACTATAGTTATTATAACTATATGAAGGTCAAGCTCGCTTATTAAATGAGCCTTAATGAAAGTTCGTGCTCGTTTAAGCTCGGTCGATTCAAATTTTTAATGAGCCGATTTTCGAGTAGCTCACGAATCACTTAACTCGTTAACTCCTCTATTGATTCTAAGGATGTCAAAAATGCCCTTTACTAAATGGATCAAATCTACCAATTTCTAGTAATAAAATTACTAATTAAAGGGTCAAATTGGTTAATTGATTCTCTAGGTGTCAGAACCACCACTAAATTGTCAATTTAAGTAAACAGCTTAGGATTATATAATTTAATAAATGGGTTGATTATTAAAAACTTGAAACTATACATAATAAGAGGATTTGGGGTTGGATATGTTATCTACATTAGGTGTTTAGGGAAGCAGTTCGAAACTCTGCATGGTGCAGTAAATTGGTACTTTTGGTAAAAAGTAAGCTGGTATTTTTACAGCATTTTCAAATAGCTTCAGAATCTACACTTGAAATTCAACGCTAACCAAGTCATATGAAGGGTGGGTTAAATATGATTGAAGCCAATAAGATCATATAAACTGACTTATCATTTTTTATGAAGCCTTAAAGCTAAAAAAAAGATTGTTTTAGTTCGGATCAAAACAAGTTCTGACCAAAATATCTATGGATCAAGACGGGTTATTATAAAAATCATTGGAGCCAATAGTAGCGCATTCAATGGGAAGAAAACAAAATGAAACAAAATTATTTACCTAAAAATGGATTTGAGTAAAATAATAATTAAATAAAAGCAAAATAATTAAATCCTTACTAAACATAAACCTTATAACTTATAAACGACAATCAATCAAAATAAACACACTACACACAACATAAATACAATGTAGCGGTACTCCCAAAAGATATATTTTATGGTCCAAATGATCACTTAGGCTGTATGCTATGGGCGTGGTGGATGGGGCGTGGAGGGCGCGGTGGGTGCGGAACACCGCGGAGGGGCGCCGTTGAAGCGGGCACGAAAGGGGGAACGGTGGTTGAGATGATGGGCACGGTGAGGGCTCTCTCCCTCCCCTCTCTCTCTCTCTCTCACACACACATATATATATATATGCATATATATATATATTGGGGCACCCAAGGGGCATTAAACCATAGCGGGACGGGCTTCGATGCCCCGTTTTTTACAAGGCGACGACGTGGCGTTGACGTGGCACCGTGGAGGGGCTTCGACGCCCCTCACCATAGCATACAGCCTTAGAATGTTCATAGATCCAAATGAGACTGTGAACAAGACACACGATCATCAGTCTAATTGCATTGACTTTTGTACAAACAATTTTACAAATCCATGCATCCAAGAAATCGATGAATAGCCAAGTGTGATCTTCAATGTTACTGCACCAATCCGAGCTTCAATGGCCATGTGTAGCTCAACCATTTTGAAGGCCCCAAAATGAAATAAAAAATCAAGTCCCTTTTCCCATATTTCATTTGTACCAACTAAGCTTAGCAAAACTATTAGATCGATTAACGGGTCATATTGGATTGGGGTGAGAACGGGGAAATATAAAAAGGATTCAGACGTTCAGTTTGGTTTAGTAAAGCAAGCAGGCCATTTTGAAAAATAAATAGGTAATGATTTAGCAACTTGTAAAGTTGTACCTGCATTTTAAGATTTAGGATAAAAAAAATCATTTGCGTACTAATAAACATATTGCTATATCTAAAAACAAGGGTGTGTTTAGACCAACTTCATGATTTATGTATCACTGTGTAAACCAATATATGCATCCAAAAAATAAAAATAAACCCCAAAAAGTATCAATTTAGATACTCTTTGTAAATCAATAATGAAGTAAAATAAATAAATGAAACATAATGCGAAAAATCTATCTAGATCTTGAAATCGATGATGAAGTAATAATAAATACATACTGATTTAATTGATATGCTTTTCACATAAATATGGTGATGAGAACAAGGCCGGCTCAATGTGTTCGGGGCCTTCTCAACGAAGGAATTTTAACACCGTGAGTCAGGTGCATACCCTTGAAATAAGTAAAAAGCTCCAAATCTACTTTATGTTACTCAAGTATAAGTTGCAGATATATTTTTCTAAACAAACATCTACAAATGCAAGAATTGTCTTTGTTAAATTGTGGAGACCACTATGATTTAGCACTCACTCATGTATTTTATCAAACACTAGGTAGGAATTCATTCAAAAACAAAGGGGTTGCCATGTAATCAACTTAGTCTAGCAAGCATCATCAAAACTATGAAATCAGTGTTAGAATATTGATAGCTTAAGCTTTAGACATATCTATAGTTGCAATATATATGTAAATTCAAATGCACGCATATATTAGCTTATAGTCTACTTTCTCAACCGATACAAACCCCTGTCATTTTCATGAAAGAAAATAAGAAATAGAACCACCTAAGAATAGAAACTTTGACAAATAGAAGCATGATATTTATTAACAGAAAATCAAGACATAATGGAAATATAGCTGAATAAAATAGTCTATCGTCAATGACAATTAACTATTAAAGGCATCCACTAAACTTCTAATAAATGCAATAAATTAAAAGAACTCACGATGTCATCTCTTGAATCTGAATCTTCTTGATAATTGATTAATTGAAGCAACATGAATGATTAGACCAAAATAATCATTATCTCCGTCAAAGAAGCCACTGCTTACATTCAGATACAAGGAAGCCGACCCTCTTATTGGCCTTTTACGAACAATCAAATCAGGTGATAATCTCTTCATCCTTCATATCACCGTACTTGAAAACTTTTTCTTTCAATAAAACATTGTAATATTAAGGATCATGGAGGGAATTTTGATAAAGAGATGAATATCTATGAGTTCTAGAATTATTAAATTTGTGGAGGGAAAATGAAATTTGAGAAAGAGGGAAAATATTAGTGAATAAATTTGTGAATGGAAATCGGTTTAACTTTAAGTGGGAATTTTGTAAATTTAAGGGATATGAGTAATTAGAGCATTCTCAACCGGTTCCCCATCCCTATCTCTATAATTACACTAAAAAAACACTACATTTATCTCTGCTGTTCAATTAAATAATACTTTTTATACCTTTATCATTACAGTTTTCTCTCTCCTCTACTCACAACCAATCCAACAAATATTAAAAAATAAATAGGGGAAACAATGTTTCCCCAAATGTTTCTCCAAATTTACAAAAAATCACTACATTTCTCTCTACACCCTATAATTTACACTCACAATCACTTACAACCTCACCCTATAATTTGCAAACTCCCCTCACATAATTATAGATAATGGAATGAGAATGCTCTTAATATATAATCGATTTTAGTTTTGAAGTAATTAAGAGGGTTGTGCTGGGGACACACCAAACACTCCTAATACGTTGCGTATAGACCCATACGCGACGCATTAGGGTTGTACACCCTAGGACAGCAAAAAGTAGTCCTAGGTTGTCAACCCGTACTATATGTGTCCTGTATAGAGCTATACGGGGCGTATTAGGCCCTTTGAATTATTCGAGCCCAGCTCCCCCTCCCTCTCCCTCCTTTCTCTTTTTTGATATATATGCATGCATCCGATCGTTAATATATCATCAACCATACATACACAATAACACAATTTTTGACAATATATGCACACAATGTCGTGGTACAACCATTTATTTCCAGACTCGAATGAGGAGGAACCGGGTTACGCTGTTAACGATTAGCCTAGCACATCGTGGTTACTGGACTTGAACCGGGTTTTATTTTATATTTATTTAGTATGAAGTCGTTAGTCTCTTTTTTAAATAAGACAAGTTACATTACGTTTTGTTAGGATTATGTCGGCTATGATATTCAGCCTGAACAACCTTACGGTCAGCATAGCTCGTTAAACTTACCAAATTTGAACCAGGTTTCGTTATATATATTTATTTAGTATGAAGTCGTTAGTTTTTTTTTTTTAACTAAGACATGCTACATTATGTTTTGTTAAGAGCGTATCGGTTATTATATTCAGCCTGAACAATTTTACGGTCACCCTAGCTTGCCGGGCTGACCAAATTTGAATAAGGTTCCGTTATATATATTTATTTGATATAAAGTCATTAATTTTATTTTTAACTAATATATGCTACTATTACCGTTATTGTTAATATTTTTACTATATTATTATTATTAGTATTAAAATAATAATAATATTATTATTATTAAAATATTATTGTTATTATTAAAATATTATTATTATTATTGTATTATTATTATATTAATATTATTAAAATCTAATTATTTTAAATATATTATTATTTTATTATGATTATTATTAAAATATTATCTTTATATATTATTATTATTATTATTATTATTATTATTATTATTATTATTATTGCTGTTGTTTGATTTTTAACTAATATATGTTAGGAGTATTTCGTGTCAATTTCAATCATCATCGATGTATTGTTGATCAATTGGAGCGAAATGGACCTAGGATTATACTCTTTTGAATTGGGTCTATTGTGGTCATCTGTTTATATTGATTTCTATCTGGTATCATTCACAAGTGAAAGCACCAGCATGATGGCTGGTGCGTGTGGGTTAGAACACTTAGAACCGGTCCAGGCGCGGGCTCGAACCCCCTGACCCGGTTTTGAGCTTCCTTTTTTATTGTTCTTTTAATTTTATTATGGATATTATTACAATTATTTACCACTATAAAAACACTATCTTGTTAAACTAAGCACCGAGATATTAATCCGGGCTTTTAAACTTTCCTCGACACCTACATATTATATACATATATACATATACGCATAGATATATTTTTATATATACATACACTATAAAAACACTATGTTATTAAACCAAGCACTGAGATATTAATCCGGGCTTTTAAACTTTCCTCGACGCCTACATATTATATACAAATATACATATATGCATAGATATATTTTTATATATACATTGTTATATGATTGCAACACCAATAAATATATATTTCCGTCGTATATTAAAATGAACCGAATTATCTTAAGAGGTTCAAAATAAATTTCCATTTTAACTTTTTTTTTCTTTTCTCGTTAATATATAAATATATATGTATTATATAATCAAAAGTTAATATTTAATAATATACATGTAAATACATATTATATAATGTGTATTTATTATATAATAATCATAATAAAACCATAATAATAATACTACTCATAATAATAATAGTAAATAACAACAATAATACTAACAACAATAACCAATAATTTATTAATATAATGAGATTCCAACTTTACTTAAAACTCGACCGAATCTCAAACCCATCATAGACTTGTTATAATTATTTCGTCATGGTTAATTAATTTTTGTCGTTAACAATTAGGATCTCTTGTCAACCTATCTCAAGGAGCGCAACCGTTTCCATCTTAACTTTTACCACCATTTCATCACTTAATCCACTTGTTAATGTAAGTAATTCACATCCTCCTTTTTACCGTTTTATATTTTGGGGTCGCTAAGCGTTCACAACTCAAATATTTTGTTTCACACTACAATTCCATTATTTGCGTTTATATAATATTGCTCAATCAGTTATACGTGCGACGTGACTATGTGTTAAATTTTGAGTTATGGTTGTTGGTATCTCATCCTCATTAGTATAATCATACGCCGTCGGAGTAGTTCGTTATCTATGTGATTCGAGTGAAAAGACAATTTTTATATTATTGTTATACTAGTTGTAGTAGTTCATATTTATTGCAAGGAATTGTCTTTTTCAATATTATATATATTCAAAAACCGTGATTACTTGCTCAACTTTATGTTGACAAACTATATATTTTCACGCATGGCGCAGGTAGCTTTTTGGGATAAAGAAACAAGTTAAAGAATAGTTGGACTTTAGGTTACATGACGAATAAAGACTTTTTAGTTTTATCTTTAATTATTTAAGTTGTAATGTTTATTTCTTTTGGGACAATGTTGTGCATTGCGTACTTGATATATGAAATGAATAATTTACATATTGACACATGTATTTTACTTTAGTGTCTTTTAAGCTATGGTTCAATTATGTCACGTCCTGACATATTCCGTCATATGTTGGGGTGTGACAGTATAGTCATTAATGTTAGTAAGATCAGCATAAGTAATAATTCAAAATTTGAAGAGTATAGAAAAAAATTAAACAAAAGAAAAATGAATATTAGCAAAAGGAACTTTAGCAGCAAATAAAAGGAAGAAGTAAAACTCACAATAACCAGCATATGTTTTCAATCCCTCTAACATACACACATCTGATCGGCGGTTTACCTCATCAACAGTGCCTCCTTGATCTATTGCTTAACCAACGAATGGTCATATTACAAAAAGATATTAGCCATCGGATACCTTTTATCCCTACGCTTCTTAAATTCGTTATGTTTTATTCTCGCTACGAGGTATCAATCGAACCTCCATTTATGATTTGCTGAACCATACGAATATCCTTAACATACGGAGGCTATAGATTTCTTTTTTTTTTTTTTGTTATATCTAATATTTTAGACCTTTTGACAAGGTTTTGCACTGATTACAGTGTATAAATGGGATGTCAAGGATTTAATGTTATTAATGGCTTATTCTATTCCAATCAAAGGTCTTATAAACAATAAAGATAACAGCCGAAGGTTAGTTCTAATGTTGATTTGCAAATGGATGTTGAATTCAAATCGGTGTATTTAACTTGAAATCTAAATTAAATAGTCCAGAGGGGGGAAACCCATTATTCACATTGATGCTATAAGTCAAATGATCACTATCATGAACGAATATGCAGCATTTGATTTTCCAATCATTGGCTTTTGGGAATAGTCCATAAAAACATAAAATTATTGCCAACATCTAATCTTCAAATGCGATTCATGATATGTGTAAGCAATGCCTTCATTGCTATAGTCTTTACCAGCTTAGTACTCAACATACTCCATATTTTTCACCAAATATCATGTGCTTTTCCAATAATTTACATTCTGGAAGATTATAAATTTGATTGGCTATTATTAAAAATTTCTAAATGCACGTGCTGATAATAAATTTAATAAGTTGCTTAGGTCTATTTTAATTATGCAAATAATTATGATGAATAAGTAGATCAAGCATTTGTATGGTACTAGATGATTAGTTTTCATGGAAATTAAAGCTTTTCCATTAGTTTATTATTGATCCTAGTCTTAATTACATGGCAAGGCTAATTGCAGTTTGTTAGCTCAAGCAGTCTTCTCACATATAGCAAACATGTTAGTACTACTATTTGACCCACACAAGTGTTTTTCACGCTTGTAATGGATTTGGAAGTTCACTACATGATTGCTTTTGATATCTTGTTTGAAATTGACATGATATTATTGGCTATTATAGGGAATACTAAAAAGTCAAATGTCAGTTGTTGGTTAATGAGTTAATTTACTTATATTACAGAGAATGAGAAATAAATTTTGGAACGGTTAGTCTTCTTGACCAAATTATGTGGTTTTTGTTATGTTTTTTCTTGTTTGATGATTGGTCTATTCTTATCAGAGAATTTAGGGCGTTTCTATGTGGATTCCAAAACTATTTTGCTCATTATGATTCATGTATCACAACCAACATATAACATGGATTTCATATAGCAAAGAATTTTATAATAGGCTATCTTTTTTGTTTCAAAGTTACATTTTTAGTATCCGCACTTCTAGTTTTCTACCAAACATTTTGGTGAAGCATTCTCCATGTTTTATGTTCTATGCTTCTGCAGCTGTGGCAGAGGCTTGAGTCAGCCACATGCCACAAATTTGTTGAAGATATGGATGAATGGATTGGTTGGCAATTTTCAATGACAAGCTAGCTTGTACATATGAGAAATATCAACAAGGCGGTATAAATATTTTGGCATCATGCTGCAATATATTTATATTACAATAGTACTCATTTTCAAACTTGGTTTTTCAAAAGAAGATGTTAGACCAAACCCAATGCAATGCATTTAGCTTGCATCTGTGAAATGGATGGTGAGTTAGGGGAGAGAGACAAGAGAGAGAGTATTGAAAAATCCTTGGCTAAGGCTGAGGGGTGTGGGGGGCGCGAGAGGGGGCGCGAGTGGGGGCGCCAGCCAATAATATTGTGACGTGTGGCAGAGAGAGAAACTTGATAAGATGGGTGTTGGTTGTGGTGCTCGCGCCCCGGGACATGGTGTGGAGGGGCGCGAGAGGGGGCGCGAGCGGTTTTTTTTTTATTTTTTTATAAATGTATTAATTTTCATAATCTTTATAAACTTGATAAGATAGCCCAGAATTTTATTGATTTTCATAAGTTCTTACACCAAAATGTTCTTACCGACGAAAATTGTATCTTTCCTCGTCTTCCTAATACACCAGCAAACCGAAAATTGCATGAATTACTTTTGCCTCTTTTGTTTTACATTAACAAATTTTATTAATAATATTTAATAACAATTTTAGAAATGTGATTTACTCAAATATTTATAAACTACACATATATTGTCAAACATAAAATTTGGAAATAAATGATCTCTCAACCCCATCTAACTAGCTATCCACTTTCTGAATCCAAATCTAACCCTAACCCATAAATCTTCTAATCTTCATCAACACACAGTAGAGAGAGAGAGAGAGAGACACCCAGAGAGAGAGAGAGAGAGAGAGAGAGAGAGGATTAAAGACTCCAACGGCTCTTTTCACCATTCCCAAGCCCATTTACGCCCCACAGGTCCCGCGAACCCCCTTGCGCCTGCCTCTTTTTTCGCGCTCGCGCCCCTCTCGCGCCCCTCTCGCGCCTCGGTGGTGTGGTGCTCGCGCCCCGGGGCGCGAGCGGCTGGCCTATTGCGCCCTTTCTAGCGCTCCACACCCCTCAGCCTAAGTGCATGCATTTGGAATGTTGTGAGAGAGAATGAGAGAGAAAGTGATGAAAGAGAATGTGTGGAAGGAAAGAGAAATGATATAGTAGATAATGTGCATGTATTTACATATTTTGCATTGTTGATGGTCTTAGCCACTTTTCAGGTTCACGCATTGCTCCTTTTTAATTATTAATTGTCTGCATACAATCATCTTTAAAAAAATTGTAAATTTTATAGTTACATTTGTTGCAAACTATGGTGAACGTTACTAAATCTTACAATGAAATACACAACAAGCTGGAACTAAATAAGCTTTTGATACGTTGCATATCCCTTCCAAGGTACATTTTTCAACCACTATTATTCGATCACACATTTTACCACGATGCATGACTACATTCATTACGCATTTCAGACTGAATAGTTGGAGGCTCCTTTGCTATGTCATCCTTGTCTTCGGTTCTAATCAATATGAATTATTATTTATTGTTTTGTGATTACATATTTATGTACTATCATTTATTTCATTTATATTTTTGAGGTCCCACGTATTGGTTCCTTGGTCCATAATACCCCTATATCAGTTAACGAAATAACATCTTTAGGAATTTGTAATGATAATGGTAATTAATTTTAACTTGTTACCTTTTAACTAGTGTACAATATTAAATGGATGGGCTTGTGTTGTAATCTTGGTATAAATTTGTAAGTGCACGGATTTGGTGTCCGCAGCTGTTCGAATAGACTAGGGGTAGTTTAGTCTTTACACATAATGTATAAAGGCTCATTCGCTAAGGTTGTTTAGCGAATGAGGCCTGATTCGTTAAAGATTAGGCTATTCGTTAATGTAAGAGCCCATTCGTTACTACAGTGTAACGAATGGCAGCTCATTCGTTAAGGTATACCCATTCGCTAAGGGTGTTTAGCGAATGGGCTATGGAAATACCTTATTCGTTAACCTTGTTAACGAATGAGATGTCTCATTCATTACTACAGTTCTAACGAAGGAGCCCAGCCTATAAATAGGCCTTCCATAGTGTTATTGCATAGAGATCTGTGCCATAACTTATTCGTATACCGTTACCATGCCGGATTAACTCTAGATCCTTAATGTATTCATCCTCCATGTAATGTATCGATCCTTTAACGTATTGAATGAACATAAGTAAACGTATCGATTTACGACTAGGTCTTGGCTCGTAATAACGTATTTACAAAATTGATCAGCCAAAACATTCCATTTTGCAGGGCAAGTAAGACGTTTGGACTTTGGACAATAAATCTTTAGTTTTTTGTTGGTATTGAAGTTAAGATAATATGTTGGCTTTTTGTCTATTTATTGGCGCTCGAGCCATTTCCTTGTATATGTTTTCTTTTAAATTAAGAATAATGACTTTGATAAATAAAGATTTTTTTTTTTGAATAAAATCTAATGCTTGTTTATGTGATTGATGGTGATAAGGTAGATATCATGAGAAACTTTGGAGCTAAGTTTTATTAAAGTGAAATTCTCATTCAAAAGAACGTTTATAGACTCAGCGTGTAAACATTTGGCATTGGAATATGATACTTAATACACTGTGATTTTTATAACACTTGGAATATGTTTCGGATTGAAATATTGAAGTAATAATATTTTGATTTCTACTTTTACAATTTTATCAAACTTTTATTATATATTTTTTTTATAGTAAATCATGTGATTTTTGTGGAAGATTATGTGCCATTGAAAATAGTAAATATACTTAAATAGAAAAAGTTTTTCTGACACAAAATTTGTGTCACTAGTTTTTTTTATTGCGGCAAAAGTGCCACTAAAACTTGTATGAATATGTAATTAGGACTGCTTTTTAAAGTCACAAAAATTGTGTCACAAAAAATAAAAAGTGCCACTAAAAGCCAAAAACTTTGTGCGGCATATAAAAAAGTGGCAGTAAAAGGTATTAGCGGCACCGCTTCTAGTGACACTTTTTTATGTACCGCACATTCTTACATGGGTCTTTAGTGACAATTTTTTTGTTGTTTAGTGGCACTTTTTGTATGTCACTATAGGACATTTTTTTGTAGTGAGCTTCCACTATCTACAATCAAAACAAATATCAAACAAACTTGTCAGAACCAGATTGAACAGTTAAAAAGGAATTTTGTCATTTTATAACTTTGGTCGTATATCTTTTTAACCCGTATATGTTTATAGCCCCGTATATGTTGTTAAGAACGTATATGTATATTGGATGGCGCATAAGTTGTAAAAGCGTGTAAGTTTTATACGGCGTATATTTGTATCTTAGCGCGTAAGTTTGTTCTTATATGCCATGTAAGTTCCAACTTATGCGCCGCATAAGTTAACTTACACGGCGTGTAAGTTACACGATGATCATAACAGTTCAAACGTCAATCTTGACCAATTTTGACTGTTAAGATCCAAATTTTGAACGAATACTCCTAAAAATGCCGATGAAACCATATGTCATTTCAATTTTGAATTTAATCATGTGTTAATGATCATAATGTCTGTTTTATTTCTAGGGTTTATTAAAGCTCAGATCTATTCTCAATATATAAATTATAAAATCAATATACTACATGTAGAATCATTATATAAGCAACTGTCTAGTGTTGATCAAATGCACTTGGTACGTTTTCATTATGCATACCTTTTCATTACAGCTGCGCATTTTACAACCAAGATAAGTATGTATAAACCAAGATAGCATTTTACAACCAAGATAAGTATTACATACCAAGATAAGTATCACTTGTCATCATAGTCGCGAGCATTTTAAAAACAAGATAAGCCCGACTTATCATATTGTTTTGTTTGCACGCATTTTAAAATCAAGATAGATACGACTGAAAGTCTGAAATCCGTTAAGGAGGAGCATTCGTGGCGCAAGCCCGGTGCCATTACCCATGATAATTGAAAAAAAAGTTAACAAAATCCTGTCCCGACCAGGCCCCTTAATTTATGTCCTAAATTTGTCATTATGCATTTAGTGTTACACCTTTTCGCTTCATCGATAACCAAGTTGTATGCTAATACGATCTAATTCTATTTTCAAATGACATTAAATTAACGAATCTGAAAATATTTTCTTGTTACCAAGTTGCATGCTAATATGCCAGTTAACTCTATTATCAGATGTGAGATGACATTTGATACGAAGTAATATTTTCTACTTGGTAACAGAGGTATTGGTATAGTGATCCATATAACAAGTTTAATTGGTATAATAATAATCGATAACAAGTTATAACAAAATTTTATCTAACATAAAAGTAATATTATTACTACTATAATAGTAAAACAGATATTCAACACACAAAAGCAGTATCTCCCTGCCTGCTTTTATTGTTACACAAAAAAAAGCAAAACAAAAACAAAAATAGGCTGCTTTTATTGTTACACATAACTTCTCTTTAACATTCTAAGACACCATCAAAGCTCCACAATCAGCTAGCATGCCCATATTACATACCGCAGGTGCATGGAAAACACGTGCATGGATTGCATTTGCAGTCGAATTCGTTACCCGCTGCCGCCACGCCTCCGGTACTGGTCTCCACTCCACTGCACCACCACGCATAAACTCATCATAAATTTTGCAGCTAAAAAAAAAAAGAAAAGAAAATGACTATATAACGTACGTCTTACTATCTGCAACACCAAGAATAACAGTCTTGGTGGTAGTCATCTCATCGGGAACCGTTTCCGGGTACATCTTGCATCTGCATGCAACCAACGGAAATCAAATATATAAATATAATTTTCTACCTTCAGTTTAACTGCATGTAATTTAATTTGTAGAATAATATACACGCCATCTCACACCATTCAAAGTTTGAGCGTTTATGATCAGAATTGCCATTTGCATAGAGGTTAGGTGGTCGTTTAGAATTGGACAAAAAAATGTTTCAAGTTTTGAAAGTTTGTTCAGAACTATTGTCCTTGTTCCCTATACTTTTTAAAGTTTACTTTTTTTCTCAAAAAAGAGTGGTTTAAATGTTTTTTGAATGGCTCGTTTGATCATGTGAAATCAGATGTGATGGTGTAGCTATGACATAACCCTTAAAGCTTACCCGCCACAGCTGCTACCGCATTTGCAGTCGGCCCCGCAGCCACACTTTCCACCGCAGCAAGAAGACATTGTTGATTGCAAGATCGAGCGAGAGATGTGAGATTTAGTTGTTGAAAGTATCAAAGTAGTTCGAATAATATGGAGTTAACCTCGGATGGCAATGCTATTTATAAGCAGACTGCAGTGGTTATTGATCTCTACCGTCCACGTATCGGGGTCTATCGTCCAGGTGTAATACGAGGCTGATTCATAATTCCTATGTTGTCCGGATCTTATAATTTGTACTCACATATTTACTCTCACCGTTACGTAATATGTGCAAAAGAAAATGAATAATGGAATAAACTGAAATAACTTAATAATTACCTTGTTAAGAAAATGATTGTTTAATATATGCTTGTTTTGATACTTGATTTTTTTTATTTTATTTTTTCTTTCTTTTGTATAAATAACTGAACTAACTAATTATTTGAACTGACACCCACACAAACCTTAATATTTTCTTACGAATATAACTGGGTTATATGATCAGAAAAACATTGGTATAATTTTTCATTAAATAATGTACTAGTTTTTGAATATCAAAATATAATTATATATTATTAATTAGCATTTAGCCCTCGTACGATAAAGGTTTTTTTTATACATTTATCGTTTCTACTATTGAGAATTCTTTTGAATTTTAATTAATTTTTTATAAGAAAGTTTATAATATACTTAGACATATTTTGATCCATTTATGTTTAATTATCTTTTTTTATGTTCATTTTTGGATGAAACATTGACTGAATCATCTACTTAGCGTTTTATATTTTTACGTTTATGTTCATTTAGTTGTGTTTAATTATATTCGTTTATGTTTAGTTGTGCTCCTTTACGTTTTATTCATATATGTTCATTTATGTTCGTTTATTTTTGTTTAACTATGTTCGTTTACGTTCGTTTATATTCATAAAATGTTCATTTAAATTTTAAATGATCGAGCATTTAAATCGGGTTTGTATCAGAGGGTGTTAAGATCAAAAAACTATATCAGACATGTTTTTATAAATTTAATATAGCATAGTATGTTAGTAGTTTGCTACAAATAACCACTGTTATAGGCCTGGGATCAAGGTTGGCGTTGTGGTGGTGGTATGAGTGAGTAAAATGAAAATGGGTTGGTCCGGATAGGGTTTCATAAATAACAGAGCAGGTAAGGGGTGACTAGATCTGAATAGGTGGTCGATTAACTGATGCTCATTCGATAATTCATGAGAAATCCAACAAAGAATGAACGGTTGATGTAGGTGACGATGGTGGTTGATTCATGAGATATTGAGATGGGAGGTTCACGATGGTGGGTAGTAATCATAGGTTAACCAGTGATAGAGAGGATATACCGACAACAGAGATGAACGAGTTTCACAAATAAATAAGATGTTATAACCTGTTTAAGGGCTATCCGGGTTTGGTGGGACCATGACCCGAGAAAATTGTTGTTTTATGATGAAAGGGTTTCACAAATAAGTGATATGTTATAACCAATTTAAGGGTTATCTGGGTTGGTAAGACCGAAATTATTGTTTAATGATGAAAGGGTTTCACAAATAAGTAAGATGTTATAACCAGTTTAAGGGTTATCGGGGTTGGTAAGACGGAAATTACTGTTTGAAGACGAAAGGATTTCACAAATAAATGAAATGTTATAACCCTTTTAAGGGTATTCGGGTTGGTGAAACCTATGACCCGTTTATTTTTAACTTAAACGGGTCAACGCATAGAATTTCACCATTTATAATTGAAGCAATCTAGTATTGCCATTAAGGGGGGCAGAGAGCGACACCCAGGGTTTTTTAGTAGTCAATTATATAAAGTATAGATTGAAATCACATTAGATATATCCATGTTTAAAGTTAACTGTTAACCAAGCGATATTTATCAGTAATCAAATAAACCAAACTATTTATAACCGAATGATCGAGTATGGTAATATAAAACTGAAATAAACGTCGAAGATTTGGTTTTAACTGAAAATCATTTATATCTAACAATTATTATTTTACACTCTTATACACACGATAGGTTTTAGATATTGCAAAACCATATGTGGTGGGCGTTAAAATCACTGTCATATCATCAAATCAGACGATACACACCATTACAGAGAGGAGGAGAGGGGAACCAATTGGGGGGAGGGCGTCACACCCCAGCCTAACGGCAGAACGCACCGGAGTGTGACAATATTTGTATCATAGCTCAAAGACACTAAAACAATATAAATAATCAATATCTAAATTTATTCATTCATAAACAATTGTACACAAAGAATTTAAAGAGAAAAATGCAATATTCTTTCTATTTTAATTATTAGACTAACGTCCAATCTAATTTCTCCACTTCGATTCACTTGATACATAACAACCTGCATTATACGTAAAAATAATTTGTTAACAACACATGTTGAGCGAGTAACCACAATTTAGTATAAATATAATAATAACAATGAGAAATAAAGCAATTCCTTGCATTAGTGAATAACATCAATTAATATATGTGTCTTTTCAACATGCCACTAGATTTCGAACATGTTTACGCAGATAGATTTGGAACCAATAAGTGTGTCTATTTGAACATGCCACTAAATTCGGGCATGTCTACTCAGTATGATCATACTATGAGGATGAGGATGAGATATCAACCAACTATAAAAGAAGTAAACGCATAAATCTATGGCAATCAACAATTAATCGAGCAACATCACAACCACGCAATTAATGGAATTGTGTTTTGAGTATAATTGTATAACAGTAAATAGCTTAGTACGCATAGTGCCCCCTAAACAAAAATAGGAAAATGGGGATGCAATTACTCACCTTAAATAAAGATAAGCGGCAATTTATCCTAATTTTAGTTAGTTTCACGATATTTTCCGTCAATTTATCCTTTAAAGTATAAACAAAATAAATCTATAATCAAAATAAACAAACATGACAAGATAAAAGGGATTTATAACAGATTTAAGATCGATAAAGGGTTAAATATATTTTATAATAATTTTATCACGTTGAGTTAAAAACGCAGATGATTTATTAGTATTAAAAGTTACAAACAGATTCAAAATCAATAATCGCTAATTCAATAATATACACACATTTAGTGAGCGAGAACTTGTCTTGGTGACCGGTTCATTTAGACAAGGGAAAATTATTTATTTATCGAAGTTATATTAGAATAACCCTACTCGACTCGAAAACCCGTTTTTAGAGTTTTTCTATTTTGGTCACATCCGTACGTCCCATTAAGCCCGTTTTACTACTAGAACGAGTTCCGGATCCCAACAACTCTATTTCCTTACTCAACACGGCCTGAACATCACTTTTTCGTACCGCCTTAACCCAAACAACTAGTTTACTACAAAGTTTACATTTTTCTTGCTTCATGAGACCCGATTTTGCCTTAGCCATTGGATCTTACAGCAAACCGACATAAAAACCTAACCTTTTATACTAAAAACATACCTTACTTGGGCTTGGTTAGGTTCGGATCCGGACCACTCATGAATCTATACGTGTTTCTTGTAACTTGATGTCGCTTGAACAAGAATCTCCTTGGTTCTCTTGGATCTTGGATGAATATGAGAGGAAGAGAGTTTATGTGTGGTCTGTGTGAGTGTATGGAGGCAGGAGATGGAGAATGAGAATGTTTAGTGTTTTAGGGAGGTTTAGGGGTTTAAATTCTCTAAGCCCATGGACCTTAGGCCCGTAACCATTCTCAAGTCCGTGCATTAATCCTAAGCCTACCACTCAGTTCCATTATGTAACACCCCGTAACCGCAGCGGAAACGTAAACGGGATGCAACAGACACCTCTGATATCAACCACATTGTTTATAAAGAAAACTGAATACATTAATATACTTCAAATTACATTATCTCATATTTCATTACCGTCTAGGTGATACACACGTCATACAATACGATACATAATTCTATTTAATCTAACGTATCATAACATCCTGCACGCAAATCTTACACACATCAAGCACTTAGCACGTAAGCAATCACTTCATCTTAATTGTACCTGAAAAACATGTGAGAAAACGGGTCAACTACGAATAGTTGGTGAGTTTCACAATTTGAGTAAACCATGATAAATCCATATCATAATATAATATTATCGATGTAATTATGCTGAGCCCACAAGTGAAACCTCTGACTATCCACACACAACCCCGTGGCATACTCCGCCCACGGACCTGCCCCAAACCGCTATGCCTAACATTACATAGCAAAATATATAGAACAACAAAATAGACATGTGCAACTGGCTGGGAAACATCAGCAAATCCATGCCGGACCAGTTGGGTTTGTCAGACCAATAGTACTATCCACACTCTACCGGCTTTCAGTTAATCACTCGTGTTCCGGGGCCTTAGAATGTTAGCAACTCAGACAATTACCATCTTAGTACATTTCCGTACGATTCCCGTACAATAAAATATATATAAATACACGCAAATCCATGCGTTCAGTATGTACTTAAACATTTCAGTAGTAACATGCTTCCGCCCCGAGAAAATATTTAAAAACAATTCAGAAAAAGGGGCTCGTGAAACTCACCTTAGCACATGCAAGCAGGTAACAACAATCATTATCAGTTAACACGTCCAATCTGTAATATGATCCCTACGATCGTTACTATACACTCATTATTAATATAACTTTAACCGTGTTAACCGGTACATCTGGGGACAATGTTAACCCAGTACTGTACCCGTTCCGGGGGCAATGTTAACCCAGAAACACTTCTCCGGACTCAGATTGTGATATCGTTTAGAGTTCACTAGTCAAAATCACTATTAGTCATTATTCCCGTTTTGCGTGCCTAGCACGGTTATCCGTTTTTACGTTTCAAAAATGAGTTTGGTCACACACGACCCGAAAATAGTTGTTGACTGATAATTTAATTGTAGTTGTGAAATTAGAGCTCGGTTTAGACGCCCCGATTGGCTGCGGGACCCGTTTCCGTCTTTAGTACACCGGAAACTGTTAAATCGTTTAAAATTACCCAAATCATCCGAATTATTTTCGGATGATTTATTTTTACTTGTTTAACTCAGTTATATGAAAATAGTTCATTTTTAGGGTTTTTATACACTGGTCAGCTCGTTTAGGCGAACTTTACCGGTTTACGCGTTTTAAACTTTAAAAGTTTGTTTTTGCACAAATAATTATCCGTTTTGCCTCGGATCTTGAAATTTTGCACAAATCACTTTTTGACAGTGGGGGATTTTATAAAAATATTTCCAGAATTAATATTTATATTTAAAATTTATTTATCTATTTTTAAACACCATTTAAACACTAAATATGTCGTAAATACCAAACGACCTTAGAAAAATCCCAAATTTTTCTTGGATGTCCCCTGCCATCCACATAGTCCCCTGTAATTTTTTCCAGAACCAAAATCTCTTTTTACATGCCATTTTCACTAAAACCGAGTTAGAAAACCCTAGAACTCGTTTAACCGAAAAGCCTACTTAGACTTCTCCAACTGACCTAAAATTTTGTGTGTGACTTTTACATGATATAAAAAGCTTATCTGCAATTTTCCAGAATTTTTAATGATATTTAAATATTTTTCACCATTTTTAGCCTAAACCGAGCATTAAATTCACCAAATATTCATCATTTGTCCAAAAATTACCAAATTTCACAGAACTCATATTTTCATATATCTAACACATCTGTAAAATTTCATGACCTAACTCTAAACCGTTCACAATGTGTCCAAAAACTCATAACCGAACATAAACCGAATATACCTTTTGTTTTCCACCACTACAAGCTACAAACTCGTCTTTCCGCCTTATCTACCACTAAACACAGAACCTACAACCAACATACCATAATACCAAGCAAGTTACACTCACGATCAAGCCTCTTACACTATAGTTTCGGTTATTGTTTCGAAACTAAAGTTTAAACCGTAAAAATTCGTTTTTGGTTCGTTTAACTCCTTTCTTGGACCAAGATCCCTTGTATAACCCGTATACATCACTTGATCATGCAAGAATCGGTTTTCATCTTTGAAACCTCATTTTCTTGCAAATAAACTCAAGAAACGAAGATGAACACGTAAATAACTCGATTTTTACCTCGGCTTTCTTGCTAAAAACTCGGGTTTTTAGATGATCTTGTGGAGAGGAAAGGAAGAACATGGAATTGCTTGGTAAAAAAAAAATAAATGGAATGGGGTTATGGGAGGGAGTCCGATCGGAATACATGGAGGGGTGGGGTGGGACCCACCTTTTCATTCTTAGCCACTCATTCGGATTTCAGCAATCTGGATAATGTTTTGGAATCTGGTTCATTTCGTTTTTCGGTTATATGTTTAATTTAGCTTAAAACGAGGCTAAAACGGTCGTTTTTCGGCTTAAAAATGAAATTTATATAAAACCGATTTAAAAACTTTAAAAACTTAAACCATGACATTTATTAACTTAAAACACCATATCATTAATAATTGCGCATCTTTTTCGGCTTGATCAATCGTCTCTTGCTTGGTTTGTTATTAAAGGTTTCGCTTAACGCACCGACGTACCACTAAATCGAAATTCTTTTTCTGTGCTTTAATTCACTTATCCCGAAGCTTTAATGCTTCGTAAACATTACTAAATATCATAGATATCGTCTATAATTGAACCCTTGATTCGTTCGGGTTTCAATAACTATCGATCGATTAATCGCATATTCGATACGATGAATTATATATTCACGTACAATCAATACAGTGAACCATGTATTCTCGTATAATTACTATGGTAATTCATGTACCCGACATTAAATATAACGTAACTACTGTCTACCGGTTAGGGTATCCCTGGTTTCGTCGGAATTGTTACACATTATTACTTAACCAAATTAAATTACGACAAACATTAAATAATAAAACTTTATTTTATTTATTAATCTCAAAAGACGGATGTTATAGTCATAAACCATTAGATTGAGTTGATACAATAGTAAACATATCATATTTTGTAGATAATATATGCAACGCGTGTCGTACGTGTCGTACTTTGTGAGAATAGTAAATTAGACCAATCAAATATAAACATAAATTCATCATTATCATAGAAAATTTAGAGTGCATGGAGACATTATTCAAATAGAAAAACAAAGACAAAAATAATAAATGAGAAAATGAAAATTTTGCCTGCAACGCTTTTTTTCTCGGGGGTAGATGGGTCTTGGGCATAAGGACTAGTGTGAAGGGGTGCCATGACTATTAAGCTGAACTTCATTGACGTTGATGTACATGCGTCCTTGCGTACCCTGATTAGCTTGATTTACTTGAGTTTGATCGGCTTGGTTTGGTTGGGTTTGAATAGCTTGGATGGGTTGGGCTTGCATTGGTTGGGCTTGTTCGGCTTGGACTTGCGGTTGAAGGTTTGATATATTTGGAGTTGGTTGGTTTGGTTTAGCTAGTTTTGGATTTGATAAATGAGTTTTGGACATGTGTTGCAAAGGTGGATTGGGTTACCACAATGATAGCAAGCTCGCATGATTAAGAGAATGGGAGCATATGGTAGGGCAAGTCAAATTCCTCAAAACAAAAGAGATTGAAACTCATCAAAGTTCGACGGAACTCTAGACGTGGTCCAGAATATACTTGGGAACTTGAGTCAGAAATGTGGAAGAAGTACCACACTCATTTCAATAAATCTCGAGGACTATATTAGTCTAAAGGTGGGGAGGATGTAACATTCCTAAAACTTTTGTGCCATTTTTGCCAACTTTGGAAGTTGAAGGGCTAAAAAGTAATATAGCCAAACTTAAAGTCCAAGGTCTATTCTGAAAATTTTCAAATTTCAGATGAGATAGACCGTCTCATTTCAGATGAGATGGACCGTCTCATTATTAGATGGTCTGTATCAAAGAAAACCCGGGTATTAAGTTATAATTTGTCACGGGGTGTCTCATCCGCCTATAATTTAGCGACGGCCTGATGAGACTGACCGTCTCATTACTAGACGGTCCGTCTAACCACCCCTATCAGCAAGAGGTGTCAAAACACGACCCTAACATGTCACAACTCGATTGTTGACTCACCATATCTATTTAGCCTATAAATAGAGACCACAAATCGTCCATATCATGCACCAAACATCCCATAATCATTCCACACCCAAAAATCAAGTTTAAGCATGTGTTCTTGAGTTCTTAAACAAGTACAATATAGTTCAAGGTGTTATAAGCAGTAGGAGGTTTTGATCAAGCATTCTGGAGGTGTTAGAAGCATTCATAAATCATCACTAACTTTTGTTATAGATTAGAAGTAGGTATAGTGTTATTAGCACTCGTTTAAGTTCGTTTATTATGTTTAAGCGAGGATCAAAGATGTTATTGATCAAACCTCCGTAAGAATAAGTTAAAGAAATCATACCCAGTGTTTTAAGCATATACATGATCTTCGAACATATAAAAAGATGTTGAAAACAAGTTCAAAATGATTTTAGCCAAAAAGGGCCAAACAGACTAATGACTATTAACCAAGATATATTTATCAATAACCAAATAAACCAACTGTTTATAGCTGAATGATCTGGTATGGTAATATAAAACTAAAAAACAAAAGTCATAGGTTTGGTTTTAACCCATATTCATTTATATCCAACAATTCATATTTTACACTCTTATTTGTGAGTGAGTATGATTTAATTTGACTTGGTTGTCTCAAAATCAGATCCACAGACGCATCTCCAATGTGACTCATGCACTGCTTTACACACAATAGGTTTTAGATATGGCAAAATCATATGTGGTGGGTGTTAAAATCACTTCATGTCATCAAATCAGACACTACACACCATTACTGAGAGAAGGAGAGGGGCACCAATTGGGGGGAGGGCGTCACACCCCAACCTAACGGACGAATGTGCCGGGGTGTGACAATATTTGCATCATAGCTCAAATACACTAAAACAATATAAAGCGTCAATATCTAAATTTATTCGTTCATAAACAATTATACACAAAGAATTTAAAGAGAAAAACACAATATTCTTTCTATTATAATTATTAGACTAAAGTCCAATCTAATTTCGCTACTTCGATTCATTTGATATATAACAACCTGCATTACGCGTAAAAATAATTTGTCAACAACACATGTTGAGCGAGTAACCACAGTTTAGTATAAATATAATAATAACAATGAGAAATAAAACAATTCCTTGCGGAGTAAATAACATCAATTAATATAAGCAAATACATGTGTCTTTCAATATGCTACTAGATTACGGACATATTTACTCGGATATATTCGCAACCAATAAGTGTGTCTATTTGAACATGCCGCTAAATTCGGACATATCTACTCGGACGGCGTATGATCATACTATGAGGATGAGGATGAGATACTAGCCAACTATAAAAGAAGTAAACACATAAATCATATGACAATCAACAATTAATCGAGCAACATCACAACTACACAATTAATGGAATTGTGTTTTGAGTATAATTATATAATAGTATATAGCTTAGTACACATAGTGCCCCCAAAGCAAAAATAGAAAAAAGGGGATGCAATTGCTCACCTTAAATAAAGATAAGCAGCAACGAGAATATGGAAACGGTTAAGATGAATTAGTTAGTTCCACGAGATTTGCCGTCAATTTATCCTAATTTTAAAGTATAAACAAAATAAATCTATAATCAAAATAAGCAAACACGACAAGATAAAAGGGGTTTACGAATTTGAGATCGATAGAACGTTAAATATATTTTATAAAAATTTTATCATGTTGAGTTAAAAACGCAAAGAGTTAATTAGTATTAAAAGTTACACATAGATTCAAAATCAATACATACTAATTTAATATTATATGCACATTTATTGAACGAGAACTTGTCTTGGTAACCGGTTCGTATAGACAAGGGGAATTTATTTATTTATCGAAGTTATATTAGGTTAAGTTGGAAAGTATATATAGATTTTGTAATTAAGTAAAATTATATGCATATAAATATACATATATATAAATTTTAAGTGAAAATTTATTTCAAAAGATTGTGGGTGATTGGTCTGTTTGAACGACTTAAAAGATTATTAGTGTTTATATAAAATTAATAAAATAATTGAAAATAAAAAAATAAAAATAAAACCAAAAAAACGGGCCTGGGGACACGAACCTACGCCCCAAATCAGTTCACATGTCTTAAATGCATGGCAGCGGCCAAGTGAGCCACATCTTTATTTTGTTTAAAGATTGGAAATGAATTTAGATAAACAGATAGTTCAAAGACCCCCAAAATAGCATAAACCATAATCGATGGAACCTAAATTGATGCATACTTGCCCTCTGTCAATCGAAATCATAGAGGTTTTGTTACGCATCCAATTCCTATCATGATGCACTAAAATATTGCTTGATTTGGATTCGAAATGAATGAGAATGACGACTTAGGGGTTTTCAGTATGGAAACGACCTCAAACTTGGTCTGAGTGGCTTCGTTTGCTGAAATTGGTTTAGGGTTAAGATTCGGAATGGTGTTAGGAATATGTAGGATGATTTAATTGAATTATAGATGTGTGTTTATAGTGATTTGAGGTCCAAATTAGCCGCGGGTTTGTTAGTGTAACCTTAATGTCGATTAGCTGTTAATAAGGCTGTCAATCATGCAATTAAAATTGTTTTGAACGCGTATGAGATCAATCATCGAGTAGGTAATATCCATTCCTTGTTTACGGCCTGATTTTGTGGATCACAAAGAGAGCGGGTGGGGTGTTATCATAGGTGGGAAAGGAGAAGGGGTAAAAGAAGAAGAAAAATAATATTTTAGAAATTTGTAGTGGTCCTTAGGGTTTAGTTGGTTAAACAAGTTAGGATAGAACATGATTAAGGGTGGATTTTACATATTCGTGATGGTTCTAATTAGTGACGGAGCCAGGAACTTTTTTCTATGGGTTCGTAATTTTTTTATGCTTGATTTTTTTTCCGATGCCAAAGTTTTCGGGCCCGAATGGGTTAGGCCGGGTCGATCATTCGATTAGATAAATAAAATTTATGCAATATGACTATCATAACAAAAATATATCGTTAGCATTCAATAAAATACGAAGTTATTAAATAAAAAGATATTACATACTATAATTGTTCCTTACGTGTTTTCATGTTTTAAAAAATATCTTCAATCGCGACTTTGAAAAAGAACTCATTCTCAATATAACAAATACAAGCATCATTCATATAATCGTCACCCAAACGATTACGCAAATGAAGAAAAACATTTCTCAAACGATAGGCCAACAGATATTGGTTGTTGGCGATGGTTGAAACCCTGAGGTGAACGGCGAAGGCGATGAGGCAATGGTCACCTAGTTGATAAAAAAAGTTGATCGGTTGCTGAGTCAATGGCCGATGTTTTTAGTTGTTTATTTAGGCATTATGTTTAAGAATGTTAATTGGGTTGGGCTTATTGATCCATTCTATGAGTATTTTGGGCTTTTTATTTATCTATATATGGGGTAATATGGTATTATTCGCCCATATATAATATTTGTTAATAATTTTTATAGTCGTTTTAAAAGCATTTTTATTTTATAAAAAGAATATTCGTTACTAAAAAAATATAACTAAACTTTTTATAATCAATGGGTTCGAATTTACTTATTTAAAACGATACTGGGTTCGCTCGCCGAAAAAGAATGAGGTCGCTCGTTAATTCAACATTATAGGTTATATATAAAACCGAAAAAGAGCGGGGTTCGGCCGAACCCGGTGGTAATAGTATGGCTCCGCCAATGGTTCTAATATTTTATTAATTAAATGAAACAAAAACCGAGTGACGCGAAGTGACAAATAATCAATAATCAAATGAATTATTAAATTATTGATTTATTAAATAACAATAACCCGGATAATAATAAACATTTTTAATCGAGTCGAATTTTCAGGTTCAAAAATTGACAAATGTTATGGGGGGGATGCGCCACTTTAATGACGGGCGTTAGATGGGGAGATGGTGTTAATGGGTGAGGCCACGATTGGTTTCAACTAATCACACTTATTGAAAAAAAGATTGTTAATTTGGTTAAATCACTACACACATTTAATTGTTTAGTTAATGAACTAGGATAGAGCCCGTGTGATACATGGGTGGTTAAAATACAAAAAAAAAGTTAAATTTAATAATATACATGATAATATATCTCTTGCATTCATAGTAATAATAATAATAATAATAATAATAATAATAAACAAAATTTAAAATTAATAAATCTCTAAAAGCCTCTTTTAATACAGCGTTGGATATTACTTAATAATATAACATTTATAAGTTAAGAAATCCAATACAATTACCACTTAAGTGGAGTTCGTGGTTCTAGGCTTGTATCATATAATAATTTATTTTTCTAAATTTTACAAAGCCTTACTGTGATATGAAGATGGATGTATTTGAAGGGAAATCGGGCCATTATTCTAGCATGAAATCTGGGTCATGGGTTATAACATAACTAAACGGATCTGTGTCTTATATTGTGTTTAGAAGAAGATATGATAAAGTAAGAAAGTGTTTCATGACATCTACGTGGCATTCTATATGAATGCCTTATAATGATACCATGTATAAAGATAATCTTGCTTTAACAGTATAGTTAGATTAGATTAGATATACTGATTGCTAGACCAGGCAATTACGTAACACACAATTCTTTTGTTAGATAAAAGTGTGCACTACACAAATAGGTGATGACACAGCTTAGTTGATGTCAACTATGAAACACGTGTTACTAGCATGTTCACGACCTGGCAGTGGGAATGTAATTTGTTTCCGTTTTTCTTAAATGATCTTATTATTTTAGTGGATATAATTAATATATTAATACCGCATCTCGTCCTCTTGTAGGAATGTCCATATCCCTTCATCTTAAGTAAATAATCTTATCTTTCAACTTAAAAATTAAAATACAGGGATCGCGTTTACTTCAAAACGAATGCTAGCTATATACTTTTAGTTATCTTCACATATAAGTTGGCTATGTGTAGTGAAGGGTTAAAAATTAAAAAGATTTTTGACACGCGGTGTCACGTAAGTAGATGGGCTATTTTCATTTTAGGGATATAATGGTGTTCAAGCCAAAAATCACCCTTAATTGAATAAAATATTATTATTTTCATCACACAACCTAACGACAGATCTATATCCCCACCCCCCTCCCAATCGCCCGAGAGGGGGGGAGGGGAGTTGCTCCTTACAGCCCAAAACTCTTCCCATTTATCGCCCACTGCATGGATTAAATTTTTAGCATGTAAAGTGAGAAAAGGCTAACTAATATAATTAACTTGACTTGATACAGATAAGCTAAGAAAACAAGATTACGTCAATGTATTAATAGTACGACACGAAACATGCTTTTCTTAACCGTATATTTTATAAATAAACGCCAAGAACTGAACAAGCCTCCTCCACAACTCGGAGAAGAACCATCCGCAAAGCACAATTACATAAATTAAAATTACATAAATTCGACCACCAAATTATTTTATATTGGAAAATTGGTTTTAAATAATCCCAACTATCACCTATTGGCAAATAACAGGCCCAACTTTGTACTTGGCTAGTGGCGGTCCTAACTAAAGGGGTATTTGTGCTTAACGTGCCGCGACTAACGGATGTTAACCCCGTTAGTGATTTGCTGACGTTGACCTTCTTCTCCGGCCGGAAACCTGCAACTCGGCTCCATTCTCCCTAATATCATCACACTGTCTCCCTCCCTCTTCAAAACACATCGGAAATTTGAAAATGAAGTACATTACATCTTCTTCCATGGCCAATCCCTAGATACCAAACCCGATCTTCTTTTCAAATATTCGAAATCAATGTTACACGATCAACAAAATAAGCATAGAGTTTTTGTTAAGGGGGTCAAAACGAGTCGAATGAAGTGTCAATTACCTTGAATGACGCACGATTGACGAGAGTGGACTTCGCCGGAGACAACAACGGCGACACGTCGGTTAGGTTTCGTATGAGGGGAAAGATAGAGAGAGAGAGACGGTGTAACGATATTAGGGAGAATGGAGGCGAGTTGCAGGTTTCCGGCCGGAGAAGAAGGTCAACGTTAGCAAATCACTAACGGGTTTAACATCTGTTAGTCGCGGCCCGTTAAGAACAAATACCCTTTTAGTTAGGACCGCCACCAGCCAAGTGCAAAGTTGGGCATGTTATTTGGCAATAGGTGATAGTTGGGATTATTTAAAACCAATTTTCCTTTTATATTTAGATCTATGTTTATACCATAGAAATCCTAGCAATTTTATACCCCCAATAATCTATTCAATCTTCACCTCTTTTCCTTCAAAAAATTTTTCTACAATCTCCAGCATGCAATTGCAATATTCCTGTGGAACACCTCCCTTTCTCAATCTCCAAGCCCCACACATTAATACAACTCTAATAACTCACGAACTGAGCACCCAAAATTGGGGGGAACTTTATACCATTTACTTATACTATCCGATGTTCGTACCCAAAGATGGGAGGAACTTTACACCATTTACTTATACTATCCCATACCACTGCAGCAATAAAACATTCTGAAGTAATGTGATCAATAGACTCCACACCTGCCTCACACATCGAACAAGACCGGTTTGATGCCAGAATACTTCTTTTTTTTAGAGCCTCCTTAGTTGGACCCGATTCATTTCAGCCCTCTAAGTGTATATTGCACCAATTTGAAATAAAATAATAATTACAATCCCAACTCTTCGCCAAAAGTATCTTGACCGATCTGACTGAGAACTCCCCATTCGAGTCGCCCAACCACTTCTACTGGTTCGAACCCCCTTTCCAATCTGCTGCAGCAATGAAGCAGCGCTCCCACACGGATCTTTCAACAGGAGTCGAAGGGTTTTTAGACCACTCCCAGGTCCAACTAAGTTGATTCCCTTGGCACCATATGTTGGAATTATGGACCGGTTCGGGTAAGTCAATACGGCCAACCGGGTTATGACTCGTGAGAGTTACACCATGAGGTAACGAACCATAACCCGCTTAAGTTAGTTAACCGGGTTAAATACTTTAACGAGATAAAATTACATTGAACGGGCTTTGGAGCAAGAGGTGGACTTATTGGCCCATTGGGTATATAACTAATTAGATTAGTTAAACACAATTAAAGGTTATATAAATATATGATATTGACATAACCTTAACCCTGATATAATCCTAACAAGTCCATCTCCTTTCCTCCACCACCCTAGCCGCCGGCCACCTGCACCACCGCCGCTTCTTTAGCACCGGCGGTTGTCCAGCCACCGACGCCGCGTTTCCACCGCCGCCTGTCCGCCGCCTGTCCACCACCGCTAGCCGCCGCTGACCAGCAACAAGCTGCCGCTGACCAGCTGCGCCTCAAGCTGCTGCTCCACCACACCACCGCTGCCGTTGCCGTCGTGCACCGCCACCGTTGGTCGTTAGATCTCGTTGTGTCACCTAGCTCGGTTCGTTAGCCTTCGGTGTCTCAACCGGTTATTTATTAACCGAGGTAAACGTAAATATATCGTTAGTTAAATTATATATTTATTGTTTGACTCGTACTCGTATTGTCTGAACCGGATCCTGTCGGGTTTATTTTCGGTGTTGATTAATTGTATACTTTCCGCTGTTTATAATTATTAATTAATGAGATTAATTATTATTAACCATGTTTATTGAACCGGTTTTAATAAACAAAATTTTAACTGATAACCACTGAAACCCAACAGTGGTATCAGATCCTTGGTTACAACATACGAGTCGAATCCGGTAGTTTCACCAGTTCTACATCATAAACTTCAAGATTATCCTTGAGAAAGAAAAGTTGAATGGCACCAACTTTCTTGAGTGGCACCATAACTTGGGACTTGTTCTCAAGATGGCAAGAAGTACTATGTTCTCGATGGACCTGTTCCAACCGAGCCTGAAAACAATACTGATGATGCCTAGAGGGTTCTTGACTAGCATATGGATGAGTCAGCTGAAGTCGCGTGTATCATGCTAGCCACCATGTCTTACGAGCTTGCAAAAGGCTTGGAAGATTTTGGTGCCTATGAGATGCTTGAGCAACTCAAGGGCATGTTCCAGAAACAAGCCCGCCAAGAACGCTATGACACCATGAAGCAGCTTATCAGCTGCAGAATGGAATAGGGATCACCTGTTAGTGCGCATGTCGTCAAAATGAAAGGGTACATCGAACAACTAAGGAAACTTGATTATCCCCTGTCAGATGAAAGGGCAGCGGATTTCATCCTGAACTCTCTTCCCAGCTCTTACGACCAGTTCGTAATGAATTTTTATATGAATGGCTGGGTGAAGACAGTGTCGGAGCTTCATGGAATGCTCAAGACAGCTGAGATGAATATTCCCGCTAAAAACAGTCAAGTTCTTATGGTTCGATCTGCTGGTGTCGTCAAGCCTAAATTCAAGAACCGGGGTCATAACGGTAAAGGCAAGAAGAAGGTTACTGTTGTTGCCAGGTCTGCCACCAACACTAACAAAGGTGTTGCAAAGGTACCACCGCCGCCTCTTGAGGAGCGCCAGTGCTACAAGTGCAACAAAATGGGACACTAGAAACGTAACTGTCCCGACTACCTTGCTGAGCTGAAAAGGCAGAGGACCAATGGTGAAAGCTCCTCTAAAGGTATTTCTATTTACATTATTGAACTTTTCACTGTCTCTAGCAACACATGGGTATTTAATACCGGATGTGGTTACCACATCGTTAATGTCTTGCAGGAGCTTGAAAACTGGAAGAAGCTGAAACAAGGCAGCATGGAACTCATCGTTGGTGATGGGAAGAGAGTCACAGTTCTTGCAACTGGCACGTATCGTTTTGCTTGTCCGTTTAGCCTTGTAGTTACTTTGGATAACTGTTTGTTTCCACCTGGTTTGACCACAAACATTATTTCAATTTCTTTACTATTTGAACAAGGATTTAAGTATGTTTTTAATAGTATTGCTATTTCTGCCTACTTGATATCTTTTATTTTGAGGCTAAACCTCGAAATGGTATTTATGAGGTTGATGTTCAAATATACAATAATGTATATAATCTTTCTAAACGTATCAGATCTGGAATCAATGATACATTTCTATGGCATTGCTGACTTGGCCACATAATCAAGGCACGAGTCAAGAGACTCCAATCCGAAGGGATTCTTGAATCCACAGGACCGGACTCTTTTGATGACTGCGAATCTTGTTTAGCTGGCAAACTCGCCAAAGGCTCCTTCACTCATAAGAATGAACGAGCAAAGGATCTGCTGGGAATCATACATACTGATGTATGCGGTCCTTTTAAAACCATGTCTAGGAATCATGAAAGATACTTCGTTTCTTTTATTGACGATTACAGTCGATGTGCCTATGTGTATCTCATGAAACACAAGCATGAAACCTTTGAAAAGTTCAAAGAGTTTAAAAACGAAGAGGAAAACCAACTCGGGAAAACTATTAAAATGCTTCGATCAGATCGAGGCGGAGAGTATCTCAGCTCAGAATTCATACATCATCTGAAAGAGCGTGGAATTGTTTCACGGCTCACTCCACCCGGCACACCCCAACACAATGGCGTGAGCGAGAGGAGAAATCAAACCTTGCTAAACATTGTATGATCGATGATGTGTAGAACTAACTTGCCTCAGTCCTTTTGGAGTTTTGCCCTTTTGACCGCCGCCCGCATTATCAATCTTGGCTCCAACTAAAAAGGTAAGCAAAACCCCATATGAGATATGGCATGGGCGAAAACCCAATTTGTCTTTCCTTAGAGTACGGGGATGTGATGCTTATGTCACTAGTGATTCTGACGATAAGCTCGATCCTCGCGGTGTAAAAGTTGTTTTCGTCGGATACTATAACCAAAGCGGATACCATCCTGATACAAATGTGATTACTATCAAAAGGAAGGGCCACTTTCTCGAGAAGGAAATTCTCGATCGAGGAACTGGAGATAATATTGTTGATCTTGAAGAAATTCAAGAACTACAAACTACCACTGAGGAAGTTGGAACGTCTGATCAACAAGTTGTTGTTGTTGATACATCGGACATGAACACAAGTGTTCGCAGAAGTAATAGGACTCGCGTACCAAATTCTAAATACCTATGGCATCTAGATGGTCCCGAGGTCCTCTTAGTAGCCGAGTCAAGCGACGAACCTACTAATTACAAATCTGCTATCTTAGATCCGGAATCTGAGAAATGGTAAGATGCCATGAATGCCGACATGCAATCTATGCGTGACAGTCGAGTCTAGAATTTGGTTGAGCTACCCCCCGAGTGTCAGGCAGTAGGGAGCAAGTGGATTTTCAAGAAAAAAACCGACATGCATGGAAATGTGCAGACTTATAAAGCACGGCTAGTCGCGAAAGGTTTTACTCAAACTCAGGGTATTGACTATGATGAAACTTTCTCGCCCGTTGCTATGACTAAGTCGATAAGGATATTACTTGCCATAGCCGCGTACTATGACTACGAGATATGGCAAATGGATGTCAAAACTGCTTTTCTTAATGGACATCTTTCTGAAGATGTCTATATGGTTCAGCCTGAAGGTTTTGTCAATCCTAAATATCCTAACTGGGTGTGCAAACTGAATAAGTCCATTTATGGACTTAAACAGGCATCTCGCAGCTGGAATCTTCATTTTGATGAGAAAATCAAAGAGTTTGGTTTTATCAAAAATGAAGATGAGCCTTGTGTTTAAAGAAAGACTAGTGGGAGCACTATATCATTCCTCATCCTGTATGTGGATGATACACTGATCATTGGAAACAACATCCCTATGCTTAAGGAAGTTAAGAACTGGTTGGGCTCTTGTTTCGCAATGAAAGATCTTGGTGAAGCTGCTTATATTCTAGGAATTAAGATCTACCGAGATAGGTCTAAGCAGCTTCTAGGGCTGAGTAAAAGTACATACATAGACTAAATAATGGCACGCTTCTCTATGGATAACTCCAAGAAAGGAGCTCTCCTCATGGCTAAAGGAACCGTGTTAAACAAATCGCAATCTCCGGCAACGGACATTGAAACTAAGCACATGCAAGCAATTCCATATGCTTCAGCGATTGGTTCTATCATGTATGCTATGTTATGTACTAGACCTGACGTCTTGTATGCGCTGAGCATGACTAGTCGTTTTAAACAGAACCCTGCATTGCCCACTGGACTGCTGTGAAGAACTTTCTGAGGTACCTGAAAATGACGAAAGACATGTTCTTAGTGTTTGGTGGAGTGGAAGAAGAACTCACTGTAAGGTGTTACACTGATGCTAGCTTCCAGAATGACCGAGATGTTTCTCGCTCACAATATTCTTAGATGAAGAAATTCATAGCCCATGTCGATCTCGTTCCAAGTTTTCTAAAACCGATCAACGTAATCTATGACAACACAGGAGCCATTGTTCAAGCCAAAGAGCTCAGATGTCATCACAGGGCCAAGCACATTCTAAGTAAGTTCCACTATACACAGGATATACTGGAACGAGGAGACATCATAATAAGCAAAGTAGACACAGATCAAAACCTAGCTGACCCGTTCACTAAACCGATGACTCAGGACAAGCATGATCATCACAGAGATGCTATCGGTCTTAGATTAGCTAGTAGTTTGTTTTGATTTAGTATTTGGATGTGTGAACATTTAAACAGTTATACTTTTGAATTCTCTTTTGATTTAATGGTTAAATGCAAATGTTGAATAATATAACTGTGTTCGATTTTAATACGTTTAATCCATGAATATTGTATTCTAAAATTATCCGTAGTCGGTCAGACTCGTGGGAACGACTCTGAATTAAGACTATTCTGACTTTGGACTCAAGGTGTTGACTTCCAAACTCATAGACTCATTATGAATGACGTTGGATGTAACTCGCATCAAATCATCTTCATGGATCTTAGTCATAAGATGTTTTGATACTGGTATACTCATTTAGTATCCTCAGACCTGAGATACATATTGGAACTTTCGTTTACTAAAGGTTATTCTTTGATCAGTGTCAACTGCTGTCACGTAACTGCCAGCAATAAAGGCATTGGTTAGGAATGATCTGAAGTTCAGTGGGAGTTGTATGTAATCAAGATGGGATTCTGTACTCTTACATGATATGTAATAGTTAGACATCTTGACGCCCTCGTTGATTCAAACTGGTAAAGTGTGAGGTCTCACCCAAACTAACTATGTGTTTGAATGGACCACTTTGATTCTTGATCGAGAACTATAATGATTGAACGCTATATGAGATTGAACCTGATCCATGTCTCATTGTTCAATTGATGTCTTATACAGAAAGGATAGATGACAACGATTACCATAAATTCTTTATCTTGCAATTGTGTATTCCAGATTATTTGGTTAATGAACTTAAAATGTTATAACCTGTTGGGGGCAGCTATGTGTAGCTAGAGCACCGCTGGCTGTCAGTATTGAGTAACTTAACCAGAAACCGTCCAAGTGGGAGACTGTTGGAATTATGGACCGGTTCGGGTAAGTCAATACGGCCAACCGGGTTATGACCCGTGAGAGTTACACCGTGAGGTAACGAACCATTAACCCACTTAAGTTAGTTAACCGGGTTAGATACTTTAACGAGATAAAATTACATGGAACGGGCTTTGGAGCAAGAGGTGGACTTATTGGCCCATTAGGTTTATAACTAATTAGATTAGTTAATCCTAATTAAAGGTTATATAAATATATGATATTGACATAACCTTAACCCTAATCGAATCCTAACAAGTCCATCACCTTCCCTCCACCACTCAAGCCGCCGGCCACCTGCACCACTGCCGCTGCTTTAGCACCGACGATTGTCCAGCCACCGCTGCCGCCTGTCCGCCGCGTGTCCACTGCCGCCTGTCCGCCGCGTGTCCACCGCTGCCGTTGACAAGCAACAAGCCGCCACTGAACAGCTACGCCTTAAGCTGCTGCTCCACCACACCACCGCTGCCATTGCCGTCGTGCACCACCACCGTTGGTCGTTAGATCTCGTTGTGTCACCTAGCTCGGTTCGTTAGCCTTCGGAGTCTCAACCGGTTATTTACCGAGGTAAACTTAAATATATCGTTAGTCTAACTATATATTTGTTGTTTGACTCGTACTTGTATTGTCTGTAACCGGATCCTGTCGGGTTTAGTTTCGGTGCTGATTAATTGTATACTTTCCGCCGTGTATAATTATTAATTAATGAGATTAATTATTATTAACCATGTTTATTGAACCGGTTTTAATAAACAAAATTTTAACTGATAACCAATGAAACCCAACACCATATTCTATCTTCCGCTGTGTATAATTATTAATTAATGAGATTAATTATTATTAACCATGTTTATTGAACCGGTTTTAATAAACAAAATTTTAACTGATAACCAATGAAACCCAACACCATATTCTATCTTCTACTCCCAACCCAACCATGCATCTAACCAAAACATTAACATCTTGCCATTGCCCGGAACCCCTTTAATTAAATTCTCCAATTTGCTAGTCATCGCCTTTGCTATATTGTTCCAAATTGTGCATAAGTTATTTTTCGATATTAGTTAATTCGTAATGCATTTCCAGTCCATGCGGTTTTATCACTTTATGATCCTAATTTAAGTAATTTATGATGTCTCTAGTTCGGTAACAAACATCGCAATGTACAAGCAAAAGTGATGTGTATTGAGATTGACTATATGAGATCTAATTCATTGAAAGTCTTGTCTAAGTGTTGGCTAATTAAATGATGACGTGGCCTGCACATATCCACTCAGCTTTCTGTTAGTTTGTTAAGTAGTTGTTAGTTAGTACCATTTGTTTGTTAATTATTACATTTGTATATAAAAGTTAGGGCATGTAACAATTAATGTGATTTTTCAATTCGATAACAAATCTGCAAATAACATGGTATCAGAGCGATTGCTCTCGTATCCTTCATCTTCTTCTTTGATTTTCTTCATCTTCAATCTCATTCTTGATTCCTTCGTTCCCAATTCGTTCAAATTCAACCTAATTTGTTCCTTCGTTGTTAATCTTGCTTCTTCGTTCAACAATGGCTGCTCAATCTAATTCATCTAATACTGCTATTAATTCATCTAATACTGCTATCGGCTAATTAACTGATGACGTGGCCTGCACTTTTTTAACCAATCCACACCATTGCATGTCTCCACTATCTACTTTATAATAATAAAATAACGAGGAGAAGGAAAGAGGGGGGGGGGGGGGGGGGCTTTCCTTTCTTGTTATTATTATTATCAATTTTTTTTATAACTATCAATTTATAAGTTTATAAATTATGTTATAAAACTTATAGGTGACATGCTTGGTAATTTGGTTTACATATTGTTATTTAACCAACTTAAATAACACTATGTAAGGTTCTCTCAAAATATAAATCATTTATATGATTTATTCACTACACAAGTACATTGTATTTAGAAACCCCTTTCTAAATAACTCAAGTGTTAATATTTATTTGTTATGATCATATCATATATAAACAAATATTATTGGTGTTTGTCTAGCTTGTTATTGGGTATGACCCGACTTGGATCATGACGTACTAGCCACATCAATAATAATATGTGTCTTGGGCATATCGAGTCCAACATGGGAAACTTTCATCTGCTTTGAAATCCAAAGGATATATTCGTTCCCCTAATGATCATTCATTATTCTCCAAAGTAATGGGTGATTCTGTTGTGCATCTTGCCGTTTATGTTGATGACATCTTGTTAACCGGCAATAATGATGCAGAAATTGATAGCTTGAAAGCTTTTCTGCATTCTACTTTCAAAATTAAAGACCTGGGCATTCTAAACTACTTCCTAGGCATTGAAGTATTACATCAGCCTAATGGTGTTATTTTGAATCAGAGAAAGTTTGCTTCTAATCTTATAAAAGAATTTTTACTTGATGATAATTCCTCAGTCAACTGTCCTCTTCCTGCACATCTTCAACTGCGTGTTAATGAAGGTCAACCTTTGGATGATCCTCTACAGTACAGACGTTTAGTGGGCAAGTTGAATTATCTTACACACACTCGTCCTGACTTGTCCGTTGCAGTACAGTTCCTTAGCCAGTTTATGCAAAATCCACGATAACCTCACTGGGATGCTGCCTTATATACATTGCGCTATGTTAAAGGATCATATTCTCAAGGATTGTTTTTTAACAATTCATCTGATCTTTCTTTACATGCTTACTGTGATTCAGACTGGGCCGCATGCCCTAATACACGTAGGTCGGTTAGTGGATATTTTGTTTCTCTCGGTAGCAGTCCTATATCTTGGAAATCAAAGAAACAACATACAGTTTCTCTTAGCTCAGCAGAAGCCGAATATCGTTCAATTCGTCGTGTTACAGCTGAGTTAGCCTGGTTAACTCGTTTATTATCTGAGCTTAATGTTCCTAATGTCAATCCGATTCCAGTAAAATGTGATAACCAAGCTGCTATTCACATTGCGAAAAACCCGGTTATCCACGATAGAACTAAACATATAGAGTTGGATTGTCATTTTGTTCGGGAAAAGTTACAAGAGGGTCTTATTAGTCTTCGCATACTCATACGAAAAGTCAACTTGCTGACTTATTCACCAAGAGTCTTCCTGGTGTGCAGCATGTTGAATTACTCAAATTGGGGTTATCACCACCACCAATTTGAGGGGGGATGTTGGTTAATTAACTGATGACGTGGCATGCACATATCCACTCAGCTTTCTGTTAGTTTGTTAAGTAGTTGTTAGTTAATTATTATATCTGTATATAAACGTTAGGGCATGTAACAATTAATGTGATTTTTCAATTCGATAACAAATCTGCAAATAACACTAAGCATATATCTTGTTAATTTAAGTACTCCATAGAGGAATGTTTTCTCTCATGTTAGTTATTTTGTTTTGGTATCAAAGTCAAGTTTGTCCTAAACTCTTAATTCTAACCATAACTCCTGTCTCACCTAATGAGACATGCCCACACTACAAATCCTACTCACCAACGCTCATAGTAGTTGTTGGAATTTGGAAACCTTGGTATCTGCTCACAGTGAGCGGTTTACAGTAGACGCTAGAAATGTTATATTGCTAGCAAAAGCATCTTGATCTAATCAAGATATAGTAGCAAAAACAACATGCTCTCTAAAACCCCACCACCACAAGCTACTATAAATCTTAGTAGAGACAACATGCTTTTCGAAACTCTATTTTCCATCAAATGTTGTGTCTCACCAAATACGCAGATAGAACATGTGTGTTCTCTTATATTTTGGCTACCACTAAAATGCTCTCATTTTGAAACACCTTTACTAATCAAAGTATGCAACGAAAAATACGTCCCATATTTTTCTTTCCAAAACTTGCTATATTAATGCCCGAAAACTTGTCATATTAACATTACAAGAAACATTAAAAAACAAGGCATTCGTTTTGTTTATCATATTGATTACTGTCAAAACATTAAAAAAAATAGCACACTATATACATTAAATGCTTGATTAAAGTCGATAATACAAAATATCATCTATTAAAATAAGATGTTACAAAAATATCCCATCAAATAGGGTTCATTTTCGAAAGCACGCATGTAAGGCAGTAATCTTAGCGTTGTAACATTTCGCTTCTGACTTGCCCATATGCTTTTAATCCCTTAGTTTTAATCAAAAAATCACGATGGTTAGGTAATGACCTTCCAACCTAACAACAAGGATTGATCCTTGAACTACAACCCGGCTCGCTTCTCATTTTGAATTGAGGTGAGTGGATTCCAATTTCACTCTTCAACCTTAGATCTTGCCTATCACTAATTACCACTTCCAAATAGTGGAATTTGGAAGTATCCTGTTTAATTTATTTTGTTCTCTTGGCCCATCTGTGAAATTTGTTTAAGCCTAGTTAAATTCTTGGTGTAGTGGACTTCACTAAAACAAGTTTATACTATGGAAATGTATAGGCATGATTGATAGAAAAGAAATGGATCTGTGTTGTTTTTGACTATTTTTCTATCTAATTTTTATTTTAGTATTATGCTTAATGTTAATTGGGGTTGGGCTTATTTACTCATATTATTAATAATTTTGGGTTCTTTTATAATTTATATAACATAACATATATGAGTTATTATTGGTCCATTTATAACGTTTTTTTACTAATTTTTATAGTTTTTTTTAAAGGTTTTTATATATTATAGAAATATTATTCATTACTAATAAAACTTTTTTACTAAATATTTTATAATCAATGAGTTCCTTATTTTTTAAAATGATGTTGGGTTTGCTCGCCAGAAAATGACGAGTTCGCTCGTTAAATCGTACCCATGAATTATATGAAACCAAAAATTAACCGGGTTCGACCAAACCCAATGAATTACATGTGGCTTTGCCAATGCGTGTTTGTGTCAACCCCGTGAGAACTATTTTCCTGTTTGGTTTCTAATTGGTAGACCCATAATATTTGAGCCCGGTGTAAAACCACATAACAATTTGGCTCTTTGGGATTAGGTTTTGCGAACTCAATCGGATGTTGAACTGAAAAACGAAGAAGACGGTGGTGTTCTTTGCCGCTGTTGTGGGCGCAGATGATGGTGACAGAGACTTTGTTCATGGCTTATGTATATGATGATTGGTGAATCATTACTTTGTAGGTAAGAAATAATCAACCCTAACAATTCTGAGTTGGTGCAATTTTTTGCTCTTTTATTAACTTTTTTCTTCTTTCTATATGAAATTTGTGCTTAGAATTGCCTTTTAATTTGTTGAAATTGTTGTTTACTGTTGATGTTTGAAATGCATGTAAACTGTTTGATGAAATGCTTGAGAGAATTTACTCACCTTAATGATCTCAATTTTTTTATGCCATAGAATAAATCTTGATGTACCCTCTATTGATAGGGTTGCAGCGATCGATTATTCTGCTCCGTTAACTATAATGACTTAGTGGTTGTGGGGTTTTTCCGGCGGAGTTCGGTTGTGCTTGCTTTGCCTTTGATAGGACGGTGGCCAGGCAATATAATTTTTTGATTATTTGATTTGCAAATTTAATGTACTTATTTTGTGTCTTTTGCAATACTAACAATCAGTACCTTAGTGGTTCTGTTTTCATTTCACTGTGCTAGAATGCTTATACACTTACTCAAAACCTGGATCCTAACAGGGGTTTACTACATTTCAAAACCGATTTGATGTAGATAATAATTTGTTCTTTCTCTAATTCCGTTGCACTTCTTTGTGATTCGTTTATTTTTATGGAATTTGTAATCTGCAGGTGACTTTGATGCTTAAGCATTAGCGACCGATCTGTTAAATTTGCAAATGTGGCAGGTTGTTGATGAAATTGGGAGCGTATAGGGTATTGTTAAAATATGTATCTCCTTTAGCTGTTGTTGAATTAATTGTCCAGTTTTTATTGTCTCTGATTCAACTAGCTAGGTGCCATTTCATACATGATTCTTTTATATTATTTTTATGTTTAGGTTCTCCTTTAGTTATTGTTTCTTTCTTTTGTTTCAGATCAGTGAAAAAAGTTTACCAGTTCTTATATTTATTTGACAGCAAGAAATTGCAACAAGATAGGCTACTGACTTTGACCGAAGTCAACAAACAATGAACAATGAACAAGCTACTGTAAGAGGTTAGTTTTTTTGGTTAACTTTAACTTTTGGATAATCATTTACTAGCCTTTTTATTTTGTGTGAATTATAAATGCAATATTCAGGCATAACCAGATACGACGTTTTTCATTGGTATCTGCAAAATAATTTGATCATTATGGGAACCGACTGTTGTCATCTAGGATCAACATTTAGCCGGAGAATAAGAAAAAGGGCCATCCAAGAAAGATTGGAGAATTAAACGAGTCGTGGGTGTGGTGTTCTTGAAATGTCTGGCCACCACCACCACCACCACCACCACCACATTTTGCGGAATGATTTTTGAAAAATATTTTGTTTAAGGAAAGATATATTTCTTTTGGTAAGGAGAAACATATATAGAATCATTTGAAGTATAATAACAGCAGAAATAAATTTATACCTTTCAATCTGTAATCAATCTATCTTGCTCTTGTAAATTCTAATCTTCTGCAAGTGACCAATCCAACAACACCATGATTTCCCTAACGCCCTCTTGGCTAAACGGTACTCTCCTTGGAGGCTACATAGGATTCCAGGTTTTACAGGATGAAAACTTATTATGAAGAAGATAAAGGAATAAGATTTAAAAGGATATTTTTATTTCATAACTGTTTTTCCCGAAGAAAAAACTTCTTGATATCTACATTGTTTCTCCTATAAGGAGATTTACTCACACATGCTTCGAAAATTAAAAGTAAAAGAAAAGGGGCGAGTGTTGATGCCCTTAAACCTAAATCATACTTCTTTATATAGGAGAAGCAGATTTTTACAAATGACCAAAATGGCCTTCTTCTATCGTCATTGATGACGTTTTTAGTCTATATACCCATGTGTTGGGTCCAGGTCTCTGGTGTCTTCTTCCGAAAAGTAGATTCCTTCTTCAGTGGAAGAGCTGCTTTTTGTTAAAGTTGCTTTGCACCATGTGCATTGGTGGTCCTCAATGATTTCTTTTAACTTTTGGCAAAGTTTTTCTTTAGTGGTGGGACTGACCTCTACTTTATTTTCAATAATTTGTTGTGTGAAATTATTGATGGCTGCCCGTTCGACTTGTGGAAGAGGCGTTGTGCTATAGCTTGTAATAATGCAATTATTGCTGCAATAATTTACTTTGTTAAAGCTTCCTCTCTTGATTTTGTCAAGATTGTGAAAGATCCTAATGAATCTTTCTGTTCTGATTGAACTCCAGTTTTCAATGTCTTCATCATCGTTCATAATTTTTGAAGGATTGACAGTTCTTGTTTTGGCTAGGCCAATTTCTAGGTGATGGTAGGCGGGAAAAGTACTTCCTTGATACCAATCGGGAAGAGTGGATGTGCATTTGACAAAGATATTTGCATCCTTTGCTGCTGCAATCTTCTTTCGAAAGTTTTTAATTGCTTTCTTCATTCCTTCTGTCAATAAACTGATTTCTAGCAAATTAGATGCAGGATAAATAAACTTAATTAATCCAGCAGAAAATGCTAGAGAAACAAGTTCTGGGCTAGAGCCTGGACAAAAGACAATTAGGCTTTTAGTGGCCTTATCTTCTGTGTAGATATGTTCGGACTCAAAATCGTTTTGACTAAGGGACCTTGCTTTGGACCATATTGTCCTGAATTCATCCAGAGATATGATATCCTTTTCTTCTTTTTCTTCAAAACGTGTCATTTTTGAGAAATTTGTGGGAGCTTCTCTGAACTCTATAATTTTTTCTGGTTTCCTGGGTTTCAAAGGTTCAGGAAAAGTTATTACCTTTAGAGGTATTTCTTTTTTGCCGAATTCCGCAGAAAAACGTGTAGCTTCTTGTTGAGCTTGATACAAGGTTTTGTATTTTCTAAACGGGAAGGGATTTCCCGAGGTGTATTTGGAGACTAGAGACCAGTCTTCATAAATACCTCTGTGATCACCGTCAAAAATGACATAGAACCTAGAAGTATCTTTTTCTGGTTTGTTAGCCATTTCTGAGTAACTTGGTCTGAGAGAGACCTTTTCAGTTTTTGGCAAACTGTCAGCCATCAACGGATTTGTTGTGTCTTTACCAGAGCCGTTTGCTTCTGGACTAGATGAAGATTGTGGTTCTTCATTTACCTTATTTTTGCTTTTTTCCAAAGCAACAGGAGTTAACGGACTTGAGTGTTCTTTACCCTTAGCCGTTTGTAAGGGAATAGATTCAGATTGTATCCTTTCGGATTCCTGTTCTGAATTAACAGTTGTTGCTTTTAGACTTTCGTCATATAAAGCTATTTTTTCTTGAATGGCTTTAAGCTCAATAATCAAGAATTTTTCTTTAAGGCGTAATGCCTTTAATTCCTCCATTTCTTTTTTATTCTCTAAACCCGAATCCCCTTTACTTAAAATTTATAAAAAAGAGATATTGAATTTTTGAGATGATAAATATGAGCTTGAGTGGTCCTTATTTATAATCGGGTAAATAGTGATTTCAATTATTTTGAAAATCACGTGTAAGGCAATCAGCCAAGACATTTTTTGGCCCCTCAAGGTGCTCAATATCAAAAGCATATCTTGAGAACCACATCTGCCATCTGACGAGGCGTCCTTGTTTATTATCTCCAGAAATTTTTGTTTTAAGGAAATAAGTAAAATTTTTGTTATCTGTCCTGACTAGGAATTTTACAGGAGTGAGATAAATGGAAAATTTTGAGATAGTATTTTTTACCGCTAGTAATTCTTTTTCATTACTGTGATAATTTCGTTCAGCTGGTTTAAAGCTTCCCGAAGTGTATCTGCATATCTCTTCTTTTTCGGCTGTTTTAGCTTTTAGAACTCCTCCCAAAAAATCGTTTGAGGCATCTGTTTCTATAATAAGAAAATCTTTTTCTTTTGGGAGATAAAGTTTTGGAAAATCTGTTAATTTTTTCTTTATCTTTTTTATGTAATCAGTATCAGATTGTTTCCATTCCCAAACATAATCTTTCTTTAATTTTACCTGTAACGGTTTTCTAAGCTCTGCAAGCTTTGGAATATAACTTTCTGCATAAGTTAAAACGCCCAAAAATCTTTGAAGATGTTTCTTGTCTTCTAAGATATTAGGAAATTTATGCAAATTTTCTAAAATGTGTTTTTAAGGACAATGAGTCCCTTGATCAATTTCTAAGCCTAAGAAATTTATTTTTGTTTTAAAAAGATTTGCTTTCTTTTTAGATAAAATTATCCCATATTTTTCAATTGTTTTTAGAACTGAAAAAACATGAAAATAGTGTTTTTCTTCGGAGTTTGAGAAAACTATTATATCGTCAACATAGACGGTACAATATTCTTCTAATCCTCTTAAAGCGTTTTGCATATGTCGTTGAAATATGCTGGGTGCTTGTTTTAAACCAAAAGGAACTACCTTCCATTGATAATGTCCGTCTGGGCATGTAAATGCAGTTAATAACTGCGATTCTTCATCTAATAGTACCTGCCAGAAACCACTTTTGCAATCGAAACTTGAAAAAATGGTTTTGCCTCTTAAGAGGGTTAGTAACTCTTGCATACATGGGAGATTATGGCTATCACCTTTAGTAGCTGCATTGATTGCTTTATAATTTACAACCATTCGCTTTTTTCCTCTTCTTTTTTCTGCCTCATTTTCAACTAAGAATGCAGGAGACATGTGAGGAGATTTACTTGGGACTATTAATTTAAGATCTAATAGTTCTTTGATTTGTTTTTTAAACTCTTCCCTATCCTGGGGACTATATTTCATAGGTTTTACCCTGATTATAGTTTTTGGATCAATTAACTCTATTGACGCTTTCATCCATTTTTTGGATTTTTCAGGATCTATAGGGTTTTCTGAGCATACTTTCTCAAGTATTTCTTCAATTTTTTGATACTTTCTTATTTCTAGAAAATATTTTTCTTCAGGTTTTATAACTTCTTGAGTTATATTAGTACCTGGTATTTGTTTTGTTTTTGAATCTTTTTTCATAGATTCAAGAAATCCGGGCTTTCCTAATTGAAAGGCTTTTGTTACTTTTTTAATCAAAATCATTTCCTGATTAAGATGAAAAGATATTCTATCAAGCCATTGGGTAAATGGACCATATAACTGACAGAAATTATTTCCTAAGAGTATATCAATACCTGATTCTTGTTGATAGATTGTTGGAATATTAAAAGGTTCTCCTGAGAAATAGACAATCAGATTTCTACAGACTTTATCCAACTTAATTGTCTCTTGATTGGCGATTGTTACATCAATGCTTCTGGGAGTATTTTCCCATAATTCATCGGGTATAACATGCTTGCTTGCGAGACATAGACTTGCCCCTGTGTCTATATAACAGTATAGAGTTATAATTTTATATCCTTTTAGGAAAATTTTTCCCTTGATATAAATTGAGTTAGGATTAGTTATGTTTGAATATACTAACTCATTTTTCTTTTGAGGAAAAAAATGTAAAATATCTTCTTCCCAATTGATAATTATATTTTTATTCATCCTGATTCTTCGGAAGAGAAATCTTCAGAGGATGAATCACTAATTATTTTTAATGAATATACTTGCATATAATCATCAAAACTATCTTCAGAGGGAAAATATCCATCTGTTTTTGCTATAGAGATAAGCTTTGCTTTCTCTGGAAATTTTTGTCTATTAGGACATTCGTTAGCATAATGCCCTTCTTCAGAGCATATCCAACATCTACATTTCTTTTTTCCTTGAGGACATACCTTAGGTTTTTCTTTTGAGAAGTATTTACCAGGAGTAAATTTTCTCTTTTTATTTTTCCAGAATCTTTTCTTTGGTTTATACCTTTTTTTATATTTCTTTTTGAAATATTTTTTATCTTTTGTTTGCTCACAGCCGAAAGATAATTGTGGAATTTCTGCTAATTTCCTGCAACAGTTTTTGTTGAATCTTTTTAACTGTTTTTGTTTCTTAGAGAAATCACAATATGCAGCAATTTCTTCTTTAACAATTTTAGTAGCAAACCCTAGAGAATGCATTGTTAAACCGTTTTTTTCTTTATTCCATCTTTCTTTGGCTTTTTCACCCACGATTGGAATTTTCATTAGGTAGACTTCTACCCAAGAGTGGTATTCTCCTGTACTTAATTTATATAAATTTGTTTCGAACAAACAGGTGAATTCGTCTAGAAGACAGATGTCACATAACTGTGCTCTTGTTAAGTTTTGTCTTGCTTTTTCAAGCAATTTCTGGTTTTCTAGATCTTTATTAGAAAAGAAATCAAGGCCTAAAAACATAGTGTATAAGGCGTTAATAATTTGTTCAAAAAGATCAATACCATCTAAATCCTCATTCCAGGAGGTTCCTTTGATAAAATCTTGTATTATTCCCGCGGACTTATGCTCTATTAGTAATAACAAGGTTTTAGCATTAGAGAATTCTTCTTCATTAGACTGAATTATCAGGCTAATTTCGGTATTCCATTTATCAATTACCTCTTTTATTTTTTCGAGGTCAAAGATACAGTCAATTTTTATAGTGTCAATGGCAGTAGAGCTTCCATTGTTAGCACTAGGTATTCCCTTATGATATGGCATAGAGAATTCAGCTTTTGCTTTTTTATAGCGTGTTCTACCATAACTAGTACTAGCTTGATGCATTCTAGTATTTTGTTTTGGAATTTCATCTTCTTCTGAAGAATCTTCTTCCTCTTCTGTTTTAGGCTCTGGAATAGCCAAAACTGTTTCTTTTGGGAAATATTTTTCGTTCAAATTTTTATTTTCAAAAAAAATTTTTTTTCTCGCATTCATCTTCACTTAAAGACAAAAGTTGAACGAGTTCATTAATTTGATCCACTGGAAGGGTATCTAATTGCTCATTAAAAACTTGTTCTAATTTTTGCGTAATAGAATTCATTTTGAATTAAGCTGTAGAAAATATAATTTCTTTTTCTTCAAGAACTTGTAAATGATTCTTAATATCATATAAGGTTGAGAATTCTTTAGCAAGATTGTTAAGCCTTTCATGAGGATCCATATTGATGTCGTTTATCAAGTAATGAATTCTTATTTGTATGGAGTGAATGAGTATTTTATATTCATTCTTTTTAGATTGAATATTTCTAAAAGCTATTTTTAAATAATTTTTTATCATTGCCTTATTTTGACTTTTGAAGGTCTTCTTCATTAGAGTTAAAAGGCCAAGTTAGCGCGTTTGGACTTTTGGAATTTCCTAATGATGGATTTCCCACGTTGGAGTTAGGAAAAGAGTATTTCTGAGATTTTTCAGAAATTTTTTCTTTTTGCCTTACGGATGTTGAAGGCTGTGTTTTTTCATGATTATCAATTTTTTCTAAGACATCTTTGATAATTTTTGCCGCAATGACTTCTAAATTTTCTTTAGTAGCCATGTTGTCTATTTTATTAATTAATTCTTTAATTAATTCTTCTATTTTTATGAGTGAACTCATATTATTCTTAGAAAATATATGTTTATTTATGCTTCAATTTCTTCTTCTAAAGAAGCTATAGTATTTAAAATTAGTTTTGAGAACATTATATCCCAACAACCTCTTTTAAAATTTCTCCGTACTTATCTATCCTTTCAGACATAGACCTCATTAATTGAAGTTCACTGTTACCAGCTTCTCTTAAATGTGAAGAGGTTCCTGCATAACTATGTCTTGGTTTAGACACAAGTATTTGTTTGTTTCGAGCAATATCGATTGCCCAATTTTCTCGTAACTGTGAAGGTTCCGAAAACTTACTTCCTTCTACGGTTCCGATTTCTGAAAATACATCTTCTATAGTTATATTCTCTTTTTCTTTATACTCAATTGAATGAGTACTATTTGTTAAAGCATATGAGATTAAATAATTAATCGTAAATACTTTATTTCCTCGTTCCATCAGGTCGGTTCTTTCACACTGATGTATGAAACTTAAAGTTTTATCGAAATCTTTTGAATCTCGATGTAAGGCAAATTTAGGATAAACAGTAAACATAAATTTACCATATGCTAAATTTCCTTGTATAGCTCCTAGGAGAGCGTCTTGTCTATTGATAATTCTATTATCAACTAAAGCCATTTTTATTGGAAAATTAATTCCATCTCTAAATTGTGCTTTTAGGAGAATTTTTACAGCTCCTATATGTACCATAGAGAGGGATTTTCTTAAATCTGGTTTTATTTGCAAAAGTCTTTTTGCAATTTCTCCCTTTGTTAGAAGTGGTAAATACACTTCTCCAGATGTATTTTTTATATCCACTGAGATTTCTTCAGTGTTGAAACAATAGAAGATTTTATTTTTTCTAGTAAAAGCTCTTGAAACAAGACTTTGTAAATTATTAGGTTGGTTAAAGACTTGCTTGGAGTTAAGCTTAAATTTAAGCTTGTTAATTTTTGATAATTGATCAGAATTAATCATGTAATCTGATGAAAAACCTTTTTCATTTTCACTGAAATTTATTATTTCAGTTGTTTGTTGTTCTGACTCTTCAGAATCTTTTGAAAACAAAAGTTTGTTTTCCATTTTCAAAGGAGTTTCTATGTACTCTTATTTTTTGAAAAAGAGCAACGAGGCTCTGATACCATTTTGCGGAATGATTTTTGAAAAATATTTTGTTTAAGGAAAGATATATGTTTCTCCTTACCAAAAGAAATATATCTTTCCTTAAACAAAATATTTTTCAAAAATCATTCCGCAAAATTGTAAATTCTAATCTTCTGCACGTGACCAATCCAACAACACCATGATTTCCCTAACGCCCTCTTGGCTAAATGGTACTCTCCTTGGAGGCTACATAGGATTCCAGGTTTTACAGGATGAAAACTTATTATGAAGAAGATAAAGGAATAAGATTTAAAAGGATATTTTTATTTCATAACTGTTTTTCCCGAAGGAAAAACTTCTTGATATCTACATTGTTTCTCCTATAAGGAGATTTACTCACACATGCTTCGAAAATTAAAAGTAAAAGAATGTAGATATCAAGAAGTTTTTCCTTCGGGAAAAACAGTTATGAAATAAAAATATCCTTTTAAATCTTATTCCTTTATCTTCTTAATAATAAGTTTTCATCCTGTAAAACCTGGAATCCTATGTAGCCTCCAAGGAGAGTACCGTTTAGCCAAGAGGGCGTTAGGGAAATCATGGCGTTGTTGGATTGGTCACTTGCAGAAGATTAGAATTTACAAGAGCAAGATAGATTGATTACAGTGTGAGTAAATCTCCTTATAGGAGAAACAATGTAGATATCAAGAAGTTTTTCCTTCGGGAAAAACAGTTATGAAATAAAAATATCCTTTTAAATCTTATTCCTTTATCTTCTTCATAATAAGTTTTCATCCTGTAAAACCTGGAATCCTATGTAGCCTCCAAGGAGAGTACCGTTTAGCCAAGAGGGCGTTAGGGAAATCATGGTGTTGTTGGATTGGTCACTTGCAGAAGATTAGAATTTACAAGAGCAAGATAGATTGATTACAGATTGAAAGGTATAAATTTATTTCTGCTGTTATTATACTTCAAATGATTCTATATATGTTTCTCCTTACCAAAAGAAATATATCTTTCCTTAAACAAAATATTTTTCAAAAATCATTCCGCAAAATCTAGTCGTCATAACTAATTTAAAATACCTATTTTTGGAGTTCTTTACAATCAATCAATCGAGCCCTGTATATCCCACCGCATAACACGCTATCGGTAGGGTCAGGGGAGGGTGGGATGTAGGCAAGTCTTTCCTCTATCCGAGAGAATAGAGAGGTTGCTTCCAGAGAGACCCTCGGCTCATAAAGCTACATACAGGTAATCATAGTAAACATACCACCACCACCACCACCACCACCAAGCTATGGTAGGGTCTGAGGAGGGTAAGATGGCTATGGTAGGGTCTGAGGAGGGTAAGATGTAGACAGCCTTACCTCTACCCTATAAGGATAGAGAGGCTGCTTTCGGTGAGACCCCCGGCTCGATAGTAGTTTTGCATCAAGCCTTGGACATAAGGCACATAGCACTCAATCATCGGAACACCGGCTGATCGGTGCATGTACCCTTGTCTTTCGGCTATCAACGCCACTACATGATGCCTGATTAACCGTCCGTCACTTTTAACGTTATTTTCACGAGATTAGTAAAATAACGTCAAAATTAGTGCAATTTCACTTTTGCCCACCCGAGGGTTCACAATTGCATATGGTAATCCTCCTCCGTCAACCTAATTAAATCATTTTCATGTGATATAAATAATACGAATGTGATATTGTTTTCTAATTTCTTTGCAGAAATGCAACCATTATGTGTACTACCTTTAAAGAAATCAAAATGGAGAAAACTCGGATAAAAAAGAATGTTGTAAGTTAGTTAATAAAATCTATGCAGTTCTATAACTTTCTTATGTAAAAGGATTATGTGTAAGGAAATAAATCGAATGGATAAGATGAATACATGAGGGATTAAAATAAACGATCTCAATTCCACGAAAGAGGAATGCATTTGGTGAATACGGATGCACAAGTGAAGGAAGTTCGTGCCCTGAATTGGACGATTCAACGCCAACCTGCTGTGTTCCGAGGAACTAGACAGGTCAGGTTTATTTACTCATTACTTTAGCAAGTCAAGTTGATGTAATCAATGACAAGAAAGCGATTTGGTAGAGAACAAATATGATTGTGTTATGGGATTATGGTTCTATTATGAAGTGACCATACACTTAATTTTATTGTGTTTACTTAATAAAGTTGTTATGATGAACTTCATGATGAATATGTAATGTAAATTGACCCGCTTCATGGCTTCATGGTTTAACATGTTGCGCCGCAACGCCGCGGGTCACAATACTAGTTAGATTTATGATCCATTCATAGCTATATGCCTTGTACCGTACGCAAAACTTCTTGAACCCTATCTGAAAATCCATGTGGTCGGTTTTCTCTAAAGCTAAAAATGACTATTATACCCCCTATTTTAATGATACCCAAGTCACTGCGTTTCCGAACAATTATAAAGCCACCAGGAATATAACATACTAAGCCGCGATGAATTGTGTAATCTTTAGTCGTCGTCTTCCTAAAGATGAAAGCATATATCTAGAGTGGATATATATTGAAATCTTAAAACTTAATATGAATTTAATAAATCACTCGTCTGCTTCTTTCATTGTTGTTGATAGAGTTAGGCGTCCTTGTCTGCACCATGTGCACATGCTATGTAACCTCCTAATAAATTAAATTAGAGTGTTCCTGATGCGTTTTGCGTGGGGAACTCGACAACGTACCCGCATATTAAAACGCGAATACGCAAATACATCATAACGAATATCACTTCGGCACAACAAAATAAAAGTTTATCTAACTATCAAAAGGACTTGGTTGGTATTGGTTCGGCTCATTACGGCATTGATGTGGTACCGACACTCGGTATGTGGTTACAATACAAACAAAATATTCTATTGCGAAAAAATCTTCGTTTTCATCGGAACTTACATAACTTGTTGCGAATACAACTTCGTTTTAACGACATGACATATAAAAATATGAGCATGTCGTAACGGCATACTAAAGTTTTTAAAATATCGTATGCTAAATATTACCAAAGAATCAATAACTTAAATATATAAGTAATAACAAAAAACTATATGGGAAGGAAAACATATGTTAAAGTACATATTAAACCATGAAAACTTTGGGATGCTAAAGTGAAAAGTAAACAAAGTTTAGGAAAAAGAAATGCCATGGATCAAAACTAAAAAATTTAAAACTTGAGAGGACTAAATTAAAACAATTTAAAATTCAAGGACTAAGGTGCAAAACTATACTATATATTAAAGAAAACAATGTAGCAATGTTTCTCCTTTAATATATAGTATAATATTAATATGTAAGTCGAAATCATATTATCATGTGGGGATTATGAAATCGTTTGGGAGAAGTGCATCATCGTGTGAGACGTGTTTGGTTGTATAAATAAACAGTGTATAAATTGTTTAGAAAAACAAGATATATCTTTTTGGCGCTGTAAAAGAACCAAACGAGCACGAACAAAACCTTGTTTATGTTCACTTTTTAGGAATTTGTGTGTTCACAAGCACTTACTGTCAGTGTTCGTTTATTAAGAAAATCAACGTGTTCATGAACGGTTCACGAACATAAACGAACACAAATTAAATCGGCGGAACCTAGAGATTGAGATCGATATATTTATCAATGTGAATAATAATAAAGGTTATGAGAACAAGGCATTAACAATGTGAAAATAGGTTTCTATTTTATGTTAGAGGTAATAATTGAAGAATATAAATGTTCATATAATATAAATAAATGTACAAAAAACTTTCATGAACAACATATATAAACGAATATGAACGAACGCTAAACATATTATCGGACTTTCAAATTCACAATTGAACGAATGAGGGCTCTATTCGTGTTCGTTTGTTTAACTAATCCAACAAAATTTATTGTTCGTTCGTTTATTAAACGAACGAACATAATTAAACTTTCAGCCGAACGATTCATGAATTGTTCGTTGAACGTTTGGTTCGTTCACAACCCTAAGTATAAGGTACATGTTTATTGGTGGGGTTTTTAAATAAAAAGAAATGAGTTTAATAGTCATACATGATGCCTTCTTATCAATATCTTGAATAACTTGATATGTATAACTTAAAGACCTCACACTCAATTCTCACACACGTTTTAAATTAACTGTTATATTAAGGTTTTTTTTTTTCACAAAAACAAATTAATTATGCAGATATGTTTCCATTGTAGCGTAAAACAAATTAGGAACATGTTACTCTTCATGTAAAAATATACCTTGAAATTTAACCAAAGACAATAAGCTCTAGATATGCAATATTCGACATCACCATCAAAACGGGAGCATGAATCCTGCGCGATATTAATTAAAATATTAGAATCTAGGAAGAATCTGAGTGACCGCACACGTGGTTTCGTTCATGGTTGTTGCTAGAGTAAAGTGTTTCTATTAGCACACACTATATAACCGGAAAAAATCAAATAATGCTATGAGTTGTAACACATATTGAAGAAGAACGTTGTCCTACTTATGTAATCCGGCCTTTACGTATGTGGATGTGTGTTTAAATTGGATTAAGAGAAATGTGACATACAGATACATTTGATACAAACACTAACATATATAATTACTACTCTTATATTAATAAATAAGAAATAGATGATTAATCAATAGATTTAAAATGAGGGGTTATTTTGTCTTATGAAATTTTACCCTTAAATGGGTTGAAAACCAGAGAATTAAGATGATGCGGGTACATCAGTAATAAAAAGATGAGGAGCAACGTGAGAATGTCTGAACTCTCATACTAGTTTTTTTATTCTTCTAAATAGAGTATAGACAACAAAAATAAATTACTAAATCAAATAATATAACTTTTTTCTTTCTTAGGATGAAATAATATAATCATAGCTGTTCTATTATATTTTTCCTATGTGAAACTAAATAGGTGGTTTTCAAAAACCATGTACTAGCTAGCCCACAAGATTCACCAACCAACTAGAATAAGAACCACTTTAAAGAGTTATAAAATAAGGGGTTTAAATGAAAAATATCACAACTCATCTTCTTATAAATAAAAACCCTAATTCTATCAGGTCATCAACGCATCCTCTTTTTCTTCTATAGCGCCGCATCTGTAACCCTAGGAGGTCGTTTGTCAATGTTAGACGTCAGGTCATATTTGGTTGGTCTCATCGCTACCGCCGCATCGGATGACATGTCGATTGTTCATAGCAACAATAACGTACACTCGCTAGAAGTGATCAAACGGCTGTTTGATTTAAATCAAAAGCCAGAAGAGGATGAAACCAACGATCAACGTACCAAAGGTATATATGTTAAAAAGTTGTGATTTTAATTAACGTACGTTCAACGCCTATATATATATATATATATATATATATATATATATATATCTGAGAATTGCATTATATATCTTGTACATTGCAGGGTTTGTCTTCTGGTTCTTCTTCACGATCCAAATCAGTTATGGATCTGGATCTCTGGAAACTCCACACGGACCTTCCAGGTGACCTCCACTGTAAGGACCGACGTTCGAGCAACGGTATACATGGTTGCATGCTAATTAAAAAGATGTGATTTTAAATACTATGTTAGCTGACCTCCACCACAACCCGAACATTAATCCTTCACATGCTAAAGTGTAGGGTTAGAATGTTAGATATGACAAAGTGTCAATGTATGTTTAGTTAGTAGATGTTATTTTTGTAAATAGCAATGGGCTGACTCAGTATTTCCCATGCGTCTATTAAAGGTGTTGAATTGTCGATCCACCATGTATAAATTCCAAATTCAATAAAAATAATAACCCCTTTGCAATTAAATCAATTAAATCTGTTGTTGTTTGATTATTTATTGTTCTTAATTCATTCCTGCGCAACGGACAACTCCATACCGTGGTCAAGAGTTAACTGATCAAGACCAGGCAGAACTCAACCAGAATCACTCGCGTGTTGCATCATTCATAACATCAAATCGAAAGCGGTCGCCATGTCAAAATGACATTTTTTTTCTTTGTATTCTAAACAAAAACATTATTGTTTAAAGAAAAAGCCAAAAAAAATGAAGAGTGTTTCATATACCGATATACGTGTATTGATGGGTTAATCTTGACGGGTCATCTGGGTCCAGCTATTTATTTAGCAGATTATTTATTTACTTCCAAGTTATAAATTATGCAGCAAATATCAGTTTGAAAAGTTTAGGAGTCAACGTGAACGTTGGTTTTAGTTTTGACTTATGATTCTTTTGCATGTGGGCAAATAAACCGGTTAACAAAACCGACCCGAAAACTAAATCGAAACCGAACTGGTTTGAAACCGATTATGTAGAAACCGGTTTTGAACCAATTGAAACCGTAGGTTCGGAACCGGTTTGTAATTTTCTCCACTAAAACCGGTTAACCGGACCGAAACCCGCCAAAACCAGACAAAAACCGGTCAAAACCCGAACCGAAACCGATCGTAACATGGTAAGAAACCTGTAAGACCCCGAATCCCGGGAATCCTACAGTTGGTAATCACATCCACAAATTCACAAAAATTTAAAACCAAACGATTCTTTTTATTTAAAACAAGTTCAGAGTAAATAACAGCGAAAAAGTTTAAGTATTAAAAATCCCAAAACACGGGTACATGTGTCCAAAGTCAATTGTAAATAAAATATTCGTTTTACTTGAAATCTTCATCTTATTAAAATCTTTTCAGAGTAGTAAACAGCGGAATAGATAACATCAAAATTCCCAAAACCAGGGAAAGTGCCCAAAAATCAAAAGTTAAATACTTATGGTAAAAATTTAAAGAAACAGTTTGCGTTATTAATTCTTCGACTAGATGTGCCTTCAACCGTCCGAGTAGTTTCTAGCACGTCCAAGCGGAAATCTCTAATCCTTAACCTGAATGTCAATCTAACATACACACAAAGTCAGCTTGAGCTGAGTGAGTTCAAGTTTTCATAAACAATAATTCATACTTTATTTCAAAGCTATAGTTATAAACAATAGAGAAGGTATAAATAAAATAAATTATATATAATTCACCAATTAATACAATCATCGTCGAACACACGTACACGGGCCTCCCCACCCCGAGTCAAGACTCGAGTAATATATTTGACCCGGACGCGGTAAGACCTAAGCATGTGACACGAGCCTCCCCACCACGAGTCAAACCCGAGTAATATATTTGACTCGGTCACAGCTTATACATCCAAGCACGAGATACGGGCCTCCTCACCCCGGGTCTTCCCTAAGTAATATATTTGACCCGATCCCGGCTCATACATCCAAGCACGTGATACGGGCCTCCTCACCCCGGGTCTTCCCCAAGTAATATATTTGACCCGATCACGGCTCAACATCAGGGTCGAGCAAACGTACAACCCAAACACGTAACATCAGTGCATGCAAACACAAAGTAGGCATACATAACATCAATAGTCGAAACGACTACAACATCGCCAAATATAGGCCAAGCAATAATGTATATACATATATATATATATACATATATATATATATACATATATATATATACATATATATATATATACATATATATATATATACATATATATATATATACATATATATATATATATATATATATATATTTAACATCCCAAGGCCTACCATTGCTAGCAAGCCTATATAAATTCGTTTAAAAACATTTCAAGAGTTTAAATATCAAAACGGGATTATAAAACATTCCAAGAGTTTAAATATAAAAACGAGATTATAAAACATTCCAAGAGTTTAAATATAAAAACTGGATTATAAAACATTCCAAGAGTTTAAAATATAATACGGGACACGAACAGTTAGGCCATCAGCAACACTAAGTATTAGTACTTAGATATCTATATGCATCCATATAAATACCGTCCAAATAATAACATCAGGGTCGAGCACACGTACAACCCAAACACGTAACATCTCATCCAAGTAATAACATCATGGAATCAAGAATCGATCAAAAACAATTGATTATCATCGCGTTACAGACCCTACAATAAACGTATACGAATCTGTCAGCAAACTGTTATCATCAAAACTCAACATTAACGACCAATAAGCGCGTTAATATGATCAATTAAGGTGTAAAAGACATGGGGAATCATAAAACCGACCTTGAATTGAAGTTTTCACGGCTGAAACTTGGCTGGGTAGAAGAAAAACGAGCAGGGGGGTCCAGGTCCGACGGCTGCAAATAGGTTTAGGGTTAGAGTTTTCTTTTGTTTTATGATATAAAATAGTTACATCCAAGTCCTTCCAAATTGAAGTATGTAGCAACTTGGGTGGAAAGTTAAGTGAGAACGTTTACGAGGTTTGCAAGGAGCTCCCGGGAGAATGCCGGGTCAAGCCCGATAAATATACAAACTCTACAACGTGCATGCCGATAAACGAAAATGTCGGGTGCTACATACTAGTATAATACTTTAAGTCGTAAGAGGGTATGTTTTGGGAAAAAAGGATGGACAAACGGACTTTTAAAACGTATTACAAGGCTCTAAATTAGAAAGATGAAACCCCGGCTTTTTTGACCAACATTTATAAACGATCGAGCCAATTAACGAAATTTACGGGCGTTACAAAACCGGTTTCAACCCGAACCGAAACCGATAATATACCGGTTTTGACTTTGGTTAACCAAACCAAACCAATTTTAACCCGAACCGGTTTTAAGTTTTAAACCGGTCTATGCACCTCTACTTTTGAGTTTGTTATTTGGATGTTAGTCTATTTAAGGCATGTTTTGGTATGGAATAAAATAACCAGCAACAACTTTTACTTATCCTTCTTCAACATTTAGTTTATCATATTTATATAAAAAGAGCTCTATCAAGTGTGGGTTTATAACCGGGCCTGAAGGAACATGTATATCATGCCTAAAAACATTATACGGTCAACCTATCATAATAATTGAGTCAAAACTGTCAGTTCTAGTTAAAAGAAAGGTAAATTAGCTTCATATAATCTCAACTATACCTGATTGGCAAATATAAGTCTTAACTATTGAAATGGTAAAAAATAATCTCAACTACGCATGTGTGTGCAAAGTTAGCGAAAGCTTAACCAAACTTTGTTTTGCTGATAATGGGATTTGGAAGTAGCCTGTTTAATTTATTTTGTTCTCTAGGCCCATCCGTGAAATTTGTTTCAGCCCAGTTAAATTCTTGGTGTAGTGGACTTTACTAAAATAAGTTTAAACGATGAAAATGTATATTACTTTTATTAGTTTTAGAACACGTGTAGTATATGAGATTTGTTAATGTGTAAATTAATACAATAAATTTTTAAAATAAATAAAAAAAAACGCTAGATGTTAAACATAAGAACATAATAATCATGTAAAAAAATGTATTACACTACAAGTACTAAGAAGTTTAGAATTTACAAGTACTAAGAAGTTTATATATACACTACAAGTACTAAGAAGTTTAGAATTTACAAAAGTGAGAAAGGTAAAAAGTATTAGAGCATTCTCATCCAGTTTTCTATCCCTATATCTATATATATCATATAATTACACTAAAAAACACTACATTTCTCTCTCATGTTCAATTAAATAATATTTTTTATACCTTTTTCATTACAGTTTTTTCTCTCTACCTTATAATTTACAAAAAAATCACTACCATTTCCTCAAATTTACAAAAAATCACTACATTTTCTCTCTCCACCCTATAATTTACACTCACAACCCCACCCTATAATTTACAAACCCTCCTCACATAATTTTAGGGGATGGGTTGGGAATGCTCTTACTTGCAGGAAATTGCCATAAACATGAAAGTAAAGAGTATTTTCTGTAGATACAGTTAGTCTCTCAAAAGTAAACCTTTCGTTAAAAGCCACCCAAAAGATCAATGATCCCAACCGCAAAATGCATTTTTTCTGGCATTAGGCTTATTACTAAGCATGCATTTTATCAATTTAGTAAAAAAGTTACAAATAAAAGAGTTCACCCATGGACAATGCCACCGTGGCGTTAAAGTTTGTAAAAGTTTGAAAACAAAATAAGTTGATTATGAGCCCATTGAAACATTGATTTTCGTTAGAATATTTGATATGCAATTGCATAATAAATAAAAAAAAGACTTGGATATGAAAACTTAAAATAATGAAGGTGTAACACGCTTGATATAATCCAGAACACATTAACACATTGATCAATTGCAAAAGTAATATTCTCAATTAAAATTGTGTGTGTGTGTGTGTAAGACGGATTAAAGAAGAGTTTATAAAAACAATTCGAATTTTGTTATATTAAATAAATGTTGGGTTGATAATCTATTAATGTCACAAACACATTATATTCATATATTTTTTTGTGATTTAAATATGGTTTTTACATATGAAAAGATTTTTTAAATTAGATAATATATATGTATGTATATTTTTGTTGTTATGCTACAAAATATAGATATTCAAAAAAGTTAAAAATATTAAGGAAATTGATTTAATATTTAAATGAAAACGTAATTTAAGAAATCGTATATTATTATTATTGTTGTTGTTGGTATATTCATTTTTATATTATTATGAACGAAATTATTATACATTATATATTATAATTGAAATTGATTAAATATTTCAATTCCATTTTTAGTTTTATATTTTCCCATCTAATTGCAATAAACATTATTTGTTTTATTAGGAATTATCCAGATTTAGAATTTATAATATTTATCTATATGGAAAGTTAATAAAATGCCTATAAAAGAATGTTAAGAATTGAGCGGGAAAAATTAGCTAAGAATCAATATATAAGTGTCACATCATCCTCATTATTTTCTTTATTAGTATAGGTAGATGTAGATATCTATATTACATTATAAAACACATAGGCAACTTTTCATCTCCCTACACTCTCTCTCATAAGACACCGTAATATTTATTATTTCTCACCGCCGGCAACTTGATTCACGCCGTTACAATTTTCTTCCGGTGACCTTTCCTTTATGAACCGACGCTTTCAATTGAGCAATTGAATTCCGTTGAATCCTTGTTTTCCTTTTAATTCTCGATGTCAGTTTATAAAAACAATCGCCCTTTGATGAAACCCTAAAATCTTCATATGTCCTCTCTTTAACACTGTGTTCCCGAGTTTCATTTAAAGGAGGAAAGGAAAGGAAAATGAGAGATGGAAAAAGTTTGTTGTGTTCCCGAGTTTCATTTACACTGTGTTCTCGAGTTCATTTCAAAAAGAAGGGGAAGGAAAAGAAAATTTTCTCTTCTTATCTATTCTTTTGGCATCACCTCTTTCATTTTAATTTTCTTTTCTTCCCAATCTTTCCAATTTGGAAAGACACAATTTTTCTTATTTTACTCCTTACTTTCTTTCCCCTCCCCTCCTTTTCTTTCCTTAATGAAACTCGGGAACACCCTTTTTATATTTTCCTTTCCTTACAACAATGGAACAGCAATTCCTCTCTCTCATTTAACAACGACAAATCGAATTGTCTGTTGTTTCAGCAACCTGTCTCTCTCCTGTGCGTCTTAGATCATCAGTTCTACTATTCTCCAATCGATTCCAGGTTAGTGAATAGCATCCAATTATCGCTTGTGTTCACGTGTTCCATTCAATTCAGGTCTAATTTTGTGAGTACCGATCCTAAACAGGTGGTGCGAAAGGTTTAGGGGTTGAAGATGCAGAGAAGAGGTTTACTTTTTCAATTTTTTTTTACTTTTGTTTTATTATGTGTAGTGTTGTTGAGATTTTAGATTTGGTTGTTTGATTTTGTATTTGAGGGAATTACTACATGTTACCTAGATTTTTATGGATAATTCCCTCCACCTTGCACATCAGATGCTCGACAAAATGCTCAAAAGAGATTCGGTATCATGGAACGCGAATATAACCTCTCCAAGTAATTTGTTTTATTAGATCAATTTTTGTTTCGATTTAATCTAATTTGATCTAATTTTCACACATGATGTTGTAGAGTTATTCTGATTTCCAAATCTTTATAAGCAACCAATATGTACATATTTTTTTCTAGAGAGAGCCACATTGTTTGCATTTTCGATTCTTAATGCAAATGCACTAAATGAACTACGGGTAGAATAAAGATGACTTTGGATGTAGATGACTTTATGAACTAAAAGTGCATCACGGTTACATATGCCCCGTTTGAACAATTTTAGCATTTTTTGAGTTGCCCCCGGTTAGAACAATTTTTTTTTTTTACTTCTTTATTCTAACAGTTTGACCCATCAAAAGTCAAACCATAACCTAAGATGACTCGTTTAAATTAAATGCTTATATGATTTGTTTACAAGATATGAAATTAAACACACTCTGGTTACGTCTTTGTTGATAATGCAGGGGCTGTTCGAACAGAACTTGATTTGCAACTCTAAACCTAAAGATCATAGAGGCGCTACTCAGGTTAATTTTATAAAACTTTTGATGATTTGGAATTAGATTTGAGTGTAAAGATTATACCTTTATATAAATGAGTTAAACGGGCTAAATGAGTCATAAACGGACGGGGGGCTTGACTATAGTTGATTGATAGTGAACGCATTTTGTAAGTATTATATTTGATTATGTTTAATTAATGTAATGCTTAATTGTTTCAGATTTTGGAAGCTGTCTCTGATGAACAAACCTCACAATACCTTTGATTGGGTCTTTTTATATGGTAGCTTTTGTCAAATGCAATATGGTGTGGTTAAATGCATAAAATTTGGTGGTTAGTATTTCAGTTCTCTTTCACCAAATCGTCTCGCTTCTGGCACTGAATAACAGATATGCATATGGAATTTTGCTAACATTTTCCTTCGATGAAGGTAACTTTATCAAGTCATTATGTGAATACCATCAAACTTTATTTTCGTTATTCAATGCAACTTTAATGATTTGTGACTTTGTTTTGGCGAGACTTGCATTCAGTGGTGTATGGTTTTTGATATTATGGACAATACGTTTTCAAGTCATATGGAGTATGGTTTGTGACGCATCCGAACGAGTATCTTTGTATATAACCAAAAACCAGAATTTGGGTATTTTTGGATCAGTTTTGAGTCCAAAGTAACCGAACTGAAAACAAAAAAAAAAGATTTTTAATTCTTTGAAAACTATTCGGTTTTGCTTTTCTCACTTTTATAATTTCGGCTTGAAAATTTTGGGACAGAAAGAAAATAACCCAAAATAATGAATGTGGCCTTGAAACTTTGAGCCTAAACTTTTTTGGTATTAATGATTATTTGATTATTACACATTTGTCCCTAAATTTTTTGGTCTGCACCATTTATTATATTCTTTTAAGTTACTTCAAATCGTTTTTTTTTTCGTTTTTGTTTGATAGCCAAACTATAAACGAACCGAACAATTGGTTTTTGAGTGAACTTAAGGCCAAAGTCTTTTATATTCGTTTCGGTTATTTTGATGCGGTTTTCGGGTTATGGTTAAGTTATTTTGGTTTCGAGCACACCTTGATAAAAACTGTTTTAGCTAATACTTTTTGGCAAAAATTTTCGAAATCATATTATTCGACTTTTCATATGATGTAGATGACTTTATGAACTAAAAATGCACTATGGGTACATATGACCCGTTTGAACAATTTTAGCATTTTTTGAGTTGCCTCCGTTTAGAAAATTTTTTATTTTTTTTTCTTTTTCTTTTTACTTCTTTATTCTAACGGGTTGACCCATCAAAAGTCAAACCATAACCTAAGATGACCAGTTTAAATTAAATGCTTATATGATTTATTTACAAGATATGAAATTAAACACACTCTGGTTACGTCTTTGTTGATAAGGCAGGGGCTATTCGAACAGAACTTGATTTGCAACTCTAAATCTAAAGATCATATAGGCTCTACTCAGGTTAATTTTATGAAGCTTTTGATGATTTGGAATTAGATTGAGTGTAAAGATTATACCTTTATATAAATGAGTTAAACGGGTTAAATGAGTCGTAAACGGGTGGGGGGCTTTGACTATATGAAGTTTTTATTTCTATTAAAATGGGTCTCTAGGTCGACTTGTAGTTAAATGGGTTAAACAATCAACATGAACACTGACTTTAGTTAGCTAGTTGGTTTGTTTGCTTGTTTTAGCTACAAATTAACTCTCCAATTGATCTGTTGAACATCTTTAGGTGTATTGGCTTGAATCTTGTAATTGCTACTTAATACAATGTGAGTGGTTTACTGTATTTAATCATAATTTTTTTTATTACCATCAAGTTTTTTTTTAACAAATTGTTATTCAAAGTAGCCTCTTTTAACCGTTAAATGACTCATTATTTAAATCGAAAGGGGAAGAGATTATGAAGTTTTTATTTTTTTAACAAAATGCATGTACTGTATTATTTAACAAATTTAGAACATGTAATTTAAATTATTATCTTATCGCCATTTATTTTCATAACATTGAGCAGGCAACCTATTGAACGTTGACCACCTGATTGTCATGGAACTCATACTTCACGTCCTAAGGCACCGGCACAATTTCTGTTATTTTTTAATTACATGCTACTTTTTGTTTAGATCATTTGGATCATGGTGTTAATCTCATTGAAGTTGTGAATTCTTATTTAGTGAAAGAGGCACAAACATGTTAGTTTCCTTTAATATGCAGATTATGTTAAATCCGTTTTTTGTTAATATTGTTCTCAACATACACGAAACAATTGTTGTTGCTCTACATGAAGATTTTCTGGACATTGATTTCATGAGTCTCATCACTTTGGAAATACTTTTAGAATTGATTCTCCCAACACTTTGCTTTGTTCAGTGTAGAAAACGTGTTCCGCGGCAATGCGCGGGTACAAATACTAGTTTAATATTAACCATTTTATGCTGAGTGTGGGTGCAAAGTTAACGGATGGGTCATCGACAAAATAAAAAATTTATGTACCTTTTATCTGCTACAACGATTCTTAAACGCTCATCATCGTCTTTAGACACTAGCTTTTGTACGCCTTCATAAACAAAAACTACTTTTAAATGTTTTATATTTCTTTCAGACAAAGAATTCTTAAGGCTAGAACCCTTAATAATGGTGTTGGCAACCTCAAATGACAAAATGGGCTGCCCAAATTTAGACTTTTTACATTGCTTCAGAGAGTCTCTAGTCCACTGCTTTTTCTATACCTAAGCCGGCGGCTTTGCGTGCACTAACCTGAAAGTATTCAAAATAAGATAATGGTTAAAGATGGTTATACATGCAGACCGGACAGGTTGGGTGAACGGGCAAAACCAGAGGTTTGTAGTATGTATCAAAACTAGGGGTGGCGAATTCTGACATGACCCGAAACACAACATGACAATATTAAGGTTTGGGATTGGCGTATCTGACCCGCATTTTAAACCGGTCATGTTCGGGCTACCTATTTAACCCGCCATGTTAGCCAGGTCGGCTCACCAACCGGTCTATGGCCTGTTTAACCCATTTTTCTACAGTTCCACTAACATGATTAGCATGTTTACAACTTGATTATTATCCACCAACCCGTTTGACATGTTTAAAGGGATTGCATATTTCGGTTTCGATTGGATTCCAAACCGATTCTGTTTCAGTCTGGTTCCAACGGTAGGGTGAACCCCGAACAACCCAAGGATCATCTGAATGTTTAAGAATCCACAATCACCATAGCGACCCTAACTTCAAATAGATAAAGAGAATTTTTCTATTGTTAATAGTAAAGCAAACTATTTAGAGCAATTAGTTCATTGTCCTTTTGTAAGTGCAACTCTTTTCAACTTTCTAGTAAATCATAAACAAAAGGTGTTTTACATCATAGCATAACAGAGGTTGCAATTTACATATAACAGGTGTTGCTGTTAGCACATGCATACTTGTATGCATATGTGAATATCCTCCTAAAAGATATGGCATACACTTTTAGCTTCAGCTCTAAATTCTATATTACGGTTAAGGGTGTTCACGGTTCAGTTTCAAACCGCGAAACCACTCAAACCGATCATCGGTTTGGTTTCATGGGTGGTTTTTGTTTTTAATTTTTTTGTCGGCCGGTTTAAAAATTTTAAAACCGTAACGAACGGTTTGGTTCACGGTTTATACCAAAAACCATTCGTATAAACCGGACCCATCCGTAAGATTTAGCAATATATTTGAGTTTTTATTGTATATTTTAAAATACGTATATTTAGTTATCTATACTATATATTTGGTTCAATTAATATAAATATGGGCCAAGTCTATTTTTAGCTTTAACGGTTTACAACAGCAGCCCCACAATCTAAGTGAATTTTATTTGCTTAATTGATTTGTGATGGTCTTTAGCCAACTCTAGAGTCCCTAAATTTTTTGCTGCTTGTCTTCAAAAATTAAATTCCATAGTTCTTTTCATGAAGCATTACATTTACTTAAGATTCTGTAGTTATGAAATTAAGACTTGGGTTGTTTAATTTATTTCATGAGGCAGTTGTTTTCACATTTTAGTTTTTGTAGTTGAATAATGATGAACATGTAAAATATGCTTATATAATAAGTTTGTTCAATGCATTTTGGATAATGTTTTTTTTATATTATCTTTTGTGAGTTTTTATTATAAATACCTAATAAGTTTAAACCGTGAAACCAAACCGCAACCAAACCATTAGTAACGGTTCGGTTTGGTTCGGATTATCGACGGTTCAGTTTCCGTTTTTGACGATAAAAAAACCGGTACTAATAGGTTGGTTTACGGTTTGATGTAAAACCCGTTCAAACCGGACCGTGAACACCCCTAATTACGGTGTATCAATTTGTTTGAACTTTTAACTTATGTTTAGTGAAGAAAAAACTGATTTCGTAAGATGGCTCAATATCAACATTTATTTTGTAAATTTTATTGGTCAAAATAAAAAGCAAGATTAAACCAAATTGAACATCAATTAGCTTAAACTGAATATCAATATTAGTCGTTCTAACCATAAACCCCAGCTTCTAGGCCAAGATGTTAGAACCCTAGAGATCGTGAAACAGAAATCGCGACGAGGGTGGGGAAACATAAGAGCATAAATCGAGTATGGAAATAAATATCATACCTGTTTGTTTGTGCTTGGAGTCTGGCTGAAATCGAGCGAGTATGGTGGTGTTGTGCCTAGGTCACCAGAAGAGAAGGAGAAAGAAAGCCAGCGGTGCGCGTGGGTAAAATTGTCCACAGCTAAAATCTCAATCTAAGCGATTAAGAAGAAAATTGAACCATTTAGATGAGTGATTTAAGCAAACCAAACACGCTCATATCTGAGCGAACCAGACATCTCCTCTTAACTAATCCCATTAGTGAAGTAGTTTGGGTTGGAAAATTATTTAAAAAAAAACAAAAGAAAAAATTGTCAAACTTGGTCAAACTAGCTTGCTTCCACAGTCTAGTTTGCCATCTTTCACCATGTCCACATGTCATTAATGCATCGGTTCAAATTTTGATTTATTTTTCTTTTTCTTTACATACTAATTAATTTTAACACTAAAATTATTTTTCCTTAATAACTTTTAATAAATAAGTTTTTAAAAAAATCTAAAAACACAGTATTGTTTAGTTCTTCTTTGTGAGCACACAGATATAAATTTTATTAAAAACATAATATTGCAAAAAATATATTTTTATAATAAACTAAATATTAATCATTACTGATATACATTATCCAACACTTGTCAACTCCGTATTGGTTCATAAGATTTTTCGGATAAAAATTATTATCTAAACAATCTAACATTATCTAAATAATTATAAATTATATTTATTTAATAAAAAATAGGGAAGTTTGGGTTGCTAACGTGTGTGAAAAGTTTGGTTTGGTTTGGTTTGATTGGGTTGGTGAAAGAGAGAGAAATCAATTTTATAATATAGATTGAGTTTGATTGATTTGTGAATGAGAATTATCTTAATAGCCTCATTCAGAAGCAAACAAACACCCCCTAAGTTGATTCCCTTGGCACATATTTGATCTCCTACTTTGCAGTCCTTACTTTTTTCTAGTTTATACAGAATTGGACATACCAGCTTTAAACTAAAACTTCCAACCCAACCGTCTGGCCAAAACCTTAACATCTTGCCATTGCCCAGAACCACTTTAACCAAATTCTCCAATTTGCTACCAGCTAACTAACTACATTTTAGTCATCTCCTTTGCTATATTGCTCCAAACTGTGCATAAGTTATTTTTCGATATTAATTAATTCGTAAAGTATTTGCAGTCCACGTGGTTTTATCACTTCATGATTCTAATTTAAGTAATTTATGATGTTTCTAGCTAGTTTCGGTAACAAACAACGCAATGTCTGAACAAAGCTAATGATTTTTTAGAAGTGATACAACATTACAACGTATATATATATAAAGTCGATTTTTATAAATTCATTGTCGACATTATATGAAATATTTAGCTACATATAATCTTGAAAACTTTAATTTGTTATACATGATTATTTGTTATTATGTGGGTTAGTTATATCTTGTAACTAATAAGCAGTGGCGAAGCTTGGGCTTCGCCATGGCGGTGACCGAAGTCACAGACCCAAAAATTTTCGGGTCGGCGATTCGGTTCGTGTCGGTGGTTCGGTTCGTGTCGGTAGTTCGGTTCGGGTCGGATCAAATAATATGACATCCATATATATAATTTTTTTTTCATTCATTCAAAACGATTGTTCTTACAATTAAAAAAAAAAACTAGACCTAAAATATCCTAAATATGATAATAATACGAGAGCCGAGAGCAGGGTGATTACCTTAGAAGAAGAATTACAAAGCAGCTCGACAACCTTTAAGATTTTTGAATTCTTCAATTATGGATTCAGAATCAAATGTTTCAGCAATGTCTTTTCTATGTAAACCACCAAGCTATTACAATACCTATTACAAGCTTAATTGACTAATTTCCCTAAATCCCCAATTCACAATTACAAACCCTAATTTTATAATCATTGATTTAACAACACAATAACACAAAAGAAGAGCAGATAAAGTATTACCTTGCGGTGGTGGATGAGCGGGGATGAGCGGCGGTGGTGGATGAGCGGGGATGAGCGGCGGCGGTGAATGAGCGCGGACGGCGGTGGGGCGGTGAGTCGGTGGCGGTGGCGGTGGCGATTGGCAAGCAAAAGGCAGAAGGGAAAGGGAAGCAGGTGAGGGCATGCGTGAGACTGAGGCCGATCCTTTTTTTTTTTTTTTTAATTCCCATTTGTTTTTTGTTTTTTATTTAAAGTTATGTTATCCAATAATTTACAACAAGCCCCCTTCAAATTTGAGTGCTATTAAAAACTAAGCTTTTAAACAATTTTTATAACATTTGTTTATAAAACCGTGATGTTTTATAAAAAAAAATCAAACGATAGGGTATTATATTTAAAAAAAATAGGTGGTGACCGGTAGCTCTGTGGAAAAATAATTTGGCAGTGACTGCGCTTAATACCTATAAAAATTTTCGAGAAAAATCACGAAATTTACCCTATTAACAGAGAAAACGGCAGTGACCGGGGCCACTCCGGGTCCCTCTAAAGCCGCGCCATGCTTATAAGCAAAAGGTTATGTGTATTGAGATTGATTAAATGAGATCTAAAATTCATTGAATGTCTTGTCTAAGCATATATCTTGTTGATTTAAGTTCTCCATATAGGAATGTTTTCTCTCATGTTAGTTATTTTGTTTATTGGAATCAAAGTCAAGTTTAACCTAAACTCTTAATTCTAACCATAACTCGTGTCTCACCTAATGAGACATAACCCACATTACAAATCCTACTCGCCAATGCTCATAGTAGTTGTTAAAATTTGGAAACCTTGGTATCTACTCACAATGAGCAGTTTACAATAGACGCTAGAAATGTTAGATTGCTAGCCAAAGCATCTTGATCTAATCAAGATTTAGTAGCAAAAACAGCATGCTCTCTAAAACCCCACCACCACAAGTTACTAGAAATCTGAGTAGTGACAACATGCTTTTCAAAACTCTATTTTCCATCAAATGTCGTGTCTCACCAAACACGCAGATAGAACGTGTGTGTTCTCTTTTATTTTGGCTACCACTAAAATACTCTCATTTTGAAACACCTTTACTTATCAAAGTATGCAGCGAAAAATATGTCCCATATTTTCCTTTCCAAAACTTGCTATATTAATGCCCGAAAACTTGTCATATTAGCATCACAAGAAACATTAAAAGACAATGCATGCGTTTTTTATCATATTGATTACTGTCAAAACATAAAAATCAATCAATAAATAAATAAATAGCATACTATACATTAAATGCTTGATTAAAGTCGATAATACAAAATATCATCTATTAAAATAAGATGTTACAAAAATATCCTATCAAATAGGGTTTATTTTCGAAACCACGCATGTAAGGCGGTAATCTTTAGTGTTGTAACATTTCGCTTCTGACTTGCCCATATGCTTTTAATCCCTTAATTAGTTTTAACTTTTAATCAAACAATCACGATGGTTAGGTAATGACCTTCCATCCTGACAACAAGGATTGATCCTTGAACTAAAACCCGGCTCACCCAATTTCACTCCTCAACCTTAGATCTTGCCTATCACTTAGTAAGCTACTTCTAACTAAATAACTAGTCAAGTATATTCAATTATTCATCCATCCAATATATATATATATATATATAGGGAATGGATCTTGCGAGAAGTGATATTACAGCGAGAAGTGCAAGAAGTGAATCTCATCCATTGATTTTATTTGATCAATGGTCATTACTCAAAATGGCACTCTTGTAATTTATTTTCACCATTTTAATGAACTTTAATACCAAAAAGGGCATGCTAGTAATTTTTATGTACCATCATTAAAAACAATTGTGTAACTCATAATTACTTAACTAGTTAATTAAATATTCCCATTAAAGCCACAACTAATTTTTTCTTTTGAAAATCATTTAATATTTTTGGTTTACTATCATTTTGAAGGCTTATGAATGTTTTATCTAATCTTATGGAGGATGAATATCTTATTATTTGCAGGTGTACAGTGAAGAAACTGGTAAAAACCTCTTGTATCCATATGAAGTGTAGGTACGTGCGTACACACATACATACGTAGCTATACACATACCTACGTCCCTACGTGTGTACGCTCCTACGTACGCACATACACACATACATACATAGGTGCGTACGTACGTACGTCCCTATGTGCGGATATACCTACATGCCTACGTACGTACCTACGCTCCTACATGCCTACGTATGTACATGCCTATGTAATTATGTAAATACATACATTCATAAAATGTATGGCGTAACTATGAGTTTCATATAATTGGAATATACATGATAATTTCGATAATTTTGTAATAGTTATTAAAAATTCATTTAAGATATATGTGTCATCTAACAAACAAAATAAAGTAAATACATGTTAATATTCAAATAAAATTTAAGTTACAATATTTTGTTTTGTAACTTACTAATAGTATTTAATAGTTACCACAAAAAGAAAAGTGTTCACATGACTAACATGTCCTTATAATTAATAATTAAATAAATAAGAAGAAAAATTATGATTGGTTCTGATCACTTCTCGCACTTCTCGTCCTAAAAATACTTCTGAAAAGAACCATATATATATATATATATATATATATATATATATATATGTATGTATTGTAACACCCCGGCTTTAAGGGGAATACGTCCGGGTGTAACGTACAGATCATTCATAAGCCCGTAACGCTATTAAAGCAACATTAATTATATTTAATTCATTTCATATAATCAAAAATACATACATTGTTCTTAAATAAAAGAAAACAATAACACTTCATCAAAAAGGTAAACAAGTCATTTATTTCAAATACCCTAAGGCAAACTAATGATCTTCGTCTTTAGCACACCATAGGTTCAACCTGTAACACGTTGAAAATAATATATTTTGTCAACAATTAAGTTGGTGAGTTTTCATAAGTTTTTGCGTATACATATACATATATATATATATAACTCGCGATCCAACAATCGTAATGCAATAAGTATTCAAGCGTAAAGTAAATGAAATCAAATAGTGTCGTCCTCCCATTCATTTAGTCGAAGCTGTTGAAGTCGGGGAAATGAGAACTATCTTACGTAAACAACCGAAGTCGTAACGTTAGACGGCGCGGGTACGTCCCGTCGTACCCTCCCACTACGTGTATGCGTTTGCGTTTGCGTAACTTCCACCATAAAAACAATAAACACATTGCAAGCAAGTTCACGTATAATCATAAACAATATGCACGAATAATATTAACATATATGATATAAGTGAATCGGTTTGTAAACAATCACATAACTAACGAAAGAAAAACTTGTGACGTGCTACCCCCAAAATATTATAAATCGTTAAAATGGGGTTATGAAGAACTCACTTGGAATGAGGAATACGGTAACGAGAAGATGGTTAAGATTAGAGCAAACTAGTTGGTCCCGCGAAAATTTCCGACAATTTGTCCTATTTATTAAAGCGGAAACAAAATAAATACTTGAAGGAAATAAACGAACAAGATACAAGAGGATGGGTTTATAATGGGCTTGGGGTTGTTAATGTATTAGTTATATGCCATATAATATTGGTAAAGGTGTAGTTCAATTTTTATTAATTTTAATTATTAGAAAAATAATTGAAAAGTTATATTTGTTTATTAAAGGAAACATTTAAAAATATGAATACCGAATTTTCTATGAAAACGATTTAGGTGATAATTTAACGAGATTTCATTTAGAAAGATAAGTAACACATTTATTATTATTATTTAGGTAAAAATATATAGATTTATAAATGGTTATATATATATATGGGGATGGATCATGCGAGAAGTGATATTATAGTGAGAAGTGCGAGAAATGAATCTAGACCATTGATTGTGTTTAATCAACGGTCAACAATAGAAATGGCATTATTGTAAATAAAGACACATATTTATGACATATTTTTAATTAAAAAGGGCATGCATGTCTTTTATGGTGTTGGCCTAATTAAACCAGGCATTAATGAATTCGTCGGTTATTTTTTCTAGCATAATTAATGCTCATAAGATGATTAATACTAGTTTAATACACCTACATGATACATAAAAACACTCCAACTTGTCTCAAGTGACTACACGACATTAGTTTTACCTACACTACATTAGATATTTCTATACGACATTAGTTATGACAACACATCATTTGAAAGTGTCCCTACACTACATTAAATATGTCCAAAATACATTAGTTATGACTACATGACATTTGAAAGTGTGCCTACACTACACTACATTAGTTTTGCCTACACAACACTATATATATCTACACTACATTAGTTATGACTATACGACACTTAAAGTGTGCCTACACTAAATTTGAAAGTGAGCCTACGCTACATCAGTTTTGCCTACACTACATATGATATTTCTACACCAAATTAGTTATGACTATATAACACTTGAAAGTGTGCCTACCCTATATTAGTTTTGCCTACACTACATTTGATATATCTACACAACATTAGTTATGACTACATAACATTTGAAAGTAAGCCTACATTACATTAGTTTTTCCAAGACTATATATGATATGTCTACAGTACATTAATTATGACTATACAAAATTTGAAAAGTGTGCATACACTAGATTACGTAACTTTATCTACATTACATAAAATAAGCCTACACTACATTAGTTGATTAAAATAAAAAATAAAAAATAAAAAAAAAACACTTCACATTAGATATCAAATAAAAAAAATTAATTGCCCATGTGTTAGAATAAAATGATTTTAGATCAAATGGATTTTAATTGTTCAAATTTTAGATGAAATAAATAAATAATAATAATAACTTATCATTTGTTAGTAACTTAACATTAATTAAACCATTAATAAGTATGAGTTACAAAACAAAACCTTTTATATTTTACTAACATACCCTTTTATTTAAATAATAAGAAATTAAAAAAGAAATCATGTGATTGGTTATAATCTCTTCTCGCACTTCTCGCTGTAAAAAATACTTCTGAAATGAACCAAATCCTATATATATATATATATATATATACACTAGCATAGAGCCCGCACTTTGCGGCGGGTGTGAACTATGACTACACTATTGTTGGTTAAAGGATTTTAAAGTGCTACTATTTCCATCAATGATGTATAATTTAGTAATTATCAAGTTGATATTTCATTATGTATGGACATGTATTGTATTTATAAATAGTAAATAAAATGTACATAACTGAAGGCAGGGGTGTGGCAGGTCGATGCACAAGTGAAAATTTTAGATTTATATATCTACCAAAACTTCAAACTACAGTATGAAAGCAAGTTGATAATTCACCAAAAGACGGAGAAACAATTAGTAATGACTCAATCTTAAGTTTAACACGATAGATGAGATCATACATTAGGGATGCTGGTATTATAAGCCTTGGAAAAAATTCTTGAAAACGCTTCCAAAGAATAAAAAAAATAAAAATAAAAAACTGTGCTACTCATTTAATTCGTTATCTTGTAAGCCTAAACCAATATATATTACGATCTTTTTTTATTTTTTTTCATTAATTACTTATTATTTGTGCACATTATGATTTCCTTTAGGTATGTAACTTATTGCGTATTATCCGTATGATATCAAAAACAAACATACCAAATACCACTCATAGTAAGGTCTAGGCGTGAAGTTTCATCTATCCCAGAGGATAAAGATGTTGTGCCTACTAAGACATCTAACTAAAAAAAACGGTTTTCTTTTTTATATATATAAATAAAATACATATATAACATAAAGAAAACAAACACTAATCTATAGATAATTCCAAGTAACATTGCAAGGAACCTATTTGTTAACTCAAGTGGAAGGTTTCTAACATGCTTTAACATCGCAACCTTTTTTTTCACAGAATCAATATACCTTTAGAAAATGCAAAATTCAGATTTATAAACATTTCTTTCAATCCTCCAGTTTCATCTGAAATCTTTTGTGCCAACCGTTCGTTGCTCTTCTGTTGCTCACCGCTTCTTCCAATTTCATGGCCGACGCTTGGTCGATTTATACAAACTGTAACATAACATACACTCAAATTTCACTAGCCACATGTAATTTCAGCTTCTAAATAGTACTAAAAAAAGTCAAAACATTGACTATGTATGTCAACTCTTACGTGTGATTTCATTGCTGGACATCAACCAGTTGGGCCTAACCCCATTTTGGTGCAGACTAAAAAAGTAGGCATTTGGATATGAATCCATTTACCCTACCCATCAGGCCCCCGCCCATATTACCACATCTGATGAGCACCATGTTAATAATCAACGAACGTAAAAAAAGAACCGAATATTCTAGGTAACAAACTATATAATGTATTTATAATTAAATCCAAATACCTAAATGAAGTTTAAATAAGTACCTTAAGGCACATCAAAGACATTATAAGGAACATATTTATGTTGAAGATAAGGCTATTTTTGTTGCACTTTACGTAGATGAATGCATAAACTTGCCTTTTTAATTTTACATTAGCACCGGTCATCAGATCGGTTATTGATATAGGGTACAAAATGCCTTCGGGCCAAAGACCCTACAATAGATTAAATATAAACTTTGGAAGGAGTATTGACTCAATCGGGTCATGCAAGGAATAATATTAATGCATAAATACTTGCATGTTCTTCTTGGACTAACACGTGCGCACAACTCTTTAAAAATAAATATAAACAAACAAAAGAATCGGGATTTATTTAAATATCTCTAAAACATAAAGGATAACAAGATTCATCTTTGGTCTATAAGTATGTATTTTTATATACTAATATAGATAGGCTTGGATAATATACGCCTTTTGAAAAATTGGCTATGATTTAGCAAAGAGACAAGCCGACACGTATGCTAGTCACTATGAAGCAGCTTATATTTTTGAAATAGCATTCAATTACCATAGAACGCATAAAGTCTATAAAAATTACACAAATATAGTTCGTATTAAATCTCTTCAAGAAGCATATGAATGAATTTCATCAACATACAGATTTGAAAGCAAATGATGGCTATGATTTCAACATAAGAACATCCAGGTTTTTTTAATCCAAATAAGCATGTGGGAAAACTTTTGATAAAACTTAAAATGAAAAAAAAAAGATTATAGCATTACCACTGAGTGAAGTTCCCAAGCCAAACCAACGGGCTTCCTCTTTATAATAACCACCAGCTGACAAATTTCCAAGCATTTCAAAGAACGTGTGATGATGAATGTCCTTACAGACATCAAGACCATTATGCTTCCCGCCAGGTCGGATGCATCTCTGAGTGTTGCACCAGGTCAGTTCGCTTCATGACATGTTCGGGTCAACAGTGCCCAAAAAAATAGGCTTGAACCGGTTCATTCCTACAAAACATTAGTTATAGTTTATTAATTATTAAGGATAAAAATTAACTGATGTATAAACTTATATAGCGCCTTAAAATTTTGCGGCGCCTGCAGAAGACGTTGAAGTTTCAACAGCAGGGTCGGAAAAAAACGAAGACAATGAAGTAGCAGGGAATAGAGTAGTAAAAGGCCCAGATCCACCTGTTGCAACTGAGGCAGACGTTAATGGAAGAGCTGATGTTGCTGGTACTGCTGAGCTGGCAGCGGCTTGGGTTGAAAGCTGTGAATTAACAGGAAGATGCATAGCAGGTGTACACTATGGGCCACTGCCACTCGTTTGGTGGTTTCATTGGTTTAAAAAGGCGTGCTTAAGGCGTAAGGCGGTCGGGACGATTAGAAAAAAGCCTTATTTTACGTAACGTGTCGAAATACACGAGGCGACCTGAAGTGGCGCTTTTCGTAAATAACTTTTTGAGGCAATGCTTCATGTAGATTGCTTCAATATTTAAAACCTTTTTTTGAAACTGAAAGTAACTTTTATTTTGTAATTCCCGGTCTAAATTCTTTTAAACTTTAATTTATGGTAATATATATAGTTACAAAGAGTCTGTAGTTGTTTGTTAAGTATATTTTTTGATACTTAAGTTCTTAGAACATGGTAAACACTAAATAGAAATTTAAAATAATTAATAGATGTTATATAACATACGGCGCCTCACATACGTGAAGCTTTTGCCTTGCATTTAAGGCACTCGCCTTAATTTTTAAGACCAAAACGCCCTGCCTCGCCTAGTGCTTTTTTAAACCAAAGGGGTTTCCCACCTGATAACCACGATGTTTCCCATCCCTGATTACACGTTGATCAACCAAGTATGCAGTTTTCATTGACGGCATATTATAGTTTAGATGTAATTCTTTTATATACACTACGTTTCCACTTTTTGTTGTAAAACTATACTTTTAAGTGATAACAACAAAAAAAGGGTTAAGAAATGAAGTTCGTGTCAACCCGTGGACAATAAGAACTCGTTTAAAAAACATACCAAACCTAATGGCAAATTAGTAAATAACCAACTACATCAGTTGACGTGTTTTAATATTAAGATTCAAAAGCATCTTGCTGGGCTAATTAGTAAATAAACAATTCAAACCAGAGCCCTAAATTGTCACAAAATAACCAAATTTCATGTTTAAAATAGGGAAAAACCCAAAAATATCGGAGATTAACATGCGTAAATCAACTAAAGAGCTAACAAAATAACAAACCTGAAAGAGCAGGGTGTAGAACACCGTCTCTAATAACCATACAAGAGCCAACGCAATCCAAAGATCATTTTCAAAGTGAACCCACCTTTTACCAACTTCATAAAAGAAAATAACGTATTTAACTACTCCGATATGTCTCTATATAAGTAAAGCAATAACTCAGATTTGGTCGTTTCAACCCATTTACCAAATATTAAAAGAAGAGTAACCTACTTTTATACTCTGTTTACGACTGGTGTTAGATCTGCAAAACACATACGCCACTTTGGCAAACAATTGATTAATGATGACTTTCCAACATTTAGATAACCAAACTGTTCCAACTATTCCAGCAAGCACCTGTTACACATTGTATAATGTCTAGTAAGGAAATTATTAAATTGCAACTATTATCACATTGCACAATTTTTTAATTTCTTATATAATGCATAATTGTTTCAAGACTCACTGAACGGGGAAGCAGCCCCGGTGTTCTACATTTCATACCAACTCCTGCAGCTAATGAATTTGCTTATCTACATAATTTCATGGTTTCCTACACTTTTAATAACAGACGCATTATCTTGATTCTTGAATAATGCATCTGTTTAATTTAGATAAATTATAAACCCTAGATTATCACTCCAATCAAATTGATTACCTCCCAAAACTAAAGCAAATCAATGTCATTAAAATTAAGAGTTTACAGTAACAATGGAAAATCAAATTGACAAACCTTCGTAAACATGCCATTTTAGAAGATAGAAATTAGCAAATGCACGAAGGTTTGTAGCCCTAACAATAACTTCCCTACAAACCCGAAATCAATGAGAGCAGGACCGTGGTTATATAGTCGATTTGTAACCCTGTTATGGGGAACGATTGAACAACGTCTTCAATGGGTTGGTAACTGATGGTAGACTCTTCAAGTGATTGCACCTCCAGAATTGATTGCACATATTGATTGCAATTGAAGTATGAGAGAGGATTCAAGAATTAATTGCATGTATTGATTGCAATTGAATGGTGGCGGTGAGTTGCTTTGAAGGGTGCCGGAATGTGGCCGGAGGAGGATTAAGGAGCCGCTAGCCATAAATATTACGGGGTGAGAGAAATTGGTATATGAAAAGCCACCTATATACTTTATAATGTAATATATATATATATATATAGATAAAGGATAAAATACAATAATCCTTTATCGTACATTACGTACACGACACTTCCAACCGTTAGATTTTCAAAACCCAAAATCACAATTACACTCATCTGCTCGTCCCTCTCCCTCAATCCTTCTCCACCACCAGTCGCCGGCATCAACACACCTCCTTCACCTTCGATCGCTGCGCCATCAACACTCTTCATCACCATCATCGCCGTCGACAACGAACTCATCGGAAAAAAGCAAAACTCATCACAGGTTTGTTTAGTTGAATTGAAATTGAAATTGAAGCAAATTGATCAGTTAATCTTGAAATCAATTCAATTAATCATCAATTTGAAGCTTCAATCGATCAATTTTGAGTTCTGGATGATGGGTTTTTGGCATTCAACGTTTAAAGGTAAAAACGTTTTAGTTGAACGTTTAAAGGTTTAAAACGTATTAGATGGAACGTTTTAGTTGAACGTTTAAAGGTTTAAAATGTATTAGCTGAACGTTTAAGTTTTTGCCTGAACTTTTAAAGGTTTTGAACGTATTAGCTGAACGTATGTCGCGTACGTAATGTACGTTAAGCGATTACTGTACGTTAACCTTCCCCTATACACACACACACACACATACATACATGTTCATATACACGGAAACTTTTAATCAAGAAATGATTTCAAGAGTTTTACGGTGTTCGGGTCGTTAAATAAGTGATGGTTGGGTAAAAGTTAGTTAGTTTTATATATTAATTAGTTAATTTTAGGTAAATAATCAAACGAACTATGGTACTTCAAGTATGTTTATGTGTTTTCAGGACATTGGAAGCTATGGAGCTTAACGAGGATATTTACGGGCATGGAATGAAGATCTAGAAGTGAGAGATTGGGAGTGCATGCATCACGAGGTAGTCAAGAAGATAAAATTATAAATTCTGAAGTTTTGCATCTTCGCGATACGCGAAGTTGCAGGGAGGAAAAACTTCACGATACGCGAAGTAGCAGAAATCAAACACGACTATTTGTCCTTCGCGATACACGAAGAAGCAAGCCAGGACATCTTTGCGATACGTGAAGATGCTCAAAGTCGGAAAAAATTAGGTTTGCCTTATATAAACCCCTTAACCTCCCCATTCGGCAAATAACAACTTCCAGAAGCAGAAGAGGTGTTTTAAGACGATTTTTTGCCATCCCGAAGCTTCCGGTTCCATCATTGATCGTATGTTCATCAAGGTAATTGCTTTAACGATTATGTCGATGTCCGGCTAGTCGTGTGTGTTCGTTCTAGGCTAAGGTTTTGTGTGAAATACTGTTATGATCATATTCTAATGCTTAATGAATATAGCTTGATTGATTTTATATGAATTTGTCTTGCTTAATTAGTTATTTGTTTGATTAAAGTTTGTGTTTGTGATTATTGATTTGTGTAACGTTTGTTTGGTTGTTCATCAACATTTAGGGTTTAAGCTCTTGTGTCATTGAACTAGAATCATCAAACCTTATCATTGAGTTAGTTGTCCTAGACATAGATTTGACAATTATGGAGTCCTGGTTCATTCATGTCAATAATTCGGTTAGGGTATCGTTTGTCATCATAAATCAAACCATAGGACTAGCAATTATTATAAAACCAAAAACTAGAGAATCTGTGATTGACGTATGGAACACATAACCCAAACTTAGAATGAATACTTTTAATTAATATTGTTTACAAATCTTTTTAAGTAATTATTTAGTTTTAATTAATCTTTTTTCTAAAAACCGCTTGACATCGTCTGTCCGACTTAGTTTAATAATTAAATTAGCAGTATTAAAATTTTCACTTTCCTTGAGTCCTTGTGGAGACGACCTTACTTACCTGTACTTATTATAGGTATTTAAGTCTTTAAAATTGATTGTTTGACTAAACAGCGATAGCCTACGTCAAAATGGCGTTGTTGCCGGGGACTCAACGCGCTTAGTGCTAGTTTAGTTTAGTTTAAATTAGCATAATTTAGTTTAATTTTAGTTTATTTCTTTTCTTCATTGATTTTACGCGGGGTGTGCTTGTTTGGTGTGTGCAGTTAATCTTTTAGGTTGATGCATACGAGATTTGCTCGAGACAAGGAGGTGTTGCAGTTTGATCCTGAGATTGAGAAAGCCGCGAGAAGAAACCGCGCAAAACAGAAAAGGGGTGAAACTTCGAGGCCAAAAGAAGAAGACATGAATCATCAGGAAGAAAACCCAAACCTAATACCACCGATGTTTCAACCCGACGATCTTAATCCACCGCACAATCGAGAACAACCCATTCCACAAAACATTCCATAAAATATTCCACAACCCATTCCACAAAACCCACCACTCAATGACCTACCACCATAACCCATTCACCAAAACCGAAACCCGAGAGCTCAAAGACAGTATCAAATGAGAGATGATTGTTCCATAAGGTCTGAGCCACCACATAATCGGGTCGAGTTCGAGTATAATCGGCGGAGGTTGTTCGATGATTTTGATGAGTTCGAGGATGAAGAAGAGATGGAGGATGTTCAAGGGGGTCGGTATTATAGAAGACAACAACAACCCCCTCGAAACCGAACACCCGAACCCGTTCAACCACCGAGAAACCGTCGAGTAACTTATAGGGACCCTCCCACTATGTGTATGCGTTTGCGTAACTTCCACCATAAAAACAATAAACACATTGCAAGCAAGTTCATGTATAATCACAAACAATATGCACGAATAATATTAACACGTATGATATAAGTAAATCGGTTTGTAAACAAGCACATAACTAACGAAAGAAAAACTTGTGACGTACTACCCCCAAAAATTATAAAACGTTAAAATGGGGTTATAAAGAACTCACTTGGAATAAGGAATACGGTAACGAGAAGACGGTTAAGATTAGAGAAAACTAGTTCGTCCCACGAGAATTTCCGACAATTGGTCCTATTTATTAAGCGGAAATAAAATAAATACTTGAAGGAAATAAACGAACAAGACACAAGGGGATGGGTTTATAACGAGCGTTAATGCATTAGTTATATGCCATATAATATTGATAAAAGTGTAGTTCAATTTTTATTAATTTTAATTATTAGAAAAATATATGAATACCGAATTTTCTATGAAAACGATTTAGGTGATAGTTTAACGAGATTTCATTTAGAAAGATAAGTAACACATTTATTATTATTATTATTATTATTATTATTATTATTTAGGTAAAAATATATAGATTTATAAATGGTTATATATATATACACACACACACACACATACATGTTCATATACACGAAAACTTTTAATTAAGAAATGATTTCAAGAGTTTTACGGTGTTCGGGTCGATAAATAAGCGTAACCAATATTAGTTTTGATATAATAAATTATTTATTAAAGAATATGGATTAAAACAAATAATATAAAATAATCCAACCAAAACCGGTTATAGAGGGATTCGAACCTGGGCCTTCGAGAACCTGGGTTTACGCATATCAGCCATAACCAGCTGGACTAACTAACATGATTGATTTAAATCTGGTTTGCATTTTATATATCCAGTCTTTGACGCTAGATCCCCAATTAACATAAACCCTAAATCATACAAATCCCAAATTAAAGGTCCTTTACCCTCTGTCGATTAAAATTGATAGAGGGGTTTTAATAACCATCAAAATCTGACCCTAACCCATATACTAATTACCTGTTACCAGTAGGAATTGAAGGAGATTAACGAACTAGGGTTTCGAACAACGATGCGATATCAAACGAGTCCAGAAACTGTTTCTTGGCTGCAATTAGAATGGGGCTTAGGTTCGCAGTATTGAGAGGATATTGTGTGTTCGTTTAATTGTATATTAGGCTCGTATTTATAGGCTAACGAGATCAGCTTAGTCCGCGGCTCTAGAGTTAAAGAAATTGATATGATCGAGCTGTCAATGAACAAACTTTCTATAATGTTTGACTTTGCGTTGAACAAGAAACGAATATGCACGTCCAATTCCGTGATTCCTGGGTTAATTGAATCAAAAAGATGGAAAGGGGGTCTTCGGTGGTGACGGGGTAAAGAAGAAAAGGGAGGGAAAGTTTTATTTGTTATTTTGAAATAAAGTCCTTGTGGTTTGGGCTAGGTCCAGAAATTGGTTCAACTAAAGTTTAGGGTCCAAAAGTGCATATAATCAATACTTTAACGATATTCAAAATGTTAGTGCGTGAAACAAAATAACGACAAAATCGTGTGACATAATTAATACTTTGACGTAATAAATAAGATCCGATTACAATACGTGAAAAGAAAACAAATACAATTATTTATATAAAAAAAGACGAATGTCACAGGATTCCCAACTTTTAGAAAATTTCGTCCCGAAATTAGGAATTAACATACGCAGTAAAAAGATGTGGATACTTAGTCTTCATTTGGTCTTCACGTTCCCAAGTGAATTCCGCACCGCGCTTATATTCCCAACGAACATTGACCAAAGGGATTCGGCTACGCTTGGTTTCCTTATCTATTCGATCTATTATTTCCACCGGTCTCTCAATGAAGTGCATTGTCTTATCGATACGTACCTCGTCAAGAGGGATATGAAGGTTCTCATCAGCTAAACACTTTCGAAGATTTGAAACATGAAACACGGGATGAATGCCTTGAAGTTCTTGCGGAAGCTCGAGGCGATAGGCTACGTCTTCGATTCGTTCAAGAATCTTAAATGGACCAACAAAACGGGGTGCTAGTTTACCCTTCATACCGAAACGGACCACTCCTTTCCAAGGCGGAACCTTGAGGAGGACAAGGTAACCAACTTCGAATTCTAAGGGTCGTCGTCGCTTATCAGCGTAAGACTTTTGGTGACTTCTAGCAGCGAGCAGGTTATTACGGATTTGAGCAATTTTGTCGGTGGTCTCTTGTACCATTTCGGGTCCGGTGAGCTGGGATTCACCGATCTCGTTCCAACAAATAGAAGAACGACATTTGCGGCCGTAGAGTGCTTCGAATGGAGCCATTTTGATGCTCGAGTGGTAACTATTGTTATACGAAAACTCAACCAACGGAAGATGAGTGTCCCAATTACCACCAAATTCGAGTACACAAGTTCTTAGCATATCCTCAAGGGTTTGAATGGTTCGTTCCGATTGACCATCGGTTTGAGGATGATAAGCGGTGCTAAGATCTAGACAGGTTCCCAAAGCAGTTTGAAGCGATTTCCAAAAGTGGGACACAAAACGACCATCACGGTCAGAGATGATACTCAAAGGTATACCATGGCGACAAACAATCTCATTGACATAGATTTGAGCAAGCTGACTGATTGGAAGTTTCTCGCGAATGGGAATGAAATGGGATTATTTGGTTAATCGATCGACGATTACCCAAATGCTATCATGCTACCTTTTTGTGGTTGGAAGTTTTGTTACGAAGTCCATTGCAATGTTATCCCACTTCCAAATCGAAATAACAGGTTGTACGAGCAAACCAGAAGACTTTTGATGCTCGGCTTTCACTTTAGCACATGTTAGACATTTCCCAACGTAGATGGCGATATCTTTCTTCATGTCGGGCCACCAGAAAGTAGTTCTAAGGTCGAAGTACATCTTATCTTCACCAGGGTGGACAGAATATCGTGACTTGTGAGCCTCGTCCATGATAATTGTGCGAAGATTGTCACGATCCGGGACCCACAGACGATTAAGAAAGTAAAGCAAACCGTCACGCTTGGTTTCGAGTTGGAGTTCAGCACCACACGACATCTCTTTGTACATATTGCCTTCGGTGACCGAGATGTGTTGGGCTTCAAAGATACGTAGCTGAAGGTCGGTTGGAATAACAACGCTTTGGAGAAGAATGCTCTTAACATGGGTTTGCGACTAAGGGCATCAGCCACTACGTTTGCTTTACCGGGATGGTAACGTATTTCCCAATCGTAGCCGCTAAGGAGTTTGGCCCATCGTCGTTACCTCATATTTAAATCCTTTGGTCGAAAATGTGTTGGAGGCTCTTGTGGTCGGTGAATACCACACATTTCTTTCCATACAAATAGTGTCTCCATATTTTCAACGCGAATACAACAGCACCAAGCTCAAGGTCGTGTGTCGTAAATTCTTCTCGTGAACCTTAAGTTGTCGTGATGCATAGGCGATAACCTTGCCTCGTTGCATGAGAACGCATCCGAAACCTTGATTCTAGGCATCACAATAGACAAGAAAATCTTCGTTTCCTTCGGAAGGGCCAGGATAGGAGCGTCGCAAAGCATAAGCTTTAAGGTTTAAAAGGCTTCCTCTTGCTTAGCCCCCCACTCATAAGGTTTACCCTTATGAGTTAAGGCGGTGAGAGGCAAAGTAATCTTGGAAAAGTTCAAAATGAAATGGCGGTAATAACCGGCAAGACCAAGAAAGGATCAAACTTCCTTGGGTGAAATCAGAGTCTTCCAGTTTTTAACAGCTTCGATTTTAACGGGATCGACATGAATGCCTTTTTCGTTAACGATGTGACCAAGAAATTGGACTTCGTTTAACCATAACTCGCATTTGGAAAACTTGGCAAAAAGTTGCTCTTTCTTCAATAATTCGATGATATCATGCAAATGCTTTTCATGCTCAACTTTAGATTTTGAGTAAATGAGAATGTCGTAAATGAACACAATCACAAACTTATCAAGAAAAGGCTTGCACACGCGGTTCATGAGGTCCATAAATACCGCAGGTGCATTGGTCAAGCCGAACAGCATAACCATAAACTCGTAATGACCGTAGCGAGTTCGAAAGGCGATTTTCGGTATATCATCCTCATGAACACGCAATTGGTGATTACCCGAACGAAGATCGATTTTTGAAAAGCAAGATGCGCCTTGAGGTTGATCGAAAAGGTCGTCAATTCTAGGAAAAGGGTAGCGGTTCTTAATTGTGAGTTTATTGAGTTCATGATAGTCGATACACATTCGAAAAGAGCCATCCTTCTTTTTAACGAAAAGAACAGGTGCGCCCCAAGGTGACGAACTTGGGCGAATGAAACCCTTGCTAGAGAGTTCTTGGAGTTGACTCGCCAGTTCTTGCATTTCTGTAGGTGCGAGACGATAGGGAGCTTTAGCAACAGGATTCGCACCAGGCACGAGATCAATACGAAACTCCACTTCACGAGTAGGAGGTAAACCAGAAACGTCGTCAGGGAAAACTTCGGGAAAATCGTGAACCACAGGAATGTCGTTTGTTGTCTTCTTTTAAGGTTTCTTTTCCACCACGTAGGCTAGGAAAGCCACATACCTTTTACGTAAGTATTTTTGGGCTTGGGTACACGACATAGGTTTGAGCCCTTTGGAAGGCTTCTCACCGAAAATACGCAAAATCCGATCGTCATCAAGAGGAATCCTAATATACTTTTCAAAACACACGATTTTGGCACGGTCTTGAGCTAACCAGTCCATGCCTACTATGATATCAAAACTCCCAAGTTGCATAGGAATAAGGTCGATGGAGAAATCATAGTCGTTGAGATTTAGGGTGCAACCACGAATCACCGAATCAATCGAGATAGTTTTACCGTTTGCGACTTCAACCGTAAAGGAATTTTGGAGCTTAGAACGAGACGAAGAAAGCATAGGCTCAAACTCGAACGACACAAAACTCATATCGGCACCGGTATCAAATAAAATGGATGCATAGACGTTATTAACCAAGAACGTACCGTTCACCACATCGTTGTTATGCTCGACTTGATTTGCATTGATCACAAATGCCCTCCCACGAGCATTGGGGACGGCTGGTGCAGCTTGAGAAGTTGAGGCTTGATTGGCTTGAACCGGTTGAATAACTTGATTGCCATGATCTGCGAAGCTGGGGGTTGATAACCCTGAACTTGATAGGCTTGAGCAGGATACACCGTCTGAGCGACCATTTGGACCTGAAATACGAGTCGAGGACACGCATTGTGGAAATGAATCTCCACAATTGAAACAGGCTCGAGGGGTGGGGTAAGCTTGAGCAATAGGTTGAGCTTGGGTTAAGACACGGTTTTGGTTAAAGGTGTGGGGAGTACGGGGTGGTTTGGTGAGGGTTGGTTGGGTACGCATGAATTCGAAACATGCGCCTAGCAGGTGTCCGTAACGACCACAATGGGTGCATTGACGGCAAGGGATGCCGGGTTGATGGTGTTGTTGACAGATTTGGCAAAACGGGTGAGGACCGTGGTAAGGTTTCTTTGGAGGGGGGGTTTGAAGGCTTTGGGTTTGGGTTTGTGGGTATTGGAGTTGTGGTGGGTTTGGTTGGGTTAAGGCATATTTTTGCTTTCGTTTCTTGGAGTGGTTGTTGTTATAGGGGTAACGTCATAATTTTTCAGGGGTAACGAAATATGAAAACCTGTCCAAAAAAATAATTTTTTACACTATCAATGAAAAGTTGAGGGGTAGAGGAGGCTATCCCTACTAAAGGGCTAGGTCCGCCCCTGAATAGGGGTAATGTCATAATTTTTCAAGGGGAACGAAATATGAAAACCTATCCAAAAAAATAATTTTTTACACTATCGACGAAAAGTTGAGGGGTAGCGGAGGCTACCCCTGCTAAAGGGCTAGGTCCTCCCCTGGTTGTTGTTGTTATTGTTGTTGTAGCGGTTTGGCTTGGGTGTGGCTTTGGCCTTGACCTCTTTGGAAGGTTCGGCCTCAGTTTTCTCAGTAGCCTTCTTGCTGATTTTGAGAGTTCCTGCCTTGACGAGGTTGTCCGACAAGGATGCAGCAAGAACAATAGCCTCGCGAAGAGTCTTAGGAGCACTACTTTGAACTGAATCTTGGATTTGCCTTGGTAGACCCCGAATGTACTTGCTAATCCCACGAGAGAGAGGAGTGACAAGGTGTGGCACCGGGATTCTAAGCTCGTTGAAGCGAGCGGTGTAGGCAACGTTATCACCACCCTCTTGTTTGAGGTTCCAAAATTCCACTTCCAGGTTTATAAGTTCATTGGGTGGACAAAATTCAGCAGTTATGATTTCCTTAAGTTCTTCCCATGGCAAGGCCATGGCTACATCGGCGCCACGGGTGGATTTTTCTTGCACCCACCAATTTAGGGCTCTTTTCTCGAAGACACTTGAAGCAAAGCGGGTCTTCTTATCATCGGGACACTCAATATGGAGGAAAGTACTCTCCATACTTTGGTACCATTGCAATAGGCAGTGACACCTTCAAAGCCATCAAACTTATCAGGTTTCGCATTGGTGAAGGTCTTATAGCGAAAAGAGTTGGAGTTTGAAACCGAAGCAGCTGCGTTCGAATTGGTAGCAATGGTTTGGTGCATTTGAGCCACCATCTGCTTGGCGATCTGGGCTGTCATCTTGCGGCTGGAAGGACGACGATTAAGGTGACGAGAGGCCATTCTGCGAACAAGCGTTGTAAGAATCGTGAGTCTTGGAATTGTGTATGGTGTAAGAGTTCTTGTTAATGTTTGTTAAACATGAAAACTTGTAAAAATAAAATAAGTGTTGTGTGGAACTTAGAGTTTTCATGAACCACCATGGACTCTTATGTTCCAGCACAACATTCAAAATTCGAAATTAAATCGAACCAAAAGCTGGGTATTCGTGTATCACCACGACTTGACAAACTTTCGGTTAATACACATTGTAAAACATGGAGGGTAGGAGTCACACGTCGCATGAACCACCATGACTTGTATGACATCGTAAGGAGTGTAACCATATCCTTATCACAAAGAGGACATGATCACGTTTGAAAACATAAAGTTGCGATTCGTATGACGTTTGTGTAGTACGCTTTGGCTTAGGGTTTCACGCCCTTTCCGAACACTCCAGGTAAACAACCAGGTCCCGTGGCTGATTGGGATGTATGCGCATTGCTTATCCTTAGGTTTCATGAACCTTGTGTCAAGAGTTTGGAAAACAAGCACGTCCCCCCTACAGTTACTACATACCCGCCACGTAAAAACGTTTTTATTCAGAAAAACATCAGAAAACCGAAATAAAATTGATTGAAAAATATTTTGAAAATATTTGTTTTAAGCCTATCCCTTGGAGTTTGTGTGTGAACATATGTACAGGAGACGCTATGAAATGTTATAAATTCGAGCGTATGAATGAAACTTTAATATAAGTGCGGGCACATAGCACATAGAGAATTCATGCAGTTTTGGGCCCTAAAATAAACTATAACTATACTAGGCCAATACGTCTAACAACCTATCTTATAGTTACGGCTTTGATACCAATCTGTAACACCCCGGATTTAAGCGAAATACGCCCGGGTGTATCGTACAGATCATTCATAAGCTCGTAACGCTATTAAAGCAACATTAATTATATTTAATTTATTTCATATCTTCAAAAATACACACATTGTTCATAAATAAAAGAAAATAATAACACTTCATCAAAAAAGTAAACAAGTTCTTTATTTCAAATACCCTAAGGCAAACTAATGATCTTCGTCCTTAGCACACCATCGGTTCAACCTGTAACACGTTGAAAATAATATATTTTGTCAACAATTAAGTTGGTGAGTTTTCATAAGTTTTTGCGTATACATATACATATATATATATATATACATATATATATATATATATATATATAACTCGTGATCCAACAATCGTAATGCAATAAGTATTCAAGAATAAAGTAAATGAAATCAAATAGTGTCGTCCTCCCGTTCATTTAGTCGAAGCTGTTGAAGTCGGGGAAATGAGAACTATCTTACGTAAACAACCGAAGTCGTAACGTTAGACGGCGCGGGTACGTCCCGTCGTACCCTCCCACTACGTGTATGCGTTTGCGTTTGCGTAACTTCCACCATAAAAACAATAAACACATTGCAAGCAAGTTCACGTATAATCATAAACAATATGCACGAATAATATTAACATATATGATATAAGTGAATCGGTTTGTAAACAAAAACATAACTAACGAAAGAAAAACTTGTGACGTGCTACCCCCAAAATATTATAAATCGTTAAAATGGGGTTATGAAGAACTCACTTGGAATGAGGAATACGGTAACGAGAAGACGGTTAAGATTAGAGCAAACTAGTTGGTCCCGCGAGAATTTCCGACAATTTGTCCTATTTATTAAAGCGGAAACAAAATAAATACTTGAAGGAAATAAACGAACAATATACAAGGGGATGGGTTTATAACGGGCTTGGGGTCGTTAATGCATTAGTAATATGCCATATAATATTGATAAAGGTGTAATTCAATTTTTATTAATTTTAATTATTAGAAAAATAATTGTAAAGTTATATTTGTTTATTAAAGGAAACATTTAAAAATATGAATACCGAATTTTCTATGAAAACGATTTAGGTGAGAGTTTAACGAGATTTCATTTAGAAAGATAAGTAACACATTTATTATTATTATTATTATTATTATTATTATTATTATTATTTAGGTAAAAATATATAGACTTATAAATGGTTATATACACACACACATACATGTTCATATACACGGAAACTTTTAATCAAGAAATGATTTCAAGAGTTTTACGGTGTTCTGGTCGTTAAATAAGCGTAACCAATATTAGTTTTGATATAATAAAGTATTTATTAAGGAATATGGATTAAAACAAATAATATAAAAAAATCCAACAAAAACCGGTTATAGAGGGATTCGAACCCGGGTCTATGAGAACCTGTGTTTACGCATACCAGCCATAACCAGTTGGATTAACTAACATGATCGATTTAAATCTGGTTTGCATTTTATATATCCAGTCTTTGATGCTGGATCCCCAATTAACATAAACCCTAAATCATACAAATCCCAAATCGAAGGTCCTTTACCCTCTGTCGTTTAAAATTGATAGAGGGGTTTTCATAACCATCAAAATCCGACCCTAACCCATATACTAATTACCTGTTACCAGTAGGAATTGAAGGAGAGTGACGAACTAGGGTTTCGGACTACGACGCGATATCAAACGAGTCTAGAAACTGTTTCTTGGCTGCAATTAGAATGGGGCTTAGGTTCACATTATTGAGAGGATATTGTGTGTTCGTTTAATTGTATATTAGGCTCATATTTATAGGCTAACGAGATCACCTTAGTCCGCGGCTCTAGAGTTAAAGAAATTGATATGATCGAGCTATCAATTAACGAACTTTCTATAATGTTTGATTTTGCGTTGAAAAAGAAACGAATATGCGCGTCCAATTCCGTGATTCCTGGGTTAATTCAATCAAAAAAGATGGAAGGGGGGGGGGGGTGGGGTCGTCGGTGGTGACGGGGTGAGGAAGAAAAGGGTTGGAAAGTTTTATTTGTTATTTTGCAATAAGGTCCTTGTGGTTTGGGCTGGGTCCAGAAATTGGTTCAACTAAAGTTTTGGGTCCAAAAGTGCATATAATCGATACTTTAACAATCTACAAAATGTTAATGCGTGAAGCACAATAACGACAAAATCGTGTGACATAATTAATACATTGACGTAATAAATAAGATCCGATTACAGGACGTGACAATAAAACAAATACAATTATTTATATAAAAAAAAAGACGAATGTCACATATATATACTCGATTCCTAGTTTAGATAATACCTCAACATCTAACAACTTAATTACTAAGAATCTTCATCCTAAATAACATGTGTTTTTTGTTCTCAGCGTGATATCCGTTTGTGCCTTTCAGTGTGTTGTTTCCATTGAGCCGCTTAGTTCCTGGCATAATAAGCGTTACATCAAACACACTTATTATAATAAGTGAATCACACAGAAAAACTAATATTTTTAAAGATTAAAAAAATTAAACTACTATTTTCATTTTACCTTTGGATAAACTAATCATAACTACACAATGTCTTGTTACGCAAATTAATTGTAGCCGGTCTGGTTGTTAAAACATGAAATTATGTTTTTTTTTAAATATTATATGTTTACAACTAGTCGGGAGGTGTTGGGCGTTTTGAACCATCGGTACTACAGGAGGAGTTACTAGAATCATCATTGGGAAATTGATTTCATTACCTGAACAAGAACTTTTGGACTGCAGGAGAGTGGTGAAGACGATATATGCAGCATCATGTCTTTTCGGTACGGTTGGGTTGTATTTATTATTTTATGGGCTCAATTGATTGTGAATCAAATTTAAGAGATTCAATTAGTTTGATTTGTTGTGGTGGAACGGAATTTAAATAACAAACTCATAAAATGTTATTACTTTTCGGGGACCATCTCATGTATGGACATCATAAACTCAATTTAATTGTTGTCCATTAGAGAACGTTTTTGATAAATCAAAACTAACAAAGTGGTTGGCAGGGGCGGACCTAGCCATTTAGGCTACCCCTCAACTTTTCGTCAAGTGTAAAAAATTATTTTTATAGACAGGTTTTGGTATTTCGTTACCCTTGAAAAATTATGACGTTACCCCTATTCAGGGGCGGACCTAGCCCTTTAGCAGGGGTAGCCTCCGCTACCTCTCAACTTTTCGTCGATAGTGTAAAAAATTATTTTTTTAGACAGGTTTTCGTATTTCGTTACCCCTAAAAAATTATGATGTTACCCCTAGGTTGGTCTATATTTTGGATGAGCTAAAATGTCCTTCCTCATAAAAGTTAGGTTTGCTCTGTATACAGGGGCTCCAAAGTGAATAATTCTATCGGATTGTATGAGGTGGATGTTATAATTACGCATAGCATGTTTAATAAAGATATCGGTGCCTAAAATATTGTATAACAAGATAAGAGTCAACAATTATGACTTTTTCTTGTTTTTTTCCAATTAATTACGAAATTGCCACCGCTTCCAACTTAGCCATTGATTTACCTCTTTCAAAAGTCTAGATTGAGTTCATGCACTTCTCACTTACATACAGAAAGCTTCTTATTTGTATGTGTGTATTCCTTGGAGACTCAAGTGATTTTTAGAAAGGAGCTTTAAGATTTACTAATCTTGGCATTTTGGTTCGTTGGCTAGCATGGCTTGCCTCGGTAAATGTTTAATGTTAATACATAAAGAGAGAAACACCAAGTTCCTTCATCTACTATTATAACTTGTCTAACGTAAACTACAAACCTTGTAACTTTTAAACACCTTATAGGCGTTTTCAGTTTCAGAAGTTCTCACAAAAGAATTTTTAATAGCAGATTTCAAATGTGAATAAAACCGTTGCATACTTTTATAGGTTCCATGCATTATCAAAACTTAAAAAATATATACAAAATCCCAGCATCACCTAAATCTCAAAACTAAACCTAATAGGTCGAATATCTGTTGTATAAAAAGCCTTTAAATAAAACTTTTTTTACCATATAGAAAAATAAAATGACTCATGATTTATTGGTATAGTTGTATAATGTCTTCATTTACAAATGTGAAGGTATGTGTTGAAAAAGTAAAAGAGAAATTCGTGCACCTATATAATTTAACTCCCCCCCTCCCCCGGTCTGTATTACGGGAGTTGTTTTACATTTTTCGTTTCTAATATATATATATATATATATATATATATATATATATATATAGGGGAGGAATTTTTTGAGAACCATGTTGAGTTTTAAGAACTTAAGAACTTTATTCTAAGCCACACATTTAATTAAATGGATTAGAATATGTGGTTGAGATTAAATCTGACAAAAAAGTCAAAGTATGAGAGAGAATAAAGATGTAACTGATTACACTAACTTTTACGTCTGTTACACATGTGTAAAAAGTCGACTCGGTACATAAAAAATTCTGTAATTTTTTTACGTCTATGTAACCTACATATATTACGCATGTGTAAAAAAAATTCGAAAAAAACAATCGTTACACTGAGTTCTTAAAACTCAAAGAGGTCTCATTTGAAATCTCCTATATATATATATATATATATATATATATATATATATATATATATATATATATGGTTTGGTAACCCACTTAAGATGTGAAAAGTTTAGAAACTCATTCTCAACCACATGTTTTTTATTAAAGATTAAATCTTGTGGTCCACAATTAAAGTTAATAAAAAATGTAAAAGTTTATTTACATTTTCTCTCTCCTGAAAACATATATAAAAATTACTAAAAAAATATAAAAAAATAGCAAAACAATTTTTTTATGTTTTCGATGTTTTGTATTAAATGTAACAACATATATTACATGTAACAAAAAAAACGATGTAACATTGAGTTTTTATAGGTTTTCTCAACTCAAGAGGGTTTTCAAACTATACTTCTCATATATATATATAGGGTATGTATAGAATAAAAACCCTTGTTAGTTAAAAAAAAACTTTGAAAACCCATTATGTGAACCATATTTTGTCACATCTTCATTTTTCATATTCGTTGATTTATAATGGCAAGTCTGTTTTGGTAAAATTAACATGCAACATGTACCATCCAACTTTCTATTACAATCGCATCATATTTACTTTATCCATACATTAGTTTTCTTTTATTTTTTTTATTTTATTCTATGTTTTTATTACAAAGAAGTATTATAAAGATGTGTCTGTCACTTTTCTTTGCATAAATTTGAATGCATTATTAATAAATTTCAAGTTGTCATTTGATTTAGTTTCATTTTTAATATTTTACTTATTTATAATATTAAAAAAATATATAAAGTAAAAAGCTGGGTTTAAAGAATTGTTATGAAGAGCTTAAAAGTGAAAATAAGAAGATAAGAGGTGTGCTTTTGGGGGTTTGTAGGTTTGATTGTGTGGTTGACTACAGAGATTGATGGTTGTTAGTTATAGGATGTCAATTTGTATGTATAATTTGTATTCTATTTAAAAAATAAGTAAACCAATTTATAAATATATTTTTTAAAGATAAAAATGTTTCTACAAATATCAAAATATGTAAACTTAATTAAAAATATGTAAACGTGTTTAAAAATACGTTACATATTTTTATAGAATGTAAACTTGTTTAAAAATTTATTACATGTTGAAATATACGTTACATGTTTTTATAGAATGTAAACTTTTTTAAAATATACAAACTTGTTTAATAATAATTACCAACTTTAAAAAAAAAATAGGTTACATACTTAAAAAAATTATGTTACGTGTCTATAAATATGTAATCTTATTTAAAAATATGTAAACTCAATATATTTTTTTACATATTTATTAAACATGTTATTTAATATATTTTGTTACATTTTTAAATGACAAAATATAACAAATGTAGTTTACATAAAACAATATTTTATAATATTGTAATTTGTATAACTAACATTTGTAACTTTTATACCTATTAGTTTTACAAATATAAATTTATATAATTTGTAACCTTTATTTTAGAAATGTAAATTCACCCTTGTAGATTATTCTTTTTATTTAGTTACGTTTTTATTTAATGCATATTCACATTTTGACATTTAAGCAGTTAAAATAATAATGTTATTTGTATTCAAACAAATTTCTATAATATTGAAATATTTTGTTATATAAGTAATATTTATATCCTTTATTTTATAAATGTAAATTTATATATAATTAATTTCTATAATATTGTAATTTATATGAAACAAATTTCGATAATGTTTTAATAAAGTTGAGATCAAATTTATTACTATGATAGTACATACAAGTAACTGAATTAGAATAGCCTAACCCTCTTGCAACATAAATAATTGAATCGTTAAAAATATAAAAAAAAACAAAAAGAAAAGTATTTTACAAATTGTATCACATCATCAAGTTGTCTAAAATCATTTTACAAAAAAGACACGTATAGCATCAGAGGATTATTATATTGAAAATATATTACATTTCAACACTACATTTGAATTTGATTGACAATCCAAAAACATATTTGATTGAAACTAGAAATTAGGATTATGTTCAAAAGCAAAAGGGGAAAAACAACAGACTCCTGTTTTAACCTTTCTTTCTCTTTGTTCAGTTGGTAAGAGGTTTAGAGCTAGTGGTGCTGTCGCCAAGAGATGGCGGTGGAGGCGCTGGAAACAGGTGGTGGCACCGTGCGGGCAAGATGTGCTTGTGCCTTCGACGCAAGACGTGCTATGTAGGTAGTGGTGAGGTTTGTTTGTAGATGAAAATGAAGTTTGTAAATGGAGTGTGACTGTGTGTGAGAGAGAGGTTCTCAAAGTTTGTCGATAAAAAGGGGATGTACAAAAGAGAGATAATTAACGTGTGAAAACCTCATCCACATATTTCTCTTTTACAAAAGATGATAGGTAACAACTTTTTTTCATCCCAATTATACTAAATAATAATAGTTTAATAAATCCCAATTACAAAAGATGCACTTACACCTTTTCTAATAATAGTTTAATAAATCCCGATCAAAATTTTTAATCTTCACCATGGATTGAACTAATCAACAGCCAACTAAGAGTTTTCAAGGTTTGCTTAAGTGAATTGGGTTTTCATTATATCCATACCCTATATATATATATATATATATATGTATGTATGTATGTATGTATGTATGCAAAGTATAAAATGAAAACCCCACTTGAGTTGTGAAAACCCTATGTAACATCGTTGAGAATGGGTTATATTTATGTTTACATTTTTTTATTCACTTTATATGTGAACCACATGATTTAAACTTTAATTAAAAACATGTGGTTGAGAATGAGTTTAGACTTTAATTGTTATATTTATGTTTACATTTTTGGAGAAAAAGTTATATTTATGTTTACATTTTTTAATCACTTTAATTGTGGACCACATGATTCAAACTTTAATTAAAAACATATGGTTGAGAATGAGTTTCTAGAATTTTCACAACTCAAGTGGGTTTTCAATTTAACCTTACCCTTTATATATATATATATTGTTGGGCTATATTTTGTGGTTTATACTTGTATTTTTGGGCTTAGGTTAGGTATGTTATGTAAGCCGAGAACCTTATGGTTCTCGGTGGGCTTTGGGCTTTTGTTGGGCTGGTATGTTGGCTACCCTATTTATAGATATCTTGTATAGGGTTTAGGTGGTTGACATACATGTGATTTTGGCCGTCTAGTATCATAGATACATTAGACGAGTATTGTAAAAATTGTGCTTAAGCACCCGACGTTAATCATAACGTGTGTTTTGAAGCAATCCTTTGTATTCTTTATAATTATTCTTGTATCATTTTATGTTGGATTTCCGCACCAACATTAAGATCAGTTGATATCATATTGAAAGATCCTCCACGGAGTTTACAATTGGTATCAGAACCTTAGACCTATTCAGGCTCGTTATTGTGATATCAACGGATTCAAGAGTTATTCGTTTGGTGGTGTTTGGTGATTCTCCGGAGAGTTCACCAATCGGAGAAGAAAAGAGTTTTATTTTGGATAGAGATTTGGCTAATCTGGAAACAAATTTGAATCCCGTAATTCACGGAATTCAGTTGGCTGCTAATCTTATTCCATAATTCAGTTCTCGGGTGATTTTGGCAGTTCTCGGCCTCTAAACAAGGGTTTTCGGTATAACATCAGTGTCTTCGGTTAAGAAATAGTGTTCTCAGTGATTATCGGTCAAATCTTGCAGTTTTCGGTCAACGTTTGTAGTTTTCGGTTGAAGTTTGTGGAATTCGGTTGAAGTTTGTTTTCGGTCAGAAACCGAACCGAGAACCTAGTTAGACCTGATTAATAAAGTTTTTATAAAATGGAACAGTTAACCAACAGTAATGTGTCATCAAATGCCTCACTTCATCAAGAACTAGATTCCATAATGGGGACGACCACTCGTGTGCCTCGTCTACTGTCGCATGAAGGATTCAGTGAGTGGAAATTTCGATTCGAGAAGTATGTTATGATGAAAGATGCTAAGATCTGGAGAAGCATAGTTAGGGGACCCCAAATCATCACGTATCAACGTGAGAATTCAACTGAAGTTGTTGTGAAGCCTGTTGCAATGTATGATGATGATGATCTTGCTAAAGTTGAAGAGGATGAAAGGGCCACATCAACCATAACTATGGCTCTCTCACCTGAGATTGCTTTAAGTTTTAGAGAACTTCAATCTGCTAAGGAGTTGTGGGAGGCGTTAATTGAAGTATATGAAGGAAATGAAGACATGAAGAGAAGTCGCCAACATTTGCTGCGACAGAAATTCAATATGTTCAATCATGTGTTGGGAGAATCGCTGGAAACACAACTTCAAAGATTCACTGCTCTTGTGACTGAGATGAGATCCGCAAGCATCTATCTGGCAACATCCGAGATAAACAACAAGTTGGTGAACTCATTGCCCAAAAGCTGGGATATGAATGTTGCGGTTATCAAGAAGACTAAAGATCTCAACAAGATGTCTATATCTGAGATGATGGCCACCATAAAGGCATGTGACATGGATGACAAGCAACGTGTAATAAACCATGCAAACTCCTACAGTGTTTCTGGTTATAACGTCGCTTCCAACAATGCCCTCATCTCACAAGACAGCCTGTCCATGTTTAAAACCACTCAGCAACTTCCTCCTCAAGGAAACTTCCAAATATTCAAGTCCACTCAGAGCCAACCGTCCTCCATTCCATCTCAACCAGCTCCAGTTTTCTTCACTAAACCTGCTCAAAGTAGTCAATCTCAATCATCCGGTGCTGTTCCAAATCAGAATTCTAGGCAGATTTCCTCTATCCCAAAGGAAACTCAAGAGAATATAGCTTTAATGGCGGGATTCATGAACTACTACAATGCATTCCTGGCTGGAGATTTGGTTCAACCTGGTGTTGCTGCTGAGCTTGATCAAATCCATCCAGATGATGTTGAAGAAATGGATATCTCTTGGCAAATCGCCATGGCAGTGTTTCGGGCCAAGAAGTTCACTCAGAGAACGGAAAGGAACAATTGGAACAGGCCAAACAACCAAAAGGTGGGTTTTGACAAGGATACTCTGAGATGCTACAACTTTCACGAGCCGGGTCATTTTGCTCGTGAATGTACCAACCCAGCAAAGCAAGGAAATACCCAAAGGGCGCTGGTTCCAGTGGGAAATGCTATAGGAGAAGTTGGGGGGAGCTCGGGAAATGGTGAAAGAGGTTTGGTGGCTCAACAATTTTCTTGGGATGATCAGATGGCTACTCTCAACATTAGCAATCAGACTGCCAATTATTCTCACATTGAGAAAGCTGAGGAAGAACATGCTGTTGAGGAGCAGATCAGGGAACTTCAATTTGCGTTCATGGCCTTCACTTCTTCCAGCTCATCTGAGGTAAATGTTCAGCCATGCTCTCAAGATTGTGTTGACAAAATTAATTTGTACAAACTTTACAATGATAACTTGCTTAGAGATTTGGAGAGAGTGAAATCTGAAAACTTTAAACTTAAAAAAAATGAAAAAGCCTTTTTAGATAAAATTGAAGTAAATCAAAAGGATTTCTCTAAGCTTAAATCTGAATTCTGCATAAAGTGTTGTCACTATCTAGATGGCAAGCAGGAGATTGCTGAGTTAACCGCTAAAGTGGAAGCCTCCAAAATTGAAATTTTAAATTTAATTGCTAAATTTGAAAGAGCTAAGCTTGATTTTAAAAATTCGAGGGTTCCAGTAAAATAGTTAGCTCAATGATTGAGAATCAGCTATGGTGGAAAGAAAACGAAGGTAGGGGTATAGGTTATAGTCAGGTACCCCCACCTTACAATAACAACTATGTTCAACTTCCTGTCACCAAAGAACAGGAAGTAAAGGTACAGGGCATGAAGTACGGTAAACAAGATAAGAATGACAAGTCTGATCTTGTGAATACAGATATATCCACTTCAGGAGTGAATGATTCTAACGTGTTTACTTCATGTGCAGAGAAAGTAGTTTTTGAGGATTGGACTGATGAGGATGATGACTCTTATGTTTCGTTTAATAAAGACATTAACTCTGATGTTTCTTTAAAACTGTCTGTTTTGAATTCTGTTATGTCGTCGGTTTGTGTGGGCTCTGGTGTTAAGAGCAAAGACAATTGTGTGGTTGATTCTGTTAAAACTGTGAAATCTGATGATGTGGGTTTTGATAAGAAAACTAAAAAATAAAAGTTTAACTGAAAACTGCTCACCACCCAAGTTCATTAAAGAGGGATGCTCAAATGAACAAAAGGGGGTCGAGCCAAACAATGTGTCAAACAATAAATATCAAGCCAAATGTACTGACCCACACAATAGGTCAAAAGAAAAGGTTCACCATAATGACTTTTATGTAAAACGTCAAACTTGTTTTAACTGTGGGGTTCCTGTTCATATTTCTAGAAACTGTCCACACCGTCCATATGTGCCTTACTATGGATTTTACCAGAGGAATATGCCTCGTGATACCTATCGACGAAATTTTTGGTATCACAAGGAAAATCCTTCTGACGGTGATTGGAATAGGAACAAAACTGGTAGGTTTAGTCCTCATCAGACCAAGCCTAACATGTCTAGTAAAAGGAATAGAAACTATGTTTCTACTTCGAAAACGAACTCGATTTCTAAGCCTCGACCTGTCGGGAGAACAAATTCATTTGTTCCCTCTACACGCAAACTGGAGATTAAACCATCCACTCGTACAAACAACATTAAATCTTTCAATGGTAAATATAAATGGATTCCTAAGTCTCCGGTAAAGAAGGTTTCTTCTTCCATTCTAGATAATCGAGAAGATATGTCATGGCGGGGCCCGTAACCAGGATAGACAAGTCAGGAGTACCCAGTGTCACTATGGACTGGGTGCCAAAATCTAATTGATCCCACACTTTGTGCAGGAGCAGCTATGGAGGAATATCATCAGACCTTGGTATATTGATAGTGGCTGTTCCAGGCACATGACAGGAGACATTTCCCAGCTACACGACATTCAAACTTTTAATGGTGGGTATGTGTCCTTTGCGGGTGGAGAAAAAGGGAAGATCATACAGAAGGGTACTGTAAGCAACGGTGTTCTGAAATTTGAGAATGTTAATTTTGTTCCAGAGCTGAAGCATAGTTTATTGAGCGTGTCACAAATCTGTGATAAAGGGTTTTCAACTCACTTTACTAAAATGGAGTGTTTGATTTTGAAACCGGGTATCATTATACCTGAAGACTGGATTCTTGTTCTATCGAAAAGAAAAGATAATGCTTACATGATCGACATGAACAAAAATGTTCCTGATGAAATAACCTGTTTGTTCTCAAAAGTGTCTGAACATAATGCAATGCTCTGGCATCATCGTCTAGGTCATGCTAATATGAAAAATCTGAATCGTCTTGCTAAAAATGATTTGGTACGTGGATTACCCATTAAAGATTTTGTTACCATTGAAAAATGTGTGGCCTATGCTTTGGGCAAGCATCATCAAAAATCTCACAAGCGAAAATTGATTAATACCATCTTATCAGTTTTTCAGCTATTGCATATGGATCTTTTTGGTCCAGTTCATGTCTTAAGTCTTTCTCGCAGCTCTTATTGTTTGGCTATCACTGATGATTACTCACATTTTACTTGGGTATTTTTCTTGTCGAATAAGAGTGAAACTGCAGAGCTGATCAAGAGGTTCGTGGTGCTGATAAAAAATCAGCTGAATCTGAAGCTGAAAGGAATTCATTGTGACAATGGTACGGAGTTTAAGAATGCTTCATTGAATTATTTTTGTTCAGAAAAGGGGGTGCTTCGTCAGTACAGCTCAGCTCAGACACCAAAACAGAATGGTGTGGCTGAAAGGAGAAACAGGACTCTTATCGAGGCAGCAAGGACCATGCTGTGTGACTCTAAATTGCCTCTGTTCTTCTGGGCTGAAGCCATCAACACGGTGTGCTATGTTCAAAATCGGGTGTTAATCAACAAATCAAAAATGAAAACTCCGTATGAGATTGTTTATGGTCATAAGCCTACAGTTGCACACTTTAGAGCCTTTGGTTGTCCGTGTACTCTACTGAATCTTGAGTCTACTCCGAAGTTTGGCTGGAAGAAAACGAGACTGATGCACGTGTTGGTCCGGATTGGTTGTTCGATTACAATGAACTTTTCAAGCCATTCAATGTAATTCTGGTCATCAACACGGAAACTTCAGGTGGTGCCACTGCAGATACTGAGAGAGAAGGTTCACATGCAGTATCTCACATATCTCCTCTATTGGATGATGATGTCACAGAACCACTTGATGACAAACCACATGCGTCCGTCAGCCAATCGAAAGAAGTTACAGAAAACGTGCATATTCCAAACTCTTTAGTAAATGATTCAGCAGTTGAGGGGAGAGTCCTATTCGTCAAATCTTCGGGAGCACTTTGTTTCCCGATGTCATTCCGAATGAATACGTTGCCAGCACTTCGTACTCATATAGTACGACAGCTTCTGGATGGAAGAATCCACTCACTGATATCAGTGAAGATCTATCTAACTTATCTCCTGTTGGAGATGTTCCTGAACAGCCAATTCCGACAAGAATCCAACGAGATCATCCTATTGAGAATGTTATCGGGTCTCTTGAAGTAGGTGTGTCCACCAGAAGTCAGACAGGACACATTAACAGTTGTTTGTTTTCTTGCTTCATCTCTCAGATTGAGCCAAAATCGGTGGAAATGGCTCTTCAAGAACCAAGTTGGGTGGATGCCATGCACGAAGAGTTGAATCAGTTTGATAATCTGAAAGTGTGGAAGTTAGTTGAACTGCCAGAGGGAAAGAAAGCACTAGATACAAGATGGGTTTTCCGAAACAAGCAAGATGAGACTGGAGTTATTGTTAGAAACAAGGCACGGTTAGTTGTTCGTGGTTTTTGTCATGTTGAAAGGTTAGATTACACCGAAGTCTATGCTCCTGTAGCTAGACTTGAGGCCATTCGGATTTTTCTGTTTCATGGGATTCACGGTATATCAGATGGATGTTAAGATCGCGTTTTTGTATGGTGAAGTTAAGGAAGAGATTTACGTGGATCAGCCACCGGGATTTGTAGACCCTAAGAATCCTAATCATGTCTACAAGTTGGATAAAGCACTATATGGTCTTCACCAAGCCCCTCGGGCATGGTATGCTACGTTGACAGCACATCTTCTGGGATATGATTATGAAAGGGGGACCATTGATCAAACTTTGTTCCTTAAAACAGTCGGAAAAGATTTGATTTTGGTGCAGATTTATATGGATGACATTATTTTCGGTTCTACCAGTGCTGCGCTGTGTTCAGAGTTTGAAGAGGTCATAAAGAAGATGTTCGAGATGAGCTCGTTGGGGGAGATGACAACATTTCTAGGATTGCAGGTTCGTCAGAGCTCGACGGGAATTTTGCTGCATCAAGAAAAGTACGTTGAAGATATGCTTGCAAAATTTGAATTTCAAGATTCCAAAAGTGTCTCCACTCCAATGGCAGAAAGGCTTCTTTTGACATCTGATCCTGAAGGGAGTCCTGTAGATCAAACGCACTATCGATCGATGATCGGGTCTCTAATGTATCTCACCGCCAGTCGTCCAGACATCATGTTTGCAGTCTGTCAATGTGCTCGCTTCCAGGCTAATCCTAAACTCTCTCATTTAATTGCTGTTAAACGTATATTTAGATATCTGAAGGGACAACCGAAGTTAGGTCTTTGGTATCCCAAAAACTCAGAGTTTGATCTTTATGCTTTTGCTGATAACAATTATGGTGGAGATGACATTGATAATAAATCCACATCTGCCGGATGCCAGTTTCTAGGAGATCATCTCATTTCATGGCAGTGCAAGAAACAACAAACGGTGTCCACTTCGACTGCCGAGGCGGAGTATGTTGCTGCGTCAGCTTGCTGTTCACAGGTTATCTGGATACAACATCAATTGCTGGATTACGGTTTGGATTTTCTTAACACTCCCATGTTTTGTGATAATGATGCTTCTATTGCAATTGTTAAAAATCTCGTTCAGCATTCCAAAACCAAGCACATTGACATCAAGGTCCACTTTATTCGTGACTGTTACGACCGGAAACTGATTCAACTTGAACAGGTCCACACTGATAATAATGTGGCGGACCTATTTACAAAACCGGTCGGAATAGCCAGATTTAATGTGCTTGTGGGATTTCTTAAGCTACTGGTTTTGATGACTGAGTATTTTTGAGGTGTAAATTGTGTACATAAATTTTTTTGTGTGTCATAATTTCTGTACAAATTTAGGGGGAGAAAAAGAAAAATACAAAAAGAGTGTGTGTGTGAGTGTCTATTTAAAAATAAAAACTATAAAAAAATTTAAAAATAAAAATTTTGTTCCTTTGCTTAAAATCTTGCCGGCCACTCAAGTTCAACGGACATATTTCATATGTTTGGTCCCGTCATCAATGTTTGACTCTAGGGATAGCTATTAACCTTAGGACTGAAAGTGACCAGGGCGACTGAACATTCATAAAAATATATTTTGGTTTTAATTTAACTATCCCTTTAAATTCCCTCACTGAAAGTTATGTTGGCCGCCTAAAGTTTGAAGGATACATTTTATTATGTGTTTGGTCCATTCGTCTACCTGTAGATACATAGGATAGCCATTCACCTGAAAACTGAAGGCAGCTGGGGTGATTGAGTTTAAATCGTCTTCGGGGTACATCTGGGAAGTGATATTATTATTCAGCTAAAAGCTTTTTAGAAGCTCAAAATATTTTCAAATGAAAATTGATCCAACTTTTGAGGAATGATAGATAAATTGATTTTGTGTGCCTAACGTGTGAAGTTATTAGGCTAAAAAGGCTTTTGAACAGTCATTGATGTGTATGGTAGCTTTCCATGATAATTAAAAGTTGGAAGTGATATAAACTAAATCTGCTAAACTTAGTGTGGAGAGTCATTTTGAATATACTTGTATGTCCCTAGATATATCTCTCCGAATGATAGGCAAAAGGATTATATTTCATTTGTGTTAAAAAAAAATTCATAAAATTGTTTTCTAAAAGCTTAAAGGGGTACAAGGGAACTACAGGGGTGGGGCATTCAAATAAGTCCTAAACATCCAGAATGTAAGGCTTGTAAGTCCGGATGGCATGTAAGTCCAACGTTCAACCTTAAAGCATAAAATTATTTTGTACAGAGAAAAGTATTTTGATCAAGTACTAGGGGGTTGGAGTCAAATTGGGGTGATCTGGGGAAAGCCAAATACGCCGTCCATAAGTGATGTCCATGTAAGCTTTATGCCTAATCAAATATAATCATATCACAGGCGCAATGAAAATCATGAAACATTTACCTGCTATCAACATTTTCACTATGTCATAATAATGCTGAAAATGAATCATTGTGAAAGTACCTTAATCAATATGATTTCATGTTCGGATCTTTTCATAAAAAGGTGGTTCGTTTTTAAATAGCGGAAATTTGATCCCAATATATGTTGATTTTCTAAAGACTGGATAGGTAAATTTTGTTTTAGTTTAAGTTTTATTTTAATCTTCTTATTTTTAATTTTGTTTTTTACCTCATGTTTACTCGTGTCGAAACAAATGTTTTAAGAAATCGTTTTCATATGAATTGGGTTATTTTTTAAAAAATGCACTGAGATATATTTTGTGTCTAAAAATAACTGTTCTCGGTTATACATGTTCTCGGTCCTATACATGTTCTTGGTTATACATAAGTTCTCGGTTTATCTGTTCTCGGTTCATGTGTGTTTACTGCTCAAATGGAGGCGTCTTGGGAGTTTAAAAGGCACTCATTACCTTTGATTTATTACTCCTGATTTGTGTGTCTTCTAATAACTTCTAAAATCTTCCCGCATCATATCCATCAAGTTCTCTCTCATCTACTCACCGCCATCAGGTCTTTTCTTGTTCCCTCAAAATTTTTTTTTTGAGCGACATCATTACAAGGTACAATATATCTCACTTGAGTGCTTATATAATTAGTATGGATGAAAGATTTATTGTGATTGGAATATTAGATACAATCGGTTCATGAGTTCGGTAAGCTGGTTCGCTTTTCTTTTCATGAAGTTACTGAAAGTTGTGTTAGTTGTTATGTTACAGTTATAGGTTTGAAGAATGGTGATAGGTAATATGGAGATGACAATGAATAGTGTTCTCAAGTTTTCGGTGTGGACTGATCAAATTCTTCTGATCAATCAAAGAGATCTTTGGCTCAAAGATGCTATGAAGAAGTCAAACCATGATCGAGGATTTGTTGGTTCTATCAAAGATACATCGTGTTTGACTTTTCTGTGTCAATCAAGTCTAATATTTGTTGCTATTTGTGATGACGGACATCATGTTTATCTATCATATACGGATAGTAGCATGACCTGTGCTGGATTACTAGCCAGGTTTTAAATAAAGGTCCTATATAAGACACTGAACCTCCAAGTGTTTATTTAGAAGCCACAGGATATACACCAAAAGGCCTAAATGAAGATATAGATGTACGCTGATCGTCTACAGCAGAAGCAGTTTTGATCAAGCAGTAAACCAAGGGGGAGAATGTTGGGCTATATTTTGTGGTTTATGCTTGTATTTTTGGGCTTAGGTTAGGTGTGTTATGTAAGCCGAGAACCTTATGGTTCTCGATGGGCTTTGGGCTTTTGTTGGGCTGGTATGTTGGCTACCCTATTTATAGATATCTTGTATAGGGTTTAGGTGGTTGACATACATGTGATTTTGGCCGTCTAGTATCATAGATACATTAGACAAGTATTGTAAACATTTTGCTTAAGCACCCGACGTTAATCATAACTTGTGTTTTGAAGCAATCCTTTGTGTTCTTTATAATTATTCTTGTATCATCTTATGTTGGATTTCTACACCAACATTAAGATCAATTGATATCATATTGAAAGATCTTCCACGGGACTTGCATATATATATATATATATATATACTAGTTTTAAAGCCCGTGTCACACACGGGATAATTCAAATTATAAAATTACAAGTAAAGCAAATAATTACATAGCATAAATGAAAAAATGTATTACTTCTATGCCTGTATTTATACTATGTGTACATAAATTGATTTTATTTATATCACAAAACGATTTTTTTAAATAAACTTAATAATAAAATTGTCTGTGCAAAAACGTACCCGAGAATGCTTCTTTCTATTGAAAATTTCATTCCCCGTGCCATATATGTATAATTGAAAGAATTTTGGTTATGAACCAATTTCAGAAATAAAACTTCTCATACGATAGTAGTTCTAACCACTCAGCCTAAATACAAAAGGAGTGTTACCTTTATTGATATAGTTATCAATTTACCACCCATCAAAGGAAATGAGAACGTTAAATTGTAACGACAGATGTTCTTCAATAACTATGTTTTTCTGAGCTACACCATGAAAAAGATTTTGATAAGTTTCAGAGAGCTTCTCGACTTTGTCATAATGACAACATAAAAAATAACATGTTAACCCATTAAATTTTGTGAATATTTTGTTTCATTTGAGCATAGTTTTGCATGACATGCTTCCCATATAATGTTCTGATCACCATTGAAGGAAAAGTTAATGCTGACATAAATATTTCAAATTTTGATAAAAGTTAAAAGTATTGATAGGCATGGGGGTGGCATGTTGAAAGTGTTCGTTATCTTTTCTTAAATTTTAATATTCGAAGGAAAAATAGTTAATTTGTCAAATCTCGAACCTTTTGATTTCAAGAAATGCCCTTAAAAATAAATTTGAAACCTGAATCATGTTTGAAATTCTAACTTTCATCCTTTTGGCATTTTCAAGTCAACACTTTGAACCCATAACAAATTTGACGATAAATCTATTTGCATTCTCAAACTTTTAAAAATACTCAAATTTTCCATTTTTGACTCGTAACAAATTTTGACAAAAATGTAGTTAACTTGTACCAAACAATCTATTTACCTACTTTTGACCCATAAATTCAAATTTAAGTTCCATAAAAAACCCAAAACAATCGTTGATAAAAAAAAACTAAGAAATTAAGTATGATAAACTTTGTTATTTCTGAAAGTGATTCGTATATAATATCCTTACATTTTAACATATATATAGTTTACTAAATTAACCGAAAAAATAAATGAATAGATTTAAAGCATATGTTTATAATTTATAATTTTATATGACAATTTACAATAATAATAATAGATTAATGGATTGATTTTAAAAAAAATTAATCAACTTTTAAGCATATATTTATAATTTAATAATTAAAAAATTACTTTATAAAATGAAAGCATATTTGAGTTTTGTTTTTCTTTGCAATCTTCTACAATATACATATTACAATATGTGAATGATAATGTAACAACTCGGTTTTTTTCACGTACAGATTCAAACCTGTTACTTGACCCGTTCAATTTATCACTAAAAATGGCACGTTCATGGAGGAAATTCTATACAAATTATATTTATATAAAATATTCATTTAAAATATATTTAAACTTTCAAAAATGTACATATTTGGCCCAAATATAAACTTTAACCTCTATTGTATCCATAACAATTCTCCAAGGACTAAAATGTAAGTTTTATATATCCCCTTCATAACCCATTTACCCAAACCCGTAACCCACGACCCGTATACCCAAATCCGACCCGTTTAAATTACTTGAGCCACAATTATCGTTCTAGATTAAGAATTGGATTGTGTTTATGATTTCCCGTATCAATATCGGCCTAAATAACAACATTAATTAGGAAATAAGATCAAAACAGATTCGTAATGAATATAGCTTTAAACCGACTTAACCTAGAATCTGTTATATAGCCTAGGGTGAATCATAATGCAATTCATCACGTCTGCTCCCTCTATATAAGCCGGCGACCAAACCCCTAAACCTAATTGATTTAATTCTAGCCGTAGCCCCTGTTCAGCCTTGTTCTTACCGACGGCGACTGTGCTTGTCGTTCTCACTGATTTCCACATCGTTTAAGGTAATTAAAGCATGCATCTGGCTCGTCTAATATCGTATAATCTAAGCCCTAACACTAATTAAACAAACGCTGTACAGATTGATCAATTGTTGATCTAGGGTTCTTAGTTGTAACTGGGTTATGTTTATAATCAAGTTGTTTAACGTATTAATCAACAAAACCCCTAGCCCAGTGGCTAGGTTCTGCGTGTTAAAGGTTCTGGCTGGGTGGTCGCGGGTTCGAACCCCACCCAGTCAGTAATTTTTGGTATTTTCTATTTTTGTTGTTTAAACTCTTTATAAATATTATAATTAATATTAAATATTAAATAAATAAACGTTTTGTTAAACCGACATCATAAAGTTAACGTTTCGTGTCCAATAGTCTCGTTCTAAGTTTTTGTGTGTATATATATATATATTTTATTAATAATAAATTATTATTATTTTATTAAGAACCGACACTAAAAATTGATGTTTCTCGTTGCAAAAACATCTTTATAGATTTGCTCATATTTATTAGATATGTATTATGTGTTTTAAATAAAAATTATAATAAACGTATTAAACGTATTAAAGGTGTTAATTATATTTTTACCATCGAATTTCGTTAAAAGTTCTAAGATATAAATTTTACGACAATTATATATTTAAACGTTAATTACTATAATATATCTTAACTTATATTTATTTAAGCTAATTATTCGTAATTCCGATTTTTATAACGAACAAAGATTTTTATAATTAAATAATAATAACAATAATTAGTAGAGATCAATCATTCAATCCATAACGTACCCAACCATATATATAACTCAAATCATATCGAAATCCTAAATTCATTATATGTATTACATCATTCATAATCCGTTCATAATATTATATTATTTAGTTAGGATTCTTGTCGATAATTCTTGACGAGAGTGTTTTCCGCTTTCTTGTCATATACAAACCCGTTTGGCTTATTCAATCAGGTGAGTTTTATCATTCCCCTATTTTACTCGATTTTCATAAACGTTTTGGGACATATGCTTATATAATACTATACATACATACCTATATATACATACATATCAAAAATAGCAAACGTGTAATTGTGTGTGATTAATCAAATTTACTTGTTATGTTCTTATGTGTTATTGTATTCATTCGTTTGACATATCCCCTTGGAGAGGGTTCTCATTCTATTGACCACCGCCTGATTCGCTTGGCAACGGTCTTATTCTTATATGCTTATGGTTGATTTACCGACGCCCGATTCACTTGGCAATGGTTTAATCGACAACTTACTTGCTTATGGTTTGATTTTATTGCCGCATTTATTACGTTTTGCTTATTTATTATATTATACTTATTTTATTGCAAAATTGGTGGTAAACTCACTCAACATGTGTTGTTGACCAAAACTTTATTTTCTACGCATATGCAGGTTGCCTGAAGATTGAAGTTGGAAACGTAGACAAGACCTTAGGATATAATCAAGATAATCGTTATATGAACTCATATTTGTGTATTTGAATTTTTTTGTATATCTGGATAATGTGTGTAATATTTGCAAATAATTAATTAGATATTGTCACATTTTATATATGATAGTATCTTCGAGCTGTGAGCAATCGGATCACGCCCCGACATTTCCGCCTTAGGTTGGGATGTGACAGATAACATTTGAAATTTTATTCTTTTCAATTTTTGAAAAACATGATTTGTTGTTGATTTTTGAAATTCACCAAGTATTTTGAAATATATAGTAAAATAATATGTTAATATTTATATTTATAAAAATATATAGATATAATATAAATAGAGTATAAAAGGAAAGTGAATAATTATTTATCTATTACATATATAGTTTTGGAGGGAAAAAATTGTGAGAATTAACCAAAAGATGACAAGTGTCCACAATTATTTTACTTTATTATAATAGGTAGATATACACACACACACACACACACACATATATTTGAGGTAATGGCCATTTTCATCGCTGTGGTTTGCTACTTTCGCCACTTCAATCCAAAGTTTGCAATTTTGTCAATTTAGTCCTTATAATTTTAAACATTAGTCAATTATGTTCCCCCGTCTAACGGCATCCAACTATGCCGTTAGTTTAAGGGGGATTTTTGTTTTTCTCCTGTTTATTTCTAGTTAATGGTCATTTTCGTTCTTGTGGTTTGATACTTTGCTACTTCAGTTCAAAGTTTGAAATTTTATCAGTTTAATGTTTAATTTAATTCAGTTTCTTTCTTTTTTTTTTGTGTGTTTATAACCCCTAAGAGCATAATCCAAGCCCAAAAGCATCAACAAAAACAGGTCTACATTTACTCTGTCGACAACAATAATCATCCCCCCTAGTATTTAGTTTCTAGGAATTTCCTAAATTGTCCCCCCATGGTGGAATTCATTGGTTAATGGTCAAGGTAATTTCCTGAAACCGTACTATACTGATAAACCTAAAATTGTTTCTTTGGTTAATGCATAATAGTTAGGGTTTAAAGATTAACATATTGTAGCAAACATCTTGATCGAAATCAACATTAGGAGGTCGAATATCCTGCATTTCCAAGTTTGCTCAAGAAATCGATACACTAAGGGTTGAATTCGACGAATTCAAAAACAACACCACGATTTAAAGAACACACATCCGATTTAGAGTATCGATTTCTTGAGCAAACATGGAAATGCGGGATATTCGACCTCCTGATGTTGATTTTGACCAAGATGTTTGCTACGATATGTTAATCTCTAAACCCTAACTATTAGAAACGATTTTAGTTTTTTCGATATAGTTCGGTTTTAGGGAAATACCCTGATCACTTTACCAATGAATTCCATCATGGGGGAGAGTTTAGGAAATGCCTATAAACTAAATACGGGGGAAGGGGGTTTGATTATTATTGTCGACAGAGTAAATGTCAACCTGTTTTGGTCGATACTCTATGGCTTTGGGCTTGGATTATGCTCTTAGGGGTTATAGACACACAAAAAATAAATAAATAAAAAAAACCTGAACTAAATTGACAAAATTTCAAACTTTGGACTGAAGAAGCAAAAGTATCAAACCATATGGACGAAAATGACCATTAACTAAAAATAAATAGAAGAAAGACAAAAATACCCCTTAAACTAACGACATAGTTGGATGCCGTTAGATGGGGGACGTAATTGGCTAATGTTTAAAACTATATGGACTAAATTGACAAAATTTCAAATTTTGGACTGAAGTGGAGAAAGTAACAAACCATAGAAACGAAAATGACCATTAACTCTATATATTTTGGATTTTAATTTTATTCATTGTAAGAAAGTTAATAATATACTTAGGGTGGATGCAGTTCAAAAAAAAATACTTAGGGTTGATGAATGGAGTTTACAATAAATGAGATGTTATAACCCACTTAAAAGCTATCTGGATTTGGTGAGACCGACCCGCTTATTTTTTTCTTATAAAATTGTTTCTTAATTGTAAATAATATATATATTTTTTAATCAGATATTAATTTTTAGTATATCCATATTTTATAGGACTTTCATATAAATATTTAGTAAGATTAATTTTTAATTTAATGGGATGTTATACCCGTTTAAGAGATATCTGAGTTTGGTGGTAAGTGCATGAAAAGGTTCAATTTACAAATAAAGCCATGTAGTGGCTTGAGAAAATTTGAGAAGTAACCAGGAAACATTTAAAGGTTTTGTTTATATAGTGTTTGGATCAAATACAAATAGAATTACGGTGCTAACCGTGTGAATCAAAGAAACACTCCAAAATTGACGGTGGTAAAATTGTAAATAAGTAATTGATCATCTGAAGTTTTAACGAATTAGACTGTTTGCATATCAAACTATGTGAAATCAAACAATGCCTAATTGATCAATTGGGCTAATTGAAACTAGTGAATTTGACAGATCCTGAAGGCAAATTGGACATACTGATAAACTAAATCTTGCAAGTCTAATTGATTGATGAATTGAAACTTGCAAATCGAGATTTCTATTAATAATAGAAAACTGAAATAAAAGAGTGTGCGTTTGCAACGGTTTTCAAATGATGCAAACAATTTTGTTTCAATAATTACTCTACTTATACACGTTAATTACTCTACTTACAAAATAACATGTTCTTAATCATGCGGCGAGATAAATTGAACCTATAATTAGAGTAATTGTGTTTCAATAATTACTCTAGTTGTACAAAATAATTACTCTACTTATTCATACGCAGTGTAACTGTTTTTTTATAAGTAGAGTAATTGCATAAAGTAAATTTTAACGCATTAGATGTTTGCATTATAACTTGATTTTATAATTAGAGTAATTGTTGTTATAACTAGCGTAATAAAGTTTTATTTATTTGTAATTGAACATGCTTTAGAAAACTGCCAATGTAAACAGAAGTAATTGTTATAACTAGACTATAATTATTATTACACTATAAGTTGATTTTTATAGCTAGAGTAATTGTTATTATAACAATCATAATTAAAAGAATGCCCCTAGTTGCCAAATGTTGCATCTACAATTTGTATAACTTAATTCGCTTATCCAGGTTCACAAGTGAAATAACATACAAATACAACTAGATAATGATTTAATCAACAGTTGCAGTCAAATTTAGCATTATACTAACTGAGTTTTGACTTTTAATTGGACCCTTTGTAAACTTTGTGTCACACAATTATAAACATTGTACTAAAAGTTAACTATCAGTCAGACACTTTCTAAACTAAGTGAATAATAGTTTGCAACATCAAATTCAACCATTAATTTTGCTTCACATATAACAAACCATAATAAAGAATAAAATAATCAAAGAAAGAAATGAAGAAATGAGAAAGAAAAGAGAAGAAGTAAAAGGATGAATAAAAATATAAAGGAAAATTCCATCCCACATTGATAGAGGAAAGAAAATGGAAGGCTTTCACCATGGTATAAATAGGATTTCTAACTCTTGTCCCACATCGCTAGATTACAAAACTTGTAAGCTCTTTATAAGGAAGAGAGTTCACATGATAATATTCTTATGTGCCAAATCACGCCCAGTAGTCCTAGCGGAGGGTGCGAAGCACCCGACGCGAACGGGCTCGGGCTCGGGCACGGGCGAAGTGTGATGGGCACAATGTGGCGCTTTGATGGCGCACGCTTGCATTGCCGTGAGCCGCTTAAGGGCCGCCTTAGTGTATTTGAAGCTTCGCGATACGCGAAGGAGTATGCTTAAGCTTCTTCTCAATACGCGAAGATGTGACGTGAAAGCTACGCAACATTGACACGTAGCCTGACACGTGTCGAGCCACGTGGCATAGCTAGGGCTGACTCGGCAACCCTGCTGCAGCTTCGCGATACGCGAAGATGCTAAATTTTAAGTATAAATAGGGAGGAATTCTGGACTTCACAAATCGTTCAGTTTCATTTTCTCTCTCAAATATTTCTTATATATATAAGGCTGGTATTATACCCGAGTAGTTGTAACGGTACCTCTCCGATCGAAAGGAACTTATATCACGAATCCAAAAGCTCTACCTAACCAAGGTATGACATTGTGCTATCGTGTAAAGTTTCATGTCTCGTGATTATCGTTATGATTATGGGTTTATACTAATAGTGATATACTATATTGTGTTTAATCTAGGTGCTTAACACCAGAAGGCTTGTCAAATATAAACTTGCAAGGTGACACATTCGAGTTTTTGTACAACTCACATTTGCGTGAGACAACTGATTTTTCAATGCTGTCATGATACTTTTCTAAATCCATTAAACTCATGACAGATAGTCCAAATATATTCAAACGATTTTAAATACATTACAGTGATTAAGTCTCTGTAGACTTACGGGATGGTTACTACTGGTATTGTGGGGTTTTGTATACAAGGCTTGCCTACTGGGCTATTACACGTTACTTATTGGACAAGTGTTAGCCAATAAGTAATATGACCACAGTCATAGATACGGTCGAGTGACAAGTACCTTTCAGTATTTTGTAAGCAGGCAGATGTAAAAACATCTTAATGTTGTAACTATAAAATGTGTCATTTATAAATGAATGTACTCACCAGTATTTTCTGCTGATCCAATATTTTTTAAACATGTTTCAGGTGACCTGTTAGAGACAAAGGAATGATGCCTGCGGGCTTCCAGCTTAAATAAGTGGCTTGTCACCAGAATAAAGAAACATGTTTTGTAAATTAAGGTCTATCCTTATAAAACTTATGTTTGTATAAAAATAGATTTTTATCCCCGTTTATGAAATAAGAATTATGGTGTTTTTATAACTCTGATTAATTTTCCTAACTACGGTTCTGATGAAATATTCCGCTGCAAATTATTTTAATAAACATCGATACCACCACTCAACGTTCAAGGCTCCCCTCCCGGGGTATAGGGGTCGGGGTTGTGACATCACAACCCTTTTGAAACAAACAATTGTAATCTACACAGTTGTCATTCAACATGATCAAATTTTTTATTCCAACACAAGCATATAACTAAAGTAATTCTGCATGCTTTACAAAACTATCATAACATCCTTAATTAAACATAAGGGTTTGTCCATGAACAAAATAAAAGAAACAAAACAACGGTATTGCACAAGTTCATACAAACTATCCAGGTTCACAAGTGAAATAACATACAAATACAACTAGATAATGATTTAATCAACAGTTGCAGTCAAATTTGGCATTATACTAACTGAATTTTGACTTTTAATTGGACCCTTTGTAAACTTTGTGTCACACAATTATAAACATTGTACTAAAAGTTAACTATCAGTCAGACACTTTCTAAACTAAGTGAATAATAGTTTGCAACATCAAATCCAACCATTAATTTCGCTTCACATATAACAAACCATAATAAAGAATAAAATAATCAAAGAAAGAAATGAAGAAATGAGAAGGAAAAGAGAAGAAGTAAAAGGATGAATAGAAAATATAAAGGAAAATTCCATCCCACATTGGTGGAGGAAAGAAAATGGAAGGCTTTCACCATGGTATAAATAGGATTTCTAACTCTTGTCCCACATCGCAAGATTACAAAACTTGTAAGCTCTTTATAAGGAAGAGAGTTCACATGATAATATTCTTATGTGCCAAATCACACCCAGTAGTCCTAGCGGAGGGTGCAAAGCACCCGATGTGCACGGGCACGGACGAAGTGCGATGGGCGCAATGTGGCGCTTTTATGGCGCACGCTCGCATCGCCGAGAGCCGCTTAAGGGTCTCCTTAGTGTTTTTGCACCTTCGAGATACACGAAGGAGTATGCTTAAGCTTCTTCTCAATACGCGAAGATGTGACGTGAAAGCTACGCAACATTGACACGTAGCCTGACACGTGTCGAGCCACGTCGCATAGCTAGGGTTGACTCAGCAACCCTGCTGCAGCTTCGCTATATGCGAAGATTCCTTCGCGATACGCGAAGATGCTCAATTTTAAGTATAAATAAGGAGGAATTCTGGAATTCACAAATCGTTTAGTTTCATTTTCTCTCTCAAATATTTCTTATATATATAAGGCTGGTATTATACCCAAGTAGTTGTAACGGTACCTCTCCGATCGAAACGAACTTACATCACAAATCCAAAAGCTCTATCTAACCAATGTATGACATTGTGATATCGTGTAAAGTTTCATGTCTCGTGATTATCGTTATGATTATGGGTTTATACTAATAGAGATATACTACATTGTGTTTAATCTAGGTGCTTAACACCAGAAGGCTTGTTAAATATAAACTTGCAAGGTGAGACATTCGAGTTTTTGTACAACTCACATTTGCGTTAGACAACTGATTTTCCAATGCTGTCATGATACTTTTCTAAATACATTAAACTCATGACAGATAGTCCAAATATTTTCAAACGATTTTAAATACATTACAGTGATTAAGTCTGTGTAGACTTACGGGATGGTTACTACTGGTATTGTGGGGTTTTGTATACAAGACTTGCCTACTGGGCTATTACACGTTACTTATTGGACAAGTGTTAGCCAATAAGTAATATGACCACAGTCACAGATACAGTCGAGTGACAAGTACCTTCCGGTAATTTGTAAGCAGGCAGATGTAAAAACATCTTAATGCTCTAACTGTAAAATGTGTCATTTATAAATAAATGTACTCAGTAGTATTTCCTGCTGATCAAATATTTTTTAAACATGTTTCGGGTGACCTGTTAGAGACAAAGGAATGATGTCTGCGGGCTTCCAGCTTAAATAATTGGCTTGTCACCAGAATAAAGAAACGTGTTTTGTAAATTAGGGTTTATCCCTATAAAACTTATGTTTGTATAAAAATAGATTTTTATCCCCGTTTATGAAATAAGAATTATGGTGTTTTTATAACTCTGATTAATTTTCCTAACTACGGTTCTGATAAAATATTCCGCTGCAATTTATTTTAATAAACATCGATACCACCACTCAATGTTCACGGCTCCCCTCCTGGGGTATAGGGGTCGGGGGCTGTGACAGCTGAAATGGTATCAGAGCCACTGGTTTAAGCAATATGGGTATTTTAATAATACCTAAGCAAGTGTTAGGAAATAAATGTATTAACCTTTGTGTTAACTTATGTGTTAACTTTATGGATGAAATTTTAACTACACATAAATATAAATAATATGATTTTCTTTTGGAGGTCGTTGTTTTATTGTTTTTGATTAAACAACATGAGTGAGCTTATAGAGGCTTTTTAGAACATATCGGTCAGTACGGAAGAATGGAGACAGTAAACCCAACAACTGAAGAAAAACCAAATGAACCAATGATATTCACTGCCCAGTCCTCGACTTCAACCCCAAATCAACCAAAAAGAAGAAAACGATATATGGACTGGAGAAAAGGAATGAGAAAACAAAAAAAAAAGTTATGATTCCAGTACCAAAACCAAAACCACAACCACAAATTCAACCACCAACTGAACCACAACCCCCTCCAACACAATCCATCGCTGAACTTTCCATGGAAGAAAGATTAGGCCAATGCCTAGATTAGTGTGAGTTCTTTCAACCAATAGTTGACAACATGGGAGTAGGAACCTTGACCAACCCAAACCAAAACCAAGAAAACCCGCTTCCCCCTGATGACCTCATAAACCAATCTCTGTTTGAAGAATTGTGGACAAACGATTGGCAATTTCACACAATGACCACAAACCCGTACGCACCATTCCAGCCGGAAACTGCCAACTACCCCACGATGACACCGGAGCTGACCACACAACTCCGTCATTACGGGGAAGAACTTAATGAAACCGCCAACCGACTAAGAAACATCGGGGATAGCATGATCTGGCGCTTTTACGATAGAGAAACTATATATAATATAAATAATATATATATATATATAAATATGTTTATTACCACAATTTCCTCTTTGTAAAAAATATGGTGTGTATGTATAAAATATAGTGATGCATATATATAGATTAGATATAGAATATAGTGACGCATATGTATAAATATATATATAAAAAGAGTAAATGTTGCAAAGCTCGACGATTTTGACATATTTTGTGCCTATGTGTTAACATGCTTTGTGCTTATGTGTGGATAATACCTTGCTTATTGTTGGGACTTATATTTTAGACCGACGCATCGAATTATTATTATTATGGGTGAAAAATAATTTATATTTTTTGTCTCAACCAAGGGTGGATGGCTTGAAGACCAAGACATGCTAGACTAGTATAAATAGATGTATTTGTTAATTTGTCTAGAAATGAGTGTATTGTGTATTGTGTATTGTGTGAGATCTAGGGTTTATCTCTTTGAGTGAGCCGCCGCCTCCATGATGAGCTCTCCTGGAGGTGGCTGATCTTTATTCTATGTATGAGTGATTTGTATGACAACCTTTTGATGAATGAAATCATACTGCCACTTATTTATATTTGTGAATCGATTGCATATATTTGTTCATCCAGCTTATTGTTCATTGTAATCGATTCAGGCTCTCTCCCAAACACCACTCATCCGTCCATAACCCCCTCTCAAGAGCGAATACGATTCGATTCTTGCTCAAATCCGAGCTCCACCGTTAATAAAGACCATTATTCATGCTTCCGCACCGGGGCTAGGCTCTCATAATTGGTATCAGAGCCGGTCGTCGAATCGTTCAGACTAACCGCCGAATCTGATTCACCTCGCTCTTGAATCCACCATGGACGTTAAACCGATGAGGTTTGTTGAAAAATTTTTAAGGTTTTGAAATTATTTGATGATTTGGGTAAAATTTATGTGGATTGATGTTTGGGTTGATGATTCGTTCGGAGATTCAACATCAATTTCATGTTTATTTGGTCATATTGGTCCAGATATGATGTAACAGTGTTTTTAGCTCGTTTTGGGGCAAAACTGTTATTGAAGATGATTTTCAAATCTGTAACGGCTGTTGATAGATTGAAGATAGATGGTTGATATCGAGATGACTGGGATATTGCTACAACGACTAATTTCAGATGAAGAAGCTTGGTTCTTGATCTGAGAATTAGGGTTTTATGTGCTCAAAATTGTTTCTGATATGAGTGTGCTGCTTGAACAGTAAAGGGAATATTGAAGAACATTGCTGCTGGTACAATCTGATATGCAGAATTCGAGAATGAACAGGTACTAGGAGCAATCTAATCATTGTTTATAGCAGCAGATGGAAGATGCAAAGGGAATATTCAAGCAGGTTCTGTATTGGAAAATCATTGATTGATGATGCAGAGAAGAAGTCTGGATGTCTCGTGCTTGATTAGAATGGTCTCGAGTATATAAAATGACTAAGTGTTGCTTCGAGCACAGCTTATCTCGAGCATATCTTATATCAAGCACATCAAGTTTGGTTTCGAGCATATGAACCCCGAGCACATCCTGGTTTATCTCAAAATCTATCTCTTGGTCTCGAGCACACTTTGTTCTACTCGAGCAAACCTTCTTCGAGCACACTTTGCTTTTGTGCATGCTCAGGAAAAGAAAAGAAAAAGACGTGTTTTCTCGAGCAAGGTCCTCGAGCAAGCTTTACAACATGCTCGATGAAAAAAAAAGTTTTTTCTCGAGCAAGGCCCTCGAGCAAGCTCCCCAGCATGCTTAAGTAAACACTGAGTATGCTAGTGAAGGGACTTTGACTTGTGTGCTCGTGGACTGAATCCATGCTCGTGAATGAATTACATTTGAGATTTTTGGTGCCGTTGACCATTTGACCAATCTGACCTTTACGGAAGATATATACCAGGGGTATTTTGGTAAATTTTATCCAATCATCAACAAGCAAAAGGAAATCAAAGCCTTATCAATTTTTCACAAACTTCATCAAAGAGCTTTACAAGAACAAGTGTTGACCAAGCATACGGATTTCATCCCTTATGAGCGTCAACCAACATAATGTTTTGTTTATCTTTTTTTATTACAGAATCAACAATCTTGATAAGGATGGTCAAGGTTGTTTCACCCATACTTGATTTGAAGACACAATTTTCAAAGACAATTGCAACGAAATTGGGGGAGTAAATATTCTTCAATTTCATTGCAAATTGCTTGCTTCAAATCAAGTGAAAAGACTCAAGTTAAGGAAAAGTTGATCAAGATAAATAATCCAAGATTCTTTAGAGATGTTTCATTGCTTGTGAGTCTTCAAATTTCCTAGTACGGTTGAGAAGATAGAGTCATCACTAGTAACATGGTGAACGGATGATCAGTAGAGTTTAACCTCCTATGAAGACAGTCACTTGACAATCAAGAACGGGTTATGGTTGACTTGAATGCTATCTTGATTCAGGGAATGGTTTGAAGATGATTTACAAGGGAAGAAACAGATTTGAATAATGGAAGATTATTTGATGATCACATTGAGTTTATTTCTTTTTGTGATGACCTTGTTACTTGAAGTTGATCTTTGAAGTTCAAGGCCTCGTTCATATGCCCATACAAATGTATCCGAATGTGATATAGAAGAAATGATCTAAAATGAATAACGGGAGAAGCTTAACATGAGGGGGAGAATTTCAACGAAAGACAACAAGTTTTTGAGATGATCATGGAAAAAAATTCGATGGCATCGGTCTAAGGGGAGATTGTTGGGACTTATATTTTAGACCGACGCATCGAATTATTATTATTATGGGTGAAAAATAATTAATATTTTTGGTCTCAACCAAGGGTGGATGGCTTGAAGACCAAGACATGCTAGACTAGTATAAATAGATGTATTTGTTAATTTGTCTAGAAATGAGTGTATGGTGTATTGTGTAAGATCTAGGGTTTATCTCTTTGAGTGAGCCGCCGCCTCTAGGATGAGCTCTCCTGGAGGTGGCTGATCTTTATTCTATGTATGAGTGATTTGTATGACAACCTTTTGATGAATGAAATCATACTGCCACTTATTTATATTTGTGAATCGATTGCATATATTTGTTCATCCAGCTTATTGTTCATTGTAATCGATTCAGGCTCTCTCCCAAACACCACTCATCCGTCCATAACCCCTTCTCAAGAGCGAATACGATTCGATCCTTGCTCAGATCCGAGCTCCACCGTTAATAACGACCATTATTCACGCTTCCGCACCGGGGCTAGGCTCTCACAATTGGTAGTGAAAGGTGAACATGTTGTTGGCCTTCCCACAAGAGAGTTCAAGCTAGAAGAAAAATGCACATCTTGCCTAAAAGGAAAACAACACAAATCCTCACACAAGAGTAAACTGATAAACACAATAGATGAGGTCTTGGAATTACTTCACATGGACTTGTTTGGTCTAGTGAGTGTTCCAAGTGTTGGAAAGAAGAGATACTGCCTAGTGATAACTGATGATTTTTCAAGATTCACTTGGGTATTTTTCATGGGAAACAAGGATGAAACCCCAAACCTGATCAAATCCTGTGTACTCAAGATGGAAAATCAACTTGACAGGAAAGTAAAGGTAATTAGAAGTAACAATGGGACAGAATTCAAGAATGACACTATGAGTGAATTATGCACTTCTAAGGGTATTTTCCAGCAGTAGAGTGCTCCTAGAAACCCTGAACAAAATGGTGTTGTAGAAAGGAGAAATAGAACTTTAATTGAAGCTGCAAGAACCATGATTGCTGATGCCAACCTTCCTGTTACCTTCTGGGCAGAAGCAATAAATACTGCATGCTATGTGCAAAACAGGGTTCTACTTAACAAGTCTCAAAACAAGACTCCATATGAAATTCTCTACCAGAGAAAGCCTTATGTGAAGTTCTTGAAGCCTTTTGGATGTAAATGCTCACTCTTGAACACAAAGGACTACTTGAACAAATTCCAGTCCAAATCACTGGAATGTTTCTTTGTGGGCTATTCATCTCATTTAAAAGCTTATAAAGTGTATGTGAAAGAGCACATGGTGGTCATTGGGTCATCTGACATAATCTTCAATGAAAACTAGTTCAACAATACTGATGGTCTAAAATGGCTATTTGATCTTGAGAAAATGATCAAATCATTTAAAATCTATAGTGAAGACATGGATGATAGTATGTACAGAACCAGCTTTGAAGAAAAAGAAAAGGCAAAACAAGTTGATCTGGACAAACTATGGACCTCAGTTGCTCATGATGCAAATGGATTTAACTTTGGAAGAAATATCCAAGGAGAAGTTGAAGTAGAGAGAGTTGGACAAGAGGCTGCAGCTGAAATCTCAAATGAAGGTCCAAATGTTATTGGAAGTGAGTCTATCCAAAGTCAACAACCTTCTCAGACTGAAGAAATGTTTCAGTTCAAAGATAGGTTTCAGACCCTGTTTGACTCATTGCAGCTAGGAGGAAATGAGGCATCTACATCAGAACTCAATCATGTTCAAACCTCTACTGAAAATCAAGACAGATCTGAAGATTAATCTGCTGAGATGAATATGACAAATCTAGAAGCAGAAGTGTTTGTACCACCAGTTGTTTAAACTACCTCTGTTGAAAGAAATCACCCTGCAGAGAACATAATTGGAGACTTACATGAAAGAGTTACCAGAAGTGCATCTGAAAGAGCAAATATCTGCCTGTATGCCTGTTTTCTATCCCAAGTTGAACCAAACAATATCAATCAAGCTTTAAAGGACAACAGCTGGGTGGAATGTAACGCCCGTTGATTCCGATTTCAAGAATTAAAGATTGTTGAGTATGTATAATTCTCGAAATTCATCCGACATTTCTCGGAAGCCTTCACGTTATCCCGGTACGTTAAAGAACCTAACCATTCCTTCCATTTTGCCTTACACATGAATCTCAAGGACTAGAGTGTAATATCTTAAGTTATAACATAAAAAAATAAATAAAACCCTAATCCATGTTGCAGCTGCCGATCGGCCAACTCCAGCCCCCCCCCCCCTCATTGCTTTGACTTTTTGATCGATTCCAGGTTCCTAGAGGTAGTTTAAGGTATTTACTACAATCCCCTACACTCTTTTTGCTCACCCCTAATCGTTTTGATGCTCAATTTTGCCGAAACTTTTCGTTGGGCAGATTTCGGCTAGAGTGCAATTGACCCACTTCCCATGGATAAAAATTAGAGTTTCCAGTGTAGAAAGATCCCCAGGTATGGCATTTACATCATATTAAAATTTCATGGTCATTGGAGGTGTTTAGGTCGGTCAATCGATTTTAGTTCGAAAACTAGGGTTTATCGGGTGGAGAATTGCAAATTGTTGAGTTTGATGCGTTAGTTGATCGGGTGACCGACCGATTCAGTTTGTGCAGCCCTAGGAAGGTTTAAGGGCTGTGGAAAAATTATTTTTTTGGTGCTCGGGGCTGTCGTGGTTAGTGCTTCGTCAATCGAGTCGGCGGTGCGCGATTTTTCGTTTAAATGTTAAAGTAAGTGTTGTAAAAAGGAACCGTCAACCCTATCAACTCGGGTGACATAATTATGATGAATAAAAAGAGTTAAAATGGAATTTGGTCCATTCGGGGCTGGTTCGTTAAAAAATTGTTTTAAGGTTTATTGCACACGCATTCGACCCGATTTGGCTATCTTTAGGCCTCTGGCCAAGTATTGGGCCTTGGGCCAAGTTGTTGGGCCTTGGGCCAGGTATTGGGCCTTGGGCTAAGTTGTTGGGCCTTGGGCCGAGTTGTTGGGCCTTGGGCCAAAGTGGGCCTTGGGCCAAGTGTTGGGCCTTGGGCCAAGTATTGGGTCTTGGGCCGAGTTGTTGGGCCTTGGGCCAAAGTGTTGGGTTTGTACGGCCCATTAGGCTAGAGTGTTCCTACAGTCTAGTTTAGTAACGCGTTATGTGTAACTTACAGGCCCTTGCCTGTGATTGTGCCCTTAGGAACTTCCTACCTCGTTGCAAGTATTCAATCGATCTCAGTTGAGTTCATGATGCCCCTTTTACTCATTTTACTTTTGGGCTAGCATGCGCACCTAAATGTTTTCTTACTTGATGAAATGTTTTTAAAATGATTTTATATAGGCTTGCTAGTATATGTTAAGCCTTGGGATGTTAAATATATATATATATGTATATACATTATTTCTTGGGCTCTATTTGGCGATGTTGTAGTCGTTTCGACTACTGATGTTGTGTATGCCTACTTCGTGTTTGCATGCACTGATGTTACGTGTTTGGGTTGTACGTTTGCTCGACCCTGATGTTATACGTGGATGTTATATATATATACTGTTATGTATATAAGGATGTTATTGAATGGATGTTTACATATACATTGTATATGTATGTATGAGGATGTTTAAGTTCGATAATGATGATTAGATGGATGTACCCTTTTACTTTTAAAAGAATTTTGGTATGGCTATCATGATTTTACTACTGATATCTTTTACTTAAAACTTGAACTCACTCAGCTCAAGCTGACTTTGTGTGCATGTTAGTGTAAGTTTCAGGATTTGGAAGAGGATGCCTTATCGCTTGGACGTGCACGGAGCTACTTGGATGGTGAAGGGCATACTGGAAGGAAGAATTGTTATGAATATTTTATTTCAAGGAAACTTATAAAAGTTATATTTACTTTGGATTTGTTGGTGCATTTTGTGACCGTCGCTATGCAATTCAGACCAGCGGAGACGCCATAGGTGAAGTTAGAACAACTTCGCCTTAGGCGAAGTTATCACAACTTCGCCATAAGCGAAGTTATGAACAACTTCGCCTACTGACGCCTACTGAAGTTTATATATATATGCGTGTGTCTTGTTTAGTTTTAAGTATCCAGTAATTCAGAGAGTTGTGTGTTACAGTTTGAGTGTCGAGAGAGAACAAACAGAGAGAGAGTGTTGTTAGGGACGACCCGAGGTAGAGCTCACCTCGGGTCGGACGTGTTTCTGTTTATGTTACGGTATGTAACGTGTTTGTTTAATTATTATTATAAAGAATCTGCAGATTTGATTATCCCGTTCTTGTATTTGTTCGTGTACGTGTTTGTGTTCTTCATCTCTACACCAATAAACGAGTCTAGGAGGATTCCGCACTCCTAGACCTCGTGCGGATCTCGTATCGATCGGCGACGCCCCCGGGGGGACTTACATGTGGTATCAGAGCCTTAGCTCTTATGCTATGGTTCGAGATCTGCGTTTTGGTGTTTCTTGCACGTTTCTGTGCGTTTCTGGCCGAACAGCGCCGCAGGCGAAGTTATTGTTCATCAGGCGAAGTTGCCGTCACTGTTAGTAGGGTTTCAGCGAAGATATAAGGTTAAGCGAAGTTATCCACAACTTCGCCTACCTTCTCAAGTTCGCTTATCAGTCAGGCGATGTTATGGACAGGCGAAGTTATTGACAGGCAAAGTTTTAGCCAGGCGAAGTTAAAGCCAGGCGAAGTTATGGACAGGCGAAGTTAACGAGAGAAAAAAAAAAAAAGAGTGTTTTGGAGTTTTCGTCTGTATGGCCAGGTGTACATGATTATTGTGAGACCGGAGATGTTGTTCCGTCAACGAGTGAAACTTGTTATCTCTGGGTCTTACGTGTGAACAAATACGTGTCAACTCTGGATATGGAGTTGAGTTTGTGAATGGGATATTGATTGAAACTGGATATTGACACATATTTGGGTGTTTGTGGGCAATGAAATTGTTGTTGTTCGAGGTTGACCAACTGAAGAAAGTCAAATTGAACTGAAGGTTTTTGTCATTACTGGATTGCGGTCAGAGCATATTATTTATGTTATTTTCAAGGCGTTCAAGAATTGGATCCTGAAACGTGATGCTTATTTATTAGAGTGATAATTCTGGAACAAGTTGGATTTAATCGGGAACTAAAGTGTTTATGTTCTTGATCGTTATCCCTGGTGATTGAAGATGATTCGGATTAATTAATGGTCATGTGTTAGATTCTGTCAAGGTGGTTTTGTGATGAAATTGATCACTTAATGTTGAGTAGTTGAAGATTAAACCTTATCGTATGCCGACGAGTTGGTGAAGTTGTGGAGGAAGCCCAACTTCACGTGTTGGTGAAGTCAGATGGACTCACATGATTGGTTGAGATGATCTATTGGCACGAGGATGCATGCATTTCAAAGACCTCAATCGTTATAGTCGGAGAAGCTTACACTGAAGGGGAGATCTGATATGGAAGACGCTGGGTGATTGGTAGATTTATGAAGCTACAAGACAGTTTCAGACACGGCTGGTTGAAGAGCAAACAGAAGATCATCAGTTAAGAGGGAGTCTGTTGGTGCATGTTTTGTAACAGATGATCTTTCGTGTTTGTTAGAATTGAGAGCAACGGTCAAAGGGGCGACTGTTGGTGCATTTTGTGACCGTCGCTATGCAATTCAGACCAGCGGAGACGCCATAGGTGAAGTTAGAACAACTTCGCCAACGGCGAAGTTAGGACAACTTCACCTTAGGCGAAGTTATCACAACTTCGCCATAGGCGAAGTTATGAACAACTTCGCCTACTGACGCCTACTGAAGTTTATATATATATGCGTGTGTCTTGTTTAGTTTTAAGTATCCAGTAATTCAGAGAGTTGTGTGTTACAGTTTGAGTGTTGAGAGAGAACAAACAGAGAGAGAGTGTTGTTAGGGACGACCCGAGGTAGAGCTCACCTCGGGTCGGACGTGTTTCTGTTTATGTTACGGTATGTAACGTGTTTGTTTAATTATTATTATAAAGAATCTGCAGATTTGATTATCCCGTTCTTGTATTTGTTCGTGTATTTGTTCGTGTACGTGTTTGTGTTCTTCATCTTTACACCAATAAACGAGTCTAGGAGGATTCCGCACTCCTAGACCTCGTGCGGATCTCGTATCGATCGGCGACGCCCCCAGGGGGACTTACAGGATTTTGGGCAAAATTCCCAGGTTTCGGGAACTTATTTCATTTTTCATGCTTTCCGCAAAATTGATACTCTGATACGCTTGTTTTAATGGAAGAAATGGTTTTTAAGTTTATTAAATTTTACGAGGGTTTGAATGATTACCAACTGTGGGGTTCCCGGGGTTCGGGGCCTTACATGAAAGCTATGCAGGAGTAATTGGCTCAGTTCAGAGACTTACATGTGTGGGACTTGGTGCACAAGCCAAAAGGCAAGTATGCAATTGGTACAAAATGGGTTTTTAGAAACAAGAAGGATGAAAGGGGGATAGTGATTTAGAACAAATCTAGATTGGTAGCTCTAGGGTGCCTACAAGAAGAAGGAGTAGACTTTGAAGAGGTATTTGCTCCTGTTGCAAGACTAGAGGCTATCAGGATTTTCTAGCATATGCAGCATCAATGAACATTAAAGTCTATCAGCTTGATGTAAAATCTGCATTTCTGAATGGAAAGATAGATGAAGAAGTTTATGTCACTCAACCTCCTGTATTTGAAGATCCAATTCATCCAAACAAAGTCTACAAGCTTAGCAAGGCACTTTATGGACTACATCAGGCACCAAGAGCCTGGTATGATGAGCTATCTAACCATCTGCTAGAACATGGTTTCTGCAGAGGGGCCGTTGACAAGACTTTGTTTTACAAAAGAAAAGGAAAAGATTTGCTACTGCTGCAAGTGTATGTGGATGACATCATTTTTGGCTCAACAAATGAACAAATGTGCAAGGAATTTGAGCAAGTAATGAAGTCCAAATACCAAATGAGCTCAATGGGAGAAATGAATTTCTTCCTTGGACTGCAAGTGCAACAGAAGGCAGATGGAATTTTCATCAATCAATCAAAATATGTTCAAGAGATTCTCACCAAGTTCAGGTGCCAAGACTTCAAGACAGTGTCAACACCAATGGACACACATGAGAAAACGGTACCTGATGAAAAGGGGGAGCCAGTAGACCAGCATGAATATAGGGCCAAGATAGGATCATTGATGTATCTCACAGCATCTAGGCCAGATATTATGTTTGTTGTGTGTGTATGTGCAAGATTTCAAGCTAACCCCAAGGTGTCACATATGCTAGCAGTAAAAAGAATATTCAGATACTTGGAAGGAAAACTAGACTTGGGAATTTGGTATCCAAAGAACTCTTCCTTTGATATGATGGCTTATACTGACAGTGACTATGATGGTTGCAACATGATTCGAAAATCAACTTAATGAGGATATCAGTTTCTTGGGAATAGACTCGTGTCATGGCAATGCAAGAAACAAACCACATTGTCAATCTCTACTGCTGAAGCGGAGTACATTGCTGCATCTGCTTGCTGTGCACAGGTTCTGTGGATTCAAAACCAACTGCTGGATTATGGTCTGAATTTCTTACTCACACCTATTTTAAATTAATAATACTTCTGCTATGTTCATTGAGAATCCAGTCCAACATTCTAAGACTAAGCACATTGAAATTAGACATCATTTCATTAGGGATTGTCAGGAAAAAGGGCTTATCGAAATGAAAATGGTAGACACATCTGATAATTTGGCTGATTTGTTCACCAAACCATTAGATAAAACCAGGTTTCACTTTCTGTTAAAATTCCTAGGAATGATTAATGTTGATGAGGTTTAATTTAGGATGTGTGCTTAAGTGAGGTGCTCACTGATGATCTATGTTACTCACTTTGAATGTTTGCATGATAACATTGCTATGCTTGAATGATTACTCAAATTGCATGAATCATGTTTGTGACTGTTCTTGTGTGGAATTTCTATTAACCTTTAGAATTACAGCTGTTAGTACTTTGATATGTGCTTGCATGATGAATTTTTATGATTCTAAGTACTTCGAGCATGAATCTGTGCTTGATGATGTGCTTATTGCTCTTCGAGCACAAGCATAGGCTTCTGAAAGACTATTCTAAGTCACTCGAGCACAAATGTCGTTGCTCAACTGCTCGAGCATAGACTGCAGTCTTGAAAACTTTTGCAAGTGTTTCGAGCATGCTTCTGTGGAAGATAGGTGTTTAATGCTCTTCGAGCACAAACAATCCATACTTGGAAGTTTTTCTCAAGTAACTCGAGCATGAATGTTGTTACCAGTTGAATTGATTGTCTCTCGAGCACAATCATTGAATTGATTTACTCTGTTGCTTGATACATTTTCGAGCATGCTCGATGGAGGTCTGGGCATGCTCGACAGACTTAACTGATAATTTGATGTTTTTATGCTATCTGAAAGTTTGTGCTGTGATACTGTGAAAGTGTGTGCTTGGTTTCAAATGCTTAAATGACAACACCATCTTTAAAGTCATTGTTCTTAAATTGAATTTTCAAAGGAAAATGAATTTTAAAATGGTAAAGAGTTTTTGATTAAGCAACACGGTTTTGGTGATCAAACAAGAGAGATGATAACATTATCCAAGTTCCTAATCAGAAGTGAAAATTGTTTTTGAAGTGGAGATTGAATCCAACTAATATGGGAAATGATAGTATATTGTCTAATCTCCTAACTCATGGATTATAGGCTTAAAAGATTTCTGCTCAGTAAACTGACAATTTGTGTGGCTTCTTCTCATGAGTGCAGTGACCTATGTGATACAAATACTATAATCATGCTAAGTTTGATGTGGTGATTCATTTGAAAACTAAGGTATGTTTCCTTGTACATCTCTCCGAATGATAGGCAGAAAGACAATTATCCGATCATACACGAGCCTGTTGATGCTTTGGTCTAACAAAAATAAGTTCTCAAATTATGAGCAGCTACTAAATAGCTATATATATAGGTGAAAGTTTATCAAAAGAAAATGAAGCAAATGAAAAAGCATGAAAGAAAGAAAATGAAATATGCTTCAAAATAATTAATGATAAATAAATATATCATTACCTTAAGGGGCTCTAAAAGAACTACAAGAGTGGGGCATTCAAATAAGTCCTAAACACTCTGAATGAAAGTCATGTAAGTCCGGATGGCTTGTAAGTCCAACATTCAACCTTATGGTCTGATATCTATGTATCTTATTATAAATTAAACTGCTCGGACAAATAAAAATTTTTGACCAACGCATCAGGGGGTTGAAGTCAATTCGGGGTGATTCGGAGAAAGCTAAATAAGCTTTGAGAAGAGATAAGGAACAACTAAAGTCTAAAATGTGACCATTCTTACTCAAGAAACTAATTGAACCTTAAGAATATCACAAAAAGTCATATGAATCATGCTAAGAGCATACACCTAATGTCAGCCTGAATTAAGTCATAATACGGCTGAAAATGAAGTGGTGTGACAGTTATTGGACAATCTGATCCCATGTTGAGATCTTTCCAATGAATTGAAACAACTTTTTGAACTGGATTTTGATCTCTTGTTCACCTCAAACCCAAGCTTGAGCAAACGGAATGATTTCATTAACTTGTGATCTTAATTATTGCAAAGTTTGAGTGTGATCTTTGTCTTAACTCCTAGGCAAATGATATTGATTTAACCAATGTTATCTGTGTTTGTTCTAAGTATTTTTGAGTATGATCTAGGAATTAGACTGTACTTCGAGCTTGCTTTTGATGTGTTTTGTTAATCTTTGATCTACGAGCACGAAGATATACTTTGTTATTTTACTAAGTATCTTCGAGCATGATTGCATGTGTAAGTATGATTTCAAGTCTACGAGCACGAGAACTGAATGATAGGAAACATATAAGTTTTTCGAGCAAGGTCTGTGCTAGATATCTTCGTGAGAGTTTCGAGCTTAGGAGAGATAAATCTATTGCTAAGGAATTTTCGAGCACGGTAAGGTACCAGATTTGTGAGTTCGAGTACGGGATTAGGAAAGATTAAATTTGATAAGACTTTCGAGCACAGTGTACTTCGAGCATATTGGGATATAGATGTCAAGCTAAGTTCACACAGGAATGCATCTCGAGCATAGGAAATTGACATGATATATCTCTAAGTATACTCGAGCAAGAATTGTACCGTGTCCTTGTGTACAGGGGAGCCAACTTTTATTTTGTCTGTATACTCGAGCAAGGGAGGTACATGTGAATTTGAAATTAAATGACAACTGTCGTGTGCTAGATGACAAATCAAGGTACTGTACCACCCAATCGTTAGGTATAAAAAGAGGACTTAGAAAGTTTTTCACACATTCCTCTCTGATTAAACCTAAATGAACGCCCTCTTGCTCGTGCTATCTCCCTCTTGCTCGCTGTTCTATTACTTGTTAATTTCTCTTCGATTATAGCCATTAGCTCTGTTTCGACTTCGGTAAGACATCGTTGTTCGATAATCGTCGCACCGATTTTGAAATTAGGGTTTCCAATTGAACAAATTGACTAACTGTTTACTTGTTTTGCAGGTACACGTATTACTACGGAAAAGGTTAATTGAAGACGCCATTAATCATCTATCTATTCTCATATATTAGTTCTGCAACTTTGTGTACCGACAACTCTTCTTGTTTTTGCAGATCTGATGGCTTTCAAATTCGAAAAGCGGCATAATATGCGTGCACAGTTGGTGATAGACGATGACAACCGAGAGTTGGAGACAATGATAAATTTTTTGAGTAACTCCAATCTGAGGGTGACTTTAACTAACGACCCCACAATATACAGAAAACATATTTCGGAGTTTTGGGGGTCTGCAACATATGTCAATGACGTCAATGGGGAAAGAATTGAGGCGTCGATTCTAAATCATGACATTGAGATAACATAAGCCTCAATCAGAGCTGCACTGGACCTTAATGACAATTTTGAGGATCAGTCGTTCTACCCAGTCCCAAGGTTACTAAGAGTCTTTCAAGAGACTATGGGCTATCAGGGAGGAGTTAAGGAGGGACAGTTTCAAAAGGGAAGTTTTCTTTTACTCTACAGGTTCCTGATTCATCATGTGATCCAGTCCTTATCTCCTCGGAGAGGGACTTGGACTTTATTGAGCAGAGAGATTGGGACTCTCACTGTCGCCATTCTTTACCAGCAACCCTTCAACATTTCAAGACTCATCTTTCAAGGGTTGATTTCAAATGCAGAGAGGCTAATCCATCAAAGATTCGTAATGTATCCACGTTTTCTGCAGATCTTAATAAACAGAGACTTACAAGACATTCAGAGGACAGGGCAGATTTTGAGGTTGCAAGACCCAAATATATGCAAACGTATGAAGGATGCTCAGAGTAAGTTTATTGACAATGATGACTGGGATGTACTCCCATGGTTACTCGTACCTACACTGGGTGCTATTGATGTACCAAGGACCCCTGGCGACAGTGAAGAGGAAGATGATGATGGTGATGAAAATGATAATGATGATGGTGATGAGCGTGGAAATGACAAGTTGGTTGGTTGTGCTGATGTGCCTTTGATTGAACAAGCTGCAGATGAGGAGGTTATTGCACCAGTCGAAGAACAGGAGGAGATAAATGAGCCGATGGATGAAGATGTGTTTCCTACACCTGTGATTTACAGTGATAACAATGTTGTCTGTTCACCATCCATTACCGAACCTGTTACTAATGATATTCTTATTCCTACACCACCTACTTCACCACTGAAAGACTCCACTCCTCATGAACCACCTCCATCCCCTGAACCATACAAAGTTCCATCCCTTGAAACCGCAGAATCTGAACCATTCTCTTAACCAGCTCCAAAACCTACTGCTGAAACCCCACCATCAACTCCCAATCTTTACGATGTTATGTGTGAAAATGCCAAACTTGAGTTTGAAAACATCATGTTAAGAGAACGTAATGCCATTTTGGCCAGACGGAACTCGGCATTGGAAGCTGCTCTGAATGAAGCTTTAATGAAGATTCGAACCCTTGAGGGGCAGTCTGAGGTTGAGAAGACCTCATATGCACCAAAAAAGGGGGAGAATATTGATGTTGAAGAGGAGGTTGGACCATCTGATGCTTTGAACATGCTAAACCAAGCATATAATGATGGAGAATCAGAGGATGAGGGGGAGGATAAAGAAGAAGATGAAACTGAAGAAGAGACTCTAAAAAGAAAACAAAAGGCAAAGGGGTTGCAATTACTGAAGAAGATCTACATCCCCTGCCTAAGCATCCAGTCCAATCAGAAGATATTTTGTTTAAAGAAAATGTTGTTGATCCGGACGTAGCTGAAGCTGAGTTAGTGAAAACAGCAATCAATCTAATGAATGAAGAGTTGGAAGCTCTGGAGAGAGAAGTTTTGGAGAGAGAGGAGGAGGAGGAAATTCCTTAGGAAGTGATTGAAGCTCTCATTAACATGAAAGAGAAAGAAGAGTCAGATGAAGGGAAACTGAAAGAGGCTGATGAAGCTATAAAAGCTACACTTGATGCACTGAGAGAAAGAATGAATGTTGATGAATCTAAAAGGGATGACACTGCAGAACCTGTGACAGCTGAACAGGAAGAGCCTGCAACAATTGAGACTGAAGAGCCAATAACCAATGAACCAAAACAATCAGTGTCTGAACCTGAAAATCTTGAAAAAGAACAAGAACTTGGCTTGGGACCAGTTATTCATGAAGAAGATGAAACCATTTGAAGTCTCAGCAAGCACTATGGTTAAATTGATTATAATGAAGGACCTTACACTGATTTTGAATAATCCAGAGAGACATCACCCAGAGATTGTGATGGCAGCAAGAAAGGCACAACAAGAGTTTATTAATCTGGGTAGAGAAAAGGAACAAAGATTTGAAGAGCATCATGAACCAAATGAGCCTATCAATGAAGAAGTTACTGAAGAAACTGAAGAAACTCATAGAAATGAAGCTGTTATTGACGAATCTGAGTCAATGGATGAGGAGATAATTATTGAAGAACCAGAAACAGAAGTGGAGCAGCCCGATACATCCACTCCAACTCAATCAAGTTTAAAAAGGAAAGACACAACTGATATTGAAACACCACAGTCCAAAAGACAAAAATCTGTTAAGAAAATGGTGTATAAGATGAGAAGAGACAAGCTTGAAGAAAGAAGAAGAGCTCAATCCAAACAAAATGATGAACCAATGATTGAGGCTCTTCATAACCTTGAAGAAGTGGTTGACTTGGATGGTGAAAGTGAAGATGAGGAAGAATTGAAGGAAGCCGAAAAAGAAAAAGAAGATAAGGATTATTTGATCAGTCGGGGATATGATCCGTTATATCTTCAAAGACTATCTGAAGAGGAAATAACAAAGGAAGCTGAGGGTTGGAGAACAAGAAAGATAAAAAGAAACCTATTAATGAAAATTGGTCACAAACCTGCTTTTCTCAACTTGCAACCTTTTGATAAGATTGACAGACTCTACAAAAGAGCTCTTGTAGAGGATATCTCTGATTATGTGAAGAAGGTGTCCAAGAAGAGGGAGAAGGATAAGAATGAATTAAAGGAATCTGACAATAGCAAGAGAAGAACAGAGAAGAAGGCAAATGATGAAACAGAGTATGAATCCTTGAAAGCAAAACACAAAGATATAAAATTTCTCCAGCTGTACGGATACAGCTACAACTTTTTAATAAACCTTTCCCATGAAGAAATTAAAAGAAAAATTGAACTTGTAAAAACCTCTCATAAAGACAAGAAAAGTCAGGAATAATATCAAAGACAACAAGAGTTAAAAATGAGACTGGCAAAAGAAATAGAGGAGACTAAGAAGGAGGAAGAAGAGGTGAAGAAATGGTTTGAAGACCCTCAAAGGGTAGATTTGTTAAAAAGAATTGTGATGGAAAAGGGAGTGTCAGAAGAACAGTTTTAAAACATGCCTCTTGAACAATTAATGGAAATATATAATAGAGAGCAGAAACTGTATATTGAAGCACAAAGAAAGTTACAGGAGGATAGGAGGAGAGTTGAAGATGAGGTCCATGCTGAAATGATAAGTGCTCTCCACAAAAAGGGAGTAAAAATGTCAAGACTAATAATGCAAACAGAAGATACGATCAAGAGATGGTATGTTGAAGAAGGTCTTGACAAAAGAAAGAAAGTTGAAATGGGGAGCTCAAGCAGAACCCATAGGTCAGAGAGTGTGAGGCCTGTGCAGCCAAGAAACTTGAATCTGCCCACACGTCTCTATTTTGATCGGAGATCGAAGACTTTAAGGGTGGTGACTGAAGATGAAGCAGAACATCTCATCATCTTCAGAGATGATTTGAGAAATTTTTCAAAAGAACAACTGACCAAGATGGCTGAGCTGAATTTATATGACAATCAAGTAAGGAGTCAACCATCTGGTCAACTGAGGAATGATCTCTCCAAGTTTCTGAAAGAGCAAGCAGAAAAGGGATTCCCATTTCTACAGCAGAAGAAGAGAGAGATCAGAAACCAAGCAGAAAGAGAGAAGAGGAAGAAGAGAATCAGCGAAGTACACATTTCTGAGCTTTCCTTCTCTGAGTCAAAGAAACAAAGAACTCTAGCAAGCAGCTCTCACCAGAAAAGGAAGACCTTAAAAGAGTGCTTGGCTACGAGAGAAGTGATGACGGAACCCAACTCAAGAGTACAACAATTTGGAAGAATCATATACATAACGTACAATCAACATGATGATTCGACCACTTTGAGAAATAAGTCTGGGATACCTATTGCAGTCATAAGGGAGGATGGAGATCTGCATTATATGCATCCTCAAGACCTAAAAGATTTAACTGATGCATGATTCCCAAGTGATGCCTCTGACTCTGCAGAACTTGACATGCTGAAGCAAAGAGCTGCATATGTGAAGAAACTAAAAGAAAGAGCTGAAGCCAAGAACAGAGGAAGAAGATAACAGAATGGAGCTAATGAATGATTGATTCTTACTTCTGTTTATCTTTATATTTTGTTTGAGTTGTAAAAACTTTAGTTTGTAATGCCCATGTGGCAGAATTCCGATTATGTAATGAAATGAGTTGTTCTTAAATGATTTATCTAGAAATCTGATATATGTGTAACTCTATGCAGGTATGTTTTGGTGCATCTGAGCTTGTTCCAATCTAGGGGGAGATTGTTGGGTTGGATTTTCTACAAGGAAGATTGGAATCTTCTCAACCTCCTCAGAAACGGCTAAGTATGGAATTCGAGCAAGCCCAGACGATCGAGCATGGTTTTTATTACTTCGAGCAAGGTTCTGAACCTTAAATGGTTGATTCTTCTAAGTGTTAAAGGCTTCGAGCAAGCTACACTTCAACGAGCAAGAGTATTCTTCTATCGAGCATGGATTGCCAATCGAGCAAACAACTTGATCATACAAGTTCTAGCCAAGTGTTATGAGCACAGGATGATCGAGCACATGGGGACGAGCATGGATGCAATAAGAGGATGTCACGTGAATCAAAGCAAAGACTTTGAGCACAGTTCAGTTACCGAGCAAGATTTACATCCGAGCATGCTAAAGATTGCTGAATAAGAAAAGCTGAAGACATTAAGAAGAATGAGCTTGCTTGATGGACTTATTCGAGCAAAGTTTGAACAAGTCAAGAGGAATGAAGCTTACTCAAAGGGAATATGTATTCTTCGAAAGAGAATATATTCCAAGTAAAGTCTGCTCGAGGACATTCACCGAGCACACCTAGTATAGGAAGTTTGCTCGAGCAAGGTATGTACCTTGCTCGAGGACTGTAACACTTGTATTTGATTTAACTTTCATTATGTAATGACTAGGACTTCTAGAAGGAATGTCAGGGTCTATAAATAGACGTCCTAGGGCACGCACTGATTACGAAAAACATTCCATTTTGTTCATCGTACAATAGCCGCCGCCGTCACACAAATCCCTAGACATTCCATTTCCTGTTTCATTGACGTATCACTAAATATAGTGAATCTTTGTCTCTGAAAGAGCTTTTACTGATTATCATTTAGTGTTTTGTGTTTGATATCTGTTCACAACCCTTCATTCTCAATCATTGGATATCCTGATTCCGCCGGGATATTCAATCGGTCTTTGGGTATTCGAGTCGGTGTGTTCTTGTCGAACCTTTGCTAAGGTTTCACCCAACAGACGGTCCTGACACTTATTTTATTATTTAATTATGATATTAATATTTCTTCTTGTTTGAAATTCAGATGTCAAATCAAGTTTCTGTTAACAACCATGAAAATAATCATGAAAATTACAATCAAGAAAATGCTCTGAATATGAATGCTATTAACGATATGATAGCTCAAAGAATTGCTGAAGCAATCCCATAAATTGCTGCAGCTATTAGACAACCAGTAACCGTCAATAGAGATAAAACCGAGAGCAATAAACGAAAATCTGACACTAAAGCTAGTAATAGTGTGAATGAAGTAAATAAAAATAAACAACCTAAAAAGTTAAAAACTAATGGTTGTACTTACAAAGATTTCTTGGCCTGTAAGCCAACCAAAATTTCTGGAAATGAAAAAGCTATTTCAGCACTACGCTGGTTAGAAAAGACAAAAGCTGTTATAAGAATTAGTAAATGTGCTGAAGAAGATAAGATATTATATGCTTCTAATCTCTTTATTAATGAAGCATTAGAATGGTGGAATACAATCCTCCAGGCAAAAGGAAGCAACATAGTTTACGTTATGACCTAGGGTGAATTCAAAGAAATAGTATAAAGAAAATTTTGTCCTCCACATGAAAGAGAAAAGATTGCTACTATGTTCTTGAACCACAAGATGGAAGGTGTGAAATGTCGTGAGTATACGACAAAATTCTTTGAATATGCAAGAATGGTATCGGCTTTGGCTTCGCCAGAAACAGTACTAATTTCTCGTTATATTTGGGGATTAGTAAGTGAAATCCGTGATCTGGTAAAATCGGCTAGACGTCAGACTATTGAGGAAGCAGTTGAACTAGCCAGTACCATGACAGACGGATTAATCCAAACACAGGAAGAAAACAAAAAGAAGGATTTAGCCCAAAAGATTTCTCAAGAATTACAAAAGAAAGGGGCAGGGAAATCCTATGCTCAGCCTTTCTGTAAGGTCTGCAGAAAGAGGCATTCAGGAAGATGTGCTTTTAAAAAGACCAAATTCTGCAACTACTACAAGATGGCTGGTCATACAGATGAAGAGTGTAGAAGAAAAGAAACCCGTGTTTGCTATAACTGCGGAGAACCTGGCTACATCCGTCCAGAATGTCCCAAGTTGATAAAGGTGCCTGACAGCAAAGCTAAGAATATAGATGGACCTAAGAGGAACGCACGAGCTTTTCAGCTTACTGCACAAGAGGCAGCAATGATTCCGGACGTCATTGCGGGTACGTTTCTTATTAATGACGTTTACGCTAAAGTACTATTTGATTCCGGAGCAAATCAAAGTTTCATAAAAAAGAATTTTTGTCAAGTCCTAAACCAACCATTAACCAAACTTAAACAAGTTTGCATAGTAGAAACAGCCGATGGAAATTCCACTTATATTCATGAAGTACTTCAAGGAGAAAATATAGACTTATTAGGTCACAAGTTTAAAGCAAATTTTCTTCCAATAAATTTGGTCGGATTCGATGTTATATTAGGAATGAACTGGCTAGCAGCCAATCATGCTCGAATCCTATGTAAGAAGAATTCTGTTGAGATTCGTACGCCAACAGGAGAGATTATTACAATTCAATGAGACAAAGTTCTTAGACCTATGATGAAAGGCCCCGAACCCCAGGACACCCTATAGTTGGTATTCATACAAAATACTTAAGAAATATTTAAACTTGAAACCGGTTCATTCCATAAAAATAAACATCTCAGAGTATAATTCAGCGGAAAACATAAATAATAAAATAAGTACCCAAAATCCCGGGAACATTGCCCAAAACCAATTTAATTATATTTATAAAACTTTTTAAAAATAAAATGTTCAAAATAAGATCTTCCATCCACGTATGCCCTTCACCGTCCAAGTAGCTTCGTGCATGTCCAAGCGATAAGGCATCCTCTTCCTAACTTGAAAATCACACTAACATGCACACAAAGTCAGCTTGAGCTGAGTGAGTTCAAGTTTTAAATAAATAACATCAGTAATTAATAATCATGATAGTCATTCCAAAAGTTTAAAAGTAAAAAGAATACATCAGTTAAGCCATCATCATTGATAAATAATCATTCTCATACATATATATACATACATATATATATATAAACATCCTTATAAGTACATCCCTATATATATATATATAAATATATATATAACATCCAAATAATAACATCAGGGTCGAGCAAACGTACAACCCAAACACGTAACATCTCATCAATGCATGCAAACACAAAGTAGGCATACGTAACATCAGTAGTCGATACGACTACAACATCGCCAAATATAGGCCATACAATAATATATATATATATATATATACTATAACATCCCAAGGCCTACCATATACTAGCAAGCCTATATAAAGTAGTTTAAACGTTTCATCAAGTAAAATCACTTAGGTGTGCATGCTAGCCCAAAATCTTAAAAGAGTAAAAAGGGGGCAACATGAACTCACCTAACACAAGACAAGTATTCACCCCGAGCTAGGAAATCCCTAAGTGATCCCCAAACTCAAACACCTGTCGGTTTACATAGAATCGTTACAATCGACATCGAAAGGACTCGTTTATCTTACGAGACGTTCTAACATGGTTCGAGTTACCTAAACCCTCGACCACATCAAACTAAACCACAACAGCCCCCGAGGCCTCAAATTCACCAAAACTACCCTTAGACACTCCCGGGAATAAAGAATTCCCAAATTACCCCTGGAAGCACTAGGTGATACCAATACGCGCGTTTAACAGTCGTTTAGGCCATTAACATCCAACTCAGCCCCGTGTGGTCCTAACATGATAAAATTACAGCCAACAAGTCCACACGACGCTACACGAGTCAAATGGGTCAGTAATTTGCAAGTACAGCGCACCAACTACTCAATAAACGCAATTGCGCGTTGTACCGACCCGTTGGAATAACCGACAGCCAATTCAGCCCCATAACTTATAAAAATGATTTTGCAACAGACCGTACATCAAACCAGGTGTCCCCGAGCTGAATTGGTCATTAATCACTTCAACACTCGCGTTAAACGCATCAAACTACAATTCTAGTCAACCGAACACTAACAATCTAACTACAACTAGTTGACCAATCTAACGAACACCAATGAACATGATTTTTAGGTATGATATACGGGACATACCTAGGAAGATTGTGGTGCAAAAACTCACTTCAAACAGCCTCGACAAGAACACGATTGAACATCCACCGATTAAGCCTAAAACGAACCTATCGATCAATAACAAGTAGAACATGCAGATTTTAGCATGCGAAGATACATTTAATTACATATGATAACCTTTGAAATAAATTATTAAATTTTTACCATACTTTAATAAATTCCTTAGGTTTATAAAAATATTTTTATTATATTTTTCTAGTGGACACAAAATTTATAAAAATTACTCCAACACAGCAAGATACGTGCAGCTATTTCAGTGCGCAACAAAATGGCTTTATTTTTATAAAATTCATTACCGAACCAAATTGAACGATTCCAATTGGGTTTGATTCTTAACTCAAAATACTAAGTTCCAGAAGTGAAACCAGCTAATTTGGACTTGTTGAAAAAGAGTTATGATGTCGGGAAGACAGACCAGAGTCCATCATCCAGCATCAGCTTTGACACTCGATTTTATAAATTCATAAAAACCATTCAAATCTCATCCAAAAATAACATATTATACATTTCTGGAAACTAGATTCAAAGTAGAACATCATGGAATCAAGAATTGATCAAAAAAATGGATTATCATTGTGTTACAGACCCTACAATAAACATATACGAATTTGTCAGCAAACTGTTATCATCAAAACTCAACCCTAATGTGTTCGATAACGGGTTTAATGGTGAAAAAGACTTGCATGGACGTTAGAATAACCTTTAATTGATGTTTTATGCTCATGACTTGGCCGGAAAAAGAAAAATCGCGGGGGGGGGGGGGGGGGCTTGAAGCTGCCGATCGGACAATGTGGCTAGGGTTAGGGTTTTTTTTTTGTTTATTGTTATAATATAAAAATGTTTCATCCAAGCCCCTCAAATTTGAAAGATTTGCCAACTTTGAAAGGAAATTAAATATTTTTACGTACCGGGATGACGAAAAGGTTTTCGGGAAGTGTCAGTTAAGTCCCGAGATTTATACATACTTTACAGGCTTCGAATCCTTGAACCGAAAATTAACGGGCGTTATATATGAAGTTTATAACGATAATGAAAGCGGCAAATTTCTTAAGAAAGCAGGGTATAGTATATATGATTTCTATCATCATTAGCGCCAAACGAAGGGAGTTAAAAGAAATTCCGGTAGTATCAGAATATTCTAATGTCTTTCCAGAAGATTTACCGGGACAACCGCCTGATCGTGAAGTAGAATTCAGAATTCATGTGATCCCAGGAACATCACCAATTGCTAAAGCACCGTATCGCTTAGTGGTAACAGAAATGTTAGAATTGAAAAAGCAATTAGACGATCTGCTAGAAAAAGGTTTTATACAACCAAGCTCATCATCCTGGGGAGCACCAGTGCTGTTTGTTAAAAAGAAAGATGGATCGATGCGTATGTGTATCGATTATAGAGAATTAAACAAGGTCATAATTAAGAATCGGTATCCCTTACTGAGATTTGATGATCTATTTGATCAACTTCAAAGAGCTCGATATTTTTCAAAGATTGATTTACGCTCAGGATACCATCAATTAAAGGTACAGAAAGAGGCATTCCTAAAACTGCTTTTAGAACCAAATATGGTCACTACGAGTTTACAGATATGCCATTTGGTTTAACCAATGCACCAGCTGCATTCATGGATATGATGAATCGGATATGTAAACCGTATTTGGATAAATTTGTGATCGTTTTTATAGACGATATACTTATTTATTCCAAAACCAGTGATGATCATGTCAAACATCTTCATACACTATTAACACTATTGATAAAAGAGAAGCTTTATGCTAAATTCTCAAAGTGTGAGTTTTGGTTACAAGAAGTGCAATTTCTAGGTCACTTGATTAATCAGGAAGGTATTCATGTTGAACCTACCAAAATAGAAGCAATCATTAAATGGGAAATTCCTAAAACTCCTACAGAAATTCGAAGTTTCTTAGGATTAACAGGATATTATAGACGCTTTATTCAAAACTTTTCCCAAATAGCAGTTCCGTTAACAAAGTTAACATGTAAAAATGTTAAGTTCGAATGGGGAGATAAGCAAGAACAAGCTTTTGTAACTTTGAAACAAAAGCTAACAAATGCCCCAATACTTGCATTACCAGAAAGAACTAAAGATTTCACAGTTTGTTGTGATGCTTCCAAGTCAGGATTGGGATGTGTATTAATGCAACGTGAAAAAGTTATTACTTATGCATCCAAACAATTGAAGAAGCATGAAGAGAATTACACAACACATGATTTAGAATTGGGAGCAATAATTTTTGCCCTAAAAATCTGGAGACATTATCTGTATGGCAGTAAGTTTACTGTATTCATAGATCATAAAAGTTTAAGTACATATTTAGACAAAAGGAGCTTAACATGAGGCAAAGACGCTGGATGGAAATTCTTAGCGACTATGATTGTGAAATCCAATATCGTGAAGGAAAGGTGAATGTAGTAGCCGATGCATTAAGCAGAAAAGAGCATGAGAAACCTAAAAGAGTACAAGCTCTAAGATTAGAACTTCAAATAAATTTAATTGATGAAGTGAAAAATTCTCAAAAACAAGCAATGGAAGGAAATAACATTCCTGATGAAAAAAGAAATGGTACAATTGACCAACTGACAAAAGGAAATGATGAGATCCTCCGAATGGGGAATAGAATTTGGATACCAATCATTGGAAATTTACGAGAAAGGATTCTCGAAGAAGCTCATAAATCCAAGTATACGATGCATCCCGAAAAAGATAAAATGTATCAAAATTTAAAGAAAACCTATTGGTGGATAGGGATGAAAAAGGACGTAGCTAATTATGTTTTGAAATGTATAACTTGTTCGCAAGTTAAAGCTGAACATCAAAAACCATCAGGATTACTTTCATAATTAGAAATGCCAGAATGGAAATGGGAATTAATAACAATGGATTTTGTTACCAAATTACCTACAACTAGAAGAGGTAATGACACAATCTGGGTGATTGTGGATAGATTAACAAAGTCAGCTCATTTCATACCAATGAAGGAAACTTTTAAAATGAAACAATTAGCTAAACTGTATGTAGACAAAGTTGTCTCATTACATGGAGTTCCATTATCCATCGTATCTGATCGGGATAGCCGTTTTACTTCTCATTTTTGGAAGAGTTTCCAAATAGCCACGGGAACAAGGTTGAACTTGAGCACAGCATACCATCCACAGACTGACGGTCAAAGTTAAAGGACCATACAAACGTTGGAAGACATGCTAAGAGCTTGTGTGATAGATTTTGGTGGAAATTGGGATGACCATTTACCACTGATAGAATTCTCTTACAACAACAGTTATCATAAAAGTATTAATGCTACCCCATTTGAAGCACTTTATGGACGAAAGTGCAGAACACCAGTGTGTTGGGCAGAAATAGGAGGAAAACAATTATCAGGTCCTGAAATCATATAAGAAACTATTGACAAGATAATTCAAGGCAAGGAAAGATTAAAGACCGCACGAGATCGTCAGAAGAGTTATGCAGATCATCGACGCAAACCATTAGAATTTCAAGTTGGAGATAAAGTGCTACTAAAGGTATCTCCATGGAAAGGAGTAGTCCGATTTGGTAAGAAAGGAAAGTTAAGTCCAAGGTTTGTTGGACCATTCCAAATTATTAAAAGAATTGGACCAGTAGCCTATCAGCTGGAGTTACCAGAAGAATTGGCAGGTATACCTGATGTATTTCATGTAAGAAACCTAAGGAAATGTCTAGCTGAAGAATCATTAAAAGTACCCCTTCAAGATATAAAGGTAAACGAAAAATTGAAATTCGTTGAGAAACCATTACAAATTGAAGATAGAAAGATCAAGAATCTCAAGCATAAAAGAATAGTTCTGGTCAAAGTAAAATGGGATTCAAAACGTGGACCAGAATATACATGGGAATTACAATCAGAAATGAAGTGGAAGTACCCACACCTGTTTCAATAGATCTCGAGGACAAGATTAAAAATAAGGAGGGGAGCCTATAACAAACCATAATAAAGAATAAAATAATCAAAGAAAGAAATGAAGAAATAAGAAAGAAAAGAGAAGAAGTAAAAGGAAGAATGGAAAATATGAAGGAAAATTCCATCCCACATTGGTGGAGGAAAGAAAATTGAAGACTTTCACCATGGTATAAATAGAATTTCTAACTCTTGTCCCACATCGCTAGATTACAAAACTTGTAAGCTCTTTATAAGGAAGAGAGTTCACATGATAATATTCTTATGTGCCAAATCACACCCAGTAGTCCTAGCTGAGGGTGCGAAGCATCCGACGCGCACGGGCACGGGCGAAGTGCGATGGGCGCAATGTGGCGCTTTGATGGCGCACGCTCGCATCGCCGTGAGCCGCTTAAGGGCCGCCTTAGTGTTTTTGAACCTTCGCGATACGCGAAGGAGTATGCTTAAGCTTCTTCGAGATACGCTAAGATGTGACGTGAAAGCTACGCAACATTGACACGTAGCCTGACATGTGTCGAGCCACGTGGCGTAGCTAGGCTTGACTCGGCAACCCTGCTGCAACTTCGCGATATGCGAAGATTCCTTCGCGATACGCGAAGATACTCAATTTTAAGTATAAATAGGGAGGAATTCTGGACTTCACAAATCGTTCAGTTTCATTTTCTCTCTCAAATATTTCTTATATATATATGGCTGGTATTATACCCGAGTAGTTGTAACGGTACCTCTCCGATCGAAAGGAACTTATATCACGAATCCAAAAGCTCTACCTAACCAAGGTATGACATTGTGCTATGGTGTAAAGTTTCATGTCTCGTGATTATCGTTATGATTATGGGTTTATACTAATAGTGATATACTACATTGTGTTTAATCTAGGTGCTTAACACCAGAAGGCTTGTCAAATATAAACTTGCAAGGTGACACATTCGAGTTTTTGTACAACTCACATTTGCGTGAGACAACTGATTTTTCAATGCTGTCATGATACTTTTCTAAATCCATTAAACTCATGACAGATAGTCCAAATATATTCAAACGATTTTAAATACATTACAGTGATTAAGTCTCTGTAGACTTACGGGATGGTTACTACTGGTATTGTGGAGTTTTGTATACATGGCTTGCCTACTGGGCTATTACACGTTACTTATTGGACAAGTGTTAGCCAATAAGTAATATGACCACAGTCACAGATACGGTCGAGTGACAAGTACCTTTCAGTAATTTGTAAGCAGGTAGATGTTAAAACATCTTAATGCTGTAACTATAAATTGTGTTATTTATAAATGAATGTACTCACCAGTATTTCCTGCTGATCCAATATTTTTTAAACATGTTTCAGGTGACCTGTTAGAGACAAAGGAATGATGCCTGCGGGCTTCCAGCTTTAATAAGTTACTTGTCACCAGAATAAAGAAACGTGTTTTGTTAATTAAGGTATATCCCTATAAAACTTATGTTTGTATAAAAATAGATTTTTATCCCCATTTATGAAATAAGAATTATGGTGTTTTTATAACTCTGATTAATTTTCCTAACTACGGTTCTGATGAAATATTCTGCTGCAAATTATTTTAATAAACATCGATACCACCACTCAACGTTCACGGCTCCCCTCCTGGGGTATAGGGGTCGGGGGTTGTGACATCACAACCCTTTTGAAACAAACAATTGTAATCTACACAGTTGTCATTCAACATGATCAAATTTTTTATTCCAACACAAGCATATAACTAAATTAATTATGCATGCTTTACAAAACTATCATAACATCCTTAATTAAACATAAGGATTTGTCCATGAACATAATAAAAGAAACAAAACAACGGTATTGCACAAGTTCATACAAACTATCAATTTTATCTAAACAAACATAATTTGCCTCTCTTTGATCTCTTTGATCACAAAAGGCGATGATTGATCATTTGAGTACCTATATGCTCTTTTTATTGTTGTCCCTTCAATTCTCCCCCTCACTATAAAATTAACATTACAAACAAATAATTAGACATGTATCTTGTTATACAAAAAAATTACACTACATACGAAATAACTAGTAATTACTCTACATATAAAACAAATAGTAATTATACTACAACCAACAAACATAGTTACAAATCTTATATACGTAATTACTCTAATTATAAGGACTAATTACACTATACAGTATTTACCCAGGCTATATACAAAATTACTCTAGTTAATTAGACAAATTACGTTACATACAAAACAACTACTTGGTAGACTACATATAAAACAAATAATAATTACACTACAACCAACAAACACAGTTACAAAACACATATATGTAGTAATTACTCCAGTTGTAACAACTAATTACACTACATAGTTATACAAGATAATTACGCTACAAAGTAGTTATAATACAACACATATGAATAAAGTTACACTATGTATATGCAAATTATACTACTTATTTACAATGATTACTCTACCAATATGTAACATTTCGGGTTTTTTATCGAATTTGTTTATCATTGTTTGAACATCTTTCGGATCTCAACCTTTAATAATAGTTGGCATTTGTAAGTATCTAAGTTTTCTTATATTCATTTTTAACCCTTCATGTCTCGTATTATATGTATATCTTAAACAAGTTCTTAAAATGATCAAGTTATAAACAACAAGGACCATTTGTGACAACATTTAAAATATGCCTAGCTCCGGTGGCCAGAGCGCTGTGCGACGGCGGCCTCCTGGCGGGCCGCGCAGTGCTTTGGGGTTACCTGCACAGTCAGTTCACAAAATCTTGTTCCTAAACTCGTTTAAGGTATAAAATCGTGTAATTTCGGTGTATTAGAGAGAATTAAGGACCAAGACATCTTAGTATAACTGAAATATACTTTCTAATTCGTTTCTTAACCATCAAGACCGTATCTTTTGATTATATTCAGTGATTTATTCATAAAAGTATGATTTACTTGTTTAAACGGGCTAAAAAGCCTATAATTAGTTCGTTTAACTTTCTCTATATAAACAAGTCATAACCATATGCCACAAAACTTTACACCAACCCTAGATATCATTCTCAGCTGTTACCCTCTCTGCCATCTCGTATTCCTCTCGATTTTTGGTGTTTCGTTGAAGAATCGTTATTATTCGGTTGACTTTGCAAGTTTAAGGAACTTTGACTCGTTATATCTCATCATTTGTGCACTTTCCGGGTAAGTTGTAAATTGAGTTTTCGTTCATAAACATCCTCTAGTCGATAACCTTCAATCAATTTCTGAGATTGAAGGGTATTGACTGGTCAATTGCTTTAAAACCCGATAAAGGGTAAAACAGTCAATAACTTTGACTTTTCGTTTTCTCATACTTCTGATCGGATTCAATGTTCGGTCCAGAAGACTTTTCTTCTCGTAATTAAATTTTAATGGTTCTGACCAAAACCGGACTCCCGACTCGAAGTTCGGATTCTGGTCAGACTCGACTCGTTTAAACAACAAAATCGACATAACTCGAGTTATACTTATCCGTCTGGATTGATTCCAGCGGCATTAGATTCGCTTTTACTTATACTTTCATATCGTTAAGTTTCAGGTTCTGTTGGTTTTCATCATTCGGCGCGTTAATTGGAAGACTCGTTATTCTTTTTCTTAATTATTATTAACTCGCTTATTATTAAGGTGAGTTTTGTCATTCCCCTGTTTTCACATATTTTCAAACGTTTTGGGGGCATATACGTACTTATAGTATTTCATATTATGCATATCTTAAGGTTAGCAAACGTGGTATTGTGTGTGAATTGCTAGACATAGTTGCTAAATTGATTACTTGTTTAATTTGCGCATTGGGAGAGGTCCACCTATTCTCATTATAGTATGATCATACGACCGTCTAGTTTTAACCAACATCCGATTCGCTTGGCAATGGTTTGCTTGACACTTTATTTGCTCATTGGTTTTGTTTATTTACCACTTTATTTACGGTTTGCTACTTTTCATATTCTATATATCATTGCAAAATTAATGACTTGCTCACTCAACATATTTGTTGACAAAACTATTGTATTTTCTATGTATATGCAGGTTATCGTTTAAACTGAAGACTTGGAGTATTGGATTGCTAGATTGAGACCCTAGGCCATTTTAAGAAACACTTTATTTAAGTTATAATTTGGATTCTATTTTGTTATGGATTATTGTTTGGAAAGTAAATTGCTATCTTCGGATATTATTTGGTTATTTATGGAATGAATTAATTATTAGATATTGTCACAATTATTGCATAATAGTTACCTCGAGTTATGAGCAATCATGCTCACACCCCGACATTTCCGCCTTAGGTTGAGGTGTGACAGATTGGTATCAGAGCCGAAGGCTTAAGATAGGTGGTTAGAAATTGTCCTGGTCATATGTTAGAAACCCTATACGTGCCTATCTGAACTGTGTTATTTACTCATTAATTGCTTGTAGCTTATTTAAGTAATTATTTATGATATCTTTTGTTTTAGGTAAGTATTTATGATATCTTTTCGTTTTAGGTAAATTGTTAGCTATATCTTTTATTTTAGGAAATTGTACATTATATCTTTCTATTTAGGTAGTTAGTTATTATTATATCTTTTATTTTTAGGTAAGTATTCACTAGATCTTTTATTTTTAGTAAATATTGCACACACCAAATCTGGGGCTATGCCTCACTTTCAAAAATATTTTCGAAATCTTTAAACATCTTAAAAAAAAAATTAGTAGATTGACTTTCCATATTTGGGAAATTCCTTAAGAATTCCCAAGATTTGTTTTTACTCCCTTTCCTTAGGGCATGGGGGTGTGACATGTTTGGTTAGTAGCCGTAGGGGACTAGAAAACCGTGAGTTGGGCCTTGGCAAAACGGTTCCGAGAACCAAGGGTAAGACGCTATTCCTTACCTGGAGGAAAACCCGACCACAGTACTCGAGTCCCTAGGCCAAAGTTGAACAATATGTCATACAACCGGACCTTAAGTGAATCAAACGTGACCAATCAAATGGTTGCATTCCTTTTATAAACCGAATTCACGGTGATTCATGGCTAAATTCAGAAACTTTCCAAAATTGTGTTTTAATTGATTTTAAATGTTTAGTTGGGTGAAAAATCCATGACAACCCATGGGCACTCCAACTATTCATTTCATAACCCATTTTGATTCGATATTTGGTTGGGGATATCACCATGGTGATTCACGAGATACTCCAACTACTTATTTTTTTATTCGTTTATTCGATATTTAGTGGGGTCAGTTAAAATGCCATGTAACGCTCATGGGCCGACCCGTTCCATTGATTTGATAATTCATTAATTAGTTGGGTCAGTTAAAATGCCATGTAACGCTCATGGGTCGACCAACTCAAATTGTTCGTTAATCGTTATTTAATTGGGCCAATAAAATGCCATGGAACGCTCATGGGAAGCCCGATTCTCAATATATAAGTCCCGTAATGTAATTGGGGTCATTTAAACTACCATGGAACGCTCATGAGAGGCTCAATTCCTGAAGCTTAATTTTATGATTTAGTTGGCTCATTCGAATTGCCATGGAAAGCTCATGGGAGGCCAACTCACTTGGATTAATTCATTATTTATTTTGGGTTTTGAGATGCCATGGAAAGCCCAACCCGGTAACATTTTACACTTTAAATTGAAATAAATAATTTAATTAATTAACTATCTCAAAAGTTAACCATATTATTTTAAATCGTGACTTGCCCTCAAGTCATGACAAATCACTAGCACTTATTAGTCACATTTCCTCATTGTATTTCATTGACTCATTTACACAACTTACCCAATCCTTATCATATTTCATGTTTAGTCTATGCCGAATGTCTTCTCAACTTCGTTGCCGTAGCAACCGCCGCCCATCGGCTGCTCATGATCGCCGTTTGGCTGCTCGCATCACGAAGGAGTTCAGCGCTGCTTTGCCCGAGGTGGTGGCTCAACTAAAAAACATCAACTCGAGTGGATCTGCTACTTCGAGTGCACCAAACAACTACCAATACAAGAATTTCACGAGTGCCAAACCTCCTCTTTACCATGGCGAGGAGGATGCTACTAAACTCCTCCGCTGGTTCGAGAGGACGGAAACATCTTTATCGACTGTGAGTGTCCGGATGACAAACGGACCCATTTTGCCTCAAGTGTTTTCGAGGAACGTGCCCTTACTTGGTGTAACACATTCAATGACCTCCAAGGTGTTGATGAAGTATTAGCCATGCCTTAGGAGGAGCTTAAAGAAGCTATGAAGAGAGAGTTTTGTCCCGAGCATGAACTACAATGGCTCGAGACGGAGTTTTATGAGCTAAAGCAAATTGATGGTGATAACTCTGCTTACTCGAACCGATTCAAGGAACTGAGCCGGGTGGTACCACATCTCGTAACCCCTTTAGCCCGCGGTATCCGCAAGTATATCCGTGGACTACCGACGATCTTTCGTGACGCGGCTGTCAGTCGAGACCCTCTCACACTGGAGGAAGCCATAACCCTCGCTACGTCCTTGACTAATAATCACGTTCGTGATGGTACCTTATCCCGAAAGGACTCCAAGCCTGCTGCTGAGAAGAGTAAAGCCGAATCCTCTACTGATGCCAAAGCTGACCCTAAGCCTGCCCAAAACAACAACTCTAACTGCTACCAAAAGAACAACAATAACCAAAAACGTAAGACTCGTCACCAAAACTATGTCGTAAACCAACCCAACAACCAATCCCCGAGCCAAAATGCACCACACAAGAAGCCATATAATGGACCGCACCCACTGTGCTCAATCTATAACAGTCATCATCCCGCATCCACCATCTGCCGTCTTTGCACCTCGTGTAACCATTATGGACATCTTGCCAACACTTTCCGTACACCTCAAAATGCACGAGCCGCTCCTCAACAACCCGCACCGTCTGCTCCTCGAGCTGCTAATAACCCCCAATCTCAAGCCGGTGTTCCAAATACCCGTGCTTGCTACCATTGTGGGGATCCTAGTCATCTCCGCAATATGTGCTCATTGCTAGCCCGTGCCAATCAATCCCATGTGATGCCTCTGCCATATTATGCTCACCAAGCCCAAGTTGTTCCCACACCGTACTACACTAGCCAAGCCTATCAAGTCCAAACTAACCAACCCCTGATCCCTCAAAGCTTTTCACCTCACACATATGCTCCTCAAGTTCCGCAACTTATGGCTCCGCCGACTGCTACTGCTCAAGTCCTTGCTATTCAAGCCCCTCCGACTAATCAAGCTGCACCACCTCCTTAAGGTTCGAATGGTCGTGCCTTCATGATGAATGTGAATCAAGCCCAAAGCTCTATTAATAACCATTCTGCTTCCGTGTTATTCGATATGGGTGCCGATAAGAGTTTTATTTTGTTAGACTTTGCATACATTATTGATAAGCCTTGGGATAGGTTGTCTAAGCCTTTTACCGTAGAAGTAGCTAATGGGAATTCGATTACTATCGATTTGGTTATTCGGGATTGTGTCATAGTTCTTAATAAGGTCAATTTCCGTATAGATCTTATTCCAATGCAAATGGGGAGTTTTGATCTCATAGTTGGGATGGATTGGTTGACTTTGAATCACGTTGAGGTCGTTTGTTTTGATAAGTTCATTCGTATACCTCTTCAATATGGTCATATTCTTAAAGTATTCGGTAGTACGCCTACTTCTAAGCTTAATCTCATGTCGTGTTTTCAAGCTCAACGTTATTTGCGTAAGAAGTACGTTGCCTTTTTGGCGCTTGTGGTGGAGAAAGATAAGGAGAAAAAGAAGATTCAAGATATTCCCATTGTGCGTGATTTTCCCGACTTCTTTCCCGATGATGTTGTTGGACTTCCTCCTATTCGTCAAGTCGATTTTCGTATTTGTGACATCTGCCCAAATCCGACCCGACCCAGGTACCCGTTTTCAGATCCGTTTTTAAGATTTAAAATTTGATTTTAATCTTTATAAATTTATTATATATATATATATATTACTAATAATAATAATTCCTTTCCGCCGTCCCGCCCCTTTTTCCCTCTTGTCGCCGTCCCGCCCCTCTGCTTAACCCTTAAGCCTTGAACCCTTTTTTTTTCTCTTCTCTTTGCTTGTCCTTTGGTTCTTCCCGCCTAAGGATGTCTGCGCAGTTCCACGCGCCAGACTCCATACAAGGAAGCCTGCGCAAAGACCAACTGTTCCTGCGATACGCGAGGCGAACTGTTCCCGCAGCGCGCTAAGAATGGTAGTTCTTCCCGCGGCGCGCTAAGGATTATAGTTCTTCCCGCGGCGCGCTAAGAATTGTAGTTCTTCCCGCGACGCGCTAAGGATTATAGTTCTTCCCGCGGCGCGCTAAGGATTGTTCTCTGTCTGCCTTCGCCCTCGCGCGCAGCGCTCGAGTCTTCTCGCGCTAGACCTTAAGTCTTTTCTTCAGTTTATGCCAGCCTGTATTCTTTTGAAATATCTTATCTTTTGTTTGAGCACTGTAGGTCAGTTCCGACATCTGTCCGAAGAGCCACTTTCGGCGCAGCATGCGCACCAATCCTATTGGTTGACAGAAAAAGTGACTGGCATAATCTTTTGAAATCTTCTTTTGCATGTCTTGAACAGTGCTTTATCTGACACCTCCCATGCTTTGATCTGTAACCTGTCAGCTTTTCCCCATCCCCTGCAGCTGCCGGCATATCTTTTAATATCTTTTGCTTTTGGTTTCTTGTGCTTTTTAATATCTTTTGCTTGATTTGATAAGATCTTTTCCCCTTTCAAGGGATTGTGTTCCCTTGGGTTTTCCTATAAATTAAGCTAATTTCTTGTTTTTTAACACTACACACACTACACTTAAAACTCTCCCCAAATCTCTCTCCCTTTGCTCTCTGCCGTAGTTCCTCTGCAACGCCACTCCTCTCTTTGCCTCCGTCTTCTCTTCTCTTCTGCCCAGGAATCTCGGTAAATATGAATATATATATTTTGTTTTAATTTGTTTAACTAACAAAAATCGATACTTACTGCATATATTCAAGACATAAAAACCAATCGTTAAACCAATAACCTCTTATTTATAGGTTAACTTTCGCTTGTTAAAAGTTGGTTCTTGCATTATCTTTCAACACACCTTTTTCAAGTGAGTAATCTCGTACTTAATCCCCTTTTATTTTTTTTACGTTTTGGGATGTTCATGTGTTCGTACAACTTGAGTCTTAAACTTGTTTATGAAATTCATGTGCGCAAAACCCCATGTGTTATGGACGTTTACTTGGCTGTTTATTTGTATGTGTGAATCATTAACCGCTTTGTTCGGCCTATTCCGAAGTTTTCATGGATCCATTAGATGAACACGGGAGACCTATCGTTTACGGTTTTCTTGTTTTGTTTACACATGCACGTATGATTATTTGTTTTTGTGCTCGATTGGGAGCACGGATTGAACTATGAGCTATGATCTATTTAGGCTTGATCACAATCTGATTACACCCTATGTTAAACCCCAGTTAAGCACATGTTGCGCGCAGTGATTGTTATTATCTAATTATATCTATTAAACTTGATTTCTCACCGACACGCAAGTGTTGACGTTTTATTTTAACACATGTTCAGGTTTGCTGTAGCTGCTTTTGGGAATCTCAAGGACACGTAGGATGTTTTCTTTTTCTTTGGACCTAGATTAAAATGTAACAAGACAAATTATGTTATTTGAATATTTTAAGTTATGATATGATTTATGTTACTTTACGATTTGTGTTCTGCGCGTGCGCAATGAAAATGTATTTATTAAATATTGACACCCAAATAGTGTCACGAGTAATGAAACAATACGTGGCGCCCCGATGTATAATCCGCCATCGGTCGGGGTGTTACAGATTGGTATCAGAGCTCCGTGACTTTAGGATAGGTGGTTAGACGTAACGACCTAGAATACCTAAGAGTCCCTTTTCGCGCATGAGAAATATCTCATGATTGCGCGCTAATTGTTAATTACTCGATATTTATAAAATATGCTTGCGCATACGCAGCACATGATTTCGTGCTTTATCCGCGATCTTTCGATTTTTATTGTTAAATTTCAATTTATTTCTTTACTTACATATTCGTTTGTTGTTGGGATTTAGCATTGAGAATCCGAAAAGTCATGGTGATACATGAATAGTTGATTTTCAATCCCCATTAACTTTATGTTTTAAATTGAAGATTTGAAAAGTCATGGTGATACATGAATTGTCAATCTCCAATATTCATTTACTCGATATTTTAAATTGAGAATTCGGAAAGTCATGGTGATGCATGAATTGTCGATTTTCAATTCGAATTCATTACCTGTATTAAGTTTGCATTTAAATTCATATTTTACTTCAAAATTTGATAGCATTTAACTCCGCGAAACAAGCTTTACGACGATATACTTTGCGCTAAAACGATTTCCCATACCAAGATATTAACAAAAAAAAAATTAAAACTTTTATAGAATGCCTCCGCTATCAGCTCGCCGTCATCAGAGGAGAGAAGCCTCGCGCAGACGTATGCAGCAACGTTCCCAGGAAATGGCCGCCGCAATAGCCCAAGCCTTAAACCAAAATAATACCAACCCCTCCGGATACAATATTAAGTCCTTTAATGCGGGTAACCCTCCGAAATTCACAGGGCTTGAAGGAGCCACCGTAATGCTCCAATGGCTCGAGAAAATTGAGAACACCTTCCTCCATACCCAATGCCCTCCAGACCGACGAACCTTATACGCCTCAAGTGTCCTAGAATCAAGGGCGCTTACTTGGTGGAACGGAGTAGCTCACGCGCGTGGCGCAGAGGCTGCTTCTAGCATGCTCTGGGAGGAATTCAAGGAACTTTTGACTAGAGAATTCTGCCCTCCCAACGAAATAAAGCGCCTTGAGGATGAATTTTGGAACTTGAAACTGTACGGTGGCGAAGCGCGCGAGTACGCTACGCGCTTCCACGAACTAAGTTTGCTTGTCCCGCACCTAGTTACCCCTTCCCGCCGAGCCATCGAGAAGTTTCTTGGGGGTCTCCCCATGGAAATTCAAGATTCTGTATGGGCCAGGAACCCAGCAACCCTCTTTGACGCCATCGAGTTGGCCGCTGTGCTCAGCGACAACCATGTCAGGGCAGGAACCCTGTTCCTGCGGGGAGCCGAGAAGACCAAACTCACCAAGACTGTCCCAGAACCAACAGAAACCAAGCCAGAACCCTCAAACCGTAACAACCTCAAGCGTAGGCGCAGACCCAATCATCAAACCTACGCGCTTACCAACCCGCTCGTTGTCCAGCAACCCGCCTACCAACCTCTAGTACACGCTCCTAACCCACTGTCAACTACCCAACACCCCCTGTAGTCCATAACTATGCCTTAACCAATCCCGCACTCCCTACCCCGTCAACTAAAAAACCTTACATAGGAAACCAACCCTTTTGCCCAACCTGTAGACTTCACCATCCAACTCAAGTCCCGTGTCGACAATGTAACCGATGTGGCCGTACTGGTCACACTGCCGAGAACTGTAGAGTCCTTCCCGCCAACCCAATCGCGCAAACACCACCAACTTACCCGCTAAACTCACAACCAACATACCCTAATCCACGACCCAGGTCGTGCTATAACTGCGGTGACCCCAGCCATTTTCGGAACGCGTGCCCGAGACTGCAAGTTCAAATTACGCAAGCTAATCCGGTTAACCAAATTTCAAACCAAGCGGCGCGCGGACGAGCTTTTAATATAACCGCGCACCAAGCGCAAGCGAATAATGACGTGGTTAATGGTACATTTTTACTTAACGGACAATATGCATCTATACTTTTTGATACTGGCGCCGATAGAAGTTTTATTTCTCGCGCATTTGAACAAAAACTTGCGCGACCGCGAGTAAACTTAAACGAAAACTTTTCAGTTGAATTGGCTAATGGTGAAACTATTTTAATAAACTCCGTGATCAAAGATTGCACGCTTAACCTTAATGAACATGATTTTCTAATCGACCTCATTCCCATGCCTCTTGGAAGTTTTGATGTGATTATTGGAATGGACTGGCTCTCGCAAAATCGCGCCGAAGTAATCTGCGCCAAGAAGTTGATTCGCATTCCTCGGGAAAATGGTCAAGATCTTCATATCTACGGCGAGAAACCATCTAACGGTCTTAAACTTATGTCATGCTCTGAAGCCCGAAGACTTTTGCGGAAGAAATGTGTCGCGTTCTTAGCTCATGTGGTCAAACCCGATGAAGGAAAGAAGAAACTTCATGAAATCCCCATCGTGCGTGACTTTCCTGAAGTCTTTCCCGATGATCTTTCTGGTTTACCTCCCGCTCGGGAAGTCGAGTTTCGTGTTGATCTTGTCCCTGGTGCATCCCCCGTAGCCAAATCTCCTTATCGACTTGCACCCGCTGAAATGCAAGAATTAGCAAGTCAACTTCAAGAGTTGACCGATAAAGGATTCATTCGCCCTAGCTCTTCGCCGTGGGGTGCTCCGGTTTTGTTTGTTAAGAAGAAAGACGGTTCGTTTCGCATGTGTATCGATTACCGCGAGCTGAACAAGCTCACCATTAAGAACCGGTATCCCTTACCACGTATTGACGACCTCTTTGACCAACTCCAAGGTGCCTCTTGTTTCTCCAAAATCGATCTCCGTTCTGGCTATCACCAGTTGCGTATCCGCGAAGAGGATATTCCCAAAACTGCCTTTCGAACCCGCTACGGTCATTTTGAATTCTTGGTCATGCCCTTCGGTTTAACCAACGCACCCGCTGTCTTCATGGATCTAATGAACCGGGTGTGTAGGCCTTTCTTGGACCAATTCGTGATCGTGTTTATCGATGACGTTCTGGTATATTCCAAAACCAAGGCCGAGCATGAACAACATCTTCTGTTGGTGTTGCAAAAGCTTCGAACCGAACAACTCTATGCCAAACTCTCCAAGTGTGAGTTTTGGTCTGACGAAGTACAGTTTCTTGGTCATGTCGTAAACAAGATGGGTATTCATGTCGACCCATCCAAAATTGAAGCAATCAAGAACTGGATTGCACCGACCACTCCTACCGAAATCCGTTCCTTTTTGGGCTTAGCTGGTTACTACCGGCGATCATTTCGAACTTCTCAAAAATCGCCTTGCCTTTAACAGCATTAACGCACAAAGGCAAACCGTATATTTGGGGCTCGAAGCAAGAAGAAGCCTTTCAAACGCTCAAGCGAAAGTTGTGCGAAGCTCCTGTTCTAACGTTACCTGAGGGTACTGACGACTTTGTCGTTTATTGCGATGCCTCCAACCAAGGTCTCGGTTGTGTACTTATGCAACGAGGCAAGGTTATCGATTACGCGTCTAGGCAACTCAAAATTCATGAAAAGAATTATACGACTCACGACCTCGAACTTGGTGCAGTTGTATTTGCCTTAAAAATCTGGAGACACTACCTCTATGAGACTAAGTGCATCATTTACACAGACCATAAAAGCCTTCAGCACATTTTTGATCAAAAGGAACTTAACATGAGACAACGCCGATGGAACGAACTCATCAGCGATTACGATTGTGAGATCCGATATCACCCTGGAAAGGCTAATGTGGTAGCCGATGCGCTCAGCCGAAAACCCAGTCAACTCAACTGTATTTTGCCGCGCACGCAGCTTCACTTCGCGCCGATCCAAAGCGATCTTGAATCGCGCATTCGCGACGCGCAGCGCGCATCGATCAGCAAAGGCAACCTACGCGCCGAGTTAGCGTGTGGTGCAGAAGCGCATCTAGTCCCTAACCTGAATGGAATTCTCTGTTATCTCAATCACATCTGGATCCCCAATGATGAGAATCTTCGCTCTGTCATACTGAGTGAAGCACACAAAACTCGGTATTCCGTTCATCCTGGTGCTGACAAAATGTACAAAGATTTGCGCCTTTCTTATTGGTGGCCTGGTATGAAAAAGGATATTGCTGTGTTCGTAGCTAAATGCCTAACTTGTTCTAAGGTAAAAGCTGAACATCAACGCCCATCTGGTTTGCTCGAACAACCTGAAATTCCTACGTGGAAATGGGAAAGTATAGCAATGGACTTTATCACCAAGTTACCCTTGACCGCAAGCAAACATGATAGCATTTGGGTAATAGTGGATCGATTGACCAAGTCTGCCCACTTTCTGCCCATTCGTGAAACCTACCGTGTTGAACAACTTGCGCATCTATATGTCAAGGAAATTGTCTGCCGTCATGGTACTCCCTTGAGCATCATATCCGATCGCGATGGCCGTTTTATATCTCGCTTTTGGAATTCTCTCCAATCTGCGTTAGGAACTCGTTTGGACATGAGTACTGCATATCATCCTCAGACTGACGGACAGTCTGAGCGAACCATCCAAACCCTTGAGGATATGCTTCGATCTTGTGTTCTTGATTTTGGAGGTAATTGGGATTCACACCTACCTCTGATCGAGTTCTCTTATAATAACAGCTATCATTCCAGCATCGGTATGGCCCCATTTGAAGCACTTTACGGTCGAAAGTGCCGCTCGCCTATTTGTTGGAACGAAGTGGGTGAAGTTCAAATCACAGGACCCGAACTAGTTCAAGAGACAACCGATAAAATCGCCAAGATCCGTGATCATCTGCTGACTGCCAGAAGCCGACAGAAGAGTTACGCAGATCGCAGGCGGAAGCCTCTCGAATTTCTAGTTGGTGATCTTGTTCTCCTCAAAGTGTCGCCCTGGAAGGGTGTTGTCCGCTTTGGGAAGAAAGGTAAGCTTGCACCTCGTTATGTTGGTCCGTTCAAGATTCTTGCGAGGGTGGGAAAAGTTGCCTACAAACTGGACCTGCCGCCCGCGCTCAGCAATGTGCATCCAACTTTCCATGTATCCAATCTCAAGAAATGTTAAGCTGACGAGAACCTCCACATACCACTTGATGAAGTTCAAGTTGATGAGTCTATGCATTTCGTTGAGAAGCCTGTTGAGATTATGGATCGCGAGGTAAAGCAAACCAAGCGCAGTCGCATCCCTATTGTCAAAGTTCGCTGGCAGTCTAAGCGCGGAGCCGAGTTCACTTGGGAAAGGGAAGATCAGATGAAGATCAAGTACCCGCACCTTTTCTCTGCGCATCCTACTTCGAGATAAATTTCGGGACGAAATTTCTTAAAGTAGGGGAGACTGTGGCATCTGCCCAAATCCGACCCGACCCATGTACCCGTTTTCAGATCCGTTTTTAAGATTTAAAATTCGATTTTAATCTTTATAAATTTATTATATATATATATTACTTATAATAATAATTCCTTTCCGCCGTCCCGCCCCTTTTTCCCTCTTGTCGCCGTCCCGCCCCTCTGCTTAACCCTTAAGCCTTGAACCCTTTTTTTTTCTCTTCTCTTTGCTTGTCCTTTGGTTCTTCCCGCCTAAGGATGTCTGCGCAGCTCCACGCGCCAGACTCCTTACAAGGAAGCCTGCGCAAAGACCAACTGTTCCTGCGATACGCGAGGCGAACTGTTCCCGCAGCGCGCTAAGAATGGTAGTTCTTCCCGCGGCGCGCTAAGGATTATAGTTCTTCCCGCGGCGCGCTAAGAATTGTAGTTCTTCCCGCGACGCGCTAAGGATTATAGTTCTTCCCGCGGCGCGCTAAGGATTGTTCTCTGTCTGCCTTCGCCCTCGCGCGCGCGCTCGAGTCTTCTCGCGCTAGACCTTAAGTCTTTTCTTCAGTTTATGCCAGCCTGTATTCTTTTGAAATATCTTATCTTTTGTTTGAGCACTGTAGGTCAGTTCCGACATCTGTCCGAAGAGCCACTTTCGGCGCAGCATGCGCACCAATCCTATTGGTTGACAGAAAAAGTGACTGACATAATCTTTTGAAATCTTCTTTTGCATATCTTGAACAGTGCTTTATCTGACACCTCCCATGCTTTGATCTGTAACCTGTCAGCTTTTCCCCATCCCCTGCAGCTGCCGGCATATCTTTTAATATCTTTTGCTTTTGGTTTCTTGTGCTTTTTAATATCTTTTGCTTGATTTGATAAGATCTTTTCCCCTTTCAAGGGATTGTGTTCCCTTGGGCTTTCCTATAAATTAAGCTAATTTCTTGTTTATTAACACTACACACACTACACTTAAAACTCTCCCCAAATCTCTCTCCCTTTGCTCTCTGCCGTAGTTCCTCTGCAACGCCACTCCTCTCTTTGCCTCCGTCTTCACTTCTCTTCTGCCCAGGAATCTCGGTAAATATGAATATATATATTTTGTTTTAATTTGTTTAACTAACAAAAATCGATACTTACTGCATATATTCAAGACATAAAAACCAATCGTTAAACCAATAACCTCTTATTTATAGGTTAACTTTCGCTTGTTAAAAGTTGGTTCTTGCATTATCTTTCAACACACCTTTTTCAAGTGAGTAATCTCGTACTTAATCCCCTTTTATTTTTTTTACGTTTTGGGATGTTCATGTGTTCGTACAACTTGAGTCTTAAACTTGTTTATGAAATTCATGTGCGCAAAACCCCATGTGTTATGGACGTTTACTTGGCTGTTTATTTGTATGTGTGAATCATTAACCGCTTTGTTCGGCCTATTCCGAAGTTTTCATGGATCCATTAGATGAACACGGGAGACCTATCGTTTACGGTTTTCTTGTTTTGTTTACACATGCACGTATGATTATTTGTTTTTGTGCTCGATTGGGAGCACGGATTGAACTATGAGCTATGATCTATTTAGGCTTGATCACAATCTGATTACACCCTATGTTAAACCCCAGTTAAGCACATGTTGCGCGCAGTGATTGTTATTATCTAATTATATCTATTAAACTTGATTTCTCACCGACACGCAAGTGTTGACGTTTTATTTTAACACATGTTCAGGTTTGCTGTAGCTGCTTTTGGGAATCTCAAGGACACGTAGGATGTTTTCTTTTTCTTTGGACCTAGATTAAAATGTAACAAGACAAATTATGTTATTTGAATATTTTAAGTTATGATATGATTTATGTTACTTTACGATTTGTGTTCTGCGCGTGCGCAATGAAAATGTATTTATTAAATATTGACACCCAAATAGTGTCACGAGTAATGAAACAATACGTGGCGCCCCGATGTATAATCCGCCATCGGTCGGGGTGTTACAGTATTGATCTCGTACCCAAAGCTAATCCTGTTGCTAAAGCACCCTATCGCCTTGCACCGTCCGAAATGCAAGAGCTTTCGAGCCAACTGCAAGAACTCTCCGATAAGGGTTTCATTCGCCCGAGTTCTTCTCCTTGGGGCGCACCTGTTTTATTTGTGAAGAAGAATGATGGATCGTTTCGCATGTGCATCGACTACCGTGAACTCAACAAGCTTACCGTCAAGATTCGTTACCCGCTCCCTCGTATCAACGATCTTTTCAATCAACTTCAAGGATCCGCTTGCTTCTCGAAGATCGATCTCCGTTTGGGTTATCATCAACTTCGCGTTAATGAAGATAACATACCCAAGACTGCTTTCCGTACTCGATATGGGCATTACGAATTTTGTGTTATGCCTTTTGGGCTAACTAACGCACCTGCGGTCTTCATGGACCTCATGAACCGTGTGTGTAAACCCTACTAGGACAAATTCGTAATTGTTTTCATCGATGACATTTTGATCTACTCGAAATCCGAAAACGATCACAAGGAGCATCTACTTGCTATCCTTAACCTCCTACGGAAGGAACAATTGTATGCCGAGTTTTGGGAGTGTGAGTTTTGGCTTAAAGAAGTTCAATTTTTGGGCCATATCGTTAACGACAAAGGTATCCATGTTGATCCCGCAAAGATTGAAGCCATCAAGAATCAGAAGACACCGATATCTCCCACTGAAGTTCGTTCTTTTCTTGGTTTGGCGGGATATTACCGTCGTTTCATTCGTAACTTCTCAAAGATTGCATTGCCCCTCACCACTCTTACACATAAGGGTAAACCTTACGAGTGGGGGCCAAAGCAAGAAGAAGCATTACAAACTCTTAAGGACATGCTTTGCAATGCTCCTATTCTTGCCCTTCCCGAAGGTATTGAAGATTTCATTGTATTCTGTGATGCTTCTAATCAAGGTCTCGGTTATGTTCTTATGCAATGAGGCAAGGTTATCACGTATGCTTCGAGACAACTCAAGGTTCACGAAAAGAATTATACGACGCATGATCTCGAGCTTGGTGCCGTTGTATACGCCTTGAAGTTTTGGAGACATTATCTCTATGGTACCAAATGCGTAGTATTTACCGATCATAAGAGTCTCCAACACATTTTTGATCAAAAGGAACTCAATATGAGGCAACGTCGTTGGGTCGAGTTGCTTAGCGACTATGATTGCGAGATTCGCTACCATCCCAGTAAAGCGAATGTTGTGGCCGACGCTCTTAGCCGTAAGAAACAAGTCAAATCCGTGTTTCTTACGTGTGTTCTCGTTCAAAATGATCTCAAAGAGCGTGTTCTTAACGCGCAACACGAATCCGTCACCGAAGGCAATATGTATGACGAGATGTCGTGTGGTGCGGAATCTCAATTGGAAACCAAACCTATTGGTTTGCTTTATTTCCTTAATCGCTTATGGATTCCCGATCGTGATGACCTTCGCACATTCATAATGGGCGAGGATCATAAGTCACGATGTTCCGTACATCCCGGTGTTGATAAAATGTACGCTGATCTTCGTTCCGTCTTTTGGTGGCCCAGAATGAAGAAAGACATTTCTCTCTACGTTGCGAAATGTCTCACTTTCTCTAAAGTCAAAGCCGAGCACCATCGACCTTATGGTTTGCCCGAGCAACCTCCCATTTCCGAATGGAAGTGGGAAGATATTGCTATGGACTTTATCACTAAGCTTCCTTCTACCCGAAGGAAACATGATAGTATTTGGGTAATCATCGATCGTTTGACGAAGCCTGCTCATTTCATTCCCATCAAGGAAACGTATTCGATTGATCGATTGGCGCATATTTACATTAAAAGGATTGTTTGTCATCATTGAACTCCATTAACCATTATCTCCGATAGAGATGGTCGTTTCACTTCTCGTTTTTGGAAGTCTCTCCAATCTGCTTTGGGAACTCGTTTGGATCTTAGTACTGCTTATCATCTGCAATCTGATGGTTAATCTGAGCTTACGATTCAAACCCTTGAAGACATTCTTCGCTCATGTGTCCTCAATTTTGGGGGCAATTGGGATATTCATCTACCGCTTATTGAGTTTTCGTATAACAATAGCTTTCACTCTAGTATTGGTATGGCACCTTTTGAAGCTCTTTATAGCCGCAAATGTCGTTCTCCTATTTGTTGGAATGAAGTTGGAGAATCTCAAGTTACTGGTCCGGAGTTAGTTCAGGAAACGACTGATCACATTGCTCAAATCCACCAAAATTTACTCGCTGCTCGTAGTCGCCAAAAGAGTTATGCGGATAAGCGTAGGAAACCTCTTGAGTTTAACGTTGGTGATCATGTTCTACTCAAAGTATCTCCATGGAAATGTGTTGTGAGATTTGGAAAGAAAGGAAAGTTATCATCTCGTTTCATTGGTCCTTTTAAAATCATTGATCGTGTTAGTTCTGTTGCTTATAGACTTGATCTCCCATCGAAACTCTCAAATATTCATCCGGTATTTCATGTTTCGAATTTGAAGAAGTGTCTTGTCGAGGGTAATCTCCAAATACCTCTCGATGAAGTTCGTATTGATGAGACCATGCATTTCGTTGAAAGACCTGTTGAGATTATGGACCACAAAGATAAAGTTACTAAGCATAGTCGTATACCGTTAGTCAAGGTGCATTAGGAATCGAAGAAAGGAGTTGAGTTTACTTGGGAATGTGAAGATCAAATGAAGGAGAAGTATCCTCATCTGTTCGCTACAGCTATTCTCTAATTTCGGGACGAAATTCCTAAAAGTAGGGGATACTGTAACATTTCGGGTTTTTTATCGTATTTGTTTATCATTGTTTGAACATCTTTCGGATCTTAACCTTTAATAATAGTTGGCATTTGTAAGTATCTAAGTTTTCTTATATTCATTTTTGACCCTTCATGTTTCGTATTATATTTATATCTTAAACAAGTTCTTAAAATGATCAAGTTACAAACAAGGACCATTTGTGACAACATTTAAAATCTGCCCATCTCCAGTAGCCGGAGCGCCGCACGACGGCGGCCTCCTGGCTGGCGGCGCAGCGCTTTGGGGGTACTTGCACGTAACACCCCGGCTAAAACGGAAACGCCCGAGTGTGACATACAGATTGTTCAAAACACATGTGACACTATTAAGTGACAATATTATCATTAATTGATTTAAACATCATATACATAAGTTTGCAAACAAATAATACAAGGAAATATAAATACAACTAAACATTCTATCCGTTTGTTTAAATAACCTAAGTCTAGTGTCTTCTCCAAGTATCATCCTCTAATCACGGTACCTGTAACATATGTATAAAATAATGTCAACTATCTACATAGTTGGTGAGTTCCCACAGTTTTATATAAATACATAAAAATCATACAATTCATAGACAAGTGATAAACGAGCAAGTAAAGCCCTTTCCAGTTGGTATCAACCAACGCACTCGGGCAATCGCGCAAGTAAGGTCCATTCCAGTTGGTAACAACCAACGTACTCGGATAATGAGGCCATTTTCCACTGAAAGCAAAATGGTCCTGAGTGTAAAGCAAAATGGTATCAACCAACGTACTCGGGCAATCGCACAAATTTTAAATGGTGATCTTATCTTGAAAATAATTATGATAACGAAATAAAAGCTAACGAATTATAAAATTATTTTAACAGTTTTAATTATTTTAATACTATTTAATTATTATTAATAAAAGACTTTAATATTTTTGGAATACGAATTTCATCGTTCGAATCTATCTCGAAAACGTTTACGTTTGTGTATTATAAAGATTTATGAAATAGAGCTTATAGTTAACGAAACGGAATTAATAATAAAATAATATTAACGAATTTTAACAAGGTTTAACGAATAAGAAAAACTTGGTTTTCTTTATAAATTAGTTTATAAATAACTTTATTTAAATTAAAATGATTTTATTTGATTTTTAATAATTTTTTTATAAGATATTTTGAATTATAAAAAGGGTAAAAAAAATATAATACCAAAAATATGTCATGAGTCCTCCGGTTTATATACAAATGACTAAACTACTAGACCAAGCTTATAATTTAGTTTAGGATGAGAAACAAAATAATAAATACTAACATAACAATTCATCTTCTTCCTTTTTAAACAATGAAACCCTAGGTTTTTAATTCAAGAAAACCATACTACATTTGGTTAAATTACATTACGGGTTTCGTTTATTGGATCAAAACTAATCAGATGCATATATTATTTACCTCAAATGGTGCCGGGAGGGTGGAGAACCGGAGATGACCGGAGACGAAATTGGCCGAGCGGTTTGAGTGAGATATAGTGTATATTAGTTTAATTGGATGATTTGAGCAAGCTTAGATGAGGAATTCTGTTCTATTTATACTAGATTTTGGAGCGTATTAACGTTAATTACATTACTTGGATTGTTGCTGATTTTCCGGCAGTGACAACGGAATTATATGACGGCTGTAAGACGTTATAATGCAATTAATACATTGAATGTCGTTTATTATTGTAGTCTATGTTCTTTATACAATTTAAACGGGTCAGACGCGTGAGTTACGGGGCTAATTAACGTGGCCGGAAAGTTAATTGCGCCGCCGGAAAGTGGGATCAGAAAAACGGGGCTGGGTAAATTAATTTCATATAATTTAATAGATTTTATACATTTGGCCCCTAAACTTTGGTAACCTTTTAAAAGAGAAATTAAATATAATTTCATAATAAACCTTGAACTTTGAGGTATGTTATAATGGAATTCAAATTTATATTATTAGGATATTTTTGTATTAAACCCATATAATTTAGAAATTGATTAAATAGAAACTTTAAATCATCGAAGTTTCGATTTTTAAGAACAATGAAAGAAGGAAACGAACGAACAAAATTCCTCGGGAATATTATATTAATAATAAACGATGAACAAAACACATTGAAACGAAACTTGAGAATATAATAATATATATTTATATTCATTAAAAAAACGAAAGAAAAGCGAAAATTTGAAATGGGTCGTATTTTCGGGTTTGAAAGTAACGAATGTTACACTGCACAGTTAGTTCGCAAAATCTTGTTCCTAAACTAGTTTAAGGTATAAACTCGTGTATTTTCGGCGTATTAGAGAGAATTAAGGACCAAAACATCTTAGTATAACTGAAATATACTTTCTAATTCATTTCTTAACCATCAAGACCATATCTTTTGATTATATTCAGTGATTTATTCATAAAAGTATGATTTACTTTCTTAAACGGGCCATAAAGCCTATAATTAGTTCGTTTAACTTTTTCTATATAAACAAGTCATAACCATTTGCTACAAAACTTTACACCAACCCTAGATATCATTCTCAGCCGTCACCCTCTCTGCCATCTCGTATTCCTCTCGGTGTTTGGTGTTTCGTTGAAGAATCGTTATTATTCGGTTGACTTTGCAAGTTTAAGGACTTTTGACTCGTTATATCTCATCATTTGGGCACTTTGCGGGTAAGTTGTAAATTGAGTTTTCGTTCATAAACATCCTCTAGTCGATAACCTTCAATCAATTTCTGAGATTGAAGGGTATTGACTGGTCAATTGCTTTAAAACCCGATAAAGGGTAAAACAGTCAATAACTTTGACTTCTCGTTTTCTCATACTTCTGGTCGGATTCAATGTTCGGTCCAGAAGACTTTTCTTCTTGTAATTAAATTTTAATGGTTCTGACAAAAACCGGACTCCCGATTCGAAGTTCGGATTCTGGTCAGACTCGACTCGTTTAAACAACAAAATCGACATAACTCGAGTTATACTTATCCATCTGGATTGATTCCAGCGGCATTAGATTCGCTTTTACTTATACTTTCATATCGTTAAGTTTCAGGTTCTGTTGGTTTTCATCATTCGGCTCGTTAATCGGAAGACTCGTTATTCTTTTTCTTAATTATTATCAACTCGCTTATTATTAAGGTGAGTTTTGTCATTCCCCCGTTTTCACATATTTTCAAACGTTTTGGGGGCGTATACGTACTTATAGTATTTCATATTATACATATCTTAAGATTAGCAAACGTGGTATTGTGTGTGAATTGCTAGACATAATTGCTAAATTGATTACTTGTTTAATTTGCGCATTGGGAGAGGTCCACCATATTCTCATTATAGTATGATCATACGACCGTCTAGTTTTAAACAACGCCCGATTCGCTTGGCAATGGTTCGCTTGACACTTTATTTGCTCATTGATTTGGTTTATTTACCACTTTATTTACATTTTGCTACTTTTCATATTATATATATCATTGCAAAATTAATGACTTGCTCACTCAACATATTTGTTGACAAAACTATTGTATTTTCTACGTATATGCAGGTTATCGTTTAAACTGAAGACTTGGAGTATTGGATTGCTAGATTGAGACCCTAGGCCATTTCAAGAAACACTTTATTTAAGTTATAATTTGGATTATTTCTATTTTGTCATGGATTATTGTTTGGAAAGTAAATTGCTATCTTTGGATATTATTGGGTTATTTATGGAATGAATTAATTATTAGATATTGTCACAATAATTGCATGATAGTTACCTCGAGCTATGAGCAATCATGCTCATGCCCCGGCATTTCCGCCTTAGGTTAGGGTGTGACACAATATGTGTATCGGAATAATACCCGATTGTGTTTGGAGTTGATGGTATATCATTGTACTGCTTGCTTCTTCATTCTTTTGTAACACTTAAATTTGTAGTTTATATTATTGTCACATATGTATTTGTAGAAAATACATTCAATATTAAACATTTATAAACTCAATTTCCATTCATTCGAAAACCCTAGATTTATGAGTAATCACAATATAAATTGTATTTCAGAAAAAAAAAATGTAATCAATTGCGTAGAAAGATAAACTTACCTTCATTCTCCATTTAATCAGAAGATATCTAGTAATGTCGATTTAATCGTTTTAAATTCGGTTCTTTTAATGAAATGGGAGGTTTCGATTGATTTGGAGAAGTAGCGAAGATGTAAGGTAATTGAAACAAGTGAAAAACTGATTCATGAGGGAGAAGAGATTTGTTGTTATTTACTAAAATGCCACCGCCAAATATTCCAAATTCTTCACTTCGTACGTTTAGTACACTTTTTTTGTTTGTATGTTAACTTGCCCCTGTTTATATATATGTTTAAAATTTAAGATAAGATATAACAAAAGAATCAAAATGTATTTGTAGAATTTGCGTGCAATTTGGAACCCTGGTTTGTATTTATGGAACAAGTTTGAAAGAAAAACAAAGAGTCGTAACTTTTTTTTTTTTGAACGACTAATTTGGATTACTCACGGATCGCTGGAGTATTATCGTGCCAACAGTGATACCACGCGCCACCAATTCAGAAGGAAACTCAATATTAGAGAAAAACCCTCTCTTGTGAGATTCGAACCCAGGACCTTATGATCACTAAGTCTTATCTCACTACCAAAATACCATTAGACCAGAAGTGCTTTGGCAAACAATCATAACTTTAAAACCGAAAAAATAATAATAAAGAAAAAAATCATTGGCCACTTTTATGAAAATAAACAAATAATAATAATAATAATAATAATAAATATAATAATAAATCACATGGTGGTGTTGTATATACTAAAGTAATAATAAATGGAGTGGTGAATCAGCATTACTAGTCACTCACTCAATCCACTACTACTCTTTGTGGTCGCAATTCGAAACCTTGTTACTCATCAACAATGGCGGCGGCAAGAGTAATGGTGTCAACGACTGTTATTGGCGCATCATGCTTCAAATCAGCCGCATCACCATTCTTCTTGAAGCCTCATCTCCGATTCAATAACAACGCCGCCAGATTATTAATCTCGAAAAAGAGGGGTTTTGCGTGTTCGGCACTTTACAGACCCGATGTTAAGATCCAGGAGGAGGGTCTACCCGAAACCCTTGATTACAGAGTTTTCTTCGTCGATAATTCTGGCAAAAAGGTTAATTTGCTTTTTATTCCATTAATAATCTAGTAGTTGGTTTGTTGATTAGATCTTTGATTATGACTAGCTATTTTTTGAATTGGGTATTTTAGCTATTGATTTAGGTTTTATGTATGAGTCTGAAATGAATTGATTTTGGCAGTAACATACTAACTGAATTCCAAATAATAGGGATAATAATAATTTAGGGACGGCTATTTTTGACACAACCCGAACACGCTAGGAAAAACAACAGGTTGTGGGTCGACTAAAACGGTTTGTTTAAAACAACTCGGGTCGTGCTCGGGTTACCCGTTAAAAAATGTCAGGTTTGGTTTGACCCATTATGGCACAGTTCGGTTCGGTTATCAGTTTTCGGTTAGTCGGTTTGGTTTATTTGGTTCGTTTGTCAGTTTTCAGTCTGGTTCGGTTAATAACCGCAGCCGAACTTGGGCTAAATTTTTTGTTTAGAAATACATGAAATGGAGGTATAAAAGCTAGAAATTTATGACAATATGAATGGTTCGATTCGATTAATTTCGGTTTCCAAGGGTACAAGGAAAAACCTGATAACTGAATTTCGAGTAATTCAGTTTATTTCGGTTCGGTTGTCGTCACCCTTGCGTTATAACTCAGTCTTCAAGTAAACTCTTAATAATGTTATATTTAACTTGGATCAGATGGGTTAATTTGTGACTTAGAATTTGGGTTTAAGTTCTTGAAATTTTCATCTTTAATCTTGATTACAGAAAGATGTTTTCTATCATATAATGGTGTTTGAACTTGAATGTTGAAAAGGTATGCTAATGGTGGTTTATCATGTTGTTTTAAGGTTTCACCTTGGCATGATATACCATTGCACACAGGTGATGGGGCGTTTAACTTTATTGTTGAAATTCCTAAAGAATCGAGCGCAAAAATGGAGGTTGCTACTGATGAAGTATTCACTCCAATTAAGCAGGATACCAAAAAAGGGAAACTTAGATACTACCCGTAAGCCATTCAAATTTCATATTGACTATCTCATAATTCATCCGTGACTTATTGACTTTTATAACTTTTATTTCCCAGTTACAATATTAACTGGAATTATGGATTGCTTCCACAAACATGGGAAGATCCGTCGTTTGCAAACCCTGAGGTTGATGGAGCATTTGGTGACAATGATCCAGGTAAATGTGAATCTCGTTATTTGATATATGTGTCCCATTATATTTTTGTTACATTAAATAAAAAGCTAAACTATATCTGCAGTTGATGTTGTTGAAATTGGTGAAAGCCGTGGGACTATTGGTCAACTCATGAAAGTCAAACCCTTAGGCTGTCTAGCTATGATTGATGAGGGAGAACTTGACTGGAAAATTATTGCAATTTCATTGGACGATCCGAAGGCTTCACTTGTTAATGATGTCGATGATGTTGAGAAGCATTTTACGGTATGTTATTTTACAACTACGTCATAATAATGTAAATTTTCAAATAAAGTGATTTAGTATCTTCACTAGCTTGTATGCATTTAAAATACACTTAGGTTGACTTTTGACTCGTTAGAGATAAAACATAACATGAGTTGACTTTGTGTAGGGTACTCTTACTGCAATAAGAGACTGGTTCAGGGACTACAAGATCCCCGATGGCAAACCCGCCAACAACTTTGGTCTTGGCAACAAAGCAGCTAATAAGGTATAATAATAATAATCATTTCTCAACTCAGGTCACATAAATTTTGAAACTTTTTCATACATTTAGTTTTAGAGTAAGCTACATTTTTTGTCCTATAACTAAGGTAGTTACAAAGAACGTCCATTACTTGAAAAGTTGTAACACACTACTTCCTTTCCACTAACTGGTGTTATAAATTCTGTTAATTTTGTAACATGACTATTTTATCCTTAAAAGAACAAAATGTGTAATTTTCACCTAAAGAAAAATAAAGGGATTTTTACATATTTCCCCATCCCAAACCTTTTGAAATTACATATTTTCCCAAAATATGAGTTTTTAATGCAAAATGTACAATGCTCTTTAAGCATGATTTGGGGAAATATGTAATTTCAAAGTTTAGGAAGGGGAAATATGTAAATTCCCCAAAAATAAATAGGTAAGGAAATGTTAAATTACATATTTTTTAGGTGTAAGGGCAAAATAGTCATTTTGTAAAAAAAAAGTTTAGCATAATTTTAACACCCGTTAGTGGAAAGAACATTCTTTGTAATCACCTAGAGTACGAAAAGTGTAATTCACTTTTTATTTTATTTTTTAAACGAAACTAACAATCCGAAGCAAATAACAGGATTATGCTCTGAAGGTGATCACCGAGACAAACGAATCATGGGCTAAGCTTGTGAAAAGATCAACCCCTGCCGGGGAGCTTTCACTTGTGTAGATTCAAATTTAAAAGACTGCCTCGGTATTTTTTACATCATTTGTGGTAAAGGCAACTTGAATATTTTTTTTAATTCTATAAGTTTATGAGAACTTATAACATAAATCGGGTGAATCAAATTAAAAGCGAGTTTATGAAGTTGCTATGTTCATGGTTCGGGAGAATGTGCGGTTCTTTTGCCCCTCTCATCTTCACTTGCTTCACTTGCAGGTGTCCTGTTATCTTCATCATATCTATCATTCTATCAACACTAGGAAGAAACACACCTGCTCGAAAAATATTAAATATTATTTTTTTTAAAGAATATTGTCACCTCTAGATTCAGTTAGTGAAGAGCACCATACCTATAGACCATATTCCTGCTGCCAAAAACAGTATTGAACTCAAGATCAAAATAGATTTTCTCCAGTTTTTAAGCTTGTCCTGTTTTACATGTAACTTGTTAATTCATCATCAACATGATCCAAAACAAGCATAAAAAAATCATAATCCAACTGCACAAATTAATAATTCTTTTGTCCTATCAAAAGTCACTCATATTCTATTAGGTGTTTTTATAAATGTTTATATTCTTTTATATATGAAATGAAGGCAGACCTGCATAACACCAACAAGTGGTGATGAGGGCACATCACCAAAGACATGAATAGACACAGTAGACATAGCCATAGCCAATGGTTTCAAGCTTGGTTTAACAGAATGAATTGACACAAAATTCACTGGACCCTACAGTCAAAAAATATGTAAATCAGTAACTATTTTCTTGGTAACAGGCAGAATATGTAGATTGAAAAAAGTTACCTGAGTGGCGAAAACCAGCATCTCCCCAATTAGAAAGAAAACCACAAAAAGGTACATGTTCTTGAAACAAAAGGCGATAAAGCAAAATACTGCCCCGAAAAATGTTGCTGTAGAAAGAAGCTGCGGATATAATTATACATATTTAATCAACACAAAACATTAACTTATTGTTAGACCTGTAAATGAACCGAATGAAAAAAATTGTGTACCTTAAAAGCATTAGGGATTGTTGAACCCATACGATCAAGAACAAAACCGCCTGACAATGTCCCAACGATTCCACCCACGATTGTTATCCCTCCGAACATCAAGTCTGCATCTGTCTACGAAAGATACGAAATTTCCTTTTTATTTTAGTTGAAACTTTATATTTTCTTGAAAACTTCTCACTTGCAAGTTGCAACACATACCATATGATATATGCTATAGCCAGCCTTTGGTCCCCAATATGAATAAGCCCCTATGACAAAATTATATGAAATATAACCTACAAACACCATCCAAAAATAACCAATTAATGTCACATTTTTGTCACATGATATCTCTTTGCAAAATAGTGTATGGAATATAATTACCTAAAACATTTACTACATATGTCCTCTCACTCAAAAGAGAGTTTACATCATCAAAAAAACTAGTAACATGTCTAGACCTGCAAGAAAAAAACGTAAGTACCAATAAATTTAGATATAAATTAATAAAACCCAATTTGCATTATTTTATTTAAAAACAAACCTCGATTTTTTCTTTGGCTTTTCACTTGAAGTGGCAGCTTGTTCTTGTGCAATAATACCTGAATAAATAAACACAAGCAATAAGCTAAAATATCAACTTATAAGCAGCATAATGCCTAAAAAATTTAATAACTACCTTTGAGTTGCAATGGACTCATTACAAACCCCAAAATAACAAATGGAACCATCAAAACCGCCTCACCAAAAAACGCATAACGCCAACCGAAATCACCTCCAATCTAAAAACATATAAGATTATAACAAGATGTATTATAAATGTTACAACTTATACTGTATTTACTTACCAATCCACCATAAACATAACCAAGTGCAACTCCGTAGGTATACACATGTAAAATATTCCCAACCATGCTGATCTCTGTAATAAAAAATGTTACAAAAGTTTGGATACCGGTTGATAGTGTTCTTTTAGATCAATAAAATGAAGTGACAAGATTTAACCTGAGCTACAGGTGCGTTTTCATCAATGAACGGAGCTGCAAGACTTATGAACGAAGCTTCACCGACACCAACTAACCTGAAAACAACAATAACAGAAATTTGTATTGTGGTAATGACGTGACACAAAAATTGATGTTTGCTCACATTCGACAAACGGTAATAGTCCAAAAACCAATTGAAATCCCGTAACCCATTACGGATAATGTCCAAACTGTTAACCCAACTGCAATAAGCCTAAAGGGGTTGAAGCTGCTCAATAAACAACCACCAAAAACATACTTTATTAGCAATCTAAAATAACCTAGTATTTTATAAAGGTAATGTAGATGGTCATGAAAAGTTTACCTTTTGGCCATTGATGCAAATACTGGAGATGCTAAAAGAAGTCCAACCATAAACGCCGAAGACAGAATACCATCCTCGAAATTAGTTAATTTGAACTCACCCCTGTAAAATGATTAAGTACTCAACAAACAATATGAATCAAATTACTTATTTTTAGTTCATTATCACTCATTTTAAATGAAACAGGTGCCAAAAAAGGCGATAACAAAAAAACTTTTTCTTGACATGTAAAGGATAGTATCCAGAAAACATAAAACGTGGTACAAGGAATTAAAAAAAACAACAAAAGTAAAAAGTTACTAAAGTAACTATTGATAACACAAAATTGAAAGAAAACTATAGGCATGAATGTGGTGACACAAATTCCTTAGAAAGTAGGGGTGTGTGTGTATCAGTTTGGGTCGGCTTTGGACTCAAACTGAACCAAAAATCAAACATTCAGTTTTTGGGGTTTTTAAAAACTGTTCTATTTCGATCTTTTTGGTTGTCGCAATGGTATGGTTTGGTTTCTGTTTTTTCAATTTTGCCATTTGGGCTTGAAATTTTTGGGCCAGAAAATATGACCTAAAAAATTTAGGCCTTTGGGCCTAAATAATTTTGTCAATTATGCATTCATTCATTTTTATAAATTACCTAACTTTAAAGCATAACAATTATAATCCATAAATTCAACAAAAATAGTCGGTTTTATCGTTCTTTTATCAGTTTGGTTTGGCTTCTACAGTTTGGATTTTGATACACGCAAAACCAAAACCCAACCGGAAATTAACGATACCCTCCTCTAAAAAAACTATAGGTAACCAAAAGTTTTAAAAAAATCAATAAAACACTTACTGAATTCCAGTACCATGTGTGCATTCTCCATTAGATTTACAAATTTCTGGAACACCATTCACACCTGTACTCGCGATCACCCCGCGATCCAAATACGTTACCAAGTTAATCAAAAAATATAACACAAGCAACCTGTGATCACACAATCAAACTTCAATAAAAAAAACATGAACAAATCACAGATCCACGATTTCCCGATAAATTGTTTAAGAACATGATCACATAACAATTACCTCTTAGGTGTAAACCAAGAAGCCGACTCATTTACGTCGTTGCCAATCGAAATACCATCCGAATGATTATTATTTTGTTCGTTTGTTACCCGATTGTGGGATGCTTCATCTGCAATGCCCATTTCATGTAATGTATGTGATATGATCTGGTTTTAATTATACAGAAGATAATATTAGTGGAGATTTGTTGTTGAAGAGGAAGAAAGTGCAAGGAAAATGTGTTGTCCATGAAGAAACTCAAGATATCCGTTTAGTTAAATTATAAGGTAACAGGTGTCATATTCTCATGTCAATGTATCCGCTTAATTTCTGTTTTAAACTTGTTGTGTCATGGTGTTCCTAAGTGGTGTTCCGTGACTCTCTGGATTTATTACTCTAATTTCCTGTTTCAAACTTTGACATGCATTGCTATTTTTGTCATTCTTTTTATAATTTCACAATTTGCACCACAAGCTTATGATTTTTGTGCAATTTTTACTCATGTTAGGATGATGGGATGTTGTGGTCGTCGTCGTCATCATCATCATCGTACTCAGTGTATCCCACCAATAGTAAAGCTATGACAGGATGATGGGATGTTGTAAAATACTTTAATTAAATTATTAAATATTCACCGAATGGTTTCCTTAACACTTTAGGGCGAAGTTCAAACATTGACCGAATGGCGGATGAGTAAGATATTGTTGAGTTATGGCATTTGATGGGTGTCAAGAGGACTTGGTTACCGCTATGATGGTAAGAGTTAGAGAGTGCATCATCAGCACACGGTTGATGAACAAGTTATTAACCCGAATCTGATAGTTATATAAAAAAAGCCTGTATAATTACAAATAAATTATCGAAAATTAAATCAATGGTAGTGTTTTTAGTTTGGTCGTGTGTGCATCCGGATCACCCAGATCGAGCAAAATAGGTAATATAGATGCATTCTTTATTATTCTTAAACTTGTTCATTTCATAATTATTTGTAAGTAATTGTTCATGTCAATTTTCTAATTTCTGCAAGCCTTAAACTGAATATTGCGAATCCTAACCTATATATTGTAATCATTGCTTTGTTTCAAAAACTGGACCATAATCCAAAGGACTTAACGTTGAACTAAATTACTTGAGGCGATTAATAGTTTCTACATAACTATTAGCTACTCTTGAGATATTGTATTCGATACTCAAAAACCGTTACAAAGGTAACACCTAAAGCCATTAGCACTTGATGCTCATGTACACATTCTATTTCTAAACCAATACCTTTTCTCCTATCTTAAATTTTTTTACAATATTCATGGGTGATTACAAAATAAAATCTAATAAAATAAATAAAATAGTAACATTAACCAAAACACATAGTTGAATGATGTTCTTCAATTCTCAAATGTAGAGAGGCCTATTTGAGATCCATGTAGAGGTGCAGGGACCAAATATCCAATAAGAATAAAAGAAATAATATTATCTTCGTGACGTTGGTTGACTGCATTTGGAAACCGTGGGGCAGCATGAAAAAGCGCGCGAACTGCATTCCTCAAATAGAGGTCTTCATCACCAATCTAATAAATATAATAAATGTTAAATTATAAAGTAAAACTGTTAAATAACAACATTAACGAATTTATGCCACAATACCTTTTAAAACTTGATATGAAATCATTTTTAGCAATTAAAACAAGAAAAAGTCGCATACTGTATCCGGTTGATTATTTATATAATTGAAAATTATAATCTAAAATTTCTTAGAACACTACGATTTTTATTGGGTCGTATATTCAGACACTTTTCACCAGCCTACACACCCTTTATACAAATCATATAGAGTCATACTACTTGTAAGACTTTACCGTATCTAACACCGTAGAGAGATACTAGACATACTATTGACTGAGCTTTTATCAGGGCCGGCTCAACGTCTTCGGAGGCCTAAAACTAACTAAAATTTTGAGGCTTTTTCCTCTTTTTTTCTTTATACGTATAAGGCTAAAGAGTATACAAGAACTATATAATTTTGATGATATGCAGTGATAATGGATATGATGTAATCCTCTTTAATTTGTGACACATCAATGAGTTACTAATTCTAAAAAAACTCTACTTCAAAATCTCATAATATATAGCTCCTATTTAAAATAAAGGCCCTATAAAAAGTGGAGGCCTAAAGCCATGGCCTCATTTAGCTTACTCAGGAGACTGCTATGGCTTTTATAGGACTCGTATAAAGGCGAAGTTATTTATGTACTATAAGATTCTCCTTGGTTCACATGACAAAAATTGTATATCAAAAAGTCCAACTAGTGCATAAGAGAATCTCCAATGCTGATCCTTGTTTTGTTTTAAACCGTCAACTTAGCATGTTGGCCTCATTTAGCTTACTCAGGAGACTGCTATGACTTTTATAGGACTCGTATAAAGGCGAAGTTATTTATGTACTATAAGATTCTCCATGGTTCACATGACAAAAATTGTATATCAAAAAGTCCAACTAGTGCATAAGAGAATCTCCAATGCTGATCTTTGTTTTGTTTTAAACCGTCAACTTAGCATGTTTTATCAGATTTTAAACTAACTTACAAAAACTTTTATTTCTCCTCCAATGGTTATTAATGTTTCAAACCGCCACCTTATCACCTACTTTTTCCTTTATTTAATCTATATCAATTTATTTCTTTTACAATTAATTATTTTATATTTCATATAAAATAAATAGTAAAAAAACTACTACTAGAAAAAAAAGCACACTTCAAAATTAAACTTAAAACATACAATATTAAAAAAAAAAAACACACACACACATAAAAAAACATACTTAAACCTAAATAATTACTAAACTAGGCTATGATGTTTCCTTATCATCTCACATATCTTCTCATGCGTTGCTAGTGTTTTCAGGTCCATACCTGATTTGTCCATTAAAAAAATTTGGTATATATTCCTGTTTATGAAGAAAGTGAGACATTTGGCTAGTGAATGAAAGTGTGTATACATATATACATATAGAAGACTATAGATTTTTATTTATTAATAAGAGAAATTACTGTTTGCGTCCCTGTGGTTTTAAGGCGGAGGTACAGTGAGTCCCCTAAAAAATTTTTAACTGGTTGAGTCCCCGTGGTTTCAGAAACAAACCATTTGAGTCCCTGTGGTTTCAGAAACAAACCATTTGAGTCCCTGTGGTTTTAGTAAAATGAAAGTTTTACCCTGAAAATTAAGTAACGACATGGTTCGTTTCTGAAACCACAGGGACTCAACCAGTTCAAAAAAATTTTCAGGAACTATTATGCCTCCGCCTTAAAACCACAGGAACTCAAACAGTAATTTTCTCTATTAATAATTTAATAACTTAAAAATAAAAGAAAAGAAAAAAGCGTTCCCATTCATGTATATTTAAATCAAATAAAAGGTGTTGAAGTCTCATTTATAATTCAAATAAATGTGGTTGCTGGAATCATCTCATCTTTAATGAATGGTTTGTGATTTCAATACACAATATTTCTACACACAACTTTAATGAGAGAGAGCACAATTATGAAATCCAGAATGGCTCCACGTAGGATTTCAAACCTCCCATTGGATATGCCCTAAATGAAAATGTTGAAACGACAAACTAGTGCATAAATGAACCAACTCTCAAGATTTATCGTCAATAAATCTTTCACACTCTAGGTTGTGTATTTTCTAGAAAATAGATGTGTGGTGCAATTCTTGTAAAATATACAAAGAGTTCAAAAGGGTATGTAGCAAGTCCTAGTTTGTTCTAGAGTTTGTTCATCTAGACCCAGGTTTATCCTGGTCAATCTATTGATTGTTTGGGTTTGTATGCCTTGTTCATGTCGGATTTGAGATCGCAAAAGAGGAGATGGGTGAAGGGTGTCGGCTCAGAGCCCCCCTCATTTGGGATTTCTTGTTTACTAAGTTACAAATCGTACTTTAGTCTCTATATAAATCATTCAATGTAGTTGTAATCATTACCATTCAATAAAGAATATCTAGCTAGTTGTCACATGTGGATGTGGATGTAGGTTAGTCTAGACCGAGTCACCAAACCACGCTAAATCCTTGTTGTGTCTGTTTATTATTTTCGTGTTTTGTGTTCAGATCATGTGTGCTTTAATCCTAGCACAACAAACCAACAATTTAGTTCACCTTAATTCTTAAATGTTGTATCAATATTAACTAAACGTGGAAAATTGGATGTCTCTTTTGTTTTCTCAAGCCTCAAAACACCCACATAGGGAAATGAACCCGAACCAGACGAGCAAGCTCGAAACCCAAAATATTCAAGACGGGTTTTCGTGTATGGGAATAGTTTAAAAAAGTGCCGGTATGACATTAGGTGATACTTGGCCTGATTTTCTAAAACATGCATACTCGTTTACCCAAACCATTAGTCACTATTTTAGTTTAACTAACTAAAGGGTATTTGGCAAGGCGTGATACATGGTTCTACAATCACGTATGAGACTTGTATTACCAATACCGTCAGCCCTACACCCACTCCCGCTCTTCCTCAAAACCATCTGGAAACCCAGGACGTAGAAAAGCGTAACAAACACTTGTTTATAACCCATTTTATTTTGTATTTTGTACACTTTTAGAAGCTAGGTTCTTTAATCTTGTAACGAATGGTACACTTAATAAACTTATACATTTACCTGAAGTATATTCTAATTATGTAACACTAGTTACGCTACTGTCCAGTATGCGAAAACAGATTCATCATTGACTTGGTCAAATGTCCTGAACCGGCAACGAGTCTTGCACACAATGCTTATTTACAAGCAAAGGCATTGCATCTGACCGCTCAATAACGGCCCCCATACGCTCACTATCTTCATTGTATCTGTCCACGCTGTCAAGAAAGATACCTGCATAATAATAAAAAGTATAACAAACAAGCATGAGAAGACTGCTAGTGAAATGTCTAAAATACCCTTTTTGATATGTTCATGATTGAGCACATCATATCTCATACCTGTAACCCATATTCCAGCTGCCAAGAAAAATACTGAAGTCAGGATCAAGGCAGATATCCTCCAATTGTTAACTTTGTCCTGTGTTACATATACAAGTTAAAAAAAATAATGATTCATATCCAAGATGGAATAATGTGGGGTCCACAAAAAGGTGAAAGCAAACCTGAAGAAGACCAACAAGTGGAGATGATGGCACATCACCAAAGACATGAATCGAATCAGTTGCTATAGCCATTGCTAACGGTCTCAAACTTGGTTTGACCGCATGAAGAGACACAAAATTCACGGGCCCCTAATAACCGAAATATTAGAGTGGAAAATGGATCAAGAATGGTATACTTGTACTGTTCAAAAAGGCGCAGGGCCGGCCCAACACACTTCCGGTAAAAAATAAACTAGTGGACAAATATGATCTGAAAAAAGTATATGTTTTCAATAATAATCTAATATTTTGAATTGAAAGATTTAAGAGACTTCATCATTAAAAATACTCTTTCTTTTATTTATCCAACTGATTAGAGATAAATTGTAACCCGAATTGACCTGAATCTTTTTATTTTCACATATTAATAGTTTAAATATAAATTCCGTGTCAAAACTTCACACCCCCATCTGTAACTGCAATAGATGTCACAATTGTCAGTTTACACCCTTAATAAAATTACCTGAGTGGCGAAAACAAGTATCTCGCCAGTAAGAAAGAGAACCAAGTAAACGTACACGTTACTGAAACAAAAGGCACTAAAGCATAACACTGCTCCAAAATATGTGGCAGTGGAAAGAAGCTGCAAAGAATGAATAATTTTTGTTAATATAAAACAAAGAAATATAGTATCACATAAAAGTGATAAAACATCTACCTTAAAAGCGTTGGGGATTGTCGAACTCATGCGGTCTAGAATAATACTACCTCCTATTGTTCCCACAATTCCACCAACAATGTTAATCCCTCCAAATAATGTATCAGCATTGTTCTGTAAATAATGTTTCGTTTGTAACAAAAAAAAAAGAAAAGTCAACACAAAGGTCAAACATGCTTACCATTTGATATATGCTATAACCAGCCTTTGGCGCCCAGTATGAATATGAACCGTTGACAAAATTGAATGCAATAAAACCTAGCAAAAACGATGATAAAATAGACAGTTAGCGGTTATTATAATTGATAAGTGATTGAGAAAATTAAAAGTTACCTAGAATATTTATGACATATGTCTTCTCAAGCAAAAGGGCCTTTATATCTTGCCAAAGTCTTGATAAATAACTGGAGCTAAATGAAGAATATTATATTAACATTTAACAGGTTTATTCTTCAAATCCATATATCATTGACTTATAGTATAAACTTATATATTATGGCATTGAGAAACACCTGGAATGCTCAGTGACCTCTTCATTAATGGACATACCTATATATACATATAATACTCGTTAAACTACAAAGGAATCTAACATTATTAAATGAAAATACCTTTCATTTGTAACGGTTTCATCGCAGAGCTCAAAATAGCAAATGGGAGCATGAGAATTGCCTCACCAAAAAATGCACAGCGCCAACCGACACTACCTCCAACCTACAAAACAAAAACATTAGTCATTAGTTTGACTTTTCGGGTCAGACTCACTTATTAGGGTGACAAAAAGAAGAAAGAAAGATCGGGTGCATACCAATCCACCATAAGCATAACCAATACCAATTCCGGTTGGTATGCACATGTAGAATATTCCCAGCCATGCTGATTTCTGTACAAACAAATGGTATAAGCAGTGTAACAAATATAATTATATGAAGTATTTTCTTTTATTTTATTTTTTATTAAAATGGTTTAAAATGCATAAAAAATGAAAGAGAACCTGAGTAAGTGGAGCATTGTCATCTACAAATGGAGCTGCAAGACTTATGAAAGAAGCACCACCAACACCAACTAACCTATACACAACAATAATAATTAAGCAATACCGAAAGTCAAAAGGCGTTTGACTTTGAAGTAGTCAACTCACATTCGGCAAATTGTGATGGACCAGAAGTCAACCGAAAGCCCGCAACCAACTACAGCAAGAGTAAACACTGACATTCCAAATCCAATTAGCCTAAACGGATTTACGCTGCTCATATACAAAAAGTTATAGTCAACTTAAAATTTTTACTTTTGTCATGTGACAGAAATAGAAGTAACAAATTACCTTTTGGCCAAGGATGCAAATATTGGAGATGCAACAAGAACTCCAACCAAGAGAGCGGAAGAAATTACACCATCTCTAAAATTATTCAGGTCAAAATCACCCCTGCAAAACAATAAACATATTATGAATACAACAACAACAACCGTACCCAGTAAATCCCACAACTAGCAAAAGCTATTGGTAGGGTCTGGGGAGGGTGTGATGTAGGCAGGCCTTACCTCTATCCATGAGGATAGAGAGGCTGCTTCCAAAAAGACCCTCGGCTCCAAAGCATGCAACATATAAACACACAAGTACCAATGACAAAACTTATAGTGATAAAGTGGCACAATCAAAATACCCACACATACGAAATCATAGTGTCCAAATAGACATACCAACGCAAGAACAAATATAAGTCAAATCTGCCTAAAATGTAGAAGAGTCTAAGCCCATAAGCTAGAACTAAGATACAAAAAGGACATTCTCTAAAAGTCTTTAACCTTAATTCTACGTCTCCATGAACACCTATCATGGACCATGTCCTCAGAGAGGTGTAACTCTAGCAAATCCTGCCTAATCCGCTCCTCCCACGTCAATTTGGGTCTCCCTCTACTCCTCCTTCCTTCTACATTGAGGGTTTCCACTACTCTAACTGGCGTTGTTTCTTGTCTTCTCTTCACATGCCCATACCATCTCAATCTACCCTCCTTTATTTTTTCACCTATACTAACAATTCCTAGCCGTTCCCTAAAAACCTCATTTCTTATTCGGTCCAACCTTGTGTGCCCACACATCCACCTCAGCATCCTCATCTCCGCCACCTCCATCTTACGTGCTTGTGTTTTCTCAATCTACCCTCCTTTATTTTTTCACCTATACTAACAATTCCTAGTTGAAATATTATTGTTTTTTTTTTATAAAATCATTCATAATAAACATATTATGAATGATTTTATAAAAAAAACAATAAAATTTCAACTTGTGAATGAAGTAACTTACTGAATTCCACTACCACCTGAGCATTCACCACTCTCTGTACAGCTTCGAGGACTCCCATATACAGCATTACTTGCAGTTGCTCCTCGGTCAACATAATAAACCAAGTTGATCACACAGAACACTACAAGCAGCCTGCATATGTAAGCAAGATAACAATAAAACACAGAGAATAATAATTCTCAAAATAAAGTTGATAAATTTCTGAATGAATAAAACGATTACATACAGTTACAAATTAACTCATAGTTACTGAAATGAAGACTAACAATAAGAACGTAAATTAAGCTAATCCTTGAATAACGCACTAAGGCTGAATAGGCTGAGTCAGACCGCCAGAGGCGTTTGCCGCATGACCCGGTTCACTGGGACCTTCTGTCCGCTGGTAGCCTTACGCCTTTTTAAGTTTGTGCCGTTTATACCTAGTTTTCCCCGGTCTGGTCAAGTTGGTTCAGGTAAGAGTCTGCTAACTCTTGCATCAGATCCTCATTGAAAACATTAATTATCCCAAACCATAACCAAACTCCAATAATTTCACGTCTTAAGAAAAATCGAAAAATAACATGAAAAGCGTACCTTTTGGGAGTAAACCAAGACGGATCAGGCTCGGATAAAGAAGGTGAATCTATAGCCATATTTGTAAACCTTCCTCTGCCTGAACATCATTTTATGATTAATACTACTATTGTGTGTTTGGTAAGACTTTTTCCTTAATTATTGTTATTTTGTCTTTTAATTTTGGAGTTTTCATAGATACTGATGATGCACCTACAGGATAATCAATGGAGTCAATCATTGACATAGTTTAAATCAGTGCTCTAGAACTCACTAGGCACTAGTCAATCAATGGAATTTTGTATGTAATTTTTCTAACTTATTAATCAGATTGGATCAATAAGTACAATTTTTCAAAAACTTCAAACGTTTTGACGAGATTGGAATTTTATATAATTTGACCAATTTTGTCAGACTTTGACCAAAATTCGAACAATTTGAGCGGATTTGGACCTCCTTTGACCGACTACTGGTTTAAGCACATGTGATAGGTAGCCAACTACCATTAACTAACTTTCAAACTAATCTCTATACATTTTCCACTTAACCGCTTCTACTTTGATAAATGACAAAGCAGCCCTTCACTCTATTTTATCTAAAAAAAAAGTCTCATCAATGATATACAGAACAGAGGTTGATAAAATTAAAATACAAAGAATGAACTACAGCTTACGGGATGGTGGTTATGGGGCAGAGTGTAGATATACAGAGGATTGATAAAATAAAACCATTGTGAATAAATTTATTAGCAATTGTGTACATGATAAATCCCAAGAGAGACAACGCAATTGTGCACCACATATATTATCATTATTCCTATTCCTAATCCTGTTCCTTGTGAAGCAAAAAAGTAATATATTATTCTTCTGGAAATGTACTAATAGTGGATTTTTACAATTAATTTTTATAATTATATGACAGAAAGTTTTAAAATTTCAAGCATGATTAATATATGCACATGATTAATTATTGGATTATTATATTTATATAAATAATAGACCCATTTAAACATAACCGAAAACCTGTCGCTCAATTTTCTCATAGCAAGCATCACGAACGAGTTACAGATTACTCGGGGTTGTGATGGGAAAAAGCCACCAAATGGCACAAATGATCCCATCAAACTGTAATCATCATGAGAATCGTACTGTCAATTGTTATGTTTTTAACAAACATTAATCGCCAATATATGCATGCATCCGATACATAATACACAGAGTGCTAAACCAGCTGGCTACACGAGTGAAAACTTTAAAGTTACAAACAAGAGAGGCTGAAAACAATGTACATATGCTTCGTGTCGAGTCTATCAATCTAGCTATGTTCATGGTGATGCAGTTGCAGGTTTATTTTCAAGCAAAGGCATTACATCTGGCTGATCAATAACAGACCCCACATGCTCACTATCTTCATCGTATCGGTCCACACTCTCAAGAAAGATACCTGCGTAACCAAAACGCATAGCAAACATACATGAGAAGGCTGCTGGTAAAATGTCTAAAATACCCCTTTAGATATGTTCATGATTGAACACGTCGTATCATACCTATAAACCATATTCCAGCTGCCAAGAAAAATACTGAAGTCAGGATCAAGGCGGATATCCTCCAATTGTTAACATTGTCCTGTGTCACATATTTGCAGCTTTTTGTTAATAACATAGATTCATATTGCAAATTAAAATGCAACTAAACCCCATTAAAATAATGAAAAAGATATAGCTATAACAATAACACTAATCTAGAATAATCATCTATGCTCAATCTAAACGTTTTGATTTAAATCATTCAGCATGCTTCTAACACTTGCCCATTAAAAGGCTCCATGAGCCATTAAGAGGGGTCTTTTCAGTGAACCAAACACATTACATTATACCTCTGACCGATTCAGAGGTAGCCTCCTAATAGAATCATCAAGAAAAAAAGAACAAAATCGGATGGTGGGTTCCACATAATGAAGAAAAATAAAGAATATGTGAAAGAAAGTCAAACCTGAAGAAGACCAACAAGTGGAGATGATGGCACATCACCAAAGACATGAATTGAAACAGTTGACATAGCCATTGATAACGGTCTCAAACTTGGTTTAACAGTATGAAGACACACAAAATTCACGGGCCCCTGTGAAGTACACAATATACTTCTATCAGAATCTAAACCTATAACTAAGAGCGTGCATGAAACCGAAAAAACGAATCCGTAACCGAAATAACAGAACCCAAACAAAAACCGACGGCTTGGTTTTATGTTTCCATATAAGTTGAACTTTCAGTTTGCATGTAATTAAAACAAAGCAATGAACCAAGCCGAATTTATGAATTTTCAATTTATACTTTGAAATTTATGTAGCTTTTAAGAATTTAATAAGTAATGTAACCTAAATATTTTAGCCCCAATGTATAATAAACAATTATATATTAATTAACAAAAAGATTTAGGCCCAAATTCATTATTATGAGCCAATTTTTTCCGGCCAAAATGTTCAAACTCAAATGGTAAAACCGAGAAAACCAAAATCCAAAACCGATCGGTTTTCAAAAACTCAAAAATTGAATTTTTGGTATTTGGTTCGGTTTTGAGCTCAAAAACAGACCCATGCACTACCTAAAAACAAATAATGGCGGATCGAGCAGGTTTAATAGCGCATCAAAACCGGCAATTCTGTACAGTTCACAATGGATGGGATCTTTTGGTCAAAAAAATAGTTTTTTTCTTATAATGTGGTCAAATATGATTACAAACGTACATCTTGTGTAAAAACCGTATTATTTTATTTAACCTGATAGTTCAGGGATAAATTGTAACCCAAATTGACCTATTAAATAGTAAACGGGTCAAAATTGCCATATGCAGCTGTAATTCTTGTAAATTTATATCCTTACAAAGAAAGTTACCTGAGTGGCGAAAACAAGTATCTCCCCAATAAGAAAGAGAACCACGTAAATGTACAAGTTACTGAAACAAAAGGCACTAAAGCAAAATACTGCTCCAAAGAAAGTTGCAGTGGAAAGAAGCTGCAAAAGTATAAATAGTTTTAATAAAAAAAAACCAAAGATATAAACATAAGAAGTTACAAAACAAAAGAGATATAGAAAATATGGGAAAACTTCAAAGAATAGTAACCAAGTTTCACCGCCGTTCCAATTAGAACAGTAGTGAAACTTGGTTACTATTCTATAAAGTTTACCCCCAGAAAGCATCTACCTTAAAAGCATTGGGGATTGTTGAATTCATGCGATCCAGAATAATACTTCCTCCTATTGTTCCCACAATTCCACCAACAATGGTAATTCCTCCAAATAGTATATCAGCATTATTCTGTAAAAGACAAAAATTTCAGATAAGCTCTCTTATTTGTAACAAAAAACAACAGTCAACACAAAAGTAAAAACAACCATACCATTTGATATATGCTATAACCAGCCTTTGGTCCCCAGTAGGAATATGCACCAATGACAAAATTATATGCAATATAACCTAAGAAAAACCATTAAAAAAATTAACATTTATTATAGTTGATAAGAGATTGAGAAAGTTAACAAGTACCTAGAACATTTATGACATATATCTTCTCGAGCAAAAGAGCCTTCATATCTTGCCAAAATCTTGATAACTGATTGGAACTAAATAAGCCATAGCTACAACAAAATAAATTTATTCTTCAAATCCTTATATCACTGACTTTATAAAACACAGGATTTTATATAATGATAAACACCTGGAATGTTCTTTAGAGCTATGCTCAGTAACCTCTTCATTTAAGGACCCGAGAATACTTTTATCATGCGACATACCTATATATACATGCAAATAAAACTATGGTGAAATCAAACATTATTATATATTTATATGAAATATAAAAGAAATACCTTTCATTTGTAACGGTTTCATAACAAACCCTAAAATAGCAAATGGCAACATGAGAATTGCCTCACCGAAAAACGCATAGCGCCAACCAACACTACCGCCGACCTACAAAACAATAAACAATCGCCATTACTTTGACTTTTTCCAGTCAAATTCATTTAATTGAAAAAGAAAGATCAGGTGCATACCACCCCACCATAAACATAACCAACAGCAATTCCAGTTGGTATGCACATGTAGAATACTCCCAACCATGCCGTCCTCTGTGCAAAAAAAAAAAAAAACAGATTGGTTGGGTTGACCCAAAACACATTTTTTCTAAAAGATATGTGTGTGTGTGTGTGTGTGTGTTTTTGTTAGCCTGTGAGGAAGGGAACCTGAGCATGTGGAGCATTGTCATCAATAAATGGAGCAGCAAGACTTATGAAAGAAGCTTCACCGACACCAACTAACCTAAATACAACAATGTGACACTAAAACTCAAAAGAGAGTAATATAATCTCCGGTGTTTGACTCTGAAGTAGTCAACTCACATTCGGCAAAACGCGATGGACCAAAAGTCAACTGAAAGCCCACAACCAGCTACAGCAAGAGTAAATACTGACAATCCGACTCCAATAAGTCTAAATGGATTGATGCTGCTCGTATACACAAAAATGAAAAGAACATGTAATTATAAAAAGTCAAAGCTTCATTTCTAATGAGCCAAATGGGCTCATGACTTCAATACATGTAGTACTGTTATGGGTCAAATAGGTTGATGACTTCATACCACTAAACTTTAGTTTTATCTACCAAGTACAATACATTTGTTAGTCATTATACGAATAATAAATTTCGACATGTTATCCAACTCGAGTGAACTTAATAATCCACTTTGATTTCTTTTAGATTCCAATTTCCAATCAGTCCAGCATTTTTTGTCATCTTCAAATTTTTGAAGTTCAAATTTGCATCAACGTTTAAAACCTTTTTATACCCAAGTGCTACATGATACAGATTATAAAATAGTAAAATACATTATCAAATGGTACCAAACCATAGTAAGAAATCATAAGATAAGGTATAATATGGTACAATATGACACAAATGGTATGGAACAACACAACAGGTTATGGTACGATATTAAATTATACAAAAAAAAAAGTACATAAAAAACATTTCACAACGGTGTGATATGGTATGGAACTATATTACACAATAACAGAATGATATGCCATGAAATGAATATCAAATGTCTATCTATAATCAAGCACTTTTCTATAAATAGATAAAAGTTTTCATGTTCACAAAAGATATTATTAGATCAACTATCAAGTATTGAAATAATTTGATATTTAATATGTTAGTAATCTACTAATTCTTTATTTCTTTTTATGTGGTGTGAGATATATATATATATACGCTTGATTGTATGGCATGCCCTCCTTTTGTAAAAAGAATTGAAAGAAAGCCAAATAACAAAGCTGTTTGGATCCATTATGTCAGCCAAACTCAATTGACCATGATCCATTTTGACAAATTTACAACAAAATTTAAGTAATCCCAGTAATATTCATTCAGGAAAAAATTATCATACAATCATGCAGCCATAACAATTTCTTTTGACAAAATGATTGTCAAGTAACAAACACCACTTCTCAGCAAACGTTATTATTGTCCAAAACCGACATATCATGCCTTTTTTTAATAATAAGATACGCATATTAACTAATTAGTCAATAAACATAAACCTAATAGTTTGTCATCTAACAAAAATGGCGGCTAATGATTTAGAAGTGATAAAACCTTTTCGCCAAAGATGCGAATATTGGAGACGCAACAAGAAGTCCAACCATGAAAGCAGAAGAAATAACACCATCTCTAAAATTATTCAAGTCAAAATCACCCCTGCAAAACAATAAAGGTACACAAAAACATATTAGAAATCATGTTATAAAGAAACAATATTTCAGCGCGCGTATAAAGTAACTTACTGAATTCCACTCCCATCTGAGCACACGCCACTCTCTGTACAGCTTCTAGGACTCCCATTTACACCATTACTTGCAATCGCTCCTCGATCAACATAATTTACCATGTTGATCACACAGAATACTACAAGCAACCTATGCATATAGCACCAACAAGCAGAGTTAGATAAAATTACTATAAAAATGATAGAACTGAAACCTAACCTCACCAGGTTACTTACACCATTTACAAATGACTACCCTGAACTATCTATTATAAACATTATTGACCCTTTGACTAATACAAAACCATTACACTTGTAACAGAAGCTGTTTAAAGTAAATCCAGTTTCAGATCTATTATTAAATGTTGTAAAAATGGGGACTAGTCAACGACTAATCGGCGACTTATCCGGTGACTGATTAATATTTGGGTAATCGGAGAAAAAATTTTGTAGTCGGACCTAATCGGTCCTAGCTGGGCCTTAATTTCGGCCTATTTTTGCAATTTGCGGCAGTTTACGGCCAACGTCCAGCGACTCCAGCAGTTTCCGGCAATTCCATATATACACACATAAAAAATGTGTACATACATGTAAACTACATATAAAAATGTGGGTGGGGGTGTAAATTTATATTTAAAACTTCCAATCCGATTAATCGCTAGTCCACCCCACCGCCCGACTGGCAAGTTCTGCAACACTAAGCAGCTTGTGAAAAAAACAAGGACTGAGATTTGAGATATCGGTTATCGCGTTGGGACATTGGTGGGATATTGGTAATTTTAATATCATGCAGAATTTACATATATAGCAATTTAACACTAACAATTCAGTATGGTCTCCTACTATTACCAAATCATCCTTTTGCAACTTGCAAAACACTAACAATTGTAGCAAGTAGGAACTTATTAAGACTTAAAACACTAACGGTTGACATTTAAGCCTTAAAGCAGTAATATCGAGAAAATCGGTCAATATCGCTGATATTTCACATGAGGACAGATATTGACTGCATAGCTACAACACTGGATTTATATTCATTAACCACCACGATGTCGATATAATCCAACATCTCCACCTAGGAATCTAATCTCACTATTAGCTATTAGTATTGCAGAACCCAACGACCAAATATCGCCAACTAAACAAAAGAAGCTGCACCACAAAACTAAAAACACTAATTATCCCAAACCAAAACATGTGAATTCCTATATTAATTAGGTTGATATTTTTCTTAATTGATGAAAAACCTAGAAGTAAAATAAAAGAAGCATGAAGAGTGTACCTTTTGGGAGTAAACCAAGACGGAGCAGACTCGGATGAATCTATAGCCATGTTTATTTGAATAATATCTCTATGTGTAAATGAGGAATTGAAATTATTTTGATCCTCGAGTCCCCTTGTAAACAACCTTCCTCTGCCTGAACATCATTGATTAACTGTACGATTATTATTATTGTATATTCTACAAGATAATAACTTTGGATATTATATTGATATACATATAGATATAGATATACAATAGTCAACGGAATGATTCATTAATGAAATTAGTTGGGTTTATAGCAATTTTCAAGATTTGGGTTTAATTAATAATTGAGATAATAATTATAGGGGTGGGCTTGATGGATGATGGATTGATAAATTAGTTAAGTTGGTAGCTTAAAAACAAACAAGTAAGTAATTTGGATCTTGGAAATGAAGTAAAGTAGGATTGGATTGACTGAATGAAGAAGAAGAAGTTACCGGACGGCGGTTACGGCGGAGGCGTCTGATTGATCAAACCATTTTGAATCAAGGAATGAATATGGTTTGGTTGGTTGTGTTGGTGAAGAAAAGAAGAAAAAAGACTATTTGATGATCCTCACTTTTCTTTTCTTGAAATGTTATTGATAATAATATTTTATAATTTTATCTTATGACAAAATTACATTTATTATTTATTTAGGTTTAAACACGGATAGGATGTGTCACTCGAACTGGTTGGATCGGAAGTCGAATGCCTTGTCAGTTTTGTGATACGTTCTTCGATTTTGCAATTGAAATGGCAAGTCCGGTCAAACGGAATTTTATGGGTAAATTGTCTCAGTTCAGTTTTGTAAGTTGGTGGGTTGAGTATTGTTACAACAGAAAGTTATGATTTCGTTCAACTTTTCAAAAAGTTACATGATTAAGTAGCCTAGACGAGACCTTAGTTTATTTTTTGTGTTCCATTTATAAAGTGATCACGTCATTAAAACACATATGTTAATAACGATTGATTATGTTCCTTCATTTTTACATGTTTGCTTAGTTTTACATGTTAATTTGTATTAGAAAGTTACAAAATATGAATTATTTATTTTTATATGTTTTTTAAAAACAACTTACATGTACTTTTGAGTCTTTGATAGGAAATGTGGCTATTAACTTAGGTAGAATCAATTATATATTTTTAAACTCAAATCTTTATTAAAAAAGTACGTATATCACATCGTGCACAACTTCCCGACTTTGACGATGACCTGGTAGTATTTATAGTTTTCTTTTAAATTTATGCAGTAGTATTTGCAGTTTGCATGTGGTCGAATATAATAAATTATTTATTTTCCCATCAATTAAACTCTAGGTCCTCCTCTACCTACAACATTAAATGATCCACCGTTGATGAAATTAGACAAAACATATTTAAAAAACATATAAAATAGTCACCATATGAACGTTGAATGAACTTTATGATCAAAACAAATTATAGGAAGAAAAGCCAGATTATGGTTCACTAGATATTGCCTTGCCATGCCATGCCAGTCACGTAGTGAGCTACTAATTTAATCAAACTTCAACATTAACTTTTTACATATAACTAAGCATATCCATCCTCTATATATACATTCCTTGCTTATATAGTACCTCAGCATCTAGCAAATTATTAATAATCTTCATCGATCCTTAATAACATGGCTTTATCACACAATACATTAATCATCGTAGCAACACTGCTTGTTTTTGGGATGTGGGCATGCCAGGTCAAATCTCGAACACTAAACAAAGAGAATATGATACAAAGGCATGAACAATGGATGGCTCGTTACGGGCGTGTATATAAAGATGATCTGGAGAAAGAAATGCGTTTCAAGGTATTCAAGAACAATGTGGCGTACATAGAATCGTTTAACAATGCTGGTAACCGGGCTTACAAGCTGAGTGTTAATGAATTTGCAGACCAAACAAATCAAGAGTTTAAAGCCACACGTAACGGGTTCAAGTTCCCATCCATGCCAAGATCAGGCCAAACCACACCATTTAGGTATGCATATGTGACTGCGGTTCCATCTAGCATTGATTGGAGGAAGAAAGGAGCTGTTACTCCAATCAAGGATCAAGGCCAATGCGGTAAGGCTATCACGAATTCCAAATCTTTTTTTGTACTTTATATATTTTTTCTAAATACTATTTGTTCTAAAATCAACAGGAAGTTGCTGGGCGTTTTCGACAATCGCCGCCACCGAAGGAATTACAGGAATCACCACGGGTAAACTAATTTCACTATCGGAGCAAGAACTTATGGACTGTGATAGGAGTGGTGAGGACCAAGGGTGTGAAGGCGGATACATGGACGACGGGTTTGAGTTTATTGTAAAAAACAAAGGGATCAACTCAGAGTCTGCATATCCTTACAAAGCAGTGGATGCAACTTGTAATATAAAGAAAGAAGGTGTTGCTGCAGCCAAGATCAGTGGACATGAGGATGTGCCTACCAACAGTGAGTCTGCATTGTTGAAGGCTGTAGCCATGCAACCTGTTTCTGTTGCCATTGATGCTGGGGAGTCTGACTTCCAATTCTACTCGAGTGGTGTCTTTAATGGAAGTTGTGGTACTGAATTAGACCATGGGGTTACAGTTGTTGGGTATGGAACCACTGGTGAGGGCATCAAATACTGGCTCGTGAAGAACTCATGGGGCACGGTTTGGGGTGAAGAAGGTTATATTAGGATGCAGCGAGATGTTGAAGCCAAAGAAGGGCTGTGTGGTATTGCTATGATGGCTTCTTATCCAGTTGCTTGATACTTATGTACATAATTATATGTGTGCACAAAGAAAGATGTTGAATATATGTAACTTGTTCCCTTTCATCATCATGTACATATGTTTTTATTTGTGAAATATTGGGTCTATATCAAACCAAAGATTAAATGAAATACATACATTTAAATGGCATATATAATTAATACACTAAACATTTTTTAAACTATAAGTATGTATCTTCCAAGTTTGACCAACACACATTTTGACCCGTGTCTTAGATTATTCACATTCACAAACTAGCTTAACTCAATCTTTATTGTAAAACTGATTTCTCTCTTTTTAACCTACTCAACCAAACTTTTCACACTCATTAGCAACCCTACATTCATCATTTTTTATTAAATAAATATGATTTATAATCATTTTTTTATTAAGAGTGATTAGAAATATAAAATATAATTTCTTTATTTGAAAATAAAAAATATATATATAATTTCAACCGGTAATGAGTAATATTTTTTTATATTAAAAATATATTTTTTACAGACTTTGTTTTTAATAAAATTTATATCGGTGTGTTAATAAAAAAATAAACAACATAATTACTAAAAATTATTAGCAAAAATCAATATTATAATTAAAACTAATTGGTGTGAAAGAAAAAGGAAAAAGAAATTAAAAGAAAGATCATAGACATGTGGACATGTGACTGTGAAATGGTTTGCAATTTTGTTTGGTGGAGCAAACGGTTTGGGCCATTTGTTATACTTTTTATTTTTTTTAATAGTAAAACAAACCATCAAAAGTTTGCTAATGTGAGTGGTCTTAACCCTCATCTATATTGACGTGCTGCCCTATCTCCCGATAAGCCAAATTTGCCAATTTCATGTTATGAACCCCTACTCAACAAGAATAAAAAGATTGAGATGATGGAGACCATTTTGGTGGCATCAAATGTTAACCTATTATCCTTAGTATCCATTTCAATCTTCACTTGAGAAAGTCCAAAAGTATAATAGAGTAAAGTGTTAAAATTGTTCCTGAGGTTTGGTCATTTTTGTTATTTTCAACCAAAAAGTTTATTTTTTGCAACTGAACCCTTGAGGTTTCCCAGGTATTGCCAATATCGTCCAATTCGTTAACTCCGTCTACTTTTATAGTTAAATCGAGGATAAATCCGTCTTTACAATTTGTTTAATATTTTATTAACTTTTATTCATTTAAAAATAAAATTATATTAACCAACCCCACCCCACCCCACCTCTTGTCTTCTTCCTCTTTCCTATCTCTAACCAACCCCGCATTCATATACTCACCGGCAACAAATTCACATCACCACTAATCAAACTCTCCAAATGTGGTTTCCCACTCCACGGACTCACCGGCACATCCACTGAAGAAGTTTCCTAATTTATGGTCGGACCGGCGGTCAATTGGGTGAGATCTGCGAATCTCATGGCATCGTTTCCACATTTCACTTATGACTCCGGCTGTCTCAAATCGAGAGAAACCTTAACCGTCGTTGACGTGCGTCATGGAAGGGGTTGATTTTGATTTAATTAAGAATTTTTTCTAGAAGTGGGGTTATTTTCAAACATTTAATCACAATGGGTGTTGGATATTATTTTTAATCACAAGATGGGGTTTTGGGGTTAGTAATTAGTATTGTCGAATAAAAGAGCAATAAAAGAATGAAAAGCTTTATGTTAGATCAAGAGTTAATTGTCATTGATAGTGGCGAATAAAAGTTAGAGTTAAGTGCCATTTTAGTACCTATGGTTTGTCCAATTACGCAACTTTAGCACCAATTTTGAATTTATTGCAAACAGCTATCTCACTTTTCTAAAACTTGCCATTTTAGTGTTTTTTTTCTAACTCCGTCTAACTTTGTCCGTTAAGTGAGGGGTAATTTGGTAACTTTATTATTTTATTTATTTTTTCCATTTCTTTTAAATTGCCTTTCCTCTTTTGATTATCTCACCTTTTTTCCAACCCCTGTACTCAAATCTTATATGCCACATTTTTTACTTTTTATCTTTAAAACATGAAAAGAATAGGAAAAAAACATGAAAAGAATAGAAAAGAACATGTAATCTTCAAGCCCTCGTCGCCACCATGAACCACCGGCCACCTCCACCCTCATCACCACCATGGACCGTCGGCCACCTCCACCATAGTCTCCGACGAGATGGAGGATTACAACCATCTTTCTCTTTGTCTGCCACAACCATAGTTGCAGGTTTTCCGGGGAGAAAACGACAGCAAAAGTTGTCGACTCCGACACCTTATCTCATTTCCGGAACTAGAATAGAGTTTTTAATGAGCATGCGGTGGTTGTCGGCTAGATCTGGTGGAGAGAGAGAGTGATCGTGGATAGGCCAGAGATGGTGGAGGCCGGAGATGGTGGATACCGGCGATGGTGGAGGTCAAAGATGGTGGCTACCGGCGATGGTGATGACCTACGGTGGTTAGTAGTAGTTAATGGTGGCATGGCATCACAGCTTGAGCTTCAATGCTGGTTTAAGCTTCAATCTGGATTAAAAGGGGATTAGAGGGAAGATATTTAAAAGAAAAGGAAAATATAAATAAAATAATGAAATTGCCATATTACCCTCGACTTAACGGACAAAGTTAGACGGGGTTAGAAAAAAGTACTAAAATTGCAAGTTTTAGAAAAGTGAAGTAGCTGTTTGCAATAAATTCAAAATCGGTACTAAAGTTGCGTAATTGGACAAACCACATGTACTAAAATGGCACTTAACTCTAAAAGTTAATTGCCATTTCTAGTGGCGAATAACACTACATTCTCGGGTTTAAAATACAAAGAAAATAAATGATAAGACTAGATAGGGGAAGAAAGGAAAAAAATTATATATTTAAAAGACATTCTCGAGTTAAAATAAAATAATAAAAAACTTAAAACCTCATGGTTACTTAGCTCCAAGCTCTAGCAGTATATTTTTTTAACTTTTTGAAAGGCAACTTTCTTATACTTTTGGGAACTCAAACCTAAGACCTTTGGATATTTAAAAGACTTTATCTCTGTCACTGGACCACCAACCCTAGAACAAGAGTACAATTTATTGGATTTGGTTTGTTATTGACGCATTACAATTTCTAAATGCAACCATCACGTTCAACATTAGAGTTTTGAGTTAATGTCTTGTGGAGCTAAAATTGTTAGATTACATTACACTTTATAGTTACTGAAGATACTTGCCATCAGTTTCGCGACCCTTTGATTAAACCATTGCACCATTTTGTGTAAGAAAGCATTCAAATGTTTCTCTCAACTCCAATATAGCACAAGATTTCTAACAACTAACAAATAAAACTCAACTGAATCTATAATGGAGAACAATAGCATAAAACTATATTTAGTAGCACCATATGTTATACCCTCCATCATCTCGTAAAACAGGAAGCAAAAATAGCCGTCTGAGTAGCATCATATGTTATACCCTCCATCAGCTCAGTAAAACTCGCTTCTTTGAATAAGATTTCCAATTCCTCTTCTGCTTCAAGAGATTCCCCGGGCTGAAACAACAAGAAGTTTTTAAACAGGTTAAGCTAAAGCATTACCTCAAAACACTTTTGAGGGTAAAGTTTCCATAAGCCGTATATATAGCAACAGAAGGAACATCTTTAAACACTTCTTCAATGCGTCTCCTAACGGCTGTGAAGGGTTTGAACGCTGTGGAGTGATGTAACTTTGACTTCCTCCAATAATCTTCAAACGGTGAACCACAAAGCTTAAATATTTTATGCAACTGCTCAACCTAGCTACAAGATACAAATCATAAGTCCAAATATTGAAAAAGCTTCTAATCACTTTATTAAACATAAAATTATAGTTTTTGTATTACCTCGGTTCGACCAGGCATGATAGGTTTACCAGCATATAGCTCTCCAAGAATGCCTCCAGTGCTCCACAAATCCACAGCCACTCCATAACGAGTAGCTGCAAATAGAAGCTCGGGTGGTCAATACCAAAGTGTCACAACACAGCTCGTTAGTGGCACATATCCATTATAACTATCATAGAAACTTGCTAAACCGAAGTCTGCAATCTTCAAAATCCCATCATTAATATCAGTCAAAAGATTTGACCCTTTTATGTCACGGTACAGAATACCACAGCTATGGCAATGATCAAGTCCACTTAACAGTAGCATTTAACCTACAAATAGCATCATCGTTTCTATAAGCACTTTAATAATATTGGTTAAACATAAGTGATGAAGATATTATCTGTGGCTCTGTGACCACCAGGAGAAGGTTGATCAAGCTGAACATTCACAACCCTTTTTAATAACCAATTTGGACTTGTGTATTTATTTATTTAGTATAAGTAAAATAGAGTGTCACCTCGCCCACGTGTAGTCTCATTCCATGCCCATACACAGTTGGCGGCATCAGATTTACTGGAGGACCTGGGCCTTCGTTCACGAACGTGTCAACACTCCTTCGTCAACAACGCCCAAACGCACTGTCGATCATCCTTCGTCGCCACCAAATCCCTTTGCTGGCTGAATTCCGGCCAGACTTACAATTTTTGGTAAGTAGTGAAGAGAATCACGTTTGATGGTTAGTTTTAATTTATTTGATTAGGGATACGGACCTGGGTTTAAGAAATAACTTCAAATTTAAAAACATTATTTTGTATGAGCAATGGAGATTTTAAATTTTTATTATGCATTTGTTCATAAAGTTTAATGGTCAGAGAAAATCTTCCCTATTATTGTATTTTGTTATTTATGCAAATAATACATGGATGCAAGTTAAATACAGGAGCCTCTAAAGTAAAAAAAGGAAAATATGCTAACTAGCAAGAAATATGGCTTGTCAATAGGAGAAGATGAATTTGCATTTTAGTGTGGATTTGGCGAGGTTGTATTTCCTGCGATTCCACCTGTTCACGTATGAAGAGCAATCCATCTCCACGTGTTTGGTTCTCTCGTGGAACACGGGATTTTTGGTGATATGACGGGCAGCTTGGTTGTCACAAAAAATGGAAGTCGGACCTGATGAAGTAATGTCGAGTTGTTTCAAAAGCCAACAGACCCATAAAACCTCACTAGCAGTGGAAGCCATGGACCTATATTCAGCTTCGGCAGAAGAAGGAGAAACGGCCGACTGTTTCTTCATTTTCCAAGAAATAGGTGCACCACCGAGTAGGAGCAGATAACCTGTGCGGGATCTTTTGGTGTACGGACAACCCAACCAATCAGAATCACAATAGCCACCTCCTTTTCTTGGGAGAAGAATACCTTGTTCGGCTGTGGTCTTGAGGTACCTCAAAACCCGATGTACGGCGTCATACTGGGCTTTCTCGGGTCGGCAACGAATTGGCTTAAAGCGTTTACGGAATAGGCAATGTCAGGTCGAGTGGCTAGGAGGTAGAGAAGTCTTCCGATGATCCGACGATATTGAGTAGCATCGACCTTAGGTTCATTTTTGGCTTTATCTAACTTGAGATTTTATTCAATAAGAGATGGGCTAGGTCTACATCCTTGTAACCTACAACCTCGAGAATGTCAAGGGTGTATTTGCGTTGGGTTAAGACCAATCCCTCGGTGGTGCGAGCAACTTCGATGCCTAGGAAATATTTGAGGTTGGCAAGGTCTTTTATGCTAAACTGTTTGTTGAGTTCATCCTTAGTGTCTTGTATTCTTTTAGTGTTGTTACCAACCACAATCACACCCCCTCAACAAAGGTTTAATGGTCAGAGAAGATCTTCACTATTATCGTATTTTGTTATGTATGCAAATAATACATGGATGCAAGTTAAATACAGGAGCCTCTAAAGTAAAAAAGGAAAATATCATCATCATCATCATCATCATCATCATCATCGTACTCAGTATATCCCACCAATAGGAATGCTATGGTAGGGTCTGAGGAGGGTAAGATGTAGACAGCCTTACCTCTATCCCATAGGGATAGAGAGGCTGCTTCAATAGTAGAAGATGGAGGCATGAAATGTGGCTGTGATTACGCGTCAATATTTGTAATGGTGCATTTCTTTACTAGACGGGTGCTCACACAATACAACGGTGTTTGAACACGGACCTATTGCAATTATGAGTGTTCATGCATGGTTTGGTTAAAAACCTTGAAACCATTTAAACCAGTCATCGGTTTGGTTTCACGGCTAGGTTTTTTACTTTCGGTCAGTTGGTCGGTTTCAAAATTTCAAATCGTAGCGAATGATTTGATTCGCGTTTTATATCGGAAACCGACCATATGAAACTAGAGCAGACCGTAAACGTTGAATGCATTTTAATTTTTTTTTATTATATAGTATTAGATATGTTTTGTTATATATAGTTGGGTGTCTGCAGGATGCAGCGGGGTATGTACGCAAACATGACATCGAACGCGTAACCGGTGTTACCGTTTCAGTAAGTGCATGACTTCACAACAGTGCGCGCATAACCTTGCGATAGTATGCTCGTAATGCGGCATTAGAAGCTTAACCGGTGTTAGTAACCTGGCGAACCCGTCCCGACCCAAACCAAATGAACCTTTTCTGTATCGACCCATTCCAACCTTAACCTTTTAGACCCATGACCCGAACGGCCGAACCCGCCCAACCTGTTTGCTGGTTCTTAATGGTAATCACATAACACATTAAGTTTATAAAATGAAAAAGGTATACAAATACCATACTCAAATTAAAGAGAATAAAATACTCGTTTTTATGGTATAATGTTTTTTAAAAAATATTAACATGTGAAAAAGTTATAAACGTTTAAACATCGTGAGGATAGTTGGTTTAAAATAAGGGGTATATATAACTATTCTATAAATTAACGAAATGCGATTAAAGTTAAAGGGCTAAACTTTTAATTATTTTTGAATAAATTAAAATCAACCGTACATGATTTTGTTAAAAGACAAAATTGTCAAAAGACAAAATTGCCCATAAAATGTCTTAATTCTATGCATTATGGTTTGTACTTAAAAGCAACAAGTTTGGTACCTCTTAAAATTTAAGAGGTCCTTTAATCATGTTTTATATATAATATAGACTAGGTTTTATCTCCCGTATTACGGGGGTTGCTTTATATTTTTCGTTTCCAATATTTATATACTTTTTTGGATTTTAATTTTACTTATTGTAAAAAAGTTAATAATATACTTAGGGTTTGATGATAAAAGAGTTTCACAAATAAATGAGATGTTTATATCCCGTTTAAAAGCTATCTGGGTTTGGTGAAACCCATGACCCGTTTATCTTTTTACTATAAAATTGTTTCTTAATTATAAATAATATTTTAAAAAAAAAAAAAAATAGGATATTAATTATAGTATATCCCTATTATAAAGGATTTTAACATAAAATAGTTGGTGGGATTAATTTTTAATTTAGTGAGATGTTATAACCCGTTTAAGGGCTATCTGAGTTTGGTGAGACCCATACCCATGATTTTGGGTCAAATGCAAGAGAAGCCTTAATTTACAAAAAAAAAGAAAAGAAAAAAAAAGACCATCTGATGGCTCGAGATAATGTAGGGAGCAACAAGAGAGCTTTTAAAGGTTTCGTTTATATATATTTAAGATTATATAAAATCTAGTTTTATTATCTTTTTTAATATTTCGACCAACCGGACTGGAAGAATTTATTATATGACGTTAGACAAACGGCCTCTATAAAATTCCCCCACATAAAAATGTTTTTTTATTCTGCCACTGCATATAACAACACAATGTATAAGACATAACACCAAATAAATCTTAAACCTATGCTCAAACCATAATTCCAACACATTTGGTTGAAATTCACACTCATAGGAAACTTATCGACACCTTATATGCCATGTTGGAATCCCGTGGCACCGCATCTATCAACACCTTATATGTTGTTAGTGGCGGATGCACTTAATAAGTAGGGACAGCATCCTTTACCCCTCAACTTTTCATCGGCAGTGTAATTTTTTTTCCTTTTGGGTCGTTTTCATATTTCGCTACCCCTGGAAATTTTTTTACGTTACCCCTGTTTGTTAAAAGACCAACCAATTTAAGAGTTCAAATTAAATAAACCCAAAAATTTTTAGCCTAAAGCAAATAAAAACAACAAATCTTTTTTTTTTCTTTTGTATAAATGATAAACATTAAACAGAAACAGACTCAGGCATAAGCAAGCTCAATAGAATATCATATTTTAAAAGTTCAAATCAAATAAAGTCCAAACAAAGTTTATAGCCCAAAGTAAATAGAAATCATTAACTTTTTTTTCCTTTCGCTTGAATGAGAAACATCAAACAGAAACAAACATAATCATCATTTTGAGGATGAAAATTTTAAAACAGTTTTGGATATGCAAATTCAAGACTTGGAAATATATTCCCCATCATGTTGCAAGTGTTACGCACAGCGGCTTCCTCTGTGTACAACGCGTCTTTCAAATGGTAAAAAACAGCAACGCCTATAGAAAGAAGAACATGAAGCTAACAAATTCAAATGGTAAAGACCGGATAGTATTGCCTAATGAGTTAAGAAGAGTGAATTAACCGAATAAATATCAATAACATAGAGAGATAATGGTTGTTTTAAAAGGTAAACAAACAAACACACGGTTCAACTATATGAGCTCATATTGGAGGATAAAAGAATTTCAGAAATGATGTCGTAAAACGCAGAACCCTTATTATTATTATTATTATCATTCATATAAATGAAAACAGAGGCATTCATGAAATCATAATTTCTAATTTTCTTCACATAAACAAGTCTTTCAAACGGTAAAAAACATCAACTGGTATTGAAAGAAGATCATAAAGCTATGAAGCTACTACGGTATCGCCTAATAACGGTGAATTATTAGACAAATTGAAGAAAAATTAGCCCCTACAGGTGTTGTTTCCAGAGAATCATTATACAGGTATATAAAAAGTAATACAAATGCATATTAATAATCTGTTATTCATACAAATGATAGTATAGTACAGTTAATTAGGGTTTCCATTTCCATTGAATCAATCAGGAATCTATCTTAACTTAAATCAGTTTTGGGCAAAATAATAACCGAAAACGAGAATCAAAAACTCACTTTCGGCGACAGTGCACCCAAATCACCACCTTCACAAACCCTAGAAATGAAGAAATTAGCAAATTGGGTGGGTTTTTATTTTCACATTTTTAGCGGCTTTTAGGACTCGTAAGCGGGTAAAAGAGATGATTTGTTTCTTTGGGTTGCTTTTGTTTTGTTTTTGCTTTTTTGTTTATACGAAGCCTTTCTTGCGTAATACGTTAACGCGCTCCTTAATGTAAGAGCTCTGTTGCTCATTTTGTCTTAAAACGAGCCACACTTACTTTAAACTTTGGCTTTGGGTGTTCCTTTGGAAACTATATTGTCGACTGTCACTTGAGTCTTAAAAGTCATTGTGCTACCACAAAAGCAGAATTCTTTAGCGTAACATATGTTGGGACGAAAATTCTGGTGGGCTCGGAATTCGAACTGGCAACCTCACAAGGCCTAACTTAAATCATTTATTGACATAATCCACAAAAAATGACACAAGTAAAGATCGAACTTGGGTCTTCACTCGAGAACTCAAGCCTCGCCTCCTATCACTAGACCACAAGTTTGGATTTTTTTCACTAAAAACTATTTTTCACCAAATTTTTCAAACTTAAATATATACTTTATATTTTATGGTATAATTTTTGAAAAAAAAACACAAGTATAGTTTATAAAAGTTATTAAAAAAAATCGTAAAACTAGTAAATGGACACAAATACCTTTGTCCATAAATAATTACTCGAAAGCTAATATTTAGTGTATGAATAAATTGTATATGTGTAGAATAAAATGAATCAAACGAAGGAAGAATAAATAATATTTTAATTGTTAAACACATCTCTCTCAAATAACCAACACAAATGGTGAATACCTTACAAACTGGTCATTAGAATGGTGAATAGCTTACAAATTAGTCACTAGAAGACACTAGTGAATATCTCACAAATACAACACAAGAATAATTAAAAATTTTAGTTGTTAAACACAACTCTTCTATTTTGCTTTTATTTGAACTTCATTTTCTCTTCTTCAAATGATGTATGTAATATGGAGGAATTAAGAGTAATAGAAGTTATACATGAATGTTGATCGAAGTGTTGGAACTAAAGGGGTGAAGTTACAAGTTGACCAAGATACGCATTTATAAGCAAAACACACATAATAAAACTGTTTGACATATGATACATGGTTGATACTGTTGCTACAATATATAATTGACCAGGGATGAGTTAGATGAACTCCGGATGTTGATGGCTTAATCAGTTCCCACAAACAAGAACAACCATTAACTCACCGGAGGAGGGGGATCTCCTTCGATCAACCTCCGACGTAAGAATAAGTTATAATATTCTTTGAGAGTGATAATCGAGAAAGAGTAAGTATAGAGAGTGATTTAGTATGTAGAAATTACAATGGTTATACCTGAGCCTAAGTGGTCTTTTTATAATGAGAAGGGTCTGCTCAAGCTGAGCTATCAAGCCAGCTCACTCGCTTGATCAGTAATGTGCTAAAAGTAGTTATATAAAAACACGCTAATCTAGACACTAAGTAATAAATTCTAGACTCTTAAACTTAACTAAACTACTAACCGGCAAGTGAACCGGTTGACTCTAGTACAGCTAAGTAAGTCCGGATATCGAACACACGAGACTCTTTAAATTACGTTTACTAGCTAATTAGACTCGACTACAAAACACGACTTATTATTTATATTTGTTTAAGGGGGTTTTTATTTAAAATACTAAATTAATACTATAATTAAAACTAATTAAAAAAACAAGTAAATTAAACGAAAACAAAGTTTGTTATGAAAATAAGATGATGATGAGAAAACTACCCAGGCTAGACTCCCCTAAATTTCGGTAATGAATTGACTCGGGAAAATATTTAGTTATGGACTGAGATCGTAAAATAGACACTTAAAAGAAAAACCAAATAGGACCTCTGACCCTTCTCAAGAGAAAACCTATGGATTTCTAACAAGTTTTAACGCACACCAGTATTAAAAATCAAGTTCACTTACGGTCACCCAATTGTTTACAATTTAGTTCCTTTATACGAAATCCTACCTTACAGCGCGGAAATCAAAGGCAGTTTAATATATCGAATTGATTCAATAGACAATAACTAAATAATCAAACCTAGACGGACTCCTTACGAAGAACTAAATCTAGCAAGATCAAATAATAAAGATCTGTCGATAACCTAGCACCTTACAGCTATTTAGGTTAGCAGCACACTTAGGTTTATTTGATTAAATAGTATTATTCCTATGATCTTATTCGAAATCAATCACAAAATAATCAAAAACACAAAGTAATTGACCTAATAGCAACCTATCATAATGACAAATAATAATCAAGACAACTATGGAATAATAACAATTAATCAAACAATCCTAAATATCCATACGCATCAATTTAATATAAGTAAACCTTTTACTAAATCATAAAAACCATAACGTAAATAAATCCCAAATCAAAACACAACGTCAAAATAGGTTCATCATAAGCCTAGGTAGTCTATAATGTTTAGCCTAGCATCTTAAAATCAAACAAAACAATAATAGACGAAATCATGACGAAAATAAATAAGAACGGAAGATTAAAGGCGATAAAACCCGTGGTCTTCGTTCTTGAATGATAAGCACTTCGCCGGCTAATTCGTAGCCTTCAAACCCTCGGAAATATCCTCTCTTGAGCTCCCAAATTTGTCCAAAACGACCAGGGTATTTAGGTTATCTTTATGGTTGAGTTTAGAGGTGTTTAAATAGGTTTTCTGGGCCCAAAACAGGTAAAAATCGAAGTTTCTGGACTCAAATCGCTGCCGCGCCGCGCGACGGGGAGCCTGATGTTGGCCGCGCAGCGCTCCGGCAAAGTAGGAGGGGCCGGTCTGACCGGTCCGGTTTAATTCTGATGCGGTCCGGTTCGTTTCCTAATGCTCCGGTTCAATTCTGATGCGGTCCGGTTCAATTCTGATGCTCCGGTTCACCGGTTTGGCTTGTTTTAGCTCATTTTTCGCTCTTCTTAACCACGATAAACCTTCGGAACCTACATTATTCAAATAAATTAGTAATATACAAATTCTAATAAAAACCAAACAAAACTAATAAAATATTATATTAAATATACAAGGGATTTATATATATTAAGCATTATATCAATCAGTAAGGTCTTATCCTATCATTTCTAAGTTGCACGTCTGATATTTACAATTTCGATGAAAGTGCTTATCTCATTTTGCTTGGTGAACACTCACCATATACATGTGACTTCCTCAGATTTATTTTACAGGTAAAGTTGTTCATTTGTACTATTCATGTCACATAATGGGATGATTTAGTGATCAAACGCTGAAGCAAAAGTGTGTGCTTCTGCTTTGGTTATTGTTGTTACTTTAGCCTTATGGATTGGGGTCATCGAATACCATCAGTCGTAGACGTCCAATACACCATTTTTTTTATGTATTTTGAATGTTATGTGATGTCATATATCCTTTTAGAACTTTGCTTTTAAATATTTTTGTTTACGTTAAAAAGTTAAAATCAAATAGGTTTAATCTTTTCATCTTTATCAACGCCCACATTTATCAACCGATGCCACCTCATTGGCCAACCTTAATATATATATATATATATGGTTAAGTTATCATACAATCATCCTTAACTTACAAAAACGTACGCGAATTACGCTCTAGGTAAAAACAAAACGCTCAAGGCAAAAACAAAACGCTCAAAGCCAAAAAAACAAAAATGCTCAAAGCAAAAATACAAAAAACGCTCAAGAAATCCATAATTAGCTCAAAAGGGGTTTCGTGAAGAAAAGTAAAAAATTGATCGATTAACGATCCAAATATGTTTTTTTCGGCGAACCAATGATTAATGGGATATATATTGACGATTTTAAGATCTTGTGATGTGATTTCATTGATCAATTTCATGAAATAGGTATTTTTGTACGTTAATGTACATTAAGGATTATTGTATTCTATCTTTTATCTCTCTCTTTCTCTCTCTATAATATATATATACATACATACATATATATATATGGGTGGGTTAAAATAAAAAGAGATAGTTTTTTAGGAATACTAGGAATAAATCATAGCCATTGGATCATGTTAATCAATGGTTGAGATTTAAAATTAACAAAAACCGACATAGTTTCCTAGAATTACTTTTTCACCATTATAACCGACATAGTTTCCTAAAATTATTTTTTTACCATAGGTTTTAATGCCAAATGTCAAAATCTATTGGTTCTTACCATTCATAGGAAACTCTTTATTCTTATTTGAACTCCTTTATATATATATATATATACACACACACATACATACATGCATACATACATTCATACATACATCTACCTATTCTAATAAAGTAAAATAAATATGGACACTTGTCATGTTTTAGTTAATTCTCACAATTTTTTTCCCTCCAAAACTATTATACCCTAATATATGTAATAAATAAATAATTATTCACTTTTCTTTTACACTATATTTATATAATATCTATATATTTTTATAAATATAAATATTAACATATTATTTTACTATATATTTCAAAATACTTGGTGAATTCCAAAAATCAACAACAAATCATGTTTCTCAAATGAAAATTGTTTCGAGTTTTTTGTGGAAGTTAAATTTGATTTTATGGGTCAAAATTTGGTAAATAGATTGTTTGGTACAAGTTAACTACATTTCGGTTAAAATTTGTTACGGGTCAAAAATGAAAATTTTGAGTATTTTAAAAGTTTGAGAATGCAAAATAGATTTATCATCAAATTTGTTATGAGTTCAAAGTGTTGACTTTAAATTGACAAAAGTATGAAAGTTAGAATTTTAAACATGATTCGAGTTTCAAGTTTATTTTTAAGGGCATTTTTTGAAATAATCAAAAGGTTCTGTATTTGACAAATTGACTATTTTCCCTCAACTATTAAAATTTAAGAAAAGATTGCGAACGCTTTTGACATGCCACCCCCATGCCTGTCGATATTTCTAACTTTTATCAAATTTGAAATATTTATGTCAACATTAATTTTTCCTTCAATGGTGATCAGAACATTGTATGTGAAGCATTTCATGCAAAACTATGCTCAAATGAAACAAAATATTCACAAAATTGAATGGGTTAACATGTTATTTTTTATGTTATCATTATAACAAAGTCGAGAAGCCCTCTGAAACTTATCAATATTTTTTTTATGGTGTAGCTTAGGAAAACATAGTTATTGAAGAACATTCATTGCTACAATTTAATATCATACTTTCCTTTTATGGGTGAAAAATTGATAAATCAATAAAGGTAACGCCTCTTTTGTATTTAGGCTGAGTTGTTAGAACTACTATTGTATGAGAAGTCTTATTTTCAAAATTGGTTCATAACCAAAATTCTTTCAATTATACATATATTACACCGAGAATGAATTTTTCAATAGAAAGAAGCATTTCCGGGTACGATTTTGTACGGACATTTTTTTATTAAGTTCATTTAAAAAATCATTTTGTGATATAAATAAAATCAATTTATGTACACATTGTATAGATACAAGCATAGATGTAATATATATTTTTTTCATATACGCTATGTAATTATTTCTTTTACTTATAATTTTATAATTTGATTTATCCCGTATGTGACACGGGCTCTAAAACTAGTTATTCTAATAAAATAAAATAACTAGGATACATGTCACTTGGAGATTAATTCTTAACAAAATTTTCCACTCAAACTATTTTTTTATTATAAGTGAAACTTATTTATGTGATCAGTGTAATTAAAACATATCAATTCATCATTTAATCAAATAACTAATTTCCTAAATTATAAATATTAAAAATATGCGGGTATTTATGTCAATATAATAAAAATATTTATATCTTTAATAAAATCATATCTTCCTTTTTTATTTATTAAATCAATTTATAAACAATTTTTAGTGTAGGGGATGAATATGATAAAAATTAATGAATGAAATTTATAGGTCTAAGAAGATAAAAACCAGAAAAAATTATGAATTAATAGTGATTAAATTTTCACGTATTCGTTCAACCTTAATGGATCCATGGAGTTCCCATCCATCTTTTTCAAATCTGTAACACAAAAGACAATATGGTTTTTGAATATGTTTTTTGAGATGGCAAAATGATTTATAATTGCAATTCATATTCACACGAAAAGAAGTACTGAAAAACATAAACTTACAAAAAATGAGGCTACATTACTAGTGCTATAAAAATACCAATTTGAATTGGCTCACATCATATGTGGTTCCTTAAAACCCATTCATGCATGTTTAATCAAATGCTTGAGTAGCGGCCAACACATATAAAAGTCACATCTTTTATAACGACCTGAAGTTATAGTAAATGAACATTATAATTCTTTAAAACTAAATTCCCAATTACATATTAAATCCCCTAAATTCCTTCATTTGCATGTATGATTTATGCATGTATGATTTCTTAGAAGGCATACCAATACGTTGGTTGTCGTTATTCAAGTAAAACTAAAAAAACAATGAAAACGTTTGTTGTCATTATTCAAGTAAAACTAAAAAAGCAATTGCATATTGGTCAGCATTTTCGCATTGCGGCGATATATTCTTTTGGTTCCATTTTGCAGATTACACTGAAGAGACGTTACAAAGTAGTTATTTGTAGCATAGCCAGTCATAGCTTGCACCTGGAAAACAGATACATAGTAGTATGATATCACTAGTAAATTTCATATCCGGAAACAAACCTAATAGATCATGATCGAACCTCTGGACATAATCAAAGACGATGTATCTAGAATACCTTTGTTACATTGTGAGAAATCATCTTATTTAGTCCTAATTCCACCTACAAATTAAATGCATCAAAATCAATCAACTAACACACATTCGTGCGCGCGCACACACACACAATTAAACCCATATTTGAAATTTGATCAACTACTGTTAGGAGAAACAGAGAAATCAATGTAGGATGCTCAGATTCGGGTGCAAAATACGTGCAAACTGAACTGTGTGTAAGAGTTGTCATAAATATTACATTTAAGTCAAATAAACAATAAATTGACAACATATATAAACTATAGTATGCTGGAACATGGATGTAAATGGATTTTAAAACATAAACCCATTAACATGTCGCATTCGTTAATTTCCGCACCTGAAACCCGACCCATTTAAGTTTTCGTCTCATATATTATATATATTTATTACGATTTTCGTTGCGTGCCATTCAATTTTATTTTATTCGTTAATAATTTTTCTTAATAACTATCAATTAGGTGCAATTTTAACCCCCATAACTAAATTTCAGCAACTAGTGTGCCCATCTCTTAAGACCAAGGACCAAGTTGTAATTAAACCAAAGTTTTTCCCTCTTTCTCCACCTCCATCGTCATCAACAATGACCCCATCACCATACCATATTTCAATCCGTAAAATCCGGCCTAAATCAACAAAATTGACATTACCAAATCATTCCTTCAGAAAAATCGCATCTTCATTGGCACCTTGCAGATTGAAGTTCTGAGAATACGGGTGAGACGGTTGATATGTGTTGGTGCGTCTTCATCTTCATGGCCATGAAACTGATTGTGTTGGGTGAGAGCGGCCATGATGTATGTAACACCCCGGCTAAAGCGGAAACACCTGAGTGTGACATACAGATTGCTCAAACACACGTGACACTATTAGGTGACCGTAGTAACATTATTTCATTTAAATCTTCATGTAACACAAGTTTATCAAATAATACAAGTTGTAACAAATAAATAAACAAATGATAAGTTATTCTTTGAATATCCTATAGACATGCTATGTGTCTTCTAACTTTCATCCTCGTATCTTTATACCTGTAACATATGTATAAAATAAAGTCAGCTACAAAAATATAGCTGGTGAGCTTCCACAGTTTAAATACGTACGTAAAAACCATACAACTCATGGACAAGTGATAAACGAGCAAGTAAGTCCTTTCCAATTGGCAACAACCAACGTACTCGGGAAATCGCGCAAGTAAGGTCCTTTCCAGTTGATAGCAATCAACGTACTCGGATAATGAGGCCCTTTTCCACTCGATACAAATGGACAGGAGTGCAAAGGGCGTATGATCATACTTAATGAGGCTTCCCAATCGTGCAAGTAATATTCGTGCAAGTAATACAAGTAACACACAAGTCCATATACGAATTGTAGTTTTGTAATAGAAGTGACAATACTTGAATTTTAATATGGATACATATGCTACCCCAAAACAATAAAAAATATTAAAAAGGGGTGGTGAAAAACTCACCTTGAAATTGAAGATAAACGTTGCAATGAAAACCGAAAGCACGATAACGAAACCGAAGCGGTCGAATATGCGTTAAAGAAATCCGAAACGATTGAACTTCTCGAACTATAATTAAAACAAAAGCAAAGTCTAACTATCGGGATTGAAAAGGTTAAAATTATTTTGTTAACGGAGTTAAGCATTATTTAATGTAACTTTTATTATTTTATTGCATTTTTATATTTTAATAATATTGTTTAAGCTTTAACGGGTTTTAACGATTTAAATTAATATTTTATTAACTTAAAGCTAATACGAGAATTATGATATTTGAGAATCACGGATTTTAACTATAGTTTTATCTCAAAAAAAACTGATTATGTTTACAATTTATAAAAGGTAACGAGCTATAGTCAACGAAACGGAAAAATAAAATAATTTTATCGGGTTTAATGAAGGTGAACGTTAGTTTTTAGGTGAAAAATGTTAAACTTAGATTTATACATAATTTATTTATGTTAAAATGATTTTATTTGATTTAAAATAATTTTTAATAATCTATTTGGTTTATTTAATAATAAAGACGACTTAAAAGAATTCGGTTCATTTCCGGTCGGACCCGGACTCAACTTTAGGTTGGGTTCGTTTCCGACATGGTAAAAAGTATTATATTTTAGAGAGTGAGATGAAAAGAATTAGTTTTAGATGTTGGATAAATAAAATAACTAAACCGAACCGAATAAATACATAAGCAAGTCAAGATCGTTTTTGATGAACTACACTAATGTTAAATAAATAATATAACATTAAGTTTTAAACGACACAAACAAGCAGAAACTAAAAACATACCCGGAACAAGAACTTAGATAATAAAAGAAGAAATCTTGAACTTCACGGTTTGACTTCATAAATCAAAGTAGGTGAAAATCAACAAAATGAGAAAATAACAAGAATCTTTTGTAAATTGAGTTGTGAGGAAATGGGAATGAATGGAGCTCTATTTATAAGTGAAGTGAGCTAGAGTTGTTTCAATTGTATTAAATTGGTCAAAATACTTAATGGGTGATGAATGTCATTTAAAACTTGTAATTGGTCATAAAAATTAAATTGTAACCTACAATTTATATTCAAACACATTTATTATCATCATAAGGAATTTTGACCAAGATTTAAATGTAGTAGGAATGTATTTTTCTTCATCTTTTAAAACCAACTAAGTAAAAAAAATGTGACATAATTAAATAATAATAAAAAAATGTACTTTGGTTATACGTAAGTAATGTTATCTATGCGATATTTGAATAAAGTGTATATAAATATATAAATATATATATATATATATTAGTAATGGTTAATATGTTTAAATAACTTTAGGAAAAACTATTACATATGAAATATGTAACATATGATTGTATTTATAACTAAATGGATCACCTCGACTAATAAAACGGATTAGTTTTCAAAATATATTTACTCTTTAGTCCTTGAACTTTGAGGTACAATCTACATGAAATAGAATTTATATAACTTGGATATTTTTATATTTTACCCGCACAGTTTGCAAATTGTTTTATCTTTAAAACATTAACTTTCGTTAATTGCGCAAAATGAATTGAAAGCGACAAATGATAACCGTAAATCCTCGGAATTCAATACGAATAGAAAATGAAGGTATGATAAACGACGAACAAGAGTACATTAAAATGAAAAACCGGGTCGGTTTAACGAACACAATACTAACTCAAAAATGACGAATCACTTGAAGTGAAACTTAAGAATCTTTTAATAATATATATATTTTTATATATTTATAAACAAAAACCAAAAATTTGAAATGGGTCGGGTTTTCAGATTTGAAAAGTAACGAATGTTACAATGTATGAAGGGATCTACCATGAATTAGGGTTATCGATTTCGGGAATAACAATGGGCGAGTGATCTCCGGTGAAATCCTTGAAGGCTTGCTGGTGGACGGTTCGGTTGTTGTTGGCCATTTGATTATCGGGAATGTTTGTGGGACTTGATGGTGGTGAAGTTTCTTGTGATGATTATGTTGATCGATGAACTGGTCTCGGACTGCAACACAGGTGGTCCTTGCGAACGAAGATGTGGCATAAACCTGAAAAACACACAAGACCAAATGAGTAGACTCAATGAAACACTAAAATAAAACTAAAAAATATAAACTAAATAAGCTAAACTTAAAATTAGACTAAAATTAATTAGACTCCTACGACTCAAAATGAAACAAAACAAAACAGTATGCAGCAAGTAAGTCCAATCAAAGCTAATAACACAATCGCCAAGAGTCTCCGGCAACGGCGCCAAAAACTTGATTTGTTAAAATTAGTTATATAATTATTAACTAAAATTACACTAATCTAGATACTAAGTAATAATTCAAAACTCTTAACTTAACTAAAACTACTAACCGATAAGTGAACCGGTCGACTCTAGTAAAGCTAAGTAAGTCTGGATATCGAACCCACGAGACTCTTTAAATTACGTTAACTAGCTAATTAGACTTAACTAAAATGGCACGACATTTTGTTTATTTGTTTAAAGGGGAGTTTTTAATTAAAATATTAAGATCATACTATTTTTTTATAAACAAATTAAGAAAAACAAGTAAATTAAACGAAAGACAATTTTGTTGATTTTAAATCAGATGATAATGAAAAACTACCTATGCTAGAATCACTTAAGTTTCAGTTTTTAGTTAACCGAGAAAATATGTTGTTATGGAACTGGGATCATAAAATGGATACTTAAAAGAAAACCGGAACATGACCTCTGACCCTTCTCAAGAAGACACATATGGGTTTCTAACAAGTTTTAACGCACATCAGTTTTAAAAATCAAGTTAACTAATGGTCACCTAATTAATTATGAACTAGTTCCTTTATACGAAATCCTACCTTACAGCACAGAAATCAAAGGCTGTCTAATATATTTAAGTGACTCGATAGACAAAATTAACCAATCAATCATACAGACTCCTTACGAGAACTAAATCTAGCAAGCTTGATCAACAAAGAACTATCAATAACCTAGCACCTTACAGCTATTTAGGTTAGCAACACAGTTAGGTTTATTGATTAAATAATATTATTCCTATAATCTTATTGCAAATCAATCATAAAATAATCAAAAACACAAAGTAGATGACCTAATAGCAACTTATCGTATGACAAACAATAACCAAGGCAACTATGGAATAATAAAACTCATCAAACAATCCTAAGTATTCATATGTATCAACTCAATATAATTAAACCTTTTACTAGTTCATAAGACCATAACGCCAAATAAATCCCAAGGCAAAATCAAACTTCAACAAAGGTTCATCACATTTAGATTGTCTATGAATTTTAGTCAGACATCATAAATTAAACACAATAATCTCAAAGGAATTCATGGTGAAAATAAATGAAAACAGAAGAAAATAGATGATAAAACCCGTGATTTTCGTCTTAGATCGATATGTACTTCGCCGACTAATTCCTAGCCTTCAAACTCGTCAAAACACGCAATCCTAAGCTCCAAGAAACTCTAAATTCGGTTCTGGTTCACAAGGTCTCTTTAAGGTTAAGTATAGAGGTAGTTATATAGGTTTCTAGGCCCAAAACTGATCAAAAACGAGGAAGGTTCTGGAATCTAGAGGTGTAGGCGCCGCGCGGCCACCACACAGGCATGTGGTCGCGCGGCGCAGCATGTTCAGGGGGAGGAGGCCTGACCGGCCCGGTCCGGTTCAATCCTTATGCGTTCCGGTTCGTTCCTGATCCTTCCGGTTCTCCATTATGGCTTGTTTTAGCTCGTTTTTCGCCCTTTTTAGCCACGATCAAGTCTCGAAACCTACATTATACAAATATGTTAGTAGTATACAAATTCTACATAAAACCGATCAGAAACTAATAAAATATTATATAAAATACACACGGGATTTATATATGTTTAGCATTCTATCAAGGACCTAGGAAGGCTTAAGTACTTTCTTGGAATTGAAGTACTAAGATCTAAAAGGGGTATTTTCATATGTCAAAAAATATATATTCTTGACCTTTTAGCAGAGCAGGAATGATCGACCGCAAACCGGCTGACACACCAATTATGGTTAATCATAAACTCCATATGGAAGAAGGGGGGAAACTGGCAGACAAAGAAAGATACCAACGCTTGGTAGAAAAATTAATATACCTCTCACATACTCGTCCATACATCGCATATGCAGTGGGGATAGTTAGAAAATTTATGCATCAACCTCAAGATACTCACATGGAAGCAATATACAGAATTATCAGATATCTGAAAGGGGCAAGAGGCCACGGGGTTCTCTTCCAACAAAATAATCACCTAAAAGTTCAAGTGTATACTGATGCGAACTGGGTAGGGGACAAAGATGATGGAAGATCAACATCGGGGTACTTCACTCTTGTTGGTGGAATTTAGTCACATGGAAAAGAAAAAACAAAAGGTTGTAGCATTATCGAGTGCCGAAGCAGAATTATGAGGAATTGCACGAGGCGTGATAGAGATCCTATGGATATGTAAACTTATGACAGAAATTTGTTTTCTTCAAACCAAAGCTAGTAAAATCATGAGTGACAACAAGGTCACAATACAAATTTCGAAAAATCTTGTCCAACACAATTATACAAAGCATGTAGAGGTCGATAGGAACATCATCAAAGAAAAACTCGAAGCAGAGATTATAGAACTTCCATTCGTCTGATCAGAAGACCAATTAGCGGATATATTAATAAAGGCCGTCAACGGGAAAACATTCAAAAATTGTATCAGCAAGTTGAGTATCGGAAATCCTACTACTTAACTGGAGGAGAAGTGTTAGAAATAAAAAATAAATATAAATTCAAGGAGTAGCTTTTAACAGCATTTACTTATTACCTTTCTTGAAAGATTTGGCAACCAAATGACAGCACCCTCATATGACCATTTGCTTCATCAATCAAGGGATTCATTTTTATTTTTTTAATGTATTTTCTATGTTTAGAGATAAGGCCCCCTTATGTATATTAGTTTGTTTTCTTTCTCTGTAATTGACACAAGTAACACACAATACAGGAACATTTTCAAGCATTTTCTTTATTCTCAAAATTACAAAACAACACCACTCCATTATTGCTCCTCCTAGCAGCATGCCTACCACCGATGCAGCCCTGGACACCACCTCATAGTCGTCTCCATCATACACTGCAACCACCTCCGTCGTCGCCACTAGCCACAGAAAAAATACAGAGCGTGAACCTATTTTGATACTTTTTTCTAAAACGACTCGTTTCAACCCGATTTTACTTTGACCACAACCAATTTTAACCCTAATCACATTTACTTTTTTCATTATTTTATATTTGAGATATGATTTTTTAATTATTTTTTTGAGGGGTTCTTTATTTTGCCACAATTTTTCTCATCATTCTCATTTTTGTCCCCGTTTGTAGAATAATTTTCCTGAAAAAAAGACCAGATGACAAGTTAGGAAAATTAGTAAAAGAGGATTATAAAATTGTAACGTAGTTTTTTAACATATATATATATACATATAATATTCCAGATAATTAAGTGAAAGCAAATTAAATGGCAAACTAACTAGGTCAAGACGTGGAGACAAAAGATATTTCAAAAAGAATATCCCAATCAAATAATCATTGACATATGAACGCCGAAGAACCTATATGATAATGACAACAAGGAAGAAAAAACAAATCAAGCTTCAGCTTTTTGGGAAGGAAATTGCATTGACACGCCAACCACGTAGTGATCTACTTAATTAATCAAGCCTCAACATTTTCTACACATTCATGCTCTATATATAGACTGCATTTCTAAATTCGAGAGTACCTCAACATCTACCAACTTATTAAGAATCATTATACTCTTCTAAGGAGAAAAAAACATGGGGTTTTCGCACAATGCATTAATCATAGTAGCAGCATTGTTTGTATTTTGTATGTGGGGAGGGCAAGTCACATCTCGAACACTAAACGAAGAGAATATGAGACAAAGGCATGAACAGTGGATGGCTCGTTATGGGCGTGTCTATAAAGATGATTTGGAGAAAGAAACACGTTTCAAGATATTCAAGAACAATGTGGCATACATAGAAGCGGTCAACATTGCTGGCAACCGTGCGTACAAGCTGAGTGTCAATCAATTTGCAGACCAAACAAATCAAGAGTTTAAGGCTACTCGTAACGGGTTCAAGTTTCCATCTACACCAAGATCGGGTCAAACCACCCCGTTCAGATATGGAAACGTGACCGCGGTTCCATCTAGCATTGACTGGAGAAAGAAAGGAGCCGTTACCCCGGTCAAAGATCAAGGTCAATGCGGTAAGCCATTAACAAATTCCAAATTTGAAACATTTTCTTTGTTATACTGTCTTTTTATATATATATATTATTATTATTTGCTTTAAAATTAACAGGTAGTTGTTGGGCATTTTCAACAATCGCCGCTACCGAAGGAATTACAGGAATAACCACGGGTAAACTGATTTCACTATCTGAGCAAGAACTTATGGATTGTGACAGGAGTGGTGAAGACCAAGGGTGTGAAGGCGGATACATGGATGACGGGTTTGATTTTATTGTTAAAAACAATGGGATCAACACGGAGGCTGCGTATCCTTACAAAGCAGTAGATGCCACTTGCAATACAAAGAAAGAAGGGGTTGCTGCTGCCAAGATCACCGGACATGAGGATGTGCCCGTCAACAGTGAGTCGGCACTCCTGAAGGCTGTGGCTATGCAGCCTGTTTCGGTTGCCATTGATGCCGGGGAGTCTGACTTCCAGTTTTACTCAAGTGGTGTTTTTACCGGAAGTTGCGGTACTGAATTGGACCATGGGGTCACAGCTGTTGGGTATGGAACCACTGATGAGGGCATCAAATACTGGCTGGTGAAGAACTCATGGGGTACGGTTTGGGGTGAAGAAGGTTACATTAGGATGCAGAGAGATGTTGAAGCTAAGGAAGGGCTGTGTGGTATTGCTATGATGGCTTCTTATCCAACGGCTTGATACTTGTAAATATAATCACACATGTACACAAGATGTTGAATTCATGTAACTTGTCCATTTTCATCGTCATATACATATGTTTTCAGCTGTGAAATATTGGGTATGTTTGTAAAAAGTGATCATATTGTGCGTTTTTTATGTTTTTAGGTACCTACGATAGCTCATATGGAGTAGTTTCTGCAACATCATTAGTTACAGGTACTAATGATACATTGCATAACTGAAATGGTCTACATTTGAATAAGTGACATCAATACTAAAACCATATTAAAAATGTTGCATATGCAGGTTTATTCTCAAAACATTGACTTATTTGCACATCTCTTAATACCAGACCTTCATATTCCCCTATGGTTCCATTTGAGAGGTCTAAGGGTAAAATGGTATTATAACAATTTGCTTATTATCATAAATGGGATTGCTACATCCGAATTAGACATAACAGTTTCAACCAAAACATTCCAAACTCCAAAATATAGTTTAAAGGGCTTCATGGCAAGAAAAATATAATCTAAAAATTGAACCTGATCACTATTTTTGTTCGTTTGCCCGTCGCTTTATTATAGTTAAACATCATAGGTTCAGGGAAAGAAAAGATGTTAAACTTTTGAATAATAAACTCATTAGTCATTAGTCCTTACATCATGCTTTAATGTTCTCTGATAAACATATTTAGTCAAAATACAATTTACAGATGCAAATTAAATACTTGGAATTGGAGCAACATGAGTAAAACAATTGTACAACAAATTAACAGTTTAACATCACCAATTGTCTAACTCAATTTCAGCATAATCATTCATTCATTCTAGTTTCGACTAATAAACAAACATATTCGATCAGAATATCAAATTTAAATGAAAACTAAGCTTATTGGGTCGGGTTAATGGATTACAGAGTTATAAAGTAGCCAAATAGGCTGTGGCTGGAAACGGAGGAAAGCCACGCAGAGGAGGAAAACGGCAGCCGACGGGGGAGGGAGGCAGCCGGCAGGGGCTGCGTTCGGGCGGTGGGTCAAAGCAGATAGAATTAAAAAGTTTGTTAACATAAAAAAATGGTCCAAATTTACAACACATTCTTAAACTCGGAAAAGCCAACCGTATAGCAACAAGATTTATAACAGCAACCAAAATATAGAAGTCAATGATATAGTAACAACATTTATAACAGCAAGCAAGCATGCAACCAAAACGTAAAAGTCAACGTACTGAATCAGTGATAATCCACAAAACTATAGTAAGGAAAACTTTTGCAGTAAAAGGGACTTCAGTTCATCAATCAATAACAGGCTAACAGCAACATCTCTTCTTAATCAATCAAGCTGATCAACAGAAGGAGCTTCTTCTTTAACATCCTTTTCTCCTTCTGATTCCTCTTTATCTTTAACATCCACCTCATTTTTCTCCTTTTGGTCTTCTGTTTGACCTGAGCCCGACGCGGATCCTGAACCAGAAGTCGAACCAGCTGACAAGAAGCCAACTAGCTCAGTAGTTCGAGATTTCATGCCCTCCATCATCTCAGTGAAACTCAGTTCTTTAAACAACAAATCCATATCCTCTTCTGCTTCAGGAGATTCCCCGGGCTGAAACAATATAACATAACAATAATAATCAACATCTCCAACCAATCGAGTTTTTAAACAGATTAAAGCTATTACCACAAACACTTGCGAGTAAATCAATGAAGCAGCCTTGACAACATGTGTCTTGGGACCATATATGTACATTATTCTCTCATCTTGTGGACCACCAGGAGGAGTTTGATCAGTCATCTAAACATTCACACACGCACATTTTAATAAGCGTTTTTGGACTTGTTTAATTGTAAGTCAATATCTGCAAATAGCATAGCAGACCTGCAACCAAGCACCGGACACTACCTCCAGCGCCAGGGCCTTTTGGCCATTTACCCCAACGAGACGTTCAACCTATATACATAAAAGGAACTCAATTAAATAACAGACCATGTTAATTTCTTGACTGATAAGAGTGTAGATTTGTCACCTGGTCCATGCTGAGTCTAATTTCATGCTTATGGACAGTTGGTGGCATCAGAATAACTGGAAAAATCGGGCCTTGATATGTCTGCATACAACTTTACAACGTGTGAGCATGAGTCCGTGGTCAACAAATACGTAAACTTGACATATAGAATGGTTAACCGGCCTTTAGGATTTTGTCTAGAATGAGTTCTTCAGCCATTTTAACTTGTTCCTCGATACCCATTAAGTCAAGAAACGATTGATAATGACTATTAGATTCAGAATTAGCTACTAGCCCAATTGTGGATTTTGTCGCTTTGTGAATTTGATGCAAAACTGCACAATCTTTTCCAGCAGCTTTGGAAAGCTGTGAACAGATAATATTATCAATAAACAAGGAAAACGGGTATCTTATCAGTAAATTTGTGATCTAACATACTTCTGCGTTACGAATCCGGTATACTCTCCTCTCTAGTTTTGCTCCTGCAGCCATTGCCTCGGCTACATGCTCAACTTTCTTAGTGTCATCTTCTGATCATGGGAAAACAAACTGTTATAATGTGCTCATGTTGCAATTAAACCTTATATGTTTTCATGATCATAACTAGCATTCTTGAGGTTACTACTTGCACTGATCTTATATGAACAACTTTGAGCAGCATATATTACTACTTTTATGGTCAAGATTGAATAAAAGAAGGAACAAAATGAGATTACTGTTGCAAAAAATCTCAGCAACATCCATACAGATTTGAAAGTTAACTTTGAGATTTAATGTATACAAGATAATCTTATTTGTAAATAGGAGAAATATCCGTGAAATCTCACCAGGAAAAAGCATCAATCAAAAACTTACAATAATATATATTCCGTTGACATCCATACATGCAACATCAAAGAGTTGTAGCAAGTTAATAATTAACAATAGATGATGCAAAAGCTAACATGTACTTCAGTATTCCAACAAAAAAGAAAGACAGACTCCTACACGTTAGAAGTCCCTAGGGTTGTTCAAGACACTTTTTGTAACATCAATCACAAGTGTATGTAGAGATGTTATATTACTACTTTTTGGTCAAAAACAAAAGAACAGTGAGATTATTAATGTGTACAACTGAAACTTTGTTTGAAAATATATAGAACGAGTCCCTAGGGTTTGTTCTTCATCAACAATTAACCTATCTGAAACATCACGAGTGTACATAGAACCGTTGATTACAACTTTTTCGGTGACAAATAGCTAACATAAAGCAGATTACTAATACAAATAACCAGCAATATCTGCATATAGCATAAACGTAACATCAATCTCTTAAAATTAAAATTTAATTAAAACTTTATGGTTACAAAATCAATCAATCAGTCAATCGATAGGTATAAGATCTGTACGCAGGATAATTTAAGTAATAAAAACAGAGCACAACAGAAATAAGCAAGCATCGATCAATGTTAACTTTCAGTAAAGCAAAAATGGCGGATGAATTATGTGAAACGTCATACCGAAGATTTTGTAGTAGTAGAGTTGACCAGTGGAGCGATCAATATTAAACTTGAGTATCTCTTTAGGCAATCGCAGATCCTTCGGTCCTTCGATTTTAGCCTTTGCGTATTTGTCAAACGGTGGATTCGGATCCATCTACTTCAGAGAGAGTTGCAGACGAAATGGTTTTCAAAATGGTGAATTGTGTTTCAGGTGTTCAAAAATGGGGGGGAATTGATCTGTTATAACTACCTACCTAACTAACTGACAGCATAATTTACACTTAAGTCCTGCAAGATATAACTTGTTTTAAGTTTAGTCCCTGTGTGCTGTATTGAAAGTAACGGAGGTGCTGACTTGCTGTTAAGTTGTGGAGGTTAAGTTTCAATCTTCCGTTTTCGTAATGGGATGTCATCTTATTAAACCGTTTAAATGCCGGAATATTCTGTTTCATCCTTAACGCCTAAAATGGATGTCCGTTGTGTTAAGTGTTAACCACGTTAACAATTCACTTTGTTTTTTTTTTTCATAAATTATTTTATTTGTGACACTCAAAATAAGAATATAATTCATAAATTATTTTTATAACGCCAAAATTTCTGCATATGTAATCGTAGAAAGATGTTCGGTGAACTTTGTATATTTCACGAACAAATGTAAAAGAGAGGGGACGAGTGGTGGTCAGTGGTGGTGATGTGACGCAGTGTTGCAAGGTTTTGATCGAACGTGATATGTGATAGTTATTAGTTGGGTCCAACCGTCTGCATACTAGGTTAACCTTAGGGTCTGATTAATACTTATATTATTGGGATGGTAACGCGAAACGGCTGGTTTGTATTCTCGAGTATGCATATTATTTTAGTCATGTGGTTTTATAGTGGGTTATGGTTGAAACCAGATGATGAGACACGAAAGTTATTGAATATTCAAATGTCTATAAAAAAATATGTATAATTACGATGTCTAATGGGAATGTTTTGGTTTGAATAAAAACTTAACTATAAACGAAAACCATACGGTTAAGAGAAGTATGTTAGTAAGTGAAAGTAAAATGATTAGCAAAGTCATGGTTACGTGACGTTGAAAGAACGAGAGTTGAGACAAGATAATGAGTGCCGATACTAAGGAAAGGTTAAGGTGAGGGTCTTGAGCTAAAACGCATCTGCATGAAAGTATGTTTGCCCTTAATCGTTATGTTTGCACAAATGAGATATTTTTGTATAAAATGTTATTTAATGGTAAAAAAATATATATTTTGCAAATGAAGGAAAGGTTTTGTTTAAAATGATGTTTTAACGAATAAAGAAAATGTGTTTAAATATTGTAGACAAATTTCTCACGCACTTTTTTTTTTTAGATTGAACATGACAAATAGAAACTGAAAGCTCGTGTGTACTTTGCTGATGTCACTTGACAAAACATTCTAACCGTTATGTGTTTGTGACTTCATTGATAACGCCATCGTCTAAAAGAATTGATCTTTAGCTATAACTAAATCAACTTCACCCGATGCTTTGAAACCTAGCCCAAACCAACTTGTTCGACTGGGACCAGACATAGACCAGTTCGGTTCGATATCATGTTTAAACCATTTTTAGTTAAGACAAGTTGGTTCCTGAAGTCTAATAGATTTAAAACTTTTAAGTCATATATTTAATCTTTATGTAATTTTTGAATATTCTTAAATAAATTATGATGTCACCTGGTTTTTAAATTCGGTCCGACCTATCGAACGTTTTGCATGTGACACGATAATGTGTCTGCTTCACTGTTCGGACCCGGACCGGATGAAAATATAGGCTTCATCTGATCAGTCACAACAACTTGATCTTGTAAGCTACAGTGGCAACTAATCGATTGCAAGATGGTGGTAGTTTCCAGTGTCAACTGTCAACAACTATGATTAGTGACAACATTTTTATATTCTTCAGTGGCAACTTATCAACTGATAAGATCAATTAGTTCCTGTTTTTCTAATAGCCTAAAGTAAATAATTTAACTACTATTGAGGACGTTCGAGACATCTTCTAGTAAAGAATATTTATTTAATCATCGTAGTGGACGGGGCAACTTCTAAGTAATAAAGAATAAGTGTCATATTGTGTTAGCCCATCAAATTTTGGTTCAGATTCGAGTCTCATAAAGAGGACAAGACGGATTTTAGTAGTGGATTTTTGAAGGAGTATGTATTTATAACCATTAAAAAAAGGACATAATAAGTTTAGTTACTTTTTAGGACCTTCGGGAGATGCTTTGAGTTAAAAGTAGAGGACGGACATGTACGTTGTACCAATGAATGCGTCGAAGCATTAGAAAGTGAGGCCATTGCGAGGACTTGGCGCGCAGTAGCAGACATTCTATAGATAGTTGTCATGATATTGAAAAAGAAAGAAAGTGTTTTAACAAACTTATTTATGAGAGAATGAATGTTGTTGACTTGTTGTGGGTGAATAAACAGCATAACTAATGTTGTAAAAGAAATGTTTTTTAAAGAACTCAATAACGTAAGCTAACTTGTTTTAGCACGTATTTCAGTTGTTTTAGCACGTATTTCAGAAAATAACGTAATCTAACTTGTTTTAGCAGCATTTCAGAAAATAACATAGCGTCTTATCATAAGGAAAAAGTTTGAGTAGATGCCGTACTCTGGACTTTTGACAAGGATGAAGACTAGCCATAAATGGAATTCTAGCGTTAAAACATTTAGTATGTGAACAAATGTAAACACAAGACTTGATGTAAGATTCGTTGTTTTAACTTTATTACATGATTTAGAAAATTATGTGTAAACCGAACTCACGTCACATTTTGAGGTGACAAATCATGACATTATTAAATAATAATATAGCTTTTTTATTAAGTGATTTAAAGAGAGAATGCAATGGAGACATAAACCACATTTGACACATTTTATTTAACTAGATTTATTTAGTTAAATAACAGCATGATGCATGGCGTTTTTTAAGGGTTTCACCGCTTTAGGGTATTCCTATGTGGTCGGCCTTATTACTAGTCTGTCTTGATGAAATTTCTCAATACCTAAATCACCAGAATCATAAACTCCAGATTCTTTGGCTGTTAGGCTATCCGCTATGATGGGGGCATCGAAGCCCCTCCACCGTGCCACGTCAACACTACGTCATCGCCTCATAGAAAAAGGGGCATCGAAGCTCGCCTCGCTATGGTTAATGCCCCTTGGACGCCCCCAATATATATATATATGTGTGTGTGTGAGAGAGAGAGAGGAGAGAGAGAGAGCCCACCGCGCCCATCATCACCTCCATCGCTCCCCCTTCCGCGCCCCCTCCAACGGCGCCCCGCAGTGGTGTTCCGCGCCCTCGGCCCCCCGTTTCTCCCCGTTCCGCGCCCCATAGCGAGGAGCCTTATAGGAGCTGCAGAAAGGGATGCTGAGGAGCAAGGCTCGTTTGCTACATTAACTATGAAGAAGGGAATAGTTGAAATTGAGCGCAAGTGAATTCTTTGCTTTTTTATCATTTAATGATCAAACTTTATTAAATAACTAGCTTGAGCCTCCGTGTTACGGTGGCTTATTTAGGTTTTTATTTTAATTATTTTGTTATTTTATATTTTGTAATGATTTATTTAATTTTAAAGTAGTTTCGTTATGATTTAATACGTAAATATTAGTTTGTTACGTTTACTATATTTGTTTACGTTTGGGATAATTCAACTAAGATGCGTAGGTTTTTTTTAGATTTTTAACGAACGAGCACAAACATATTGATTTTTTTAAACAAAAAAATATGAAGACAAATATGTGTGTTATGCAAAATGGGCGATTGATGCAGGTGACAATGGTGATTGATGTATGAGAGGGAAGCGAGGTTGACGATGATGGGTGGTAATCGAAAGTTAACCGGTGATGGAAAGGATAAACCAACGATAGAGAATATGTATAGAAGATAAATTAAATTAGGATTTGATGATTAAAGAGTTTTAAACATAATTTTTTTTTTAATTTCGTATGATTTAGTGGTTAGATGGAAAGGAGAAGGCCAATTTGACTTTTCATTGGAAAGATTAAAATTCCATTGCATGTAGAAAAGGAATGCTAAATTCCTATAAGTGAAGTAATTTGGTAGAATATTTTCCACTTTCAATTTCTCGAAAAACCAACAAAAAAAACTGACATTTGAAAGAAAGTTTGTCAATTCCGATTCCATTTGAGTTCCACAAGCCAAACATGTATATTCCGATGAAATGATTTTAAATTCGTAATACAAGTTGCTTATCATATATTAGTTACAAGATCATATACTCCGTTGATCTCAAAACCGCATGGTGACAAAACTGAAATTTTTTTCAATTCAGTTTTCGACCTGATTAACCGATTCATTCCTGTTGATTGCAAATCTAAATCAATTCACTTTTATGAATCGCCAACCAAATTCAGATATCAATTCCAAAATTGCCGACCAAGTAATTAAAATCAAAGTAAAAATGAAAATCGTGAATCAATTTAGAGATTGAACCTGTTAAACCATGATGAGGATGAAGAAGAATAATAATTTTGTTTTGAACCTTTAAGTGATTTTGTTTTGAGCATTTAATTGATTTTGTTTTGAACTCGTAATTGATTTTGTTATGAATGTTCAATTGATTTTGTTTTGAACGTAATTGATTTTGTTTAGCACGTTCAAGTTCAACACCCAAATTTTGTTCTAGTTTGTCACACCCCCCCCCCCCCCGGCCGAAGGCGGAAACGCCGGGGCGTGCGTAGATTGAAATCATGCACATGGCATTAAACGTAAAACTCCTATTAAAAGAAACCAACGAATTATTCAAATATAATCCAAATAGAAAATATGACATAGCACTTTATTCATTCAACTTCTAAGTCTGACTCATGCCCTATATGAAACTTCAAGAATCTTCATAACTTAATTTCCATCACTTGAAAAACATGCGAGAGTGTCAACTAAAAATAGTTGGTGAGAACATAGGTTTTGAAAAAAATAAGTTTTATGTTGAAAATATTCCATATGTGTTAAGTTACTTTGTATACTTTAGTGATTACAACCAAACCTCTGACACGTTTAGCGAGTCTTCTAATCCACGATTAGACTATTATGTTTAATGTTTAACGATCGTCGGATTCTGAACACACAGGCCTCTACCCGAGGCCTGAGTGGGCGGGTCGGACCAATAGATCTATCATCATACTACCACGGGCTTAACAAGTTAATAGTTGTACATGCGATTAAGTATACACTTGTAATGATTACACATAACGAATATAATGAAATAAATCTTGAATCAAATAGCATGTATAAAACATAGAGTAAATAAGTTGCATGTTTCCACCCCGAAGTATAAAACGTTTAAAAGCATGAAAAGGGGCTATGAACTCACCTTGCTTGACGGATGAACACGAACACGAGCAAGAGTTTGTTGAACCGGTTACGGGATGCCCTAGATTAAGTTTGATTTTTAAATTAGTTAGAGTGTCGCATACTAGAATGTTCTAAACCAAGAGCATGACCTCCAGCAAGTTGATTCCCAGGTAAGAGCCAAGGGTCCAATGGGATTATTTACGCCACTCTTGCCTTAGACAGAACCGTTTGCTTGTCAGATACATACATAACCGGTTTATACTCTATTTGTATACTAACTCAAAATGTTTTTGAATGGTTTTCATAAATAATAAAGTACGAGGTTAAAAGTGTAATATCATATAGTTTGGGTGTTTATTGGCATTTAAGAAAGTGTAGGATTCAAAGTGTAAATATTATAGTTTAGGATATTTATTAACATTTATGAAAGTATAAGGACCAATTATGTAAATATAATTTTAAGTTATGATAACTTTATGAGTTTTTTGGAAGATCATAAGAATATTCATAGTTGTTCATGGAAAAATTATAATTTGATCCAAGATTATGAGAAAACAATTATGATTTCTTGGAATAACATGATCATCATAATCTTTTAGAGCAAAAAGTAAGGGTTTTATTAACAATTTATGATGATCATGGTGAGAGTATATGAACAATTATGAAGATTCAAAAGAAAACTCAAGAACATAGGAACAAACTAAAAGAAATTCAAAAGAACAAGATCAAAATCAAAAATATATAAAGAACAACTAAGAAAACATGTAAAACTTACTTGATTATGCTTAGAGAGAATGAGATTTGGTGAAAAAAAATATGAGAATGAGGGGAACGTTGAGGTTTGAATATGATTTAGATAGAGATAAAACTGATTAATTTAAATGCTTAGGATAAAATTAATAATAACAAAACATTTTGTTACATGTTATAAAATATTAATCTAGGCATTCCGGTTCAATGTGTTATATTAATGATTAAACACGGTTATGATGAAATGAACATAAGATCATATAATTACGCATATAAAGATAATGTTATTCAATAAATGACACATAATTCAATACTAATAAATGTAGACGATAAAATTAATACGAGAACTTTAGTAAATACGAGCACAAAAAAAAAGCGTTTTTGCAAGAAAAATCCATAGATGTTACATAGTTGTTCAAGTTCAACACCCAAATTTTGTTTTGAACGTTTAATTGATTATGTTTTGAACCCGTAATTGATTTCGATTTGAACATTCAAGCTGATCAACAACCAAATTTTGTTTTGTGCGTAACTGATTTTGTTTTGAACGTTTAATTGATTTTGTTTTTTTTAACATAGTATGAATTCCAATTGTTCAAGTTCAACACCCAAAATAACATCTACTCAAATCAAGCGCCTGACTTCTGTCGGCATCTACTTCAACAATTGATTAAAACGAGTAAAATTAGAGCCTAAGATTAACATGATAAGGCGAATTAAAGAACAAACTGAAATTGTGTGTTTAATTGTAAAATTTTTGACCGATTGTGTTTGATGTTAGTTTGCAGGTGAACATTTTAGGGATAGATTTCGAAACATTTTGCTTAATACTCATATCTCATATTTGTTCTTTCGATTGCTTGATTGTAATTGACGAGTTAGATTGGAAATTAGATTTAAGTTATTGACGTTTATGCAACCATGTGATTGATTTAAATAGAAGTCAACGCTCTAAAAACTTGTGTATCTATCATTCGATAAAGTATTATTATACAATGGCTCACCCCATAAAAATATGTATATTTTTTTAACAATAAAATTTCCCACAAGAGTAATAGATCACGGCTAAAAAAAGTAAATTAAAATACTCTAGTTATAATATAGTATATTTAATTGTAATAAATAAAAACACTAACTTAATACCTTAAAATAATTTAATATATGCATGTCCTAACAAAAAATTGTATTCTTTATCATTCAAATCACTTCATATCTTTATAGCATTCAGTAGATTCTTTCTCTCTATATTTATATAATCATATTAAAAATTACTATTTCTCCTTTTTTTAATAAAATAATATTTTTTACACATTTGATTTTCTTTTTTCTCTCACTCATTTACAACTACTTTAAAAAAAGTATTAAATAACTATAAAATATAAAAGTGTTTCTCCAATCTACATATTCTAATAAAGTAAAATAACTGTGAACACGTGTCAGTTTGTGGTTAAGCCTCATAATTTTTTTCCCTCCAAACTAATAATTATGTCATAAATCAATAATTATTCACTTTCCTTTTGCACTCCATTTATTTTATATATATATATATATAACATTATTAAATTATTTACTTTCCTTTGACTCTATTTTATTATATATAATATACATTTATATAAAAATAAATATTCTTATAATTTATAAACATATGCTTTAAATCTATCTATTTATTTTTTAGTTAATTTTACTAAACTATATATATGTTAAAATATAATAATATATACCATTTACTTTCATATATAATAAAGTTTATCATAGTCGGTTTCTCAGTCTTTTTTATCAATGATTGTTCAGGTTTTTTGTGAGACTTAAATTTGATTGTTACGGGTCAAAAGTTGGTAAATAAATTGTGTGGTACAAGTTAATTACATTTAACTCAAAATTTGTTGCAGGTCAAAAATGGGTCATATGAATATTTTTAAAAGTCGAGAATGCAAGTAGATTTATCATCAAATTTGTTACGGGTTCAAAGTTTTGACTTGAAAATGTCAAAAAAATGAAAGTTAGAATTTTTAAACGTGATTTAGGTTTCGAATTTTTTTAAATGATATTTTTCGAAATAATGAAAAGATTCGAGATTTGGCTGATTGACTATTTTTCCCACAACTATTAAAATTTAAGAAAAGACGGAGAACACTTGCGACATGCTACCTCCAGATCTATCAATGCTTCTAACTTTTATCAAATTTGAAACATTTGCGTCAACATTGACTTTTCCTTTAATGGTAATTAAAATGTACTGTGTGAAACATGTTATACAAAATTATGCTCAAGTGAAACACAACATTCACAAAATTGAACAAGTTAACAAGTTATTTTTATGTGTTATCATTATGGCAAAGTCGAGAAGCCCCCTCAAAATTATAAAAATCATTTTCATGTTGTAGCTTAGAACTATTATTGTATGAAAAGTCTTTTTTTAAATTGGTTCATAATCAAAATTCTCTCAATTATATATATATATATATATGATACTGAGAATCAAATTTTCAATAGATGGACCGTTCTCAGGTATGTTTTTGCACCTGCTTTATTATTATTATTATTATTAAGTTTATTTAAAAAAAATTTCTAATATAAATAAAATCAATTTTTGTACACATAATATAGATATAAGTATAGATGTAATCATTTTTTCATATACAATATGTGCTTATTTGTTTTATTTATAACTTTATTATTTGGATGATCTCGTGTGTTACACGGGATCTAAAACTAGTTTTTCCCAAAAACAGTAATTTTTTCCCTCTCATCTGCTCAATAGTCAATAAAATATAGAGAAAACACTAATTTATTTATAAAAGAGCTATTGGGAATGCTCTATTTTATTGCCAAAAAAAAAAGAAGGTGATTTCATATATATTAAGTTAAGTGTAAAACAAATTAAATGAAAATTGTAGCTATAAATCAGGATGTAAAGACAAAAGATACTTCAAAAACAATATAACAATCAAATAATTATCGTCATAAGAACATTGAGAAAACTATATGATAATGACAACAAAAAGGAAGAAAAAACAAATCAGGCTTCAGCTTTTTTGAAAGAAATTGTCTTGCCATGCCAACCACGTAGTGATCTACTTAATTAATCAAGCCTCAACATTTTCTACATATTCATTCTCTATAAATAGAACACATTCCTAATTTGGAGAGTACCTCCACATATACCAAGTTATTAAGAATCACTGTACTCTTCTCAGCGGGAAAAAAACATGGGTTTGTCGTACAATACATTAATCATAGTAGCAGCACTGTTTGTTTTTAGTATGTGGGGAGGGCAGGTCACATCTCGAACACTAAACGATGAGAATATGATACAAAGGCATGAACAATGGATGGCTCATTCTGGGCGTGTCTATAAAGATGATTTGGAGAAAGAAACACGTTTCAAGATATTCAAGAACAATGTAGCGTACATTGAAGCGTTCAACATTGCTGGCAACCGTGCGTACAAGCTGAGTGTTAATGAATTTGCAGACCAAACAAGTCAGGAGTTTAAGGCTACTCGTAACGGGTTCAAGTTTCCATCTACACCAAGATCGGGTCAAACCACCCCGTTCAGATATGGAAACGTGACCGCGGTTCCATCTAGCATTGACTGGAGAAAGAAAGGAGCCGTTACCCCGGTCAAAGATCAAGGTCAATGCGGTAAGCCATTAACAAATTCCAAATTTGAAGCATTTTCTTTGTTATACTGTCTTTTTATATATATATTATTATTATTTGCTTTAAAATTAACAGGTAGTTGTTGGGCATTTTCAACAATCGCCGCTACCGAAGGAATTACAGGAATAACCACGGGTAAACTGATTTCACTATCTGAGCAAGAACTTATGGATTGTGACAGGAGTGGTGAAGACCAAGGGTGTGAAGGCGGATACATGGATGACGGGTTTGATTTTATTGTTAAAAACAATGGGATCAACACGGAGGCTGCGTATCCTTACAAAGCACTAGATGCCACTTGCAATACAAAGAAAGAAGGGGTTGCTGCTGCCAAGATCACCGGACATGAGGATGTGCCCGTCAACAGTGAGTCGGCACTCCTGAAGGCTGTGGCTATGCAGCCTGTTTCGGTTGCCATTGATGCCGGGGAGTCTGACTTCCAGTTTTACTCAAGTGGTGTTTTTACCGGAAGTTGCGGTACTGAATTGGACCATGGGGTCACAGCTGTTGGGTATGGAACCACTGATGAGGGCATCAAATACTGGCTGGTGAAGAACTCATGGGGTACGGTTTGGGGTGAAGAAGGTTACATTAGGATGCAGAGAGATGTTGAAGCTAAGGAAGGGCTGTGTGGTATTGCTATGATGGCTTCTTATCCAACGGCTTGATACTTGTAAATATAATCACACATGTACACAAGATGTTGAATTCATGTAACTTGTCCATTTTCATCATCATATACATATGTTTTCAGTTGTGAAATATTATCAACTGTGGTATTACTATGATGGCTTTTTATCCAACTGTGTCATGAATTATACGATCAAAACTAGGACATATATATTATTTGATATTTAATATATGTAAATTGTTTCTTTTTATCATCATGTTTATGTTTCCAATTATGTCAGAGTATTTAGATTGTTATTAAAACTTGGTGTACTTGTATGTAAATCATATTAAGGATAAGTCGCCTCTATAGTTAATATTCAAATCTCATTTATAGGTAAGTTCAGGGGTTTGTGGTAATTATTCATGTATTCTCTCATTTCTATGTACTTTGAAGTGGCTTCATAAAGGGTTACAAACTTACAATTCATCGAAGATAATCAATTAGACTATTTACTTTATCCCATTATATAGTATCAGAGCTCGTTGCTCCACAAGCCCGATCCTTCCGGTTACACTTGGACAAAAACGTTGCCCATCTCCAACATGGCAACCTCAAATACCATTATCCAAATCGTGGCCGATACTCCCCATTAAACTCACCGTGTCCCATTACAAGCTACATGACTGGTGCTTATATGTCACGGTTCGTTTTCCTCAAATCCAAACTCACTAAACAGTCTAGGTTGGTTGATGATTTTCCCTATTTTGTGGCCATAAAACCAAAAATCACCTTATCACGTGATTAAATAAATGAAAAAATATAAATTTTGAAAAATACGTGAGAACTTCTATGGTCTGCCTTCAACGCATAATAATGTAATGTTGATCATACCAAAAATATTTGATGCCATATGTTTTCAACTGGGCTCATGTTCCGGTCCAATGAGCCTAGTTCAACGCATATTTATTTCGGTGAAAATGACTAAAATGGTCCGTTTGACCAAATGAATTCCTCGACGAGCCCCAAACTAAAAAAAATGACTCAAAATGGTCATTTTCTAAATGCTAACATCCATCATAATAGACCAGTTACCCACAGATATATCTGACACCTTTTAACCAATCACATCTTGACACGTATACACTTAAACACGGGGTCCAATTATTTTAAAAAAAATCGATCGTTTAGTTTTGGCGCCGATCATTTATTAAGCAGTCGGTCTGACTATTTAAAAACCTTTAAACGGCCGGCCAATGGATCTATTCCGTCGCCCCTTCATATCTATTTCGCCGGGCCTCTATTTTAGATTTCTAATTTCCACCCTTTTAGAATTGTCGGCCAACAGATCTACTCCGTCGGCAAACAAATCTATTTCGTCAGCCTCATATTTAATCCGCCGGCTACAGCTAATATGAGTGATCTCCTAATTTACCTTTACCTAGTCACTATAAGTGGAGTATCTTGTTATACAAAAAAAAATCCTTACCTTTCAATCTACTTGTTATACAAAGACATGGTTAAGCCACATATTTTCATGATTCATACACGATTTTTTGAAGGAAGGCCTCCTGATTTGGCAACGAGAATAGGTAAACTCGGAATGGGGGTTTAATCACCCCCCCCCCCCCCCGCGGCGGTTTACAAGGAGCAAGATTGCCCTCAATGTGGAGAGGGGTCAGACGAGATGGGATCCTTGTGCATTCTCACTTCTACCACCCACTTCAACCATCGATTACCCTACTTTTTTCAGTTAGATTAGAAATAGATTTGATGTAAGGTTGTTTGTAACATTGTTATGTAATATTATTTCAATTTACGTTAATGTTGACATTTTATAATATGTGAATTACGTGGCTTAATATAAGTTTGAAAATATTCGTCACAACTATTTCAATTTATGTTAATAATAAAGGTTTACAACAACCACCAACAACGACAATTAATTGTTTAATAATCAATAACGTTTGGGACTAGGTTACCTCTCGGTTTCATTTGCTTCTTCAACAGCATGGTGTCAACTTTCCTCGAAGTAGCGTGAATTAGGAACAAAAACGTAGACATATTTAGGTATTTACAACAACATTCTCACAAACGTCTACACGATATGGAATGAAGCAGAAATCAAGACAATGGCGGAAAACAAATACTGTCAAACAATAGGCGTGAATGTACCCATGTTGAGGTTTTGCGTATAGTTACAAACCACCCAAATATATACCTTTTTTAATTTTACGATCCACCAAATTTATGGGTTATTACTTATTACCCTTAACCATTAAAATTTTCACTAAACATAAATTAATGTTTCGATTATTTGGATTCTTTGTTTTTATATTATTAATTATATAACAAATTTAAACATAAAGATATGAATACCCCGAATAAATAGAAATCAAGGCCTGTTGGTTGACTGAATAGATATGAAGGTCCGTCAGAATAGATATGAATGCCCGACGGAATAGATGTGAAGGCCGTCAAAATAGAAATGTTGGTCGACGGAGTAGATATGAAGGCCCGACATAATAGATATGAAGGGCCGACGAAATAATCCGTTGGCCGACCGCCTATTAAACCGTCGGATGGACTATTTAATAAAGGGTCGTTTTTTAAATATGGTCGGGCCGACTATTTAAGTGTGTACGTGTCAAGATGTGATTGGTTCAAAAACGAAAGGGTGTTAGATAGATTTGTCTGGTGTTAGTTCTATTGTGATGGACCCTATTGTTTAGATTTTAGAAAAGGGCTATTCTGTGTATTTTTAGTTTGGGGGGTAGTCAATGAATTGGTTTTGTCAAATGGGCCATTTTAATCATTTTATACATTATACCACTAGGTTTGAAACCTGTGTATTATACGAACTGATTTCATAAAAATATAACATTGATAGTTTTATAGCCATTCGTAGGTCGGGTAGTTTCATATTATTATGTCATAACTATCTTTTATTATTATTATTATAAACAAAAACAGTAGTTGTTTATATAGGAAGAGAATAATTTTCTACATTCATTTTATTGTTATTTCCATATTATTGTAATTTCTGTTTTTGTCATTTTCATTATTCTCCTAGATCATGATTTCATATAAAAACATAAATGTATTGTATCTTCAGAATATCATTATTAAAAGTTCTGTTCAAAACTTTTATGGTATCAGAGTGGTCTCGAACCGCTTGACCAAAAACCACAAAACCCTAATCTGCCTACAGTTGTTTTACCTTGGCTGGTGACAAGAACAACTCTTTATCTAAAACCAGTAACGAAACCTCCGACCTCACATCTCCATACCCAGGTCCTATCCATGAAACCGACTCCTGTCTCGGTTGAGGCGTATCACCTTATGGCAAAAGATGAGCAACAAAGGGGTGTGTTTACAGGAAAGAATAATACAAAAACCGCTGCGTTTCAAGCCTTCATAAGGCATGATGGAACTATTGGTGCACAGTATAAGACCATCCCAAAGAAAAGCCTAACGACCAGCAAGCATATTGAAAGCGAGCAAAGCCCGTTGAATAACCAATACAATCAGTTCCTAAACATGTTTACTGTGAATAACTCACCAAATTTAGAAGTTACTCAACCAATGGCAAACATGGCATTTAGATTTGATGAAGGTAATCAATGGGTTGTAGACTCGGGTTGCACCGAACATATAACGCACAATGTCAATTTATTTCATGGCAACATCGAATCATCACAAGAGTTACAGGTGACGATACCAAACGGTGACTCTATACCGGTCAAGGGAAATGGAGCGTGCACCTTGCCTGATGGAACCAAAATCCGAGACGTTTTATATGTTCCTGATTTTACTTCTAATATCTTGTCTGTTGGTCGATTAACGAACGACCTTCAATGTGCCGTAACATTCTTCCCGGATTTTTTTGTTATGCATGACTTGAATTCGAGGAATTTGATTGGGACGGGTAAACGCCAACAAGGTCTATATCGGATGAAGACGGTGATGGGAAAAAGAACGGCTATGGCAGTTACGGGTGAAGTATGGCACAAGCGTTTGGGGCACGCCTCACATAGTAAGCTTTCAAGTTTTGACTTCTTTTCTTTTAAGACCAACGGTGATACTTGTGATTCTTGTGTGAAAGCAAAATTTACCAGGTTGTCTTTTCTTGATAGTCACATTAAAACAACAGAATGCTTTGAACTTTTACATTGTGACATATGGGGGAGATATCGAACACCTTCGCTAACACGAGCAAACTATTTTTTGACTATAGTTGATGATTTTAGTCGATCGGTTTGGGTTTTTCTCTTAAAACATAAATCAGAGGCGAGTGATCGTTTAATTGGCTTTCACAAAATGATCGAAACTTAGTTTGATAAAAATATAAAAAGGGTCCGATGTGACAATGGAGGGGAGTTCACCTCGAATCGAATGATGGATTTCTACACCGAACAGGGAATATTGCTTGAAACCACATGTCCACACACTCCGCAACAAAACGGAGTGGTTGAGCAAAAACATCGACATTTGCTCGAAACAGCAAGGGCAATTGAAGAAACACTAAGTGAACCCACAGGCAGATTATAGATAATCTGGGGGTTAAGTAATGTTTCCCACAAATGAGGTCCAGCAGAGAAGGTTGTTCTTCAGGGGACCTGCAAAACAGACACCGTAAGCTCGTCACTGAGAAGGGGGGGGGTTCCTCCTTGTGACCACCCTCCGGCGTGAGAATCAGACTAGATTGCTCTGAATATAAGTGTATATTAAGAGATTGCTAGATAAGATTGAGATAACAGATGATGTCCTTACCATTCCAAGGTGTTGGAGTATTTATAGCCGAAGGTAGGTTTCCAAGCAGGTACAGCCGGCTGAATAGTATTCCTGTTCTACCAACAGTGGATTACGCACAGGCCATGCTGGTTGGTGGATAGGTTACGGCCAATAGTAATAAGGTCGGCTGTATACTGTTCCTTTTACTGCCGGCTACGCACTGTTCCACCAACTGTAGGCTGCGTACGTCCCATCGTAAGGGTTGGTGAGTAGGCAGCGGCTAATAGTGACAAACAGTACTAGAGGGTGCTCCTCCTCGTATTGTTGTCGGTGAGCTGTCACCCTGTGATTAGTTCATGGGCTGCTCTGGTCAAACTGTCTGTTCCGCCCATACCTTAGTAGGTATAGTACGAAAGACCTTCCAGAAGCATACGGACTGGCTCATTTAGGCGGGAGTGTTCCCGCCTTGCTCATTCCTTCATGTGACTACTGAAGTAACGAATGCCTTGTGCGTGTAACCTTGCTGTTAGTGCGGGTAGCCTTCCCTGATGGCTTGTATCCGCAGCTGCGGGAACAGGCGGGGTACTTCACCATTGGGAGGCTTTCCCTGCGGGTACAGCTGGCGTACTGCGCGTAAGGTTCTTTGAGCATGGTGTGTCCTCCTGGAGCAGTTGGTCATTGCGCAGACGTCCCTGTTCAAGGTGAGTCTTGCGGGTCCAACTGGGCTCTGCTGGGACCTACCTATTCAAGTCCCCCCAGTCCAATGTTCTTCTCATGAATGTTTAATAAAGTGAGGTGAACTTTTGGACTTAGCAAGGGGTTTTGAAAAGGGTATAGTTTTTCGGTTTTCCGTGGTGATTAATCCCGCGGTTTTCCTGATGTCACGCAGAAATTCCCGACTTTTCTGCTTGATCTTTGGGTGTGAAGCGGGTAGGTTTGTAACCTCCTCGCGCGTCGGGAGCGTTGAGTCTCAATTGTGTGGATTCTCCATGGGGTTTTGGTGGTTTTCGACATAGTGATCATTTATGCTAAAACCACCAATTCCATCTTGGAGTTTCAAACAATATAGTTCTCGACGTTCCCGTCGTGTGGGAATGTTATTCACGTTTCCGCAAGCATGGCCCAGAAGATCCTTCTTGGTTTGAATTCCCTGCAGAGTGCTAAGTACGTGAAGGGTTTTGCCTTGACACTGTACCCGCACTCGTCTTACGGTTACTTTACTTCCAAGGTATTCTTGGCTTCAATTCCCTGCGGGTGCTCGGTATGTGAAGGGTTTTGCCTTGACACTGTACCCGCATCCGTCTGACGGTTACTTGGTTGCCAAGTTTATTCTTGGCTTCAATTCCCTGCGGGTGCTAGGTATGTGAAGGGTTTTGCCTTAACACTGTACCCGCGTCCGTCTTACGGTTACTTGGTTGCCAAGGTAAGGGGTATTTTCTCGCTCACTTGAATCTTTTTGAATTTTGAATTTTGAAATTCGAAGAGTTGGTGGAAAGATAGGAACAGTCCAAACATCTGAAACGTCGTGCGACGGTTTCTTCTGACTGTGTCAGGACGTGCAGGAAGTTATGGTGACGTGACAGTACATGGTCATTCCAGACGCTTTTTCAGGCGCGTGGGCGCGATTTTTCGGGCGCGTGGCCGCGAAATTAATGGTATGCGTCCTGTCAACAGCTGTTGCCAGCTTGCTTTTTGCCACGTGTCGTGGTTTCATTGCACCTTCGTTTTCTCTCTCTTCCGCATTAATTTCATCGCATTAATTGCGATTAGTATATAAAGGGGGAGAGGGTTATTTGTAATCCACACTTTCACTCTTCTCTTCATCTTCTTTGCGATTTCCGGCGAATACTTATCCTTTTCAGGCAAGCATTCTCCTGAAATCGTTTTCTTCTTTTACAAGATGTCTCGTGATATCGATTCTACAGCTGACGACAAGAGTACTGCTGGCGAGTGCCAGTGTGCTCTGCCTGGCGATCTGTACCGGTATGTTGTCAGGAAGTTCATGCTCGAGTCTCTCGAGCCTGAGTTTCCTGAACCCCATCAGACCGTGTACGATGCCCCCCGAGGCAAGATCGGGGTTTATGCAGCATTCTTTGTCTATGGGAATCTTAGGTTCCCATTGACAAAGTTTGTTTACCGTGTCCTTGAGAGGCATGGTGTTCATTTGACCGAGTTGCACCCCATGGCGATCGCCAAGATTCGCCATTTTGAGTGGGTGTGCCGGATACTGGGCGTTGAGCCCTATGTTGACCGCCTGATGACCTTCTACACTTGGAGGTGCATCCAGGGGTGGTACACGTTGACAACCCGGATTAAGGGTTTAAAGATCTGTGCGACCGAGCGCAGTCTTCGCGCGTGGAAGAGGGAGTTTTTCTTCATATCCGCCCGCGCCATCCCCATTGCCATGAAATTCAAGAACGGGCAGGCACTTCCCAGCCTTCACGCCTCCAGCTACCAGGAGGCGGAATGGTTTGCCAAGATATCTCGGGTCCAATCTCCGGTTTACCGGTTTGCGGAGTCCGGGATGGTGATGCTGGGGATGAGCCGGGTGTGGAAGGAGGCTGATGCGCGCAAGATTCCGATCGTCCTCGAATACGGTTCGAACTCTGTTCCTTACGGTATGTCTTTTTCCCTTTTGTTGATTTTGAATTTCGTCTAACTTTTTCTTGTTTATTTCAGAGGGGAACGACTTGTAGTCGCTCCTGAACCCGCGGGAGGCTGATGGTCCCGCACGGATGGGTACTCGCGCTCTAGATGAGAACGAGTTGCCCATCCTAGATCAAACGGCGGATCGGTTCGTGGAGGTCTATCCGCTAGGCCATGAGATCCTTAGCGCCCGTCGGCCAGGTAAGGCGCTCTTCGCCCCTCGACCCCTCAATGCTGAAACCTCTGCTGGAATTCCTCTAATCGTATGTTCTGATGAGGAATCCGCAGATGGTCCTCCGTTGGTGCGGAAGAAGAAGGCTGCCGGCGGGAAGGGGAAGGAGAAGGCCTCCACTGCCGATCCAGCGCCTCGGTCTGAGTCGGAGACCGAGAGCGAAGAGGTGGCGGGGAATCCCGGTGGTGGTAAGACCACAGCTCCGGAGGTTGCGACTGTCACCTCCGGAGAGCCAAAGAAGACGACGGTGACCGGCGCAAAGAGGCCGGCTCCATCGGGTCCGTCCCCGCCTCTCCGTACCTTTAGGCTCAAGAAAACCCGTAAGTACAACTTTCTTTTAGCTTTTATCTTCATAGCTTAATCCTTAGTCTTTTAACACTTTTCTTCTTTACGCAGGCGTGGATGTTGGCGCATTCCAGGGTGAAGGGCCGAGTAGTACCTCTCCGCCAATGACGGTAGGCTTGGTCAGCCTACCTGAGGCGTCGACCCAGGCGCCTGCGCCTGCTTCCGCTGGATCAGTTGCTCACTCCTTTGAGCCGACTGTTCCAGCCGAGATGACGTCACCGCCGGCTGTGAGTGCGATTTTTACAGCATCATTCACCGAGCCGGCGGTTACCATTGCTGCGGATTCCGCGGCAGCGACCACGGCGGCTGCTACCATGCCCTCGCCATCGGCAACGACGGCCGGTCCCTCAGGTACGCATGGGGCTTTCCGCCAATCTTTGCCACCTTCCAATCTGCCTGACCTCTTGGATGGATTTCCTTTGGGTTCAGGTGATGGGTTCGGCGGCTATCGGCCTGTTATTGACCCTACAGGTGCGTAGGGTTCTTCTGGCCCATTTTATACATATATATTTTATCATCTTTTCCTAACTGCTTTGTGTTTTTTGCAGTGTCGGATTCCAATGAAGTGTATGTTCCACGATGGAACATTCGCCGAGGAACAACCCTTCGCACCCCTGTGGAGTGCGTGGAATGGGCTCGTCACGCTGCTCCCAGTGGTGCGTTGGGGGAAGCCATGGCTAGCTTCCAGGAGGGTAGACTAACCAATGAGCTTCGGGTTCTCCTGGCCCGGATGCAGCCGCGCGTCGAGCTGCTTTGTCGTGAAAACGACAAGTTAAAAGCAGCTCGCCTCAAGGAAGTAGCTCAGGCGCGGGCTGTCCGGGAGGAGAACCAAAAACTTGCCGCAGTGGCTGCGGAGAAGGAGAAGGCCTTCAAGGCCCTCGAGGTTGAAGTTCAGGCTCGACTCGAGGCCCGTTCCAAGGCTGCCCAAGCTGTTAATGAACAGCTTCGGGTGGCTAAGGAAACTGCGAGGAACGCAACCGAGAGGGCCACCAAGGCTGAAGCTGTTGCTGAGCCTCTGCGCGTGGAGAATGAAGAACTTAAAGCCAAATTAGAGGCTCTCCAGCAGGCTCATGATGCCTTGGCGATGGAAGACGCCAAAAAGCTCCAGGAGATCTTGGACCAGAGGGGGGTGCTTGACCATACTGAGCGGAAGCTAAAGGGCGTCGAAGAGGCTGCGGCTAAAGAAGTGTTGCTTGCCAACCTTAACAAGAGTGAAGCCGAACGCGCCCGTAACGAAGCTCAAGCTGCCCTCCAAGAAGCTCTGGCTGCCAAGGAATGGCTTCTTCGAGAAGCGTTGTCTCAGGTAAACTTTCCTGTCTTTACGCTCTTCTTTGTAAATAGAAGGGGTGTTGACACTTGTATATTTTCTTATGTAGGTTGTGCATCGGGTCTTCTCAGAGACATCTTACAACGATGCTATGAGCGCAGCCCTCAACGCTTCTCACGAGGATGGGGAACGGGCCGGCTTCCTGCTTGGTCTAGGGTTCGTTGAGAAAGGCGTCCCGCCTTCCAACTTCCCTTTGTATAATGTGGATACTGAAGCTGCTTATGACCAAGCAGTGAACCAGTATGCTGCCTTCCCGCATCCGGTGGTGGAGAAGGTGAATGAAGTTGCTGTGACATCTGCCCCGATCCGACCCGACCCAGGTACCCGTTTCTCTGACCCGATCTCTCTTTTATTATTTAATATTTATACTTATATTTTACTTTTAATAATAATATATATTTTCCTTCCCGCCTCTTTCTCTCTCTTTCTTTCCGCCGTCCCGTCCCTCTTCCTTCTCTCTTTCCGCCTTCTTTTCCCTCTTGTCGCCGTCCCACCCTTACGCCTTGTTTCCCTCCTCTTTGCTTGTCCTTTGGTTCTTCCCGCCTAAGGATGTCTGCAGCTCCACGCGCCAGACTCCTTACATGGAAGCCTGCGTGAAGACATCTTGTTCCTGCGATGCGTGAAGAGAACTCTTCTCGCAGCGCGCTAAGAATGCATGTTCTTCCCGCAATGCGCTAAGAATGTATGTTCTTCCCGCGATGCGCTTAGAATTCTTGTTCTTCACGCAGCACGCTAAGGATTTGTGATTCTTCCCGCAGTGCGCTAAGGAATGTTGTGCCAGCCTTCGCGCTCGCGCACTCAGCCTTCCCGCGCTTAACCCTTGTATCTTCTGTTTATTCCAGCCTGTATGCTTTGTGTTGTCTTATCCTCTGTGCTGTTGACCTAACCTATCTAATGTCTGAATAGTTACTTTCGGCGCAGCATGCGTACCAACCCCCATTGGTTGGTAGAAAAAGTGACTGACATTATCTTTTGAGATCTGCTTTTTCCATGCTTGACCAGTACCTTTATCTGAACCGCCCATGCCTGTTACTGTTCCCTGTCAGCTTTATCTTGCCCCCTGCAGCTGCCATATCTTTTGATATCTTTTGCTTTTGGATTCTTATGCTTTTTGATATCTTTTGCTTTTTGAGATCTTTTCCCCTTTTCTAGGGATTATGTCTCCTAGGGTTTCTCTATAAATAATAGTATTATTTTTCCTAACACATCACACACAAAACACTTAATCTCTCCTGTTCTCTTGCCCCTTGCTCTCTCTGCCGTCTTCCTCTCTGCCTCCGTCTTCCTCCTTGTTCTTCCTGCTTTTCCGGTAATATATATTATAATTTACTTATTAATTATGCTAACTTATAATCAAGACTTAAAACAAATCATTAAAACAATAATCTTTAATTATAGGTTAACCTTGCTTGTTTAAAAGTTGGTTCTTGCTTTATCTATCACCGCATCGTTTATCATGTGAGTTATCTCGTATCTAATCCCTTTTTATTTTAAATGCTTTGGGATGTTCATGTGTTCATACAAAACTTGAGTCTTAAACTTGTTTATGAACTTTAGTCGCGCAGTATCCCATGTGTTGAGGACGTTTACTTGGCTGTTTATTTGTATGTGTGTATCATTAACCGCTTTGTTCGGCCTATTCCGCAGTTCCGTTGGTACCATTATGTAACATCCTAAAATTTTTATAATGATAAATAAAAGAAAGTTATGTTTAGTGATTTCACGTTTTAGTTATTTAATGTCGAGTAAGGAACGGGTCATGGGCTTAGATTACGTAAGATGGGTTAAATGAGAATGGGCCTTGGGTCCGTGGGCTTGAGAGATATAAATACCCATCCCAAGCCCAAAATATCATTTTATTTCCATCTTTCTCTTTTACACACTCAAGAACACACACATAACCGACCGAGATCCGAAGTCGAGACCCGAGATTTTGCTGGTAGATCTGAGTTGGAAAGGTAAGAACTAATCCCGCAAAGCTAATATTACTGAAAATGGTTAGGATTTGACGGGTTAATCGGACCCGAAACCCAACTGCCCAAATCGGACCCCTAAAACGTCGATTTTAGGCCGATTTGATGGTTGGGATTCGTAGGCGCCGATCATACGATTCCGTGGGTACCAAAATCGAGTTATTTGGCTAAGAAACGAAGGAGTTATGGGCAAACAGATCTGCAGCGCGACAACTTCGCCTTCATCTGGGCAACTTCGCCTTCAAGCGATGAACTTCGCCTGCAAGCTAAGTTCGCCTGATGAACTTCGCCTGCAAGCCAAGTTCGCCTGATGATAAGTTCGCCAGATGGCAACTTCGCTGAAAAGCTAAGTTCGCCTAATGGTAACTTCGCTGAAAAGCTAAGTTCGCCTAATGGTAACTTCGCTGAAAAGCTAAGTTCGCCTGATGGCAACTTCGCTGAAAAGCTAAGTTCGCCTAAATGGTAACTTCGCCTAAAAGCCAAGTTCGCCTGAGGTTTAACTTCGCCTAAAAGCCAAGTTCGCCTGAGGTTTAACTTCGCCTAAAAGCCAAGTTCGCCTAAGGTTTAACTTCGCCTAAAAGCCAAGTTCGCCTAAGGTTTAACTTCGCCTGAAGCCAAGTTCGCCTAAGGTTTAACTTCGCCTAAAGTGAAGTTCGCTTAGAAAATAAATTAAAAACCTAATGGAAAATGTGTTAAGGCAGTTATCGAAAATAAAATTTTTCCAAGCTGACCTGGCAGCTTAACCCCAGCCAGGGGCTCTGCCCCTTGGACCCCGCTAGGGGCTGCCGCCCCTAGAACCCCGCTGCCAGGGGCGCTGCCCCCGGACCCCCGTTCGTTGTGGGTCATATAAAGATAGAAATACAAAACGAGTAGTAGTAGTTAATTGATATGTGTAAATATTATACAGTTAGCCGAGCCCAGTTAAAGAAAGGAATTACGATCAACGGCGAGCGTAACAGGATCCAGGTGAGTTTCTAGCCCCATTTATGTGTTACGTTTTCGGGGCTGTGTGCATACTCAATATGTTTGTTAATACGCTTATCCTAAGAGATAAGTGTATGCCTTATGTGAATAATGTGAAATGTATGAATGATGGCTTGACGGTACGTGAACGATCTTCGGATATTGCACGTACTGTCAGGTTGTAACGCTAAGTTAAGGTAAGTATGATATGTATGCTTATGTGTATGAACGTGATAAAGTTAATAAAAGAAGGAAATGATGGTTGTATGGTTACGAAAAGGGTACCGAGCCCTAATAATACTCGAGGTATGATGTATGGTTGTATGGTAACGAAGAGGGAATCGAACCCTACTAATATTCGAGAACTAGGGAACCGAACCCTACTAATATTCGAGGAAAGAGGGAAACCGAGCCCTAATAATACTCGTGGAAAGAGGGCACCGAGCCCTAATAATACTCGAGGAAGGAGGGTACCGAGCCCTAATAATACTCGAGGAAGGAGGGTACCGAGCCCTAATAATACTCGAGGAATGTAGGGCGTAATGCTCTTTATAACGTAAGATATGAAAGTAAGTTAATACAAAAGAAAGTAAGAAAGTAAGAAAGTATGTAAGTAAGAAAGAAAGTATGTAGTAAGAATGAAGGTATGAGTACTTATGTGTGTATGAAAGAAAGTTATGAGGTTAAGTACGTATGTAGGTAATAAGGTATTGCATGGTGTTGTATGATTAACTAGAACTCACTCAGCGTAGCTGACTTTTAGTATGCACGCAGGTGAGTAGGATGAGACAGCTGGCTTGAGTGGAGGACACATGGCAGAAGACTAAAGCCTGGCATCTGAAGATCTGATATGTTTTATAAGTTATGTTTTGATTTTGAAAGACAAGAGGAATGTTTTAAGACATGATTATGAATTGATATGTAATGTTTTATGAAAGTTTTATATTCCGCGTAAAGTTTTTAATTAACTCTGATATTTAGAACTGTGTTCATGAGTAAATCCAACACGAAAGTAGGGTTACCGGTAACGGGGCCTTACAAGTTGGTATCAGAGCAAAGTTCGAGAGATTTAAGCATCCTACATGCTTAGACTCGAACAGAGAATGAGATTTAAGTAAGAAAGGAAAGAAGATGCCAGTCCAAGAATGCCATGTGTCGCTCAAGCAAGATCAGTAAAGGTAAATTGTATGATTAAATGATATATGTTAATGAGAAAGGAAAGATATGTGAACGGCAGGGATAGGAATAATTGATTGTTTAATTTGACAAACTGCTTAAGTAGAACCAGCACAAATAGACTCATAAAGGGAAGTGTATAGGACACGGAAAGTAACGTGATCAGCTAATCACAACTGGCCACTGTTATTACCTGTTAGCCTTACTATCCTTGTACTAGATAGTTCCTTGAGTGATGATGTTTGTGTTTTCCCCTTTAGAATACTGATGGCTGGAGCTGGAGAATTTGTTGAAGCTGGGGGTCGCACTGGACGTCGTGGCAGGCCTCGTCTTGTCCGGCAACCCTCGGTAGAAGAAGCTTCCCACACCGAAGATGAAGGAAGCGCAGCTGGAGGAGACCAGAACAACAACGAGGAAGTTCAACTTAGCCCTGCAGTTCAAGCAGCCATTGTTCAGGCTGTGGTTGCTGCTGTGAAGAACCTGAATCCCGAAGGATCTGCTGGAAGCCGTGAACGAACTGCTGAAGGGGCGGGTGGTGATGGTAGGAAGGATGGGGAAGGTGAAAGAGGGGCCTCGAGTGGGGATAAGTCTGTGAAAGTCGATGATAGGAGAAGGGGACAAGGTGGGTGCAGCTATAAGTCCTTCAAAGGGTGCGACCCGCCAAAGCTGACCGGGTTGGGAGACGCAATCGCTACTCTCCAATGGATAACCGCTATGGACAAGGTTATCCGCATTAGCGAATGCCGTCCCGACCAAGCTGTGGGTTATGCTACTCAGTCATTCGTAGATGAGGCTATGTATTGGTGGGAGAGTGTGGAGCAGAGGAAGACCCGTGAAGAGATCAAAGAGATGAAGTGGGATGATCTGAAGGAGTTAGTGATGATGAAGTTCTGTGCTGACGCCGAGGTTGAAAGGGCGGAGATGAAATTCTTAAACTTGAAAGCTGGGACAATGACACATCGTGAGTACACCACCGAGTTCAATCGAATGTCTAGGTTGGTGCCCGATATGGTCAACACTGAGGCAAAAAGGATCAAGTGTTATGTGAGGGGATTACCACAGAGAGTTCGCATGTTAGTCAGAACAAGTAAACCTACTACCTTCGATTCTGCTGTCGAACTCGCAGAAATGGTTTATGCAGACTTGGTTGCGGATGATGTGGTGGTGGGAGATGAGAAGAAAGAGAAGAAATGGGTCGCTCCTGCTAAACGACCCGGTACCCAGCTGTGGAACCCTAAGAACAAGCAGCCGAGAGTTTGGGAGAACAGGTCATGCAAGACCTGTGGCAAGGCACACAATGGTGAGTGTAGGTGGGGAAAGGGTTCGGATACATGTCATAAGTGTGGAAAGATTCATGCCGGAGAATGTAGATTTGGGTCGAATGTTTGCTACAAGTGTGGGAAGGCAGGTCATTATGCTCATGAGTGCAGTTCTAAGCCTGCATGCTACAAGTGTGGTAAGACAGGTCACTTTTCTAGGGAGTGTACCGAGATTGAAGCTGGAGGTAGTGGAAGGAAAAATGCCGATCAAGCTAGGCCAAGAACTAGGGCCTACATGCTGACCCAAGAACAAGCCAAGCAGATTCCGGATGTTGTCACAGGTACGTTCCTAGTAAACGGCATTTCTGCTTTAGTATTATTTGATTCTGGTGCGAATAGAAGTTTTGTAGCTACGACATTTAGTAAACTCGCTAAAATGAAAGGCTGCCGAGTGTCTGAAACTTTTGTAGTAGAAACCGCTAGTGACACTTCGGTTAAAATAACAAAGATGGTTAAGAACTGTAAGATAGAATTGGAAGGACGTGAGTTCCCGGTTACCTTGTACGTTATGACCTTGGGAGGGTTCGATGTGGTTTTGGGTATGGATTGGTTGTCCGAGTTTGAGGCTCAGATAGTATGTAAGAGTAGGATGATAAGGTTAAAGTCGTTAGATGGTAGTGCGGTGACAGTTTATGGTGATAAGGAAAGTTCTGGGCTTAATGTCATTTCGATGATTAAAGCTGAGGGTTTGCTAGGGCGAGGGTGTGGTGCCTACCTGGCGTATGTTGTCAACGCTACGGCCAAGACGAAAGAAATGAAAGATGTCCCTATTGTGCGCGACTACCCAGAAGTATTCCCTGAGGATCTTCCGGGGTTGCCACCGGAGCGAGAGATAGAATTTCAGATAGATTTAATACCGGGAGCCCAACCTGTCGCGAAAGCGCCTTACCGTCTAGCACCGTCTGAGATGAGAGAATTGATGTCCCAACTGCAAGAACTCCTAGACAAGGGTTTTATCAGACCGAGTGTTTCTCCGTGGGGCGCACCGGTTTTGTTTGTCAAAAAGAAGGATGGAAGTATGAGGATGTGCATAGACTATCGTGAGTTGAATAAGCTTACGGTAAAGAATAGATATCCTTTGCCAAGGATCGATGATCTATTTGACCAACTGCAAGGTTCAAGCTGGTTCTCACGAATAGATCTCAGATCAGGCTACCATCAGCTGAAGGTGAAGGAGGCAGACATCCCTAAGACAGCGTTCCGAACGCGGTATGGACACTACGAGTTCCTCGTAATGTCATTCGGTCTAACAAATGCTCCTGCAGCATTTATGGACATGATGAATAGGGTGTGTCGGCCGATGTTGGATAAGTCGGTTATCGTCTTCATTGACGATATATTGATTTATTCAAAGAACGAGTCTGACCATGCTGAGCATCTGAGAGAGGTATTGGAGACTCTGAAGAAAGAGAAGTTGTACGCCAAGTTTACGAAGTGCGCGTTTTGGTTAAGAGAAGTGCAATTTTTAGGTCACGTGATTAATCCGGAAGGGATAACCGTGGACCCAGCTAAGATTGAAGCAATAACGAATTGGAAGACTCCGCAGAATCCGACTGATATACGAAGCTTCCTAGGGTTAGCTGGCTACTATAGGAGATTCATCGAAGGTTTCTCTAAGATAGCCGCACCGCTGACCGGTATGACCCGAAAGTCGATAGTATTCAGTTGGGGAAAGTTTCAAGAAGAAGCCTTTGAAGAATTAAAGAAGAGACTCACGCAAGCTCCAATCCTTGCTCTACCCGATGGTGACGAGGATTTCGTCGTTTGTGCTGATGCCTCGCATCAAGGGTTAGGTTGCGTGTTGATGCAACGAGGAAAGGTGATAGCTTACGCGTCTAGACAGTTGAAAGTCCATGAGAATACTTATCCGACGCATGATTTGGAGTTAGCAGCTGTAGTGCATGCTCTTAAGATATGGAGGCATTATCTGTACGGTACTAAGTGTACTATCTATACAGATCATAAGAGTTTAAAGTACTTCTTCGAGCAGAAAGAATTGAACATGAGGCAGAGGAGATGGTTAGAACTGATAAAGGATTACGACTGTGAGATTAAGTATTACCCCGGTAAAGCTAACGTGGTCGCTGATGCACTAAGTCGTAAGAATGAGGAAGTCCTTGCAACAGTGAAGTCGTACAAGTTGATCATGAACCCGAGTCTCTTTGAAGAAATCATCAAGGTACAGTCAGAGGTGTTAGTAGATGAAAGGTTAGTAAAGAAAGAAAGGATTTATGGCCAGCAAGACGAGTTGATGGAAAACACTCATGGAGTTAAAACTAGGTTCGACCGTATGTGGATCCCACGCCATGGTGATCTTAGAAGTCGAATCTTAGATGAAGCTCATAAGTCAAGGTACTCAATCCATCCTGGAGCTACAAAGATGTACCAAGACTTGAAAAGAGATTACTGGTGGCCGGGAATGAAGAACGATGTAGTGGATTATGTTGGTAAGTGCTTAACTTGCTTACAAGTCAAAGCCGAACACCAAAAGCCTTATGGGAAGATGCAACCGCTAGAGATACCTGAGTGGAAATGGGAACACATCACCATGGATTTCATAACTAAGCTACCTCGTACAGCTAAGCAACATGATACCATTTGGGTGATTGTGGACCGTTTGACCAAGAGTGCTCACTTTCTGCCCATACGAGAGGCCATCTCGTCAGAAACGTTAGCAAGCTTGTTCATCAAGGAAGTTGTAACCAAGCATGGAGTACCGTTATCGATCGTGTCCGATAGAGATACACGGTTTACTTCGAGGTTTTGGAAGAAATTCCATGAAGCTATGGGGACGAGGTTGAACATCGGTACGGCGTATCATCCTCAAACTGATGGACAGTCTGAAAGGACGATCCAAACCCTTGAGGATATGCTACGTGCTTGTGTTTTAGATTTTGGTGGAAGTTGGGGTGATCATCTGCACCTGGCAGAGTTCTCCTATAACAACAGTTACCATTCAAGTATTGGTATGCCACCGTTTGAGATGCTTTATGGTAGACGATGTAGAACCCCGGTGTGTTGGGGTGAGATTGGTCAGAAAGAAATGGGAAGCCTAGAAGTGGTTCAAGAAACGTCTTCAAAGTTCGATCAGATCAAAGCAAGAATGAAAGCCGCTCAAGACAGACAAAAGTCTTATGCAGATAAGCGGCGACGACCAATTGAGTTTAACGTTGGTGACAATGTGATGCTTAAGGTCTCGCCTTGGAAGGGGATTATCCGTTTTAGGAAAAGAGGAAAGTTGAGTCCGAGGTACATTGGACCGTTCAAGATTGTAAAACGTGTGGGTGAAGTAGCTTACAAACTGGATTTACCCGATGAGTTAGAAGGAATTCATTCAACCTTCCATGTTTCTCATCTGAGGAAGTGTCTAGCTGATGACACGTCTCACGTGCCATTAATGGACATCGAGGTTGATGAACAATTGAACTACATCGAGCAACCGATAAAGATCGTTGATCGCAAAGAGAAGCAGCTTCGTCACAAGATTATACCCTTGGTAAAAGTGATATGGAAACACCGCAAGGGATCAGATGCTACTTGGGAAGTCGAGGATGAGATGCGCAAGTTTTACCCTAGTTTGTTTATGTAATAGTTAGGTTTCGGGGACGAAACCTCTTTAAGGGAGGAAGACTTGTAACATCCTAAAATTTTTATAATGATAAATAAAAGAAAGTTATGTTTAGTGATTTCACGTTTTAGTTATTTAATGTCGAGTAAGGAACGGGTCATGGGCTTAGATTACGTAAGATGGGTTAAATGAGAATGGGCCTTGGGTCCGTGGGCTTGAGAGATATAAATACCCATCCCAAGCCCAAAATATCATTTTATTTCCATCTTTCTCTTTTACACACTCAAGAACACACACATAACCGACCGAGATCCGAAGTCGAGACCCGAGATTTTGCTGGTAGATCTGAGTTGGAAAGGTAAGAACTAATCCCGCAAAGCTAATATTACTGAAAATGGTTAGGATTTGACGGGTTAATCGGACCCGAAACCCAACTGCCCAAATCGGACCCCTAAAACGTCGATTTTAGGCCGATTTGATGGTTGGGATTCGTAGGCGCCGATCATACGATTCCGTGGGTACCAAAATCGAGTTATTTGGCTAAGAAACGAAGGAGTTATGGGCAAACAGATCTGCAGCGCGACAACTTCGCCTTCATCTGGGCAACTTCGCCTTCAAGCGATGAACTTCGCCTGCAAGCTAAGTTCGCCTGATGAACTTCGCCTGCAAGCCAAGTTCGCCTGATGATAAGTTCGCCAGATGGCAACTTCGCTGAAAAGCTAAGTTCGCCTAATGGTAACTTCGCTGAAAAGCTAAGTTCGCCTAATGGTAACTTCGCTGAAAAGCTAAGTTCGCCTGATGGCAACTTCGCTGAAAAGCTAAGTTCGCCTAAATGGTAACTTCGCCTAAAAGCCAAGTTCGCCTGAGGTTTAACTTCGCCTAAAAGCCAAGTTCGCCTGAGGTTTAACTTCGCCTAAAAGCCAAGTTCGCCTAAGGTTTAACTTCGCCTAAAAGCCAAGTTCGCCTAAGGTTTAACTTCGCCTGAAGCCAAGTTCGCCTAAGGTTTAACTTCGCCTAAAGTGAAGTTCGCTTAGAAAATAAATTAAAAACCTAATGGAAAATGTGTTAAGGCAGTTATCGAAAATAAAATTTTTCCAAGCTGACCTGGCAGCTTAACCCCAGCCAGGGGCTCTGCCCCTTGGACCCCGCTAGGGGCTGCCGCCCCTAGAACCCCGCTGCCAGGGGCGCTGCCCCCGGACCCCCGTTCGTTGTGGGTCATATAAAGATAGAAATACAAAACGAGTAGTAGTAGTTAATTGATATGTGTAAATATTATACAGTTAGCCGAGCCCAGTTAAAGAAAGGAATTACGATCAACGGCGAGCGTAACAGGATCCAGGTGAGTTTCTAGCCCCATTTATGTGTTACGTTTTCGGGGCTGTGTGCATACTCAATATGTTTGTTAATACGCTTATCCTAAGAGATAAGTGTATGCCTTATGTGAATAATGTGAAATGTATGAATGATGGCTTGACGGTACGTGAACGATCTTCGGATATTGCACGTACTGTCAGGTTGTAACGCTAAGTTAAGGTAAGTATGATATGTATGCTTATGTGTATGAACGTGATAAAGTTAATAAAAGAAGGAAATGATGGTTGTATGGTTACGAAAAGGGTACCGAGCCCTAATAATACTCGAGGTATGATGTATGGTTGTATGGTAACGAAGAGGGAATCGAACCCTACTAATATTCGAGAACTAGGGAACCGAACCCTACTAATATTCGAGGAAAGAGGGAAACCGAGCCCTAATAATACTCGTGGAAAGAGGGCACCGAGCCCTAATAATACTCGAGGAAGGAGGGTACCGAGCCCTAATAATACTCGAGGAAGGAGGGTACCGAGCCCTAATAATACTCGAGGAATGTAGGGCGTAATGCTCTTTATAACGTAAGATATGAAAGTAAGTTAATACAAAAGAAAGTAAGAAAGTAAGAAAGTATGTAAGTAAGAAAGAAAGTATGTAGTAAGAATGAAGGTATGAGTACTTATGTGTGTATGAAAGAAAGTTATGAGGTTAAGTACGTATGTAGGTAATAAGGTATTGCATGGTGTTGTATGATTAACTAGAACTCACTCAGCGTAGCTGACTTTTAGTATGCACGCAGGTGAGTAGGATGAGACAGCTGGCTTGAGTGGAGGACACATGGCAGAAGACTAAAGCCTGGCATCTGAAGATCTGATATGTTTTATAAGTTATGTTTTGATTTTGAAAGACAAGAGGAATGTTTTAAGACATGATTATGAATTGATATGTAATGTTTTATGAAAGTTTTATATTCCGCGTAAAGTTTTTAATTAACTCTGATATTTAGAACTGTGTTCATGAGTAAATCCAACACGAAAGTAGGGTTACCGGTAACGGGGCCTTACACATTAGTTGAACACGGGAGACCTATCGTTTACGGTTTTCTTTGTTTACACTTGCACAGATGTTTTCTCGTTTTTATGCTCAATTGGGAGCATGGATTGAACTATGATCTATGAACTATCTTAGGCTTGATCACAATCTGATTACACCCTTGTTAAACTCTAGACATACACGTGTTGCGCGCAGATTTATGATTATCTATGTATTGTATTAAACTTGATTTCTCACCAACACGCAAGTGTTTGACGTTTATTTTAACACATGTTCAGGTTTGCAGTAGCTGTTTTGGAGCTTGTGGACACGTAGGACGTTTTTACTTTTGGACCTAGAATTAAAATGTATCAAGACAAGTTAATGTTGTTTGAATGTTATAATTTATAATATATTGATTTATGTTTGATTTATGTTCTTTATTTTCCCCGCTGCGCGTGCGCGATAAAATGTGTATTAATAAATATTGACACCAATAGTGTCGCGAGTAATGAAGCAATATGTGGCGCCCCGATGTATAATCCGCCTTTGGTCGGGGTGTTACAGATTGGTATCAGAGCTCGTTGACTTAGGATAGGTGGTTAGACGTAACGGCCTAGAATACCTAAGAGTCCCTTCTCGCGCATGAGAGAAATCTCATATTTGCGCGCTTATTGTTAATTACTCGTTATTTATGAATATGCTCGCACTTGCGCAGTATATGATTTTATGTTTTATTTCGCGATGTTTCGATTTTTGTTGAATTTCGATTTTATTGATTTTTCTTACATATTCGTTTGTTGGGTTTGAAAATCCGAAAAGTCATGGTGATACATGAATAGTTGATTTTCAATTTCCATTTACGATTATGTTCTGAGGTTGGAGACTTGAAAAGTCATGGTGATACATGAATTGTCAACCTCCAATACTCATTTTCTTGTATGTTTTATATTGAAGATTGAAAAGTCATGGTGATACATGAATCGTCAATCTCCAATACTCGTTTACTAGTCATTTTAAATTGGGAATTCGGAAAGTCATGGTGATACATGAATTGCCGATTCTTGATTTGAATTTGTTACCTTTATTAAAGTCTGCATTTAGGATCATTTATTTTACTTTAACTTTTGATAGTATCTAACTCTGCGAAACCAAGCTTTATAAGATTAAAACTTTGCGCTAAAACCAAGATATTAACTAAAATTAAAATTTTTATAGAATGCCTCCGCTATCTCGCCGATTTCAGAGAAGAGAAGCCTCGCGCATGCGTAGACAGCAACGTTCCCAGGAAATGGCCGCCGCAATAGCCCAAGCTTTGAGCCAAAACAATGCTAATACCTCCAGTTATAACATTAAGTCCTTTAATGCGGGTAACCCTCCGAAGTTCACAGGTCTTGAAGGAGCCACCGTGATGCTCCAATGGCTTGAGAAGATTGAAAACACTTTCCTCCATACCCAATGCCCCTCAGAAAGACGAACCCTATATGCTTCCAGTGTCCTGGAATCCAGAGCGCTTACATGGTGGAATGGAGTAGCTCATGCGCGTGGCGCAGAGGCTGCTTCTAGCATGACATGGGAGGAATTCAAGGAAACTCTTACGCGAGAATTCTGCCCTCCCAACGAAGTTAAGCGCCTGGAGGAAGAATTCTGGAACTTGAAGCAATACAGCGGTGAAGCGCGCGAGTACGCGACGCGCTTCCACGAGCTAAGCTTACTGGTCCCTCACCTTGTTACCCCTTCACGCCGAGCAATCGAGAAATTCCTTGGGGGTCTCCCCATGGAAATTCAAGATTCTGTATGGGCCAGAAACCCAGTTACCCTCTCTGACGCCATCGAGTTGGCCGCTGTGCTTAGCGACAACCATGTCAGAGCAGGAACCCTGTTCCTGCGGGGAACTGAGAAGACCAAAACCACCAAGACTGTCCCTGAACCAACAGAAACCAAACCAGAACCCTCAAACCATAACCAGAAACGTAGGCGCAGACAAGCCTATGCGCTTACCAACCCGCCCATTGTCCAGCAACCCGCTTACCAACCTCCAGTTTACGCGCCTAACCCACTGTCAACCTACCCAGCACCTCCTGTAGTCCACAACTATGCCTTAACCAATCCAGCACTTCCTGCCCCGCCAACTAAGAAGCCTTACACAGGAAACCAACCCTTTTGCCCAACCTGTAGACTTCATCACCCCCCTCAAGTCCCGTGTCGACAATGTAACCGATGTGGCCGCGTAGGTCACTCCGTTGAGTACTGTAGAACCCCTCCCTCCAATCCGATTGCGCCAACACCACCAGCCTACCCGCAGAACCCACAGCCAACTTACCAAAACCCACGACCCAGATCATGCTTTAACTGCGGTGATCCAAGTCATTTCCGGAACGCGTGCCCGAGACTACAAGTGCAGATCACACAAGCGAATCCGGTGAACCAGATTTCAAACCAAGTAACGCGTGGACGAGCTTTTAACATAACCGCGCACCAAGCGCAAGCGAATAATGACGTAGTTAATGGTACATTTTTACTTAACGGATTTTATGCTTCTGTACTTTTTGATACTGGCGCCGATCGAAGCTTTATCTCTCGCGCCTTCGAGCAGAAACTTGCGCGACCGCGCAACGATTTAAAAGAAGATTTTTCAGTTGAATTGGCTAATGGTGAAATTATTTTAATTAACTCAGTGATTAAAGATTGTACGCTTAATCTTAACGAAAACGATTTTCTGATCGACCTCATCCCTATGCCTCTTGGAAGCTTTGATGTTATTATTGGTATGGACTGGCTCTCGCATAATCGCGCCGAAGTTATTTGCGCCAAGAAGTTGATTCGCATTCCTCGAGAAAATGGTGATCTTCACATCTACGGCGAAAAACCCTCCAGTGGTCTTAAGCTTATGTCTTGCGCCGAAGCCCAAAGACTCATGCGGAAGAAGTGTGTTGCATTTCTAGCCCATGTGGTTAAACCCGATGAAGGAAAGAAGCTTCGCGATATCCCTGTTGTGCGTGATTTTCCTGAAGTTTTTCCTGATGATCTTCCTGGTATCCCTCCCGCTCGTGAAGTCGAGTTTCGTGTTGATCTTGTCCCTGGTGCTTCCCCCGTTGCTAAATCTCCTTACCGTCTTGCACCCGCTGAGATGCAAGAATTGGCCAGCCAACTCCAAGAGTTGACTGCTAAAGGATTCATTCGCCCTAGCTCTTCGCCCTGGGGTGCTCCGGTGTTGTTCGTTAAAAAGAAAGATGGATCGTTTCGCATGTGTATTGATTACCGCGAGTTGAACAAACTCACCATTAAAAACCGGTATCCCTTACCGCGTATTGACGACCTCTTTGATCAACTCCAAGGTGCCTCCTGTTTCTCGAAGATCGATCTCCGTTCTGGTTATCATCAGTTGCGTATCCGCGATGAAGATGTTCCGAAGACTGCTTTTCGTACTCGTTATGGCCATTTTGAATTCTTGGTCATGTCCTTCGGTTTAACCAACGCACCCGCCGTTTTCATGGATCTTATGAATCGGGTGTGTAGGCCTTTCTTGGATAAATTCGTGATCGTGTTTATCGATGATGTTCTGGTGTATTCTAAGACCAAGGCCGAGCATGAGCAACATCTCCGATTGGTATTGCAGAAGCTTCAAACCGAGCAACTCTATGCTAAGCTTTCCAAGTGTGAATTTTGGTCTGATGAAGTACAGTTTCTTGGTCATGTTGTAAACAAGATGGGTATTCATGTCGACCCATCCAAGATTGAAGCAATCAAGAACTGGATTACGCCATCCTCTCCTTCTGAGATCCGTTCCTTTCTGGGCTTAGCTGGTTATTACCGGCGTTTCATTTCGAACTTCTCAAAGATCGCTTTGCCTTTAACAGCTCTTACGCACAAAGGTAAACCATATATTTGGGGCTCGAAGCAAGAAGAAGCCTTTCTAACGCTCAAGCGTTTGTTGTGTGAAGCTCCTGTTCTTGCGCTACCTGAGGGTAATGATGATTTTGTCGTGTATTGCGATGCATCCAACCAAGGTCTCGGTTGTGTTCTTATGCAACGAGGCAAGGTTATCGCTTACGCATCAAGGCAACTTAAGGTTCATGAAAAGAATTATACAACTCACGACCTCGAGCTTGGTGCAGTTGTTTTTGCCTTGAAGATCTGGAGACACTACCTTTATGGTACTAAGTGTATCCTCTACACTGACCATAAAAGCCTTCAGCATATCTTTGATCAAAAGGAACTTAACATGAGGCAACGCCGATGGAACGAACTCATCAGCGATTACGATTGTGAGATCCGGTATCATCCTGGTAAGGCTAATGTGGTAGCCGACGCGCTCAGCCGAAAACCCTGCCAACTTAACTGTATCTTGCCGCGCACCCAGCTTCACTTCGCGCCGATTCAAAGCAACCTTGAATCGCGTATTCGTGACGCGCAGCGCGCATCCATCAGTAATGGTAACCTTCGCGCCGAGTTAGCGTGTGGCGCGGAAGCACTCTTTGTCCCTAATCTGAGTGGAATTCTCTGCTATCTCAATCGCATCTGGATCCCTTGTGATGAGAATCTTCGCGCTGATATCCTGAGTGAAGCGCACAAATCTCGGTATTCTATTCATCCCGGCGCTGATAAGATGTACAAGGATTTGCGCATAACTTATTGGTGGCCCGGTATGAAAAAGGATATTGCTGTGTTCGTAGCTAAGTGCCTGACTTGTTCTAAAGTTAAAGCTGAACACCAACGCCCATCTGGTTTGCTCGAACAACCAGAAATTCCTACGTGGAAATGGGAAGGTATAGCGATGGACTTCATTACCAAGTTACCTTTGACAGCAAGCAAACATGATAGCATTTGGGTAATAGTGGATCGATTGACTAAATCTGCTCACTTTCTGCCCATTCGTGAAAACTACCGTGTTGAGCATCTCGCGCAGCTTTATGTCAAGGAAATCGTCTGTCGCCATGGTACTCCTTTGAGCATCATATCCGATCGCGATGGCCGTTTTATATCTCGCTTTTGGAAATCTCTCCAATCTGCGCTAGGAACTCGCTTGGACATGAGTACGGCATATCATCCTCAGACTGACGGTCAGTCTGAGCGAACTATTCAAACTCTTGAGGATATGCTCCGATCTTGTGATCTTGATTTTGGAGGTAATTGGGATTCACACCTGCCTTTGATCGAGTTTTCTTATAACAACAGCTATCATTCCAGTATCGGTATGGCCCCATTTGAAGCACTTTACGGTCGTAAATGCCGCTCCCCAATTTGTTGGAGCGAAGTGGGTGAAACTCAAATCACAGGACCCGAACTTGTTCAAGAGACAACCGATAAAATCGCCAAGATCCGTGATCATTTGCTGACTGCCAGAAGCCGACAGAAGAGTTACGCAGATCGTAGGCGAAAGCCTCTCGAATTTCAAGTTGGTGATCTTGTTCTCCTCAAAGTGTCGCCTTGGAAAGGTGTTGTCCGCTTTGGGAAGAAGGGTAAGCTTGCTCCTCGTTATGTTGGTCCATTCAAGATTCTCGCGCGTGTGGGAAAAGTTGCCTACAGACTTGACCTGCCGCCCGCGCTCAGTAATGTGCATCCAACGTTCCATGTTTCCAATCTCAAGAAGTGTTTAGCTGACGAGAACCTTCACATTCCACTTGATGAAGTTCAAGTTGATGAATCCATGCATTTCATTGAGAAGCCTGTTGAGATTATGGATCGCGAGGTTAAGCAAACCAAGCGCAGTCGTATCCCTATCGTGAAAGTTCGCTGGGAGTCCAAGCGCGGAGCCGAGTTTACATGGGAAAGGGAAGATCAAATGAAGATCAAGTACCCGCACCTGTTCTCTGCGCAACCTACTTCGAGATAAATTTCGGGACGAAATTTCTTAAAGTAGGGGAGACTGTGACATCTGCCCCGATCCGACCCGACCCAGGTACCCGTTTCTCTGACCCGATCTCTCTTTTATTATTTAATATTTATACTTATATTTTACTTTTAATAATAATATATATTTTCCTTCCCGCCTCTTTCTCTCTCTTTCTTTCCGCCGTCCCGTCCCTCTTCCTTCTCTCTTTCCGCCTTCTTTTCCCTCTTGTCGCCGTCCCACCCTTACGCCTTGTTTCCCTCCTCTTTGCTTGTCCTTTGGTTCTTCCCGCCTAAGGATGTCTGCAGCTCCACGCGCCAGACTCCTTACATGGAAGCCTGCGTGAAGACATCTTGTTCCTGCGATGCGTGAAGAGAACTCTTCTCGCAGCGCGCTAAGAATGCATGTTCTTCCCGCAATGCGCTAAGAATGTATGTTCTTCCCGCGATGCGCTTAGAATTCTTGTTCTTCACGCAGCACGCTAAGGATTTGTGATTCTTCCCGCAGTGCGCTAAGGAATGTTGTGCCAGCCTTCGCGCTCGCGCACTCAGCCTTCCCGCGCTTAACCCTTGTATCTTCTGTTTATTCCAGCCTGTATGCTTTGTGTTGTCTTATCCTCTGTGCTGTTGACCTAACCTATCTAATGTCTGAATAGTTACTTTCGGCGCAGCATGCGTACCAACCCCCATTGGTTGGTAGAAAAAGTGACTGACATTATCTTTTGAGATCTGCTTTTTCCATGCTTGACCAGTACCTTTATCTGAACCGCCCATGCCTGTTACTGTTCCCTGTCAGCTTTATCTTGCCCCCTGCAGCTGCCATATCTTTTGATATCTTTTGCTTTTGGATTCTTATGCTTTTTGATATCTTTTGCTTTTTGAGATCTTTTCCCCTTTTCTAGGGATTATGTCTCCTAGGGTTTCTCTATAAATAATAGTATTATTTTTCCTAACACATCACACACAAAACACTTAATCTCTCCTGTTCTCTTGCCCCTTGCTCTCTCTGCCGTCTTCCTCTCTGCCTCCGTCTTCCTCCTTGTTCTTCCTGCTTTTCCGGTAATATATATTATAATTTACTTATTAATTATGCTAACTTATAATCAAGACTTAAAACAAATCATTAAAACAATAATCTTTAATTATAGGTTAACCTTGCTTGTTTAAAAGTTGGTTCTTGCTTTATCTATCACCGCATCGTTTATCATGTGAGTTATCTCGTATCTAATCCCTTTTTATTTTAAATGCTTTGGGATGTTCATGTGTTCATACAAAACTTGAGTCTTAAACTTGTTTATGAACTTTAGTCGCGCAGTATCCCATGTGTTGAGGACGTTTACTTGGCTGTTTATTTGTATGTGTGTATCATTAACCGCTTTGTTCGGCCTATTCCGCAGTTCCGTTGGTACCATTAGTTGAACACGGGAGACCTATCGTTTACGGTTTTCTTTGTTTACACTTGCACAGATGTTTTCTCGTTTTTATGCTCAATTGGGAGCATGGATTGAACTATGATCTATGAACTATCTTAGGCTTGATCACAATCTGATTACACCCTTGTTAAACTCTAGACATACACGTGTTGCGCGCAGATTTATGATTATCTATGTATTGTATTAAACTTGATTTCTCACCAACACGCAAGTGTTTGACGTTTATTTTAACACATGTTCAGGTTTGCAGTAGCTGTTTTGGAGCTTGTGGACACGTAGGACGTTTTTACTTTTGGACCTAGAATTAAAATGTATCAAGACAAGTTAATGTTGTTTGAATGTTATAATTTATAATATATTGATTTATGTTTGATTTATGTTCTTTATTTTCCCCGCTGCGCGTGCGCGATAAAATGTGTATTAATAAATATTGACACCAATAGTGTCGCGAGTAATGAAGCAATATGTGGCGCCCCGATGTATAATCCGCCTTTGGTCGGGGTGTTACAGTTGCTGCTGCTGATGATGGGCTAGCTATCCTTAAGGCTTTCCTTGAACAACCACGCTCTACTGACGGCGCTGGTCCAAGTGGAAGTGGCCCTGAAGCCTGATCTTGAAGATCCCTTCCCGCTGCTAGGATAGATTTAGTTTGTATAGATTTACTTTCTTGTAGGCGGGTAGTTACCCGGCCATTCTTGTAACGAATATTTATGAAATACAAATCTTTGTGCGGCTAAGACCGCTTCTTTCATTGGATTCCTTGCTTTATAAACGTTATGACTTGCATACTTTAGTTTAAATTAGCAATTTTCCAAGTGTTTAGAATAAGTTAACCTTTGAACGTGGTAGATAGGTGTGAAGTTTTGCTTCCTCTTCCGTGATTGTGCGGGTAGGACCGTCACTTGCACGTAGTAGGATGGCTAAACTTTACCATCTGAGCTGCGTGTAGGTTTTCCTCATCTTTTGAGGATAAGTTAACCTTTGAACGTGGTAGATAATAGGTGTGAAGTTTTGCTTCCTCTTTCGTGATTGTGCGGGTATGACCGTCACTTGCACTTAGTAGGATGGCTAAACTTTACCCATATGTGACCTGCGTGTAGGTTTTCCTTATCCTTTTTAGGATAACCTTTGAACGTGGTAGATGATAGGTTGAAGTTTTGCTTCCTTGTTCGTGATTGTGCGGGTAAGACCGTCACTTGCACTTACAAGGATGGCTAAACTTTACTTACATCTGACCTGCGTGTAGGTTTTCCTCATCTTTTGAGGATAAGTTAACCTTTGAACGTGGTAGATAATAGGTGTGAAGTTTTGCTTCCTCTTTCGTGATTGTGCGGGTATGACCGTCACTTGCACTTAGTAGGATGGCTAAACTTTACCCATATCTGACCTGCACTTAGTAGGATGGCTAAAGTTTGAGGCAAAGTTGCCATCCACCTTTTAGGGTGAATGCGTTCCAATCGTAGCCCACATTATAAATAGACTCCCATCAAAAATGATTGGTAACAAAGTGGTTTACAATCAGAAACCGGATTATAGTCATATGAAGGTTTTGGATGTCTCGCATACTATCGTAGTATTGAAACGGGAGGCGACAAGTTTGAAGAAAGGGGGAGACTGGGAATATTTTTGGGTTATCCCCAAGGGACAAAGGGGTATAAAATTTTTGACGCCAAAAATAATAAGATAGTTGTGTCGAGAGATGTAAGATTTGTTGAAAGCATCTTCCCATATGACAACACAAAAATTCCTATCGATGAGGAGGAGCCAGAGATTTTTGAGCTACCACCATAGTACCATGAAGACCATGAAATCCAAGTTAACATAGAATCAATCGCCACTGAAGGAAACAACCAAAAAGAAACAACTACTGTTGAACCTAGCAATGTAAATGTAAACATGTATGTGGATGAAATGCACATGCAAGGTGGTGAAAATAGTAAGGATGGAGAAATAAATGAAATGCCTGCACATGAAGAAGAAGAAGAAGAAGAAACAGAAGGTGTGATCGTTGAAAACCAAGAACCGGTTAGAGAAAAGAGAAACCGGTCCCGTCCAGCCCACTTTAACGATTACATCGTCAATCTCCCACCATCTATAGACCAAGCAATACCTGTCACCAACCAAGATTCCTCGACGGTACACCCGATAGCTAATTTTCTATCTTGGCCTAACCCCGTTCTAACCCGTGACCCTAACCAGCCCAACCCACCAAGTTTACAACATATTCTTAAACACAGAAAAATCAACCACATAGCAACAAGATTTATAACAGCAAGCATGCAACAAAAACATAAAAGTCAACGTACTGAATCAGTGATATTCCACAAAACTATAGTAAGCAAAACTATTGCAGTCAAAGGGTGTTCAACTCATCAATCAGTAATGGAAGAGTAACAGCAACATCTCCTTGTTCTTAATCAATCAAGCTGATCAACAGAAGGAGCTTCTTCTTTAACATCCTTTTCTCCTTTTGATTCCTCTTTAACTTCAGCATCCTCCTCATTTTTCTCCTTTTGCTCTTCTGTTTGACCCGACCCCGATGCGGATCCTGAACCAGAAGCCGAACCAGCTGACAAGAAGTCAACTATTTCAGTAGTGCGAGATCTCATGCCCTCCATCACCTCAGTAAAAGTCAATTCTTTGAACAACTTTTCCAGTTCCTCTTCGGCTTCAAGATCTCCAGTCTGTAACAACAGAAAATAATAATCAGCTAAACGAGCCAACCAATCGAAACAAGTTAAACTAAAACATCACCTCGAAGACTTGTGAGTGAATTAACGAAACAGCCCTGACAACATTTGTCCTGGGACCATATATGTACACTATTCTCTCATTATTTGGGCCACCAGGAGGAGGTTGATCAGTCATCTTAACAGTCACACATGCATGTAATAACCAATTTTGGACTTTAATTGTTATAAGTCAATAAGTTCAAATAACTTAACAGACCTGCAACCAAGCACCAGATACTACCTCCAGTGCCAGGGCATTTTGTCCATTTACCCCAACAAGACGCGCAACCTATGTACATAAAAGCAACTTAATTAAATAACAGACCATGTTGAATTTCTTGCCTAATAGAGTGTAGATTTGTCACCTGGCCCACGGTGAGTCTAATTGTATGCCCATAGACAGTTGGTGGCATCAGAATAACTGGAAAAACTGGGCCTTGATATGTCTGCATACAAGTTTACAATGTGTGAGCGTGAGTCATTGGTCAACAAATATGTAAACTTCACATATAGAATGGTTAACTGGCCTTTAGGACTATGTCTAGAATGAGTTCCTCAGCCATTTTAACTTGTTCCTCGGTACCCAATATGTCAACAAACGAATGAAAATTACGCTCAGATTCAGGATCAGCTATTAGCCCAATTGTGGCTTTTGAGGCTTTGTGGATTTGCTGCATATCTGCACATTCAACTCCAGCAGCTTTGGCAAGCTGTGAATAGATGATATTATCAGTAAAACAAGGAAAACAGGGTATCTTATTAAGAAACTTTTGTTATAACATACTTCCGAATTACGAATGCGGTATACTTTCCTATCTACTTTTGCTCCTGCAGCCACTGCCTCAGCTATATGCTTAGCTTTCTTAGTATCATCTTCTGATCATTTAGAAAAGACAATTGTTATAATATGCTCATATTGTGATTAAACGTTATATGTTTTCAATTTCACAACCAACATATAAAGCCATCATTACAACGAACATTCTTCATGTTACTGCTTGCAATGATCTTATATGAGTAACTTTGAGCACCAAATATTACTACATTTTAGGTAAAAACTAAAAGAAACAGTTGACAACAATGGCATTATTGATGCAAAAATCTCAGCAACATATACCTCAGAAAGATAATTGGGAGACATATCTGAGAAACCTCACTATGAAAAAGTATCAATCAAGAACTTACAATAATATATTTCTTTGGCATCTATACACACGACATCAAAGAAGTGTAGCAATTTAGAAGATGCAAAAGCTAACATGTACTTGAAACACAAAAGATACACAAACTTCTACTTCTACACATTAGAATCACCTAGGGTTTGTCTGAAACTTCACGACTACGAGTGTATATAGAACCGTTGATTACAACCTTTTCTGTGAGAAAATCATTCAAGTAGATCTAATCAATCAAATTACTGATAAGAAACGATAATTACAACATTTCGGTGACAAACTAAATCAATCATTCAGATACAAATACGGCCTAAGATCTATACGCAGTATAATTTCAGGTAAAACAGACAGCAATATCTCTTGAAGGGAAACGTTATAGTACAACTTTTTAGTGACTTAATCAATCACGTAGCTCTAATCAATCAATATTAATTTACAGTAAATCCGTGTGCAGGATGAGTGTATGCAGAACCGTTGCTTACAACTATTAACGTAAAAAATATATAAATCAGATCACTGAACCTAAACGTAACAGAAATCTCATGAAATGAAACGTTAATAATCAATCAGATAGATAGTTACAAATAAGGTATATGCATAACGCAACAGAAATAAGCAAGCATCGATCGTCAACTTCCAGTAAGCACAAAAAAAACAGAGCACAATATCTATCTGCATATAACCTAAACGTAACAGCAATTATCACTTGAAACAAACCGTTAATTACAGCTTTTTGGTGACGTAATCAATCACGTAGATCTAATCAGTTAGATACAAATAAGGAATAAGATCTATACTACACGCAGGATAAATTCAATAAACATGCATCGATCAATGTTAAGTTTCAGTAAAGCTTTAAGAAGCAAAAATGGCGGATGAGTGTTAAATTCGTACGAAATTGAAACTTATTACCAAAGATTTTGTAGTAGTAGAGTTCTCCAGTGGAGCGATCGGTATTAATCCTGAGTATAGGTTTAGGCAATTGCTGATTCTTCGGTCCTTCGATTCTAGCTTTCGCGTATCTGAGAGTTGGTTCCATCTTCTATTCTTCTTCAGAAAGAATTGTGAAATGTGAATTAGGTGTTTGGTGTTCGTAATCAAAAATGGGGGGAAACTGATCTGTTATTATAACTACCTAACTACATAATTTACACTTAAGTCCATCAAGATATAGTTTGTTTTAAGTTTAGTCCCTGTGTTCTGTATTGAAAGTAACGGAGGTGCTGACTTTCAAACTTCCGTTTTTCTTAATAGGGTTTCGTCTTATTAAATCGTTTAAAATGCCGGAATATTCCATTTCCTTGGTGGACATGCAACATTCTTAGTAATTCATCAAAGTATTTTAACACAGGTCGTTCCGGTTGTGTTAAACACGTTAACAAAACGACTTGTTATTTTTTTCATAAATTATTTTATTTGTGACGCTCAAAATAAGAATATAATCAGGTATAACACCAAAATTTAAGCATATATAATCATAGACAAATTTTTGATGATTTTTGTATATTTCATAAACGAAAAATGAATAAAAGTAAAAGACAGGGGCGAGTGGTGGTGGTGGTGGTTGTGTGATAGTGTTGCACGGTTTTGATTGAACGTGGTATGTGGCATTTATCAGTTGCGTCCGGCTTTTCGCATACTAGGTTTACCTATAAACAGGAGGTATGGGAAGGGCTTCAACATATTACTAGGCAGCAAAGGAGGAGCTTCAACACATAGTGGGGCCCAAAATGCTAAAGGGGTAGGACTTTAATATGATAACAATGCTTTAAACCACAACACGGTGTTAAAGAGGTGGGGCTTTAACATGATGTGTTGCTTTAACTTGGGCTTTAAAGTCCCTTCACAACAACTAGCCTAATGGTTGAAACCCGAGAGAAACAAAAGTTACTGAATATTTAAATGTTTATAAAAATTATGAATAGTTATAATGTTTAACAGGAATGGTTTGGTTTGAACAAGAAAACTTGACTATAAACGAAGTTAGAAAGGTTATCGTCAAAACTTAACCATAGGATTAAGAGAAGTATGTTACTACATCATGGTTGCATAAGATTAAAAGAACGAGAGTACGTTAGTAGTCGGTATTAAGGAAAGATTAAGATGAGTTTGTAGGACTTTTGCTCTTATTAAATGTTTTGAGCGTAAATGCATCTGCATGAAAGAATATTAACCATTAAGCATTTTTGTACAAATAAGATGCTTTTTTTATATATAAATATTATTAATGTTAAAATGTTTTGCCAAAGGAAAGCTTTGGCAATGTGGTGGTGTAGAAGAAATGTTTTGTTCGAGGCATCCCAAGTAATAAAACCAAGTATCGAATTGCTAGTAATCAATTGATTTGACATATCATTCTAACGTTGTCTGATTGTGACTTTAGTGGTAAGAACGGTGATCGTTTAAAAGAATCTTTAGTTGTAACTAGATCAACTTTATCTTATGTTTTCAAATCTGGACTACACCGACCGGTTTAACTGAAAGCAAGGCATAAGGCCGGTTTGATTTGATATTTTAGACTTTAGTTACGTAGGTTTCGGCAGTTTAGCAGTCGGACCGTTGACTTGGTTTGACGATTAGACCGCTTTTGATCTAAACATTCTATAATGTAATTTGCGAGATTCGAACTCTAGACCTTTTATACATTTAAGAAATGCTTGCCAGCTCTTCTAGAAAGTTATTGAGTTATACCTTATGAATTTATGATATTTTAACTAAACATACTTATGACTCAATTTTAATTAAAAAAATGGACAATTTCATAGAATAGTAACCAACTTTCAAAAGTGTTCCAATTAGGTCACTCAAATTTAAAAAGTGTTCCAATTAGGTCACTCAACTTTCATTTTTGATTAAATTAAAGGTTTTAACATGTTTTTTTAGCTTTTTTCTTTTTTATTTCACATAGAAAATGTTTTTATCTTTTTTATGAAGTTGACCCTGAGTGGCGACGTGAATTTTATTTTTTTTTAAATTTTAATATAATTAACGTTTTTTAATTTTTTTTAAAATTTAACTACATATATTGCAAATTCCGACTCCTATATCTTATCCTCCATTTCTTAGTAAGACTAACAGGTAATAACAGTGGCCAGTTGTGATTAGCTGATCACGTTACTCTCCATATCCTTTACACTTCCCTTTGTGAGTCCACTTGTGCTAGATTCTACTTATAACAATTAGACAATCGTACATTTTACATCGTCACATATAACAAGCATTTCTATATCTAGTTATTAAGTTAACTTTCTTACTCATTCTTTACCATACACAGGATCAACTTACACAAGGTGATTGCTTTCTAAGCTTGCTTGAGAGACACATGGCGTTCTTGGACTGGCATCTTCTTTCTTTTCTTCCTTAAGTCTCGTTCTCTGTTCGAGTCTAAGCATGTAGGATGTTTATTTCTCTCGAACTTATGCTCTGATACCAACTTGTAAGGCCCCGTTCCCGGTAACCCTACTTTGGTGTTGGATTTACTCATAAACACAGTTCTAAAATCAGAGTTAATTTAAACTTTCGCGGAATAATTTAAAACTTCAAACATCACATTACAAACATTCATTTTTGTCTTAACATACAAATTGTCTTTTCATAACATAACATAAAATAGTCATGACACTTCTTCATAGATGCCAGTTTCTTTAGCTCGTGTCATGTGTCCCTCCTCAAGCTAGCTGCCTCAACTTATCTGCCTGCGTGCATACTAAAAGTTAGCTACGCTGAGTGAATTTTTAGTTAATCAATTAACATACAATTCATTCCTATTCTTACTCTTACGCGTCCGAAGATACGTATTCATACCTTACTTTGCTATCACTTCTTTCACACATACTTTATATACATGCATACGTACTTACATACTTTCTTTCATAAAACCATATGGTATACTATAAGCTATTATATCTTAAACATCTCAGATATTATAAGGATCTGGTCCTTAACATCTCAGATATTATAAGAGTCTGGTCCTTAACATCTCAGATATTATAAGGGTCTGGTCCCTATCATCTCAGTTATTATGAGGGCCTGGTTCCTATCATCTCAGATATTGTGAGGGTCTGGTCTCTATCATCTCAGATATTATAAAGATCTGGTCCCTATCATCTCAGATATTATGAGGGTCTGGTCCCTATCATAAGCGCATACTTTACTTGTCTTACGCGTATAATATTTACATAGACATTCATTCACATAACCATTATATAGTAATAACATTCATTGCACGATCATACACGTATCATATACCTATCACTTAAGTAAGCATTTTAACTGCCACATGGGAGTATGCACACAGCCCCGAAAACATAACCAGGAAATGGGGCTATAACTCACCTGGAGTCGGTTTCTCTCGCCGTTAATGGTAATGCCCTTCCTTAGTTGTGCACGACTAACTGTACAATACATTACGTGTGTCAATTATTCATTACTACTACTTCCTACATCTAAGTTAATGAAACTCTCAACTAACGGGGGGTCTGGGGGCAGCGCTCCTGGTAGCGGGGTCTAGGGGCGGCAGCCCCTAGCAGGGTTCAAGGGGCAGAGCCCCTGGCTGGGGTTGTGCTGCCAGGTTAGCTCGGAAAAATTTTATTTTTGTTAATAGGTCCTTTAACAAAAACGCATCAGAAAATGAATCGGGTCACATTTTAATAACAACTTAAACAATTTCGCACGGGAGGAATTTCACATAGAATTTCGCTTCGCATAACTTTTTCGCTTCTCACGGCTGAGGGAAGCGATATACCCGTTTCGCTTCTCATGGCTGAGCGAAGCGAAATACCCGTTTCGCTTCTCATGGCTGAGCGAAGCGAAATACCTTCCTTTCTTCGTTTTTACATTTTAAAGCCATTTTACTTCTTGACTCTTCCTCAGGACCTGATTTTTACTCTTTTTCAACTTTCAACACATTCTGACCCCATGCATCTGATCCTGAACCCACATCTCTCATATTCCAAACACCACCTTTTTATCTTAAAGTGCACCCGAGAGGTTATAACTTACCAAGTTTATAATTTTCTTACATTTCACAACCCGATCTATCATTATATCTGTTTGCATGCCGATTCTAACCATAAAACTTAACCATTTAAACCGAAACCTACCTTTTGCTTTGGGTTCGAGTTCAGATCCGGACAATACGTAGATCTGGACGTGATTCTTGTTATTTGATGATGTCTACACACGAGATTCTTCCTCTTTTTATACGGATTTGGATCCGGAATGTAGAGAGAAAATGTGTGTGTTCTTGAGATCCTTTTATTTATAAATAAAACCATCTGTTGACCTGAGAGAATTTAAGATGCAAACCAGATAGTTTTTAAAAGTTTCATTTATATATATTTAAGATTTAAAATAAAAATATGAGATAAACTTATCTTTCGGAGTGAATTTACAATGTTAACACATAATAATATGAATAAAGAATAAGCAAATGAGTAATTACATGCATCATCGTACATGTGTCATGCTTACATTTACAACTAATCTAAAACACACATGCTTACATTAACAACAAATTTAAACAAAATATAAAGTTGCTTTCTCTTTATGTGAATTCTAATAACAATATATTATGAAGTTTAAAATACACAAAAGAATAATTTACGTACTTCGTTCATGAGACGCAAAGTTTAACCTTCCATCTACGTTCAAGAAATTACGCATACTGACCAAACTATTCAGTCAACTTAAGAACGCAATATGAAATTTTTTGCATAGTAGAGGTTAGGGGTGTTCAGCGATCAGTTTAAAACCGTGAAACCGCCCAAGTCGGTCATCGGTTTGGCTTTGCGGTTGGTTTTTTTTTTACATTCGGTCGGTGGGCTTCAAAAATTTCAAACCGTAATGAATAGTTTGGCTTGCGGTTTTTATTGAAAACCGGCCGTAAAAAACCGGACCGGACTGTAGGATTTATTTATATATAAATTTTATTTTTTTATATTAGATTTATATAATTATTTATAATATATCATATGTTTTAAAAATTAGGCTTCTTGTCATAGCCCACTATAAAAGCTAGTGTGTGATTTAGCCAAAGTTTACTAAAAGTCTAGTATCTCGTCATGTTCTAGGCTTAAATTCTGGACAATATGATTAATTATGGGGAACTTGCAATTTGGTTATTTTATTTTTGGACAACTTGAAATCTGAAGTTGTGAATTAGAGTTTAAGTTTTTGACAACGGCATATTAAAGCCTAAACCGTGAAACCGGCCGGAGCCAAACCGTTAGTAACGGTTAGGTTCGGTTCGGTTTGGTTTTTATTTTAAACGGTTTGGCTTCGGTTTTTGATTAGCAAAAACCGTACTATCGGTTTGGCTTATGGTTTAACCCAAAAACCGTCAAAACCGGACCGTGAACACCCATAGTAGAGGTATAATCCATAACAAAATATCAAGTTTTAAGTAGTAAACAAAGCAATGATATCCGATCAAACCTAGTGGTTTAACTAGGGATGGCAACGGGGCGGTTTCGGGGCGGGGAATGCCAATCCCATACCCGCCCCGGTTTATAAAACCCATTACCAAAACCGTCTAAAAACCCGCGGGGACTAAACGGGGAATCCCCATCGGGGATTCGGGGAAAACCGCGGGTATTCGGGGAACCCGTCTAGCATAAATGGTTTTTAAACGGGCTAAATTCCCCGTGGGGATCCCCATTTAACCGTCGGGTTCACCGTTTAAAACCCGATTGTAAGAAAATGATACAAAATTACAATACAATATTAATACACAAAAAGTTCAATATCCAAACACATTACACATACAAAAGACATTATTAATACATAAAAATGTTTATTTCTCCCATCACAACGGAAATTAACTTCATGATTGATCCTTCTTACACGTCCATACCGCACCCATTCAACCATTCAAACACTTGTCACGCCGGATTGCTATGATAATCAAACATTAACATATTAATTGGAAACTATATAAGAATCAATGTTAAACCATATTAAAATGTAAACGATAAACCATATATATATGTATTACCTCAATACCATCGTCACAATCATATTCAATAGTTTGGCAATATGCCTCGGATTCTTCTGAACAAGTTGCTATATTCATCTCACAAAAGTCAAAAGTTTATATAGTAGCTAAGTTAAAAATAAAAAATAAAATGTTTATTTACCTTTGATTTCATTCAACAACCAACTTTGGGCGCACATTAACGCTTCCAATGTTTTTGGATGAAGACGGCTACGATGTGGACTTACCAATCTACCACTTGTACTAAAAGCGGACTCGGAAGCAACGGTAGATATTGGAATCGCCAATATATCTCGAGCAATCTTTTGCAACCTTGGGTACTTGACACCATTTGTTTTCCACCAAGCTAAAAGGTCAATCTCAGTTTCTTTTATCCAAACTTTCTCTTGTAGATACAAATCAAGCTCCATTGTGACACCTAATATATAAATAAAGTTAATACAATTAATGAATAAAGTTAAATTAATGTAAATAATAAGTCATACCCGAATGATTATCCTCTTCAACGAATGTGAAGTATTCGTTGAAAAATCTTCCACCCCCCGCATTGTTTTGACTTGATCTCACACCATCATCCCGTGAAGTTCCTTGACTGTAACTTTCATAATCTTGAAACAACCTATATACAAGCTCCTTAAGTTTTATTATCGCACTCTCCGACTTTTCATAACCATATATCTTTGGAAAAGCAAACTCCATTGCTTTCAATTTGTAACGAGGATCCAAAACTGCTGCTACTCCCATTACCCCATGAATAACCGACCAATATTTATCAAACTTAACAATCATCTTCTCTGCCATCATCTTGATCATAGGGTCTCGATCTTCTTTCCATATACCCAAAGAAGATTTAATTTCACATATTGATGGAAAAAAGACATTCGCTGTCGGATATTTAGTACCCGAGAACATCAAAGTCAGCTCATAAAACAAACTCAACTTATCACAAATGCTTGAACCTAATTCCCAATCTCTTTCAGTTGGCAAAGTTTTATATTGGGTTTCTCTTTGCTTTAAACGTTTGAAAACTTCCTTGTAAAGAATAGCGACTTTCAACATTAGATATGTCGAATTCCAACGTGTTTTGCAATCAAGAGGTAACTTTTTTGAACAATCTATTGCTAAATGACGAGCAGCTTCCTCAAACTTTTCTACTCTTTTTTGTGTTCCCGTCCAAAAAACAACACTCTCTCTAATTCTTTCGATTCCTTCACCAATGACAGATAAACCATCTTGAACTATTAAGTTCAATATGTGCGCACAACATCGCATATGAAACAACTCCCCACCTAGAATCAAAGAGCTTAAAGACAACTTATCCAATAAATAGTGAATCATTAAATCATTAGTGCTGCAATTATCAACTGTTACTGTTGATATCTTTCTATCAATATTCCAATCACACATTGATTGATATAACACCTCAGCAAGAACTTCAGCAGTATGTGGAGAAGGTACATAAATAAACCTAGTAAAAGTACATTTGATAAAACATTCAACATATTAAAGTGGCAATTAATAAAACAAATTTTGAAGTATACCTCATTATTCGGCTTTGCATTTCCCATTTCTCGTCAATTAGATGTGCGGTAATTGACATGAAACCTTTCTTTTGATTACCTGATGTCCACATATCTGTGGTAATTGCAATCCGGCTTTGATTTTTCTCCAAGATCCTTTAATAAATCAAAGATATAAATTAAAAGGCAATTAAGTAATAACTAATTATATTAAAACCAAATAATTAATGAAACATACCCCATTGTCTTTTCTTTTTGAAAGTCATAAATCTTCAAAATATCACTCTTTAAGGTATTTCGTGATGGAACCTTAAATAAAGGTTGTAGTCCGGTCACAAACTTTCTAAATTTATGATGTTCAACAATCACAAGAGGATATTCATGAACAATAACCATCTCGGCTAGATCTTTCCTTGACTTGTCGGGATCAAAGTTTAAACAAGTTAGATTTGTTTGTCCGTCGGTTGTTTTTTGTCCCATCCCCAATACTTGTTGACGTATATCTCTTTGGTTTCGTTTTGGACAAAATTTGTTATAATGATCAAGTAAGTGGCGTGTTCCATTCTCACTCTTAGCTCCTAATTTTCTCTTGCAATAGTGGCACTCCGCCTTGTCTTCACCATTGATCGTCATCTTCTCGAAGTGGTTCCATACAATTGACGTAAGTTTTCGCTTCCTAGAACCCATGTTGCTATCATCATTTTGGGTTGGGGTTTGGGTTTGCTCTCCTGTGGTTGTGTGTGATGGACCTTCATTGCTTGTATTTGGTGAAGATTGGTTCATACAGTTATTGCTATCGGCTTGTGAGTTATCACCCGGAGATGTTTGTGGTTGTTGTGTGTGTCCTTCCATAAATCCTACGAATAATTATGAAAATGAAAATGTTCTTAGCATCGCAATCAAAACACAAAGCATGCTTCACAACAGTCAATGCACTTAATACATTACACTTATACACAAGCATGCTTCACAACAGTCAATGCACTTAATACAATACACAAGCATGCTTCACAACAGTCAATGCACTTAATACAATACACAAAGCATAACTTACAACCGTCAATGATCTAATAGAATGAACAATGAGTTAGTGAGTGTTGACCTAACTGCAGAATGGGGAACGGGCGAGATGCGCGGCGGCGACTGCAGAATGGGGAACGGGCTGTGCCTACTCACTGCAGAATGGCGAGTCCGGCGACTGCAGAATGGGGAACGGCGACTGCAGAATGGCGAGTCGGGCTGTGAGATCAGAGATGCGCGGCGGCGTGCGGGCGGGAGGTTGTTCTAGGGTTAGGGTAAATGGCCAAATGGGAAAGTAGGAAACTGGTTTTAAACGGGTATACGGGAAAATGGGTTAGGCAGCCTTATTGGGAAAATAAATAATAAATAATATATTATATATAAATATAAAAATTATATTTAATTAAACGGGTTTTAAACGGGTATACGGGGCGGGTATACGGGGCGGGTACAGTCTATACCATACCCGCCCCGAACCCGATTAACTTAAACGGGGAAACCCCGAACCCGGACCCGTCCCCGATTAAGTGTCCCCGAACCCGCCCCGTTCGGGGCGGGTTTCGGTTTTCCCCATCGGGTTTGGTTTTTTTTGCCATCCCTAGGTTTAACTGGGCCAATTGGACTCAATTATATAGTTGGTTTTCTGGTCCAGTTATCATAAGAATAGTCAATAAATTATTATATATTAATGATTTTAAATATAAAAACATAGTTTTCATTGGAACTTATTTATCATGGCTAAATATCTATCTTTGATTAGTAATAATAATAATATTGTTTAAAATAATGGTAGGCAAAGACCAAGATAAAAGCCTATTTTCCACTTCCCTACGTTCCTCGTTTCCATTCCATTAAACGGACTCACTGACCCCATCATCCATCACGCTTCAAAGCTTGCACACTTCCCTGCCCATGGAAAACTACTACAACTCCTACCCGGAGTCCGGCGGATCCTCACCCAGATCCCGTGAAATCGACTTCGAAAACCCCACGCCATGGGAAGACCAGCCTAACACCACCACCACCAACTACAAAGTCAAGCTCATGTGCAGTTACGGAGGTAAAATCCACCCTAGACCTCACGATAATCAACTTTCTTATGTCGGCGGCGAGACTAAAATCCTCGCCGTTGATCGCTCCATTAAATTCTCTGTTCTCGTTAACAAGCTAGCCTCCGTGTGTGATGCTGACGTCTGCTTTAAGTACCAGTTACCTGGTGAGGATCTGGATGCGTTAATTTCCGTTACGAATGATGACGATCTGGATCACATGATGAATGAGTACGATCGGTTAAACAGAGCCTCGCCTAAACCGGCCAGGTTGAGACTGTTTCTGTTTCCGGTTCAGACTCAAAGTCCGGTTATAACTCCGACGCAGAGTTTCGGTTCGACTGAAGGACGATCTGAACGTGAACGGTTCGTGGAAGCCTTGAACTCCGGTCCGGTTCACTCGTCTAATCCTTCACCGGCGTTACCGGTTCACGGAAATGCGGATTTTCTATTCGGTTCGGAGAAAGGACCTGTTCCGGTGGCCGGACCGGTACCGGTACCGGTGCCGAAGGTTCGAGATCTTCCGGCGATGGATCCGGTGACACGTCATCAGGAGCCGGACGCTGAGGATCGGATACAGAAGCATATTCAGGATCTAAGGAGGTTACGAATTGCTGAAGATCAGCTTCAGCAACAGCAACAGCAACAGCAACAGAATATGTACCGGCAAAGTGAGGATAACCTAAGCGGCGGTTACTCCGGAGAGTATTACGTCCAGAGACCGTCGGAAAAAGTAGTTACGACGGCGCTTCCGGCAAGTGTACCGTCTCCGGCGCAAGGTTATCAAATCTCCGGCGGATATGCTCAAGCCACTATCTCAGCCGATCAACAACCGGTGTACATGGTGCCTGCTCCGTCGAGTGTGTACCACGCGCCTATGGCTCGACCGGTAACCGGTCCAATCGGTCAAACTCAAGCTCAAGTTCAACCTCCAGCTCCGAGCCAGGGTTACTACGCACTTCAACGGATGCCGGCTGAGGTTTACCGTGAGCAGCCGGTTTACAACCCCATGCAACCGGTGGCACAAGTCTCACAGCCTATATTCCCGCCACAACAACCGGCTGCACAGAAGGTACCGACGCATGCTGAACAAATACGAATGAACATGATCCAATCAACGGCTGGGATGACAGATCCAGGATACGCTCAATTGGCGTATGATAACAGCCTTGGGAGGCACGTTTACTATACTGCGCAGGGGGCGTTGGTTACAACACCACTACAACAACAACCACCGCAACCGCATCAGGTTCAGTTGCAACAAACCACACACCAGTATCAACCCGTGGCCGGCACGTCAGCAACGGCAAATCAAATTCAAGATGGGAAGGTCATTGCTCCAACGAAGATATCACAAGGTTCTATCTGATTATCTAGTAAGTTTTTGAATTAATTAATATACTATATAATAAATAAGTGATGAAGTTGTGTGCATTTATTTGTTTCTGCATTATATGGCCATTTATGGTGGTGTTACTGTTATGTGTATATCATAATATTATTACTATTATTATTATTATCTTCTGGTTGAACCTTGAAATTTGAAATTTGGAAGTCAATATAAATATATGTGATGTGATGTGATGTGATGATATTATTGAGTGGAGTGATGTTTGGAAATTGTGTAGGGTGTAATTAAGATATGAAAGGGACATGTATATGTAGGATTGAATAAAAAAAGGGTAGATGAGGATTTATGGGACAAGTGTAGCTTCGGTTCATATGCATGAATTGCGACTTGTGATGAGGTGCCGTGACTCTAATAGCGATTGATGTCTTGATGTTTACAAATTAAAAATGGTTGCGTTTCAAATTTAAACTCCTCATCCTTCAAATAAACAACTCTATATGAATCACTTTGAATAGATAAATTCGCTTGGTTTATTGTAAAACAATTAATGTTGACTTAATGAATGTCAACTGTCAAGGCTATCGTTGTGTTGAAACTCGATCGAACCCGAGCCCAAAATTTTCTAGAGTATGAATATTGGAATGATACAGGGTGCGCCAGTCTGTCTTTTTGGGTTGGATCGGTCTCAGGTCGGTTCGGGTTTGAATATGAAATTTTAGGCTAAGATGTCTCGATACTTCCATGGTTGGATCGAATCTTGACTGAACCGAACTTGAAATTACACCAATATTAAAACATAGGATCGAAACGAATATGCATTACAGGTGTGGTCTCAGGTGGATCCCGAATATACTGATAAAACAATATTCCAAGGACACATTAAGTCGAACAACTTTTTTGTGTTTGATAAAAGAAAAGTGAGTATGATTCTCGTTTTAGATTGTCAAGGTGAATAAGCCAGAGAAGTGGTCTAAGAAATTTGATTGTTGGCATAAATATAGAAGTGGAACCTTTTTTATATTGTATAACAGGATTTGCGTCTAGTACACCGGTTACAATTATGACATCCAATAACTACTCTGTCTTGGTTTCAATGTAAAGAAATAACCCATTACATAAAAAAAGACAAATGCAAAACTGTAAGCAAGGTATTCTGCTTGGGTTCTAAGGGATATACATGAAATACGTGTTGGGTTATCATACTTGCCACCATCGATATTAGAGGTGGCAAATGGGTTGGGTTGGGTCAAAACGGGTCATGGGTCGGAACGGGTTAGGGTTGGAACGGGTTAGGGTCAAAACGGGTCACTTAAAAAAAGGGTTGTTTTGGTTCGGGTCGGAACGGGTTAGGGTCAAAAGGTTCGGGTTATAACGGGTCAAGGTTGGAACGGGTCAAAACGGGTTTGGGTCAAAACTCTTTTAAGCGATTTTTCGGTTCGTTTCAGCGCGTAACAGCTCGTTTAAGCGATTTTTCGGTTCGTTTCAGCGCGTAACAGCTCGCTTAAGCGATTTTTCGGTTCGTTTCAGCGCGTAACAGCTCGTTTAAGCGATTTTTCGGTTCGTTTCAGCGCCTAACAGCTCGTTTAAACGATTTTTTCGGTTCGTTTCAGCGCGTAACAGCTCGTTTAAACGATTTTTCGGTTCGTTTCAGCGCGTAACAGCTCGTTTAAGCGATTTTTTCGGTTCGTTTCAGCATCAAATAGCTCGTTTAAGCGATTTTTTTGGTTCGTTTCAGCATCAAATAGCTCGTTTAAGCGATTTTTCGGTTCGTTTAAGCATCAAATAGCTCGTTTAAGCGATTTTTCAGCTCGTTTCAGCACTTAACAGCTTGCTTTAGCGATTTTTCAGTTCCTTTCATCACTTAACAGCTTGTTTCAGCATGTTTTTGTTTCGTTGTTGTCGACATTTCAGTTTCGGTTAATTTGTCGATTTTTTTTTGAACGAGGACAACGGACGAAACGTTTTAGTTGTTTTACATTTTTTGTTTTTGTTTTATTTTTTGAGTTATGATTTTTTTATTAATTTTTTTTAATATTTTTTGATGATTTCTATTAAGATCAAAATCCCTCAACAAAAAATTCAAAAAAAACAAATAAAAAATCATAACTCAAAATATAAACAAATAACGAAAAAAGTAAAAATATCAAAATATTTTCACCGTTAACCTCGTTCATCAAAAAAAAAAAAAAAAAAAAAAAAAACCCGACAAATTAACCGAAACCGAAATATCGACGAAAACGAATCAAAAACCTTAATCGACCCGTCTAGTGCGAAAACTCGAAAGAAACCGAAACCCAACCCGTCCGGTGCTAAAACTCGTGTCGGCACGAAAGCTGATCCGAGCCGAAACCTAAACCGATATCGTTTCAATCTAAAACCCATTTCAACCCAAACATGTCACTTTTCCTTAATACACTAACCCACATCGACCCATGTAGTTAAATTTGTCAACCCATTTTGACCCAAAAATAAGAATGTGGAATTTCAATTGACCCATTTTGACCCATTTAATTAAAACCTATGACCCAATTCAACCCATTTGAATTTTAAAACAACCCAAATTGACCCATTTGGAATGGTTTGGGTCAAGGTTGCCACCCCTAATCGATATACAACCAAAATTAGCTTCAATCATTATGTGTTGAACATTTGGATGGTAGTTAAAGGTCATAACAAATTTTTAGCCGTTTGAACTTAAAAACAAACGTAATCTCCCTATAGACAATACGCTTACATGAGGAGAAATATAACACCTGAATCACAAGAAATTCTTCAAAAGATTGAGAAACATTTTGAGATAGGTGCTTGTAGAAAATAAGGAATATAAATACAAAAGCATATAAAACCTATACACAGGGGCGGATTAGTTATATTTAGGGCTAGCTCGAGTTATCCCTCAACTTTGTTGACGAAGTATAAATATTTAAGGTTTTAAACATTTTTATGAAACTAATATGTATTATATTTAGCATCTTAAAACCGTCAAATGGACTTGCTAGAGTGATTATTGGGTATACGAAGTTATGTGGGTTGTGCTTGCACAAGTTTAAATCGTGTTCTCCACATCTACTTTCAAAATTGATACATTAGCTATTTTCAATTCCAACCTTTAAGAACCAGATTTATCCATTAACTATAAATTGTTAACAAAATCAGAATACCATTAGATCCAAAAAAAATTTGGGGTTATCCCTAGAATTTTTTTAGATCTGCCGCCTACATGGAAGGTTACTATACATAAGGTCTGATAACAAGATTAGGAGGAAATTATGCAATAAATATATCGTTTAAAATAACGTACATAGTTATTACAACAGTAAACACATATATCATAGTATCATACAAAGTCAAAGAGTTTGATAGAAAAATGTTCGTAACTTAAAAAAAGGAAGTATAAATTCAGAAAATAGCATATTCACACCTAGATGCGGAATCTTACAATTTATAATAGGGTTGTTATATACAAACACCATCCCCATGGTGTGTGAATAAGGCTATACGGCTCGTATAGGGCCTATACGAGTCGTATAGGCCTAACTTATTAACATGCATACGGAGGTGACAGTATGGCAGCTTTTTGCAGTCTATACGAGCCATATAGGGTCTATACGACTCATATAGACAGCATATCAGCTGTACTTTGGCCAGATATTTTTATAATTATTTTATGGTCTATACGAGCCATATAGATGGTATACGACCCGTACAGGCCAGGTATCAGTTTTTCTTACTCCAAACGTAATTATTTTTATGGCAGTTATATTTCAAAAGCTTAGATAACTCACATGAGCGTCAACCAAAATGGATCGCATGACCACATATAAGAAGTCGTTATCAAAAACACTTATGTTGTTCGTATGTTTTTATGTATATATCAAAATATTTACTTTTAAATTACGTGTTTTTATTTTGTAAACAACTCGGATGTTATTTTTAATATTTTGTAATTTTAAAAAAAATCTAAAAGAAAAAAATACTATACGAGTCAAACAGACCCTATATGAGTCGTATAGCCCTATACGACTCGTATAGGGGCTATACGATGCAAATAAATGAAAACTGACACTACTGACCCGAAAATGACTTGACACTACACCTATACGAGTCGTATAGGCCCAATACGACTCATATAGGCCCTCCTGGTGTGTGAATAACTTCTTTGGTGTATGAATAACCTAAACCTTTATAATATCATAGGTTACTTTAGTTTTTGTTAAATTTAGTTGACTCAAAACGAAAATTTTAGTTTTAAATTTTAAAGATTAGGTACCACACTATGTTCATCTATGGCACGATTGTCCACTCTTTGTTTTGTAATCGACTAAATTTCATCACTTAAGCTTATGACATTAATCTGGACAGCTAAACCATATAATATATCAAAATTCAGTAATCAATATGCTATATTTAACCGCTATAGTGAATTAAACTAGCATAAGATAAACTCCAGAGTCCAGAGTTTGAAATTTGAATGGAAATTAAAGGATTCCGAAAACGACAATAAGCTTAATTAACAATAGGCAAATCTTGAAATAATCTTGGACTCTTGAAAAGAGGTGTAACCACTTGTACTAAAATAAAAATATATTTAATTTAAAAATGTAGGAATGCATTATGCGTATTAGAAGTGTATTAAAAGTCATGGAAGAACGCTTGGTGGATGATGCTCAAAAACAATTGTTGGAAAACATTCATGAAGCAAACCCAAGTTAAGTTGTTTTAACCTTTCAAAGCTTACCAAGTTGAAAACCAATAACGGAAAGTGTTATTTGAACGTAACATAAGTGGAGGTTCTTATTTTAAATGTGAAAATTTTATTAAATAAGCCCGACAAGTAAGATTGCAAGAAACTAGGCTAGACGAAACAAAATTACAAAATTTTGTCAAAATATATTTATTAAAACAAATTCGGCAAGTAAGAAACTGACGTTGTGAAAGATCCTCATGAAACGACGGAGGGTATGGGTTTGTCTTTCTCTACTCCTCCAACACGAGAAGAGTTAAAAAATCAGAATACTGATTTTATATCTTTTGCTTCAGATCTAGAGGTTAATGCCACCATCGAGTGTGATAGTGGTTCTTCATCGGTTATGATTCCTAAAGGTGTTGCACACGTTTTTTATTCTAGTTTTTCATGACTAGACTACGTTGCGTAGATTGATCAAATTTAAGACATTTTTTTTAAGAAACACTTTGTTTTAGAAACAAAGAATAAATGGCTATACAAGGACCCAACAAAGAAATAACTCAATTGTGTCGATTGATCGAATTCTTCTATGTGGATTTAAAGATATTCAGAACAATTGAAAACGAAAAAAAAATATTATTCTTTTAACTGATGCTCTAAAAGGGTGAGTTACGGTTATGATTGATGGTTTTGTTATTGGCAAATTATGCATTAGTTTGAAGTTGTTGGATGAAGGCTAGGTCTCTTTATATTAGTGGTTTATTGTAGCGGATTTTCAAATCGATTAATAAGAGTTTGTTATCGTCTCGCACTACGCGGAAGTAGTTGATACTGCTAGTATATATTATTGGATTCAAGACTATAAAGTCTCGAAAATGTAGATGCCAAAGTATTTTCCCCAATCCAATCATCAAGCCAAAAAAGAGTATTGTCACCCTTCCTAAACTTTTTTTTCCCTCATGGCAATGGATATCAAGTTAGCATCATTTAGATAGTGAGTAGTTTTCACAATCCGGTTCCAAGTACCATTTTCTTTAGCCACCTTTTTTTTTAATAAAAAACATTCCAATCATGATTGTGAATGGAATCAATCGCTTTTACCCATTAAGAATTTGGACAATTATATGTATCGTCACTTCCATTTGAGAATAAGAACCAAGTTAATACCTTTCGGACTTCCAAGACTTAACGCATCCTTTGATTTGGCAAAACTAGATCCCATTTAACCCACGACATTTTTCTAAACATTATCTTCTCCACCCTAAAAGAAAGTGGACAGCAAACCTTCAAGATGACAACTAGCCTTATTTTGGCATTAGGGTCAAAGATAAATAGTAACTAGCAAGAAAGCCGAGAACCCAATAGGCTAAAACGGCTCTTCCTCTAATAGGGGGAAGCCTAGCCTTTCGCTTATCAACCGTAGGATCCCACTTTTTTTTTGAAGCCACCTTATCGCCCGTTGTAATTATGAGCTAGTAAGAAGGAATGGATCTCGATTTCTATCCCAATGTATCGGACATATTTTTAATCAGGGTTTTTAAATTTTTGAGTTAAGTGCCATTTTAGTATTCGTGATTTGTCTAATTACGCAACTTTAGTACCGTTTTTGAATTCATTGCAAACGACTGCATCACTTTTCTATAACTTGCCATTTTAGTATATTTTTTTTCTAACCCCTTCTATTTTTTCCGTTAAGTTAGAGGTAAATTGGTAATTTCATTTATTTTATTTATTTTCTCTTTTGAGCTAAGTTTCATTTTCATACTTGTGGTTTGTTCAATTACGCAACTTTGGTACATTTTTGGAATTTATTGCAACTGAATACTTAGATTACTTTTGGATACATAGACAAACCAAAAGAGACATTACATATTATATATTACATATTACGATTAAAAGGTAACTAAAATAAATGATAGAAGATAATAACAACCATGAAATGTATAACATATTTTTTAGCTTTCGTTCTTGATTGCCAATTTACTTCCAGTAGCTCATGATTTGAGTTCAACTTGGCCGTTTTTCATACATTTTCTTCATATGCATTGATTTTATTTTTCAAAAGTTCGGGTATGACAACAGTTGCTCTTTGACACATCGGAGGATCAAGCTAAATAACAATCCCACAGCTTCGCACCTCTCATTATAACATCAATTGAACATGTAGATGAACAACGGTTGACGAACCACATGTGTAACATCCCGAAATTTCCAAAATGATATTAATTATATTACTTAATAATAGAGGGAAAGTTTACTCGGGTTATCGGGAAATAAATAAATAGAGTAGGAGTTGGTATGGGTCGGGCTAGTGTTGGGTAATGGATAGGGGTTATGGACTTGGGTTATGAAAGAAGGAAGGAGAGTCCATGGGCTTAAGCCCATGATCCCTAAATATAAATACCATTAACCACCATTTAATCCTCATTCTCACATATTCCACACACACACCCAAAACACACACGACCCGAACCAAGATCCGAAGGCAAAAACTCGAGCTTGTTGGTGCTGGAACGTTGTGACGGACCAAAACAACATCAAGGCTTAACCGTGTTCGTAGTTCGACTCGTTCAAGGTACGTTTATAGTTAGAAATCGTTCGTGTAGGTTCGGGTTGATTTGAGAAATGATAGATCTGAGTTTGTATGGTAAAAACGAATCCAACAAAGCTAATCTTACTGAAAATGGTTATGATTTGATGGGTTAATCGATTGATAAAAAGAACCCGTAACCTATATGCCTAAATCGCACCCTTTAAACATCGATGTTAGGTCGATTTGATGGTTGGGGTTTGTAGGCGCTGGTCAGACGATCCCGTGGGTACCTAAATCGAGTTATTTGGTTAAGAAACGAAGGTGATTAAGGGATTTAAGAACGAACAGTAGCTGCAGACGACAACTTCGCCTGCAAGCTAAGTTCGCCTGATGAACTTCGCCTGCAAGCTAAGTTCGCCTGATGACAACTTCGCCTAAAGCCAAGTTCGCCTGATGAAAACTTCGCCTAAAGCCAAGTTCGGCTGATGACAACTTCGCCTAAAGCCAAATTCGCCTGATGACAACTTCGCCTAAAGCTAAGTTCGCCTAAGGTTTAACTTCGCCTAAAGCTAAGTTCGCCTAAGGTTTAACTTCGCCTAAAGTCAAGTTCGATTGGAGAATAGATTAAAACGATAAGTAAAAGTAAGCTAATACTAGGCCACCAGATTAGATCAGGCGAGTATTGATACGTGTAACTTATACAGTCAGCCGAGCACAGTTAAAGAAGGGATTTACAACTATCAGAGGAAGAAGCAGAGTTCAGGTGAGTTTCTAGCCCCATTCCTTGTTATGTTTTCGGGGCTGTGTGCATACTCGATGTGTTGTTAATACATTTATCCTAAGTGATAAGTGTATGCCATATGTGATATATGTGATGGATATGAATGATTGCTTGTCGGTACGCGAACGATCTTCGGATATTGCGCGTACTGTCAGGTTAAAAATAAAGGTACGAATATTATATATCGAAGATGTATGAATATTACAAATGAATACTTGTCGGGGCGTGAACGATCTTCGGATATTGCACGTAACGACAAGGGGTATGGTTGTTAAATGAAGGATGTAAAGAACGCCTAGAGTGTTCTTATGCTATAATGTAATTATTGTATATGTGAAGTATGTGTATACAGGTACACGAATGGTATGTGAGTTCTACGTTCGACATAGTAAGTTACGATGGCAAATCCCTCTAACTTCTGTCGGACATAGACTTGGCAGGTGATGGCGTAGTTAAGGACTGCGAGTCTTATACGTGATGTAGATGATAGATGTAAACGTAGATAGGGACGGTGGGCCTTATACGTGTTATAGGAGATAGACGCCAACGTAGATAAGGACTGCGGACCTTATACGTAACGTAGATAAGGACTGCGGACCTTATACGTAATATAGATAGGCGTCAGCACAGGAAATGACTGTGGACCTTATACGTGCTTTAGCATAGGGGAGGACTGCGGACCTCGTACGTGCTATGAATTAGGTTGCAACATAGGGAAGGACTGTGGACCTTGTACGTGTTGTGGAAGTGGGATGGTATAGGGAAGGACCGCGGACCTTGCACGTACCATGAATGGTGAACATAGGTAAGGACTGCGGACCTTTTACGTGTTCACGACCTTGAGTACAGGTATAGACGGCGGACTATGAACGTACTCTCGGTAGACTGAGGTTAGTGATTGTAGATATGTATGTATGTATGGTAGCAAGTATGTATGAAGAACAGAAGGGTAACTAGTTAAGTATGGATATGTATCTTCGGATATGTATGTATGTGTATGTATTGTGTGGCGTCCGATTAACTAGAACTCACTCAGCGTAGCTGACTTTTAGTATGCACGCAGGTGAGTAGGATGAGGCAGCTCGCTTGAGGAGACACGTGGCACTGAATAAGAGGCTGGCATCGGAAGACTCAAGACGTTTAAGTTAAATGTTTCGATTATTTTGAAAGACAAAATGATGTTTTAAGACAAGACGTGTTTTGTTATGAAATGTTTTATGAAAGTTTTTTTTATATTCCGCGAAAGTTTTAATGAACTCTGATTTGTACGAACTGTGTTTATGAGTAAATCCGACGCTAAAGTAGGGCTACCGGGTTCGGGGCCTTACAACATGGGCAAAACACTATATCGTAATTCATTGAACTTGAAGATGAACAACAGTTAGGGTTTGAAGGATCGATGAGAGTGCGTGCGCCGGGGGGGGGGGGGGGATATGTTCATTTAGGGTTAAAGATTATCTTTTAATTGTAATGTTTAATGTCTCTCTTGGTTTGTCTATGTATCCAAAACTAATCCAAGTATCCAGTTGCAATAAATTCAAAAAGGTACTAAAGTTGCGTGATTGAGCAAACCATAGGTATGAAAATGTCACTTAACTCAAAAGAGAAAATAAATAAAATAAACATAATTACCAATTTACCCCTGACTTAACGGACAAAATAGACAGGGTTAATAAAAAGTACTAAAATGGCAAGTTTTAGAAAAATGAGGTAGCCATTTGCAATAAATTCAAAAACGGTAATAAAGTTGCGTAATTGGACAAAACACATGTACTAAAATGACACTTAACTCTAATGTTTTTACCATATTTTGAATTTTCTCTACACTACTTATAAAAGATTTACCATATTACTCATCTACTTCACTTGATTAATCAATATAGATCAATGGGGTGAGTGTTTCCGACCGGATATGCCTTTCGGTCAAGAAGATGACGCCCGGTTTGGCGTCGAGATTGAGCTTAACATGGGCCAAATGCCACTCCCGTCTCCCGAGATTATTATTTCTGAGACGCAAGAGCCTCTTATGGACGCCGCCAAGGGCAAACGAGCTTATAAAAAAAAGCTAAGGAGGAGCGGGAAGTTCGAGCCGAGTGGCACAGGAGGTCGTTCCAAAAAGAAAAACGACTCCTTGGACAAAAGATGAGAAAAGGACTTTTGTGTCGTGATTGGATTGAGACATCCCAATATCGACATGCCGGTATTTTATTTAACCTTTTTTTGTTTCGTATAAATTGTAAAAATATATTTTAAACATTTTTTAATCTTTATTTAACTGTAGCTGGCCATCAAAAGCACAAAGTATTTTGGAGAAAAGTGCGAGAGTTGTTCTACACGTTGGTGGAAATAGAGACCGCACCGACAATATGATATCGGGTAGATGGTTCGAAACTCGCAAATGTGTTGGACTGTTTACGAATTTACATAACATAAACAGTCGTTGAATGCAAACGAGCGGGAGTGATGATCTTCAAGTCTACAAATTCACATGCGAGGAATGGAAAGTCGAAGTGTTGAACAAGTACGGGATGATAAAAATGTGGGACGAGGACTACTTGTGGCAAATGCTCAAGTCGTGCTAGAAATATGTCACACCCCAAACTAAGGCGGAAATTCCAGGGCGTGATCTGATTGTTCACAACTCAAAGATACTATCATGAATATAAGTGAAAATCTAATTAATTATTTTATTCAAAGTATACACACACTATTCAATTACAACAAACAATTTAAATACATGAATATAAGCTCAAATAATGATTATCTTGATTATATCCTAAGGTCTTGTCTACGTGCCCAAACTTCAATCTTCAATACAAGCAACCTGCATATGCGTATAAAATGGAGTTTGTCAACATAAAGTTGAGTGGATGATCACCAATTTTGACACAACAAATAGTTATATAATAAATAAATAATAAATGGTAAATATTAAATACGCAAACAAACTCATGTCTTAGTAATCAGTCAAATTATAACAAACATATATCAACCATAAACACAACCAAAGATTAACCCAAAACTTGCTAGTGTGCAAAAGAATCGTTGCCAAGCGAATCAGGCATTGATTACAATGAGTAAGTTATCGTTTTACCTTCGCCAAGCGAATCGGGCTCCGGTTACTAAGACGTTCGTATGATCACACTAATGAGAACCCTATACAAGGGGATATGTTGGACCTCTCCGAATGTTGTCATGTAAACAATTAAACATGTAGCAATTAGCAAATAGCATTCAACTGATATTCACAAAATGATTATGTTTGCGATTTTGTGTATATATATATATGATAGAAAATATGATTAAGTATGCATATGTCCCCAAAACGTTTGAAAATAGTTTATAAAAAGGGGAACGATCAAACTCACCTTAAGCGATTACTAAATGCGATTAAACGAGCTAACGAATAAGCGAGTCGTCCACTACACGTAAAATGTTGTAAACAATCAGAGTATGAATCTATGAGATATGATAATACAATTAAAAATGAACTCGTGGCCGCTGGAATCAATCCAAACAGACATTTAGAACTCTAGATATGCTATATTTAAGATTTAACTGAGCTGGTACTGACTAGAATCCGAACAGCGAATCGGAAGTTGGGTTTTGGTCAGTAGCCTTAAAATTATGTTACGAGAATAAAAGTCTTCTGGAATGAACGTTGAATCCGATCAGAAGTATGAGAAAATGTTAAGTCAAACTTGTTGACTATTTTGCCCTTTAACGAGTTTTAAACGATTTAACCAACCAACACCCTTCAACCACCAAAATCGATTGAAGGTTATTGACTAGGGAATGTATATGAACGATTTATATGTTTACAACTTACCCGGAAAGTGAAAGGATCAAGAGATATAACGAGTAAAAAATCCACACGCATGCAAAGTCAAACGAACAAACTTGAATATTCAATCAATAAGCAATAACTGAGAGAATACAAGCTGGCCAGAAGTTGTGACGGCTGGAGGAGGCTCTTAGGGTTTATGGTAATGTGTTGTGGCAGATGAATGAGGCTGTTTATTTAGGAATAGCAAGAACGAACTATATTTGGACATATAACTCATTTAAGCAAAAAGAGATTGTTTTAATGACAAAATCAACGAAATAAGCTAAAAGATATGATCTTGATCAGTAAGAAACGAATTTAGACTTATATTTTAGATATGATATGATTTCTTGGCCCTTAATTCACTCAAAAATGCTCAAAATACACGATTATATACCAAAAAACGGACTAGGAAACGATTTTTAACAAAACGAACTGATCAGATATACTAAGGAGGCGCGCAGCGGTGAGGGTGATGCCCACCGCTCGACGCTCCGGTGAAAACAAGGTGGATTTTATGTTTTGGCAATAATGGTCCCTATACTTTCATAAATGCCTAAGTTTTTATTATCTTAAAGTTTAAATCAAGAAATGTCAATTTAATGAACTTTAAGGGATACAAATTGAAAATATATTAAAGAATTCTTACAAAAGTTTTATTTGATTAATAATAAAGATCCGAAATATTCCTGGGTCGGGTTATGTGTAAACAAATATGGGTTTTGAAAATCCAAAATGTTACAGTCTCCCATACTTTAGGGAATTTCATCCCATAATTAAGGAAAACCAAAACATTATCATTTTGAAAATAATTAAATTTTTAGGGAAAATATCATAACATAGAACTTATAATAACCGAAGCAACGCTTCAAATGACAATCCGATAAGGGCACTTATATATAGGATGTACCAGCAGCTATCCACCATGTCCTTATCATTTCGTCATTCGTACCGTTGCCCAAGCTTATCTTAGGTTCTAAATCATGACACATAATTGTATGTATTATGATTTTCATGCGAGGACTTGGATAATTATGTTCCAGACCATAATTACTCTTATCTTCGGATGGTCCGCATAACTCGTTTCATCATGTGGGTTATAAAACATTTAAAACCATCATTTTGAAAGGAACAAACGTTTTGTTAATTTTAAATATAGATTCAAGAGATAATAAATTTTCGAGTTTGATTAATAAAACCAGGTGATTTCTATTATATCTTTTGATTAGGAGAGATTGAAATGGATTTCTTGAAGCAGACATTTGAAATGAATTATGATGATAGAGGATAAACTAAGAGTAGGATATTACATGAAGTTAACCTTGATAGATAAAGGAATTTGATTCATGAGATGAAATGCGCAAAAGTTTAATTTATGACAAATCTTTAAAATAGTTATTAACATGTGGAATATTTAATGATCGTATTTATTAAGACGAAATTCTTAAGATCGAGAGTATAAGTTTAAACATAATTAATGAAAATTTTGATAAGTCGAGTTTAGTGGAGAAGCTTATGAAATTTAAAGAGAAATTGATATTAAGTTATAGCTTATGATTTTGAGATAAGATTAATTCGATTAAGATATAAGTTAAGTTATAGCTTGTGATTTTGAGATAAGATTAATTTGATAAGATATTCTAAAATATTATAATAGTTAGTAATTAATAATTTAAATATCAATGATAATGCGAAACTGTACGTATTCAAATAAATCATTAATAGATTAAATAGGAAACAAATATTCCTAAATCACCGAGATTGTCCTATTCCAATTAAAATATTAAAATCAAATAAAATATAAAGTGAGTAATTGAAGATATTAAATTAGATTAAATTGGAAATTCGTGGATTTTTCCCTTTTTTTTCACAAAATCGTTATAAATATTAGGAAATATATAAGTTGAATTATTGATAATGGAAATTCAAGTAAATAACAAATAAGATAAATGTGAAGCTAGAAATGCATAAACCACCATGCCTATTCTAACACTACGAATTTATCATTTAAAACGTTCAAAATTTTTAAGATGTATCAAAAGTCAAAGTAGGGAGTTGAAATATTTATGAACCAAAGTTTAGTTTCAAATAACGAACTTAATCAATACATAAAGTGAGTGATGTGTTTTTAATGGACATTTATCAAAAAGTCATTTTTAATGGTAAAAATTTATTTAATGAAAAATTTAATTTAATAATGAGAATTAAATTTAGATGATGAAAATTTTAGTTTAATATCGACAAAATTTGCAATATTTGAATTTTAATAATAAAGACTTATGGAAAGTAAGTTGTGAAAAGTAACATGAGAAAAAACAAGAGATAATAAAATATTTATAGTTTAAAGTTGAGGATAAAATGCACTTAGAAATTTATAGTTTAAGGAACTAAATGAGAGTAGATAATTTAATTAACATTATAATAGATATAAGTTATTATAAGATTTATTGTTTGAGCTATTTTAGTTTTGTCGAGGTTGGCGGTTGTTTGGTTAACGGAATACAACAGCAAACTCCTTGGCGATTCTAGTAGTCGTATGGTGATCGTGAGAAGCAGATGAACGACATTGATTTATGATGATGGATTCTTAGGGAAAACATTCTATGATGACCAAAGATGAAACTTTACGAGATGATGGGTAAGTTGTGTGGATAAGTTGATGTGAAATAATGGAGAAGTGTACCTAAATGTAATTGTGCAAGTGATGACTCGAGGACGAGTCAGGATTTAAAATATTGATTTTTTGAGATATTTAATTGAATAAACAATGTTTATAAATTTTTCCAAAAGTAAAAATGTTTTGGGTTGGGTTTCCATGGTAGCTCGAGATCCCAAATAAAATAACAAAACATATCCAACGAGTTGACCTCCCATGAGATTTCCATGGCAATTTGAATGGCCCAACTAAATAAAGCAACATAAAGTTTGTGAATTGGACCTCCCATGAGCGTTCCATGGTAATTTATTGGCCCAATTAAAATAACGATTAACAAACAATTGAGTTGGTCCGCCCATGAGCGTGTACATGGCATTTAACTGACCGAACTAATTAACGAATTATCAAATAAATGGAGTTGGTCGGACCATGAGCGTTACATGGCATTTAACTGACCCAACTAAATATCAAATCAACGAATCAAATATAAGTAGTTGGTGTATCTCGGGAACCACCCCGGACGACATGTTCCAACCAAAAAAATCAAATTGAAAACGGGTTGAGAAATGGATAGTTGGAGTGCCTGTGGATTTCCATGAATTTTTCACCCAACAAAGCATTTAAAATAATTTAAAAACACAAATTGGAAGTATAACCGTTTAGCCGGTTATGTTTACCACGCAACCGTTTAACCGATTCCGGGTACCATTTAAAGTTATGGTTGTACGAAATTTGTCATACCCCCATGCTTCAAGGTGAAGGAGCAAAACAAAACACGGGAATTCTTAAGAAATTTCCCACAACAAAATATAATCTACCAAAATAAAAGATTTAGAAAAATATTTTCAATGTGAGGCATAGCCTCGGAATTTGTGTGTGTGTGCAATAAATAAATAAAATACAATAGAATAAAATAATTAATCTAATGACGCTGTAAACAATTAAATAGCACATAAGGCAGTTTAGATAAGCACGTATAGGGTTCCTAATCATATGTCTAGGACCATTTTTAACAACCTATCTTATAACCTTCGGCTCTGATACCAATCTGTCACACCCCAACCTAAGGCAGAAATGTCGGGACGTGATCCGATTGTTCACAGCTCAAAGATACTATCATGAATATAAGTGACAATATCTAATTAATTATATTATTCAAAGTATACACACATTATTCAATTACAACAAACAATTTAAATACATGAATATAAGCTTAAATAATGACTATCCTGATTATATCCTAAGGTCTTGTCTACGTGTCCAAACTTCAATCTTCAATACAAGCAACCTGCATATGCATATAAAATGGAGTTTGTCAACATAAAATTGAGTGAGATGATCACCAATTTTAACATAACAAATAGTTATATAATAAATAAATAATTAATGGTAAATATTAAATACGCAAACAAACTCATGTCTTATTAATCAATCAAATCATAACAAACATATATCAACCATAAACACAACCAAAGATTAACCCAAGACTTGCTAGTGTGCCAAAGAATCGTTGCCAAGCGAATCGGGCTCCGGTTACTAAGACGTTCGTATGATCATACTAATGAGAACCCTATACAAGGGGATATGTTGGACCTCTTCGAATGTTGTCATGTAAACAATTAAACATGTAGCAATTAGCAAATAGCATTCAACTGATATTCACAAAATGATTATGTTTGCGAGTTTGTGTATATATATATGATAGAAAATATGATTAAGTACGCATATGTCCCCAAAACGTTTGAAAATAGTTTATAAAAAGGGGAACGATCAAACTCACCTTAAGCGATTACTAAATGCGATTAAACGAGCTAACGAATAAGCGAGTCGTCCACTACACCTAAAATGTTGTAAACAATCAGAGTATGAATCTGTGAGATATGATTTAAGATTTAACCGAGCTGGTACTGACCAAAATCAGAACAGTGAGTCGAAAGTCGGGTTTTGGTCAATAGCCTTAAAATTACGTTACGAGAATAAAAGTCTTCTGGACCGAACGTTGAATCCGATCAGAAGTATGAGAAAACGTTAAGTCAAACTTGTTGACAATTTTGCCCTTTAACGAGTTTTAAACGATTTAACCAGTCAACACCCTTCAACCACCGAAATCGATTGAAGTTTATTGACTAGGGAATGTATATGAACGATTTATATGTTTACAACTTACCCGGAAAGTGAAAGGATCAAGAGATATAACGAGTAAAAAATCCACACGCATGCAAAGTCAAACGAACAAACTTGAATATTCAATCAATAAGCAATAATCGAGAGAATACAAGCTGGCCAGAAGTTGTGACGGCTGGAGGAGGCTCTTAGGGTTTATGGTAATGTGTTGTGGCAGATGAATGAGGCTGTTTATTTAGGAATAGCAAGAACGAACTATATTTGGACATATAACTCGTTTAAGCAAAAAGAGATTGTTTTAATGACAAAATCAACAAAATAAGCTAAAAGATATGATCTTGATCAGTAAGAAACGAATTTAGACTTATATTTTAGATATGATATGATTTCTTGGCCCTTAATTCACTCAAAAATGCTCAAAATACACGATTTTATACCAAAAAACGGACAAGGAAACGATTTTTAACAAAACGAACTGATCAGATATACTAAGGAGGCGCGCAGCGGTGAGGGTGATGCCCACCGCTCGACGCTCCGGTGAAAACAAGGTGGATTTTATGTTTTGGCAATAATGGTCCCTATACTTTCATAAATGCCTAATTTTTTATTATCTTAAAGTTTAAATCAAGAAATGTCAATTTAAAGAACTTTAAGGGAAATTGAAAATATATTAAAGAATAGTTAAAAAAGTTTTATTTGATTAATAATAAAGATCCGAAATATTCCCGGGTCGGGTTATGTGTAAACAAATACTGGTTTAGAAAATCCGAAATGTTACAAAATAGGTCGAGTTATTTCAACTGGATGAGGGTGGCTCAATGTCAAAGCGTACGAAAACTACTTCGTCCGATGCATATGTCTCATCTAGCAGGTCGGATGCTCATGTAGGGATTGACCTAAACGTGGTCGGGCAAGAAGATCAACCACAAGTCCTACGTCGTCCAATGGGAAGGGACCTGGGAAAAAGAACAACCACCGAGGTCGATCCAGAATTTGTCGAAGACGTCCACAAAATATTTAGTAGTATCGAGTTGGCGGCCGGGGTGAAAGTTTCAAAACAAAGGTTCAGGAAGTTAGACTTTCTTGTTAAGGACTTTAGCAACCTCGATCCGATGCGCTGAGAGGTTTTTGAACAAGAACAGACGCTTGTTTTAGAGGAAATCAAAGAAGATCAAAGACAAAAGCGAAGAGGTAGAGGCGGAGCCAGGTAATAAATTTGTATATGTTAACTTTTTTTTTTATAAAAATTATTTTTTAGTTTGCATTATTGTGTTATATTTAAAAAATAAAAAATTAGAAAATTCGCTGAAGGCACAGTTCGCCTGAACCACAACTGAGCAGTGGGTTCAACAAGTGTCCAGTCAGCATCCTGTCAGCACTATATGACACAATATTATTGAATGAATTCAGAGACCACACACAGTCTAACTTTTTTTGTTTTGAATGGTTCAGACTTTGTGTTTAGACGTATTCTGTTTTCATGTAGTTACCTTACTTTGATATCCTTGGATGAGGCGTTTTGGTGTGCTTCATAGTGTAATTTGTCTACTTGAATTCCTCAAGTGTAATCATAGATACAAGATTAGAGGATAACTCATAGATACCCTTTTCAATAGTAAAATTTACAATAAATATGTTACTAATATTATTACTTTACAACACCAAAAAAAACAATTGAGATGACTCTATGGCTAGAAATGGCACACCTAACTGGAGACGAAACGGTACCTAGAGATATTTGGGGATTACATCAACAATGACTACTGAGTGCAATGGTATGTATAGCTACCACCTTCACTTAAAACACTCACATATACAATCTGTTATTCTAAATAGCCAGTTAGATCAAATCATAACTGTTTAAAACTCACATAATTTGTCCATTGCTTAAGGTTTCCAAAAAAGCTATGCCAAGAACATGTCTATAACTTCATTGCTGGATGCACAATTACATGTGAAATGAAGTGTTTATTGATAAATTGATGGGCCCATCGGTTATTTATGCATTTGAGGTTGTTATGAGGTCTTTGTGAAGTGTGTTTCTTTCAAAAATGTTGTTTATTGTTTACATAATCATACACACATGTTAATGAACTGCTAATGGACCAGTTTGTTCAGCATGCTATAATTTAGATTCAGGATGATTTAAATATGGTTTTGTGATGCAATTTTAGGAAATCTATGATACATATTGCTAATTACTTCATGTGCATATAATTTGCTAATAATAATTGGAATTCCATGACTTTATGGAGTTAACATCTTTTAAATCTGTCTTTGAGATAAGGTTATTAATTTCATTCTTTGTGTTCCATTAATCTTTGATCAGATGGACATGAAGAGGTAGGTCCCAGCAGAACCCAGTTGGACCCGCAAGACTCACCTTGAACAGGGACGTCTGCGCAATGACCAACTGCTCCAGCAGGACACACCATGCTCAAAGAACCTTACGCGCAGTACGCCAGCTGTACCCGCAGGGAAAGCCTCCCAATGGTGAAGTACCCCGCCTGTTCCCGCAGCTGCGGATACAAGCCATCAGGGAAGGCTACCCGCACTAACAGCAAGGCTACACGCACAAGGCATTCGTTCAGTAGTCACATGAAGGAATGAGCAAGGCGGGAACACTCCCGCCTAAATGAGCCAGTCCGTATGCTTCTGGAAGGTCTTTCGTACTATACCTACTAAGGTATGGGCGGAACAGACAGTTTGACCAGAGCAGCCCATGAACTAATCACAGGGTGACAGCTCACCGACAACAATACGAGGAGGAGCACCCTCTAGTACTGTTTGTCACTATTAGCCGCTGCCTACTCACCAACCCTTACGATGGGACGTGCACAGCCTACAGTTGGTGGAACAGTGCGTAGCCGGCAGTAAAAGGAACAGTATACAGCCGACCTTATTACTGTTGGCCGTAACCTATCCACCAACCAGCATGGCCTGTGCGTAATCCACTGTTGGTAGAACAGGAATACTATTCAGCCGGCTGTACCTTCTTGGAAACCTACCTTCGGCTATAAATACTCCAACACCTTGGAATGGTAAGGACATCATCTGATATCTCAATCTTATCTAGCAATCTCTTAATATACATTTATATTCAGAGCAATCTAGTCTGATTCTCACACCGGAGGGTGGTCACAAGGAGGAACCCCCCCTTCTCAGTGACGAGCTTACGGTGTCTGTTTTGCAGGTCTCCAGAAGAACAACCTTCTCTGCTAGACCTCATCCGTGGGAAACATTACTTAACCCCCAGATTATCTATAATCTGCCTGTGGTTTCACTTAGTGTTTCTTCATTGGCGCCATCCGTGCATAAAAGCTAGAACTAATTTAGTTTTTTCAAATTTTCTAAAGAAATGGTTAACGTTACTCCGGTCCCAAGGCCAGTAATCGACCAAGAAACCCCGGTAACCACAACCCCAGCAACTGGGGGTAACACCGGCGGTTATACAAATCTTACGAACACTACCCCGACTACCCAAGCCGGAGCAAGTGCAGTAAATATTCCACTGGGGTTCACTGATGCCCAGTTGGAAAAACGAACGAGGGTCCCTCGCCAAACACTAGATCAAGTGAAGGCGTGGGCCGAAGCACGTCAAAGAGAGTTCCAAGCTGAATTGGATGAACGCTTGCGTTCAGTTCAACAAGCTGACGAATTCGGCAGTACTCGCCAGCACCTCAATATGAACAGTGAGTGCGAGTACTCAGACAACGAGAGGGAAGAATCCGATACCGACGCAAACCCACGCCATAAGGCGAAAGGGAAGCGTAACGAAACGGACTTCCAACCAAAGAGGAATTTTGGGGAAGCTTTTAAACCAACAAATGCGGAGAGAAACCCGCGTGACTTCTCCAAAACCTTTAGACCAACTGCTACAAATGCAGGAAAGTCAAAATTCGCAAGGGACATTGCGGAAGCAATCGCCCCGAGAAGTGCCAAACAAATGTCCAACATTGGCACTTATGATGGTCTATCCGACCCAGACGACCATTTGAACAGGTTCATTGCGGGGGCTACCGTCAGCAACTGGACGGAACCCACGTGGTGTTACATGTTCCAGATGACTCTGGTCGGAGCGGCCAGGGCATGGTTCGACCGTTTACCGGTCCACCACATATATGACTGGGCGGACTTTCAGAACAAGTTCAGCCAGCACTTCAGCCAACAGAGGAAATACACTGAAGAACAGTGGACGATCCTCAACTGCGTTAGAGAGGAGGATGAATCTTTACTAGACTTCATCACCCGCTTCAACTCCAAAAAGCTAAGTCTCGGCAACATAAGTGAAGATCTGGTTCGCGCCGCTTTCATCCAAGGCGCCGAATACCCAGAGCTTATCCGCACATTGACGGGTAAGGATGGCATGCCATCAACATGGGATGCCATCATGACGGCGGCAAAGCGCTTTGCTGAGACAGAAAAGCAACTGGGAAGGGATCTTCCCTAGAGTACACACCTCTACACGCAGAGGACAAGAGAGAACAATGTTCGGATCGCCCGGCAGAACAAAAAGAGGAAGCTAGGTATCTGGCAGTCAAGGGTAAACTTTGACACCTCATCCAGCTCTCAGCCTCTTGTTGGCGGAAGAAACCACACACACCCTTCAAGCCAAAAGCACCGGTGGACGCCACTCACCAAAAGCGTCACGGAGATATTTTCCACTGAAAAGCTACCGTGGCCAAAAGCTCCAGTGATCCGGCACCGACCTAATGCGGATCAGAGCAAATCCTGTGACTTCCACGGGACAAAAGGTCATGGTACGGAAGAGTGTACATCCTTGAAGGATATTGTTGAAGCATTCGTCAAGGATGGAAGACTGGCACACCTGGTGGCATCAATCAAGAAGGGAGGACGGAACGACAACCGGTACCGAGGCAACGGACGAAAGCCCGTTGACATCAGCATCAACATGGTTCATGGTAACATCAGAGGAAGAAAAAGGCGAACGCCAGAACCATGTGCGTGGAAGGAAGCTGAGGTGCGCTTCCCGCGAGTGCCAGGAGGACCCAGCAAAGAAGGCCCTATCGTCATCAAAAGCCAGCTGGGGCACTACATCACCTCCCGCACTCTTGCTGACAACGGCGCATCGTCAACGGTGATGTACAGGCAGTTCTTCGACAAGCTAGATGACGAAGACAAGGAACGCCTGGAAACGATATGCGCATCGATGGAAGGGTTTGATGGCAGCACAAACACCCCCCTGGGTATCCTATCTTTCCCTGTCACTCTTACGGATGGGAAACACTCCCGCACAGAAGATGTGGACTTTGTCGTGATGAGGAAGCCACACCACACATACGACATTCTCTTCGGGAGAGACGGGATGGCAAGATTCAACGCCGTGGTATCCTCAGTCCACGGCATGATGGGATGGCCAACAGCTGAGGGTGTAGCGATGATCACCGGCATTCCCCAGGTATGCATCGCATCTGTCTCATCTAAACCCAAACCAAAGATGGCTAAACCAACCATCACCGAACCAGAAAGATGGGCCTTCAACGGCAAGTACCCGGACCAGGCCGTCACCATTGGCCCAACAATTGTTGATCCCACACGCACCTTACTTAAGCGCTTATTACAAAGGAACGCCGACATCTTCGCGTGGACACCAGCTGACATGACTGGTGTACCCCGGAGTAAGGCAGAGCATAAGCTCAAATGCGATCCGGCTTTCACGCCGATCGTACAAAAGCGCAGAGTAATGGGGCCAGAACAAACTAACGCGTGTAGAACCCAAGTCAAGGAACTCCTTGACGCAGGCATCGTACGCGTTAGTAGATATCAAACTTGGGTTGCAAATCCCGTTATGGTACCGAAGAATGACAAACAATGGCGCATGTGCATAGATTTCAAAGATTTGAACAAAGCATGCCCCAAAGATTGTTATCCGTTACCTGAAATTGATCTTAAGGTGGATTCGTTGGCACCATTCCGCCTTAAATGCTTCCTGGACGCGTATAAGGGGTACCATCAAATCCACATGGCCGTTGATGATCAGGACAAAACCGCTTTTCGGACGCCCGATGGCACATTTTGTTATCAGATGATGCCATTCGGACTTAAGAATGCCGGGTCCACATACCAACGTCTGATGGACAAAGAGTTTCATTCCCAAATTGGGAGGAACTTGGAAGTCTACATGGATGACTTGGTCATCAAAAGCCCTGACCCAGAAACGATGTTGAAAGACATCGAAGAAACTTTCAACACGCTCAGGAAGATAAACATGAAGCTCAACCCGAGCAAGTGTGCCTTTGGAATGGAAGAAGGGAAGTTCTTGGGGGTCATCGTCACTAAAGATGGCTTCAGAGCGAACCCTGAAAAGGTCGAAGCCATTATCAAAATGGAATCACCTACTACCATCAAACAGGCTCAGACACTTAATGGACGACTAGTGGCACTTAATCGCTTTTTGGCAAACCACGCAGATAAGTCGTTTCCATTCGTGTCAACATTGAGAAACTGTTTAAAGAAAACGCACTTCCGCTGGACACCTGAAGCGGAAGCAGCTTTTCAGGAGATTCGGTCACGCTTGATCGAACTCCCAACGCTGACAGCACCAAAAGCGGGAGAGGAATTAATCCTATACCTTTCCGCAACTGATAGAGCAACCGGGGCAGTCCTGCTAGTAGAACGAAAAGGCATCCAGATGCCAATCTACTATGTTAGCCGTGTCCTAACAGACGTAGAAACCCGGTACTCTACCCTAGAAAAATTAGTCTTAGCACTAATACACGCTTCACGCAGGCTAAGACGATATTTCCAGGGTCACCCAATCACCATTCTCTCAAACTTCAAACTTGCAAACGTTCTAGGCAAACCCGAGTTATCGGGACGCCTAGCCAAATGGGCAATTGAGTTGGGGGAATACGCGATAAAGTATAAGCCAAGACCAGCCATAAAAGGCCAGGTTCTGGCCGACTTTATCGCAGAAGTGCCTGCATCGCGGGAAATAGAGTGCCAGGAAGAGGCTCAACCCTCTCCAGCACAAGACATCAATGATGTCTGGCGACTCTACACTGATGGAGCAGCCAGTAACGAGGGTTCAGGCGCAGGGCTAAAGCTAACCAACCCAGCAGGCCAAGAATACACTTACGCTATTCGACTGGATTTTCCAAGTACGAATAACGAAGCCGAATATGAAGCATTCCTGGCTGGGCTGAGAATTGCGCGAAAGATGGGAGTGAAAAACTTGGAAGCCCATGTGGATTCCATGTTAGTAGCCAATCAAATCAACGGGACGTACACGGCCGTGAACGACACAATGGCCCTGTACCTCGCACAAGCAAAATCCCTCATGCGCGATTTCAATGACTGCAAAGTCATACACGTCAAGCGAAGTGAAAACAAATCTGCGGATGCGTTAAGCAAGCTTGCATCATTAGCCTTCACCCACTTAGGAAAGGATATCCGCATTGAACTCCTCGAGACACCATCGGTCCCGCACAAGGAAATTTGTGTCATCCAAACAGGCACGGAAACGTGGATGACACCAATAATAAAATACCTTGCGACAGGTACATTACCGGAGTCCAAAACACAGGCAAGAAAACTACTCTGTAAGGCACTGAATTATCAACTCGTCAATGACATCCTTTACAGACGTAACTTTCTTGGCCCACTCTTAAGATGCGTGGACAACCAAGATGCTGACTACCTCCTAAGGGAAGTACACAAAGGCATCTGTGGAGTACACGCAGGTCCCCGCACTGTTGTAGCCAAGCTAAACAACGCGGGATACTTTTGGCCGGGGATGCATACGGATGCACTGGCATACATCAGAAAATGCAGGTCTTGCCAGCTTTACGCACCCAACACGCACCGCCCGAAGAATGAACTTGTTCCAGTCACTTCTTCATGGCCATTTCAGAAGTGGGCCATCGATGTGACAGGCCCATTTCCTACAGCAGCAGGAAATGTTCAGTTCCTAGTGGTAGCCATCGACTACTTCACCAAGTGGATAGAAGCAAAACCTTTAGCCCAAACAACCGCGAAGCATATCAAAAAATTTATTTGGGAATTTATTATTTGTCGTTTTGGACTTCCACAGAATTTGGTGAGCGATAACGGCACCAACTTTGCTGACAAGAAGCTACAACAGTGGCTGAAAGAACTTCAAATCACCCACACCTTTACCTCAGTGGCACACCCGCAAGGTAATGGTGAGGTGGAAAGAGCAAATAAGAGCATCGTCGAAGGCATCAAGAAAAGACTATTGGAACACAGATCCGGCTGGGTGGACGAGCTTCCGCACGTCCTTTGGGCAAACAGAACGCTGAAGAAGGCCAGTACGGGAGAAACCCCGTTCAGCCTCACTTATGGCACTGAAGCCATGGTCCCGGTCGAAATTGGTCTACCCTCACCAAGGGTCTTGATTCAGCCAGAAGACAATGATGCGGAAAGACGGTTGGATCTTATGCTAACCGAGGAACGCAGAGACTTAGCCGCAGTGCGTGAAGAGAACTACAAGCGACAAATGCAAAAGTACTACAACACGCGGGTAAAACTCTGCAACTTCAATATAGGAGACTACATACTGCGTAACAACGAGGCTTTGAACCAAGAGCGCCCGGGAAAGCTGGCCCCGGTCTGGGAAGGGCCATACATTATCAAAGAAGTCCTGGGAAAGGGCGCATACCGGCTCGAAAGGCTCGATGGCACTCCCATCCCAAGAACATGGAATGGAGCTCAATTACGCAAATGTTATATGTAGATCAATTCCAAAACTTGTAAAGAAAAGGCCTAGAGCCACTTCTAATGGAAATGATTCTCCTTTCATAATATGTTTACCTTTATACTTATGAACTTCCCACTGGTGCCGGTATTCACCGCATAAACGGGAAGAAGTAAGTCGTTACGTGTGGAAGGCGGCAAAACCCGCATAAACACAACGTTGAAAATAAGGGAAACCTACACGCAGGTCAGATGTAAGTAAAGTTTAGCCATCCTTGTAAGTGCAAGTGACGGTCTTACCCGCACAATCACGAACAAGGAAGCAAAACTTCAACCTATCATCTACCACGTTCAAAGGTTATCCTAAAAAAAAAAAAAAAAAAAAAAAAAAAAAAAAAAGATAAGGAAAACCTACACGCAGGTCAGATATGGGTAAAGTTTAGCCATCCTACTAAGTGCAAGTGACGGTCATACCCGCACAATCACGAAAGAGGAAGCAAAACTTCACACCTATTATCTACCACGTTCAAAGGTTAACTTATCCTCAAAAGATGAGGAAAACCTACACGCAGGTCAGATGGTAAAGTTTAGCCATCCTACCACGTGCAAGTGACGGTCCTACCCGCACAATCACGGAAGAGGAAGCAAAACTTCACACCTATCTACCACGTTCAAAGGTTAACTTATTATAAACACTTGGAAAATTGCTAATTTAAACTAAAGTAAGTCATATAACGTTTATAAAGCAAGGAATCCAATGAAAGAAGCGGTCTTAGCCGCACAAAGATTTACATTTCATAATATTCATTACAAGAATGGCCGGGTAACTACCCGCCTACAAGAAAGTAATTCTATACAAACTAAATCTATCCTAGCAGCGAGAAGGGATCTTCAGGATCAGGCTTCAGGGCCACTTCCACTTGGACCAGCGCCGTCAGTAGAGCGTGGCTGTTCAAGGAAAGCCTTAAGGATAGCTAGCCCATCATCAGCAGCAGCAACTTCATTCACCTTTTCCACCACCGGATGCGGGAAGGCAGCATACTAATTCACTGCTTGGTCGTAAATAGCTTCAGTATCCACATTATACAAAGGGAAGTTGGAAGGCGGGACGCCTTTCTCAACGAACCCTAGACCAAGCAGGAAGCCGACCCGTTCCCCATCCTCATGAGAAGCGTTGAGGGCTGCGCTCATAGCATCGTCGTAAGATGTCTCTGAGAAGACCCGATGCACAACCTACATAAGAAAATAAAGTGTCAACACCCTATTTACAAAGAAGAGCGTAAAGACATGAAAGTTTACCTGAGACAACGCTTCTCGAAGAAGCCATTCCTTGGCAACCAGAGCTTCTTGGAGGGCAGCTTGAGCCTCGTTACGGGCGCGTTCGGCTTCACTCTTGTTAAGGTTGGCAAGCAACACTTCTTTAGCCGCAGCCTCTTCGACGCCCTTTAGCTTCCGCTCAGTATGGTCAAGCACCCCCCTCTGGTCCAAGATCTCCTGGAGCTTTTTGGCGTCTTCCATCGCCAAGGCATCATGAGCCTGCTGGAGAGCCTCTAATTTGGCTTTAAGTTCTTCATTTTCCACGCGCAGAGGCTCAGCAACAGCTTCAGCCTTGGTGGCCCTCTCGGTTGCGTTCCTCGCAGTTTCCTTAGCCAGCCGAAGCTGTTCATTAACAGCTTGGGCAGCCTTGGAACGGGCCTCGAGTCAAGCCTGAACTTCAACCTCGAGGGCCTTGAAGGCCTTCTCCTTCTCCGCAGCCACTGCGGTAAGTTTTTGGTTCTCCTCCCGGACAGCCCGCGCCTGAGCTACTTCCTTGAGGCGAGCTGCTTTTAACTTGTCGTTTTCACGACAAAGCAGCTCGACGCGCGGCTGCATCCGGGCCAGGAGAACCCGAAGCTCATTGGTTAGCCTACCCTCCTGGTAGCTAGCCATGGCTTCCCCCAACGCACCACTAGGAGCAGCGTGACGAGCCCATTCCACGCACTCCACAGGGGTGCGAAGGGTTGTTCCTCGGCGAATGTTCCATCGTGGAACATACACTTCATTGGAATCCGACACTGCAAAAAACACAAAGCAGTTAGGAAAAGATGATAAAATATGTATATAAAATGGGCCAGAAGAACCCTACGCACCTGTAGGGTCAATAACAGGCCGATAGCCGCCGAACCCATCACCTGAACCCAAAGGAAATCCATCCAAGAGGTCAGGCAGATGGGAAGGTAGCAAAGATTGGCGGGAAGCCCCATGCGTACCTGATGGACCGGCCGTTGTTGCCGATGGCGGGGGCATGGTAGCAGCCGCCGTGGTCGCCGCCGCGGTCGCTGCCGCAGAATCCGCAGCAATAGTAACCGCCGGCTCTGTGAAGGATGCTGTAAAAATCGCACTCACAGCCGGCGGTGACGTCATCTCGGCTGGAACAGTCGGCTCAGAGTGAGCAACTGAACCAGCGGAAGCAGGCGCAGGCGCCTGGGTCGACGCCTCAGGTAGGCTGACAAAGCCTACCGTCATTGGCGGAGAGGTACTACTCGGCGCCTCACCCTGGAATGCGTCAACATCCACGCCTGCGTAAAGAAGAAAAGTGTTAAAAGATCAAGCTATGAAGATAAAAGCTAAAGGAAAATTGTACTTACGGGTTTTCTTGAGCCTAAAGGTACGGAGAGGCGGGGACGGACCCGATGGAGCCGGCCTCTTCGCGCCGGTCACCGTCGTCTTCTTTGGCTCTCCGGAGGTGACAGTCGCAACCTCCGGAGCGGTGGTCTTATCACCACCGGGATTCCCCGCCACCTCTTCGCTCCCGGTCTCCGAATCAGACCGAGGCGCTGGATCGGCAGTGGAGGCCTTCTCTTTCCCCTTCCCGCCGGCAGCCTTTTTCTTCCGCACCAACGGAGGACCATCTGCGGATTCCTCATCAGAACATACGATTAGAGGAATTCCAGCAGAGGTTTCAACATTGAGGGGTCGAGGGTCGAATAACGCCTTACCTGGCCGACGGGCACTGAGGATCTCATGGCCTAGCGGATAGACCTCCACGAACCGATCCGCCGTTTGTTCTAGGATGGGCAACTCGTTCTCGTCTAGAGCGCGAGTACCCATCCGGGCGGGACCGTCAGCCTCCCGTCGCACGACGTTTCAGATGTTTGGACTGTTCCTATCTTTCCACCAACTCTTCGAATTTCAAAATTCAAAATTCAAAAAGATTCAAAAGTGAGCGGGAAAGTACCCCTTACCTTGGCAACCAAGTAACCGTAAGACGGATGCGGGTACAGTGTTAAGGCAAAACCCTTCACATACCTAGCACCCGCAGGGAATTGAAGCCAAGAATAACTTGGCAACCAAGTAACCGTCAGACGGATGCGGGTACAGTGTCAAGGCAAAACCCTTCACATACTTAGCACCCGCAGGGAATTGACGCCAGGAAAACCTTGGAAGTAAAGTAACCGTAAGACGAGTGCGGGAACAGTGTCAAGGCAAAACCCTTCACGTACTTAGCACTCTGCAGGGAATTCAAACCAAGAAGGATCTTCTGGGCCATGCTTGCGCAAACGTGAATAACATTCCCGCACGACGGGAACGTCGAGAACTATATTGTTTGAAACTCCAAGATGGAATTGGTGGTTTTAGCATAAATGATCACTATGTCGAAAACCACCAAGACCCCATGGAGAATCCACACAAGTGGGACTCAACGCTCCTGACGTGCGAGGAGGTTACAAACCTACCCGCTTCACACCCAAAGATCAAGCAGAAAAGTCGGGAATTTCTGCGTGACATCAGGAAAACCACGGGATGAATCACCGCGGAAAACCGAAAAACTATACCCTTTTCAAAACCCCTTGCTAAGTCCAAAAGTTCACCTCACTTTATTAAACATTCATGAGAAGAACATTGGACTGGGGGGACTTGAAGAGGTAGGTCCCAGCAGAACCCAGTTGGACCCGCAAGACTCACCTTGAACAGGGACGTCTGCGCAATGACCAACTGCTCCAGCAGGACACACCATGCTCAAAGAACCTTACGCGCAGTACGCCAGCTGTACCCGCAGGGAAAGCCTCCCAATGGTGAAGTACCCCGCCTGTTCCCGCAGCTGCGGATACAAGCCATCAGGGAAGGCTACCCGCACTAACAGCAAGGCTACACGCACAAGGCATTCGTTCAGTAGTCACATGAAGGAATGAGTAAGGCGGGAACACTCCCGCCTAAATGAGCCAGTCCGTATGCTTCTGGAAGGTCTTTCGTACTATACCTACTAAGGTATGGGCGGAACAGACAGTTTGACCAGAGCAGCCCATGAACTAATCACAGGGTGACAGCTCACCGACAACAATACGAGGAGGAGCACCCTCTAGTACTGTTTGTCACTATTAGCCGCTGCCTACTCACCAACCCTTACGATGGGACGTGCACAGCCTACAGTTGGTGGAACAGTGCGTAGCCGGCAGTAAAAGGAACAGTATACAGCCGACCTTATTACTGTTGGCCGTAACCTATCCACCAACCAGCATGGCCTGTGCGTAATCCACTGTTGGTAGAACAGGAATACTATTCAGCCGGCTGTACCTGCTTGGAAACCTACCTTCGGCTATAAATACTCCAACACCTTGGAATGGTAAGGACATCATCTGATATCTCAATCTTATCTAGCAATCTCTTAATATACATTTATATTCAGAGCAATCTAGTCTGATTCTCACGCCGGAGGGTGGTCACAAGGAGGAACCTCCCCCCCTTCTCAGTGACGAGCTTACGGTGTCTGTTTTGCAGGTCTCCAGAAGAACAACCTTCTCTGCTAGACCTCATCCGTGGGAAACATTACTTAACCCCCAGATTATCTATAATCTGCCTGTGGGTTCACTTAGTGTTTCTTCACTTTGTGTTCCATTAATCTTTGATCAGATGGACATTTCAGTTAAATATTTTTTAGCATCTACATTTTTCGGAGGTCAAAAAGTTATATGACACCGGTGGCGTGTGACAGGATAAATGTGATAGAAGAAAAGGGAATGCTTAAATTGATTTCGACATGTTGCATTTGGATTGATCAGGTTTATTTTCCTTTTTCTATTTGTTAACTGTAGTTGTTTGGTGAGAACTGACTTTCAATTGGTCAACCATGCCTGGTAGGTTGGATATGAACATAAAGTGGCTGCAGATTGGTAGTACAAGAACGCAAAAAGTTTCGGTTTAATCACTAGATTCTGTATATTTTTAATGCTTTTAATTGGCTTGAACGAAAGATCATAATTAAGTTAAACGCATTATTTCTTTTAACGGTTTCACGCCCCCCCCCCCCCCGGGGTAACGCGGGGGGTCTAAATACTAGTTTCATATTAATTTGAGATAGAGACTTATAATTTAGAGCTAAAAAGATGCATGGATGGTTCGACTACTTCTGTTTTGATTATTTAGATAATTAATTTTCTCTATAGTATGCCACAGGTTATTTTGTGACTAGACACGGCCCAACCTTAAACTTTTCAAAATGAAGCTAATAAACGGGTTTACTTCATAAAATAGTAACCAAGTTTTAAAGTTGTTCCAATTAGGTCACTAAAAAAAATCTTTTGTTCCAATCAGGTCATTGAAGTTTCTGTTTTGTTCCAATTCTAGATATTTTACCTGAATAGCAGGTAATCTAGGTTAATTTTTTAATATTTTGATTTTTCATAATAACTTTTAAATGTTGGGAAAATTAGGAGTTTTTTTATCAAAATTGGTGATAGTGAAAAACTATTTACCAATATAGGTGATTTTAAAAATATTTACCAAAATAGATTTTTTTTTCTTTTCGGTTGTGTATGTACGTATATTATATTTATATATGAATCTTATCTATATTTTAATTATTTTTAGCAAAACCTAATTATCAACATCTGTAGTTCCATTTTCGTCACCATCTGGTCGGCCGCCATCATCATCGTGCATCACTTCCATCGCCATCACTCGTGAGATGGTGATGGTTCAGATCGCCGCAAAGTCAGAGAGAGAGAGATGATGTAGGTCGATTTACAGGTTTAGATATCGTTTTCAGGGTGTTTTTGGCCTGTGATGGGTTTTACGATTTCTGGCGAACAAAGAGGGGCGGCGGCGGCGGTTTGGTTGTTGTGAAGCTCGCCTTCGAACAGAGAGGGAGAAAGGGTTTGGTGGTAGAGCTAGATCTTGTCTTCATCTTCGATTCCGTTCTTGCCATCGGAAATGGTGGCCGGCGAGGGGAGGTAGCCAGACATGTTTGCCTGCGTGAGGTTATGGTTAGAGATGGTGGGGGAGAAAAAATGTAAACCAGAAAATGATATATTTTTTTATTTTTATAATTAAAATCAAATAAATAATAAAATAACCCATTTTGGTAAATACTTTTAAAATCACATATATTGGTAAATAATTTTTCACCATCACCCATTTTGGTAAAAAAAAAAGTCGGAAAATTAGTAAAAAATGCGAAATATAATTTAAAATTCCGAAAAATTTCAAAAAAAGAAAATCAAAAATTTACAATAATTTACGAAAATTAAAAAAAAATTACAAAAATATTAAAAAGAGACAAGGGAATTGCTATATTTTATCCTTTTGTTATCTTGTTTTGAATTTTAATAGACTTTTAGAGTTATAAATTTTGCAAGACCTGGTGTTATAATTTAATAGAATTTTGGAGTTATAATTTTTGAAACAAAAATTGCACGACCTAATGTTATAACTTTTGCAATTTTTGTAAATTTTCGCAATTTATTGCAATCTTTTGATTTTTTTTTTTTTGCAATTTTTCAGAATTTTAAAATTATATTTCGCATTTTTTACTAATTTTCCCAACCTTGAAAAGTTATTATGCCAAGTCAAAATATTAAAAAAAGACAAAAAAAAACTAGATTACCTGCTATTTAGGTGAAATATCTAGGATTGGAACAAAAAGAAATTTCAATGACCTGATTGGAACAAAAGATTTTTTCAGTGACCTGATTGGAACAACTTTAAAATTTGGTTACTATTCTATGGAGTAAACCCCTAATAATATGGACAAATTTCTCGCAATTTTTCCAACAATTTTCTTTTTTGGAGTCGGTTTGAGGTAGCGGTTGCTGGGGATTCCAATAACAAAATTTTAATGGAATTGAAAGCCCCACAATACGATATTATTAAAAGATTTTATCCATGTCAAAGTGAAATGATTTAATAACTTATTTGTTTATTATTGTGTCATAAAAAGTGAAGATAATAATTTAAAAGTCTAAACAACTATTGCGAAAAAAGTAATATTGGAAGAAGCGTGTGTAGAGAAATCCAACAGATGCAAATATCATATACTAAATTTGTCATCTTTATTTATTATTATATATATGGTTTACAAACCAGTTATTTAAACTTTCACGTTCTCCTTTCACCACCCAATCCTTGGGACCTTAATCACAACACCAGCACCATTAGGTTCACTAGCACATACCCAAACCTTGTTAACACAAACGTCCATCATACGGATCCAATTAGGTGACAACGGTACAGCTTTGAGATTCGGATTCCAATTTTCAATCACCGCACATGCTTCTTTTACAGGGACTCCGACCAACTCCGGCCACTCTTTACTTTCGTGCGATACATGGGTTGTGGAAGAACATATTTTAGTGATGCCAATATTTACATATAAATAAATAGGCTGCAAATAAACATGAGCAGGTAGAAACACACTATCGTATAGCTAAACTAACTTAATAAATTAAAGCTATACTTAACTTGCAAATATTAAATTTATAATTTACAAATCTATAACTAAACATACAATTTATAAAATATTTGTGTATATGTTTATCTTATTGTTTTTTATAATGTTTAAAGCTTCTTATTTCAATTTCAAGTATAAACTCCTAATTAATATCATGTTTCTTCATAAAATTAAAAACGTAACACTCAATTGATTTTAACATAACTTCTCGATTGGTGTTTTATAAAATATAGTAACTTTTAGAAGTATTATAATCTTTATACTGAAAGTAAATATAAAAAAAGCACAAGATGTTATGTAAGTCTAAAAGCTGATACTTACACAAAATCTAAAGAGTCAAATCATCAGAGCAACCAAATCCAAAGAGTCAAATAAGAAAACAACCAAATCCAAGTAGTCTAACTTGCAACAAAAGTAAAATACCAAACTGAAAACATAGATAAGTCTTTCAAATGTGCGAAAATATGATCATTTTTCTTCCTTTGAATAAAAATCTTGGAGTGCCAATAGCCTTTTGAGCTTCATTAGATCTGATTCAATGCTTGGTTGCATATTCACTTGGAGTTTCTTGCACATCATAAACCTCAATTAAATTGCGCTTCAAATCTGAATGGCCACTTGATTTTCCAAGCTCTTCTTCATGCAACAAACCCTTCCCGTTAATTGAAAAAGTTTATAAAATAAGCACACTTGTTATTAAAATAACATAATATATGAATCATTTATGGCTATAATATATAACATAATACCTTAAAATTCACAGTATCTTGAGGGTCCCTTGCAACGAATATGTTATTAAAGGACTGTGCGGGATCAACCTACATAGTAAATTAAATGGATATGTTAAATACTTAAGATATAATATAAATTAATTAGTTCTCCTTTATTTTTTATTGATAACATGAATATTGAAAATGTAAAGTTATTACATGATCAACATCAAACTTGGCTTCAAGTTTTGAGATAATGGAAGTATCTTGATTCAACTTGTTAATTGTGAACCACATGTAATTTGAAAGCAAACTTTTTTTCCAACCAACTCATCCACACCATCAGTTCCATAATATGTGTCACTTACAATCAACTTTCTTGTAACCTTTTTGTTACAACTGCTACAAGCATTGTAGTAGCAGTCAAGAGCAGATAAGCTACTTATCATAGAGTACCCATCCACTAAGAGTTGTTGGAAAAGTCGTCGAGAATTTAGAATTAGTGAGAACATGCCCGTAGCTTTCGAACCTTCATTTGTTTTGTTGCAATGTTTGTTGCAGATTGACTTGGAGTTTCATCTAAATCATAAACCTCATTTAAGTTATGCTTCAAATTGAAATTGATGCTTGTCATTCCAACCACTTCTTCATGCATCAAACCCTTCCCCTTGATTGAACCCATAAGTGACAATATAGCTGAGTGGCAGTACCAATTTTAAGAAATTTGATATCACACTTAAAATAAAGGAGAAGAAATACTAAGTATATTTACTTGATAAAGCAATGGTCTAGTAGAGCACAATGAGGAGTATAACACAATGAAGAAGGTAATATTTATAATTTATTTTGTAACTTTAAGAGAAGGCTTTTCAGGTTTGAAACTCAAATTTAGAATTAAAAGTGGTTTGAATGAGGGAGTTTCGAGTCTATTAAACTACATATATTAACTCAATTAACGTGGTTAAAAATTATATTTAAAAGTTACCCCTAATTCCCTGGCTTGATAAACCAAATAGTTAAAACAATCATTCCAAATAATAAAAATGATGATACTTATACTAAAAATATGTGGATTAAATTGCACAAAAACATAAATAAAAAAGGAGAGAAGTTTTGGCCGTTTTTCATAAAAGTTTGGAAACTCTGGTAACATTAGTTTATTAGATGCAAAACACTTATATGAAGTTTTGGCCGTTTTTCATATTTTTGAAAATTTATATGACAGCAATAACAAAAAAATGCGTTTGGTACAAATATTCTGAAACAAACAAATACCTTTAGTACAAATATTTTGAAACAAACACCAGTCGACACTGCCTCTGTCCATGCGACCGTTGTCGGCAAATTCCCTCAGAATAGGGATGGCAATGAAACCCGAACCCGATGGGAAAACCCGAAACCCGACATAAATGGGACGGGTAATACCCTACCCATTAGGGTTTGGGACGGGTTTCAAAATTTTTCGCAAGTTTAGGATTTCTAATATACCCGATTACCCGATAACATAGACCCATTTACCCGATTATATACCCGATGTACCCGATATAGCTTATTATATTATACATATACTATATTCCAAATATATTATTTGTCGAAACTTGTTTATGTCAATTATTTGAGATATCTTACCTTTATGTTAACCATCTTTATAATCGATTAGTTATATTTTGTCAAAATCTCGGTAGAAACCCGACGGGTTTTGAACCGGGTATACCCGACGAGTATTTTGTTAAAACCCGATAGGAAACCCGAAACCCGATGGGAAAACCCGAAACCCGACGGGTAATTACCCGATTAAAACCCGACGGGTTTGGGATGGATTTTTATAACCGGGTATGGGTTTGGGAATACCTAAACCCTACCCAAACCCGACCAATTGCCATCCCTACCTCAGAAATCAAATTACATAGAAGGATTAGCAAATGACATCAGAAATCAAATTACATAGAACGACTAGAACACAATACATTATCTACAATTATAATGAGCATCTAATTTAAAAATAAAAGGTCACCATTGTGGGCAAAAACAAACACCAGTCGGCACCAGTAAATAAAAAATAAAAATTATACAATCCAAATGAATCAATCGCCCAAGCCATGATCGAGAACCAAATTCTCCAATCAGAAATCAATTTAGAGAATTGCAACAAATAATTAAGAGAGTAAGAAGTTTTACCAAACTGAGAATACAATGTCTGCTTTCAGTTTGTGACTTTTGCGTTGAGAAGCTAATGATAGAATGAAATTTCAAACTTTGATTTGACGTATTTGAAATTTCACCTTCTAATTCGTTTTTAGGTTAGTCGATTCATTTGTAAAATTAAGCAGCTCCATGGATGAAACCATACACGCTTCTATGATACAGATATTGATCAGTTTTCATCAAGAATAATAACAAGATTTATTCCCTAATTGGTAATTAAATCCCACCTTAATGTCGCTAGTTTCTTGAATAGCGGGCTCCTGAACTTGCCCACCCTCTTCGCCGTATTGCCGGCACAAAGGGAAGTGTAACATCCTAGAAAATACCATAAATAATTGGATTAAAAATGTCAACTTTGAAAGTTGAAGTATTAAAAATATTCTTATAATAAGTAAAGAGAAAGAAAAGAGATAAGAAAAAATAAAGCATCTTATGTTAAGTAAATAGGAAATTCCATCCCACATGGAAAGATGAAAGAAAATGGAAGCATTCTACATGGGTATCAATAAGGAAGATAACTTTCATCCTACATGGAAACAAGAAGAGAAATAGAAGCTCTTTATAAGGAAGGAAGTTTCCATAGAAATGTTTAATGTGGCGTTTTGATGGCGCACTTTGCACTTCGCACGCTCGCATTGCCGCGAGCCGCATAAGGGCCGCTTTAGTATTTTTGGAAAATGGAAGTATGATCAAGAAGTGGCAAGTTATCAAAGACGAGGGACTAAAAATAAAGTTATGAATTCTGGAACCCATCGCGCTACGCAATGGTGTATGATGACGCATTAGACACGTGTCGCGACTGGGGGACACGTGGTAGACGCTAGGGCTGAGTCAGCATAGCACGTGCCATTCTCTGACATCGTGCTACGCGATGCCCTACGTAAAAGGACCATCGCGCTACGCGATGGTTCCCAAATTCAGCTATAAAAGGGGAGGGGTTCGGCACTTCTGTTTCACACACCAAACACACTACTTTTACACACACAACCTGTAACGCCCGTTAATTCTGGTTTCAAGAATTTAAGATTGTAGTATATGTATAACTTTTGGGACTTAACCGACGTTTCTCGGGAGCCTTTACGTCATCCTTGCTACGTTTAAAACACTTAACCTTCTTTACAAGTCACCAAATCTGGAAAATTCGAGGGACTTGGATGAAACATGTTTGTAATATATCATAAACAAAAAAGAAAAGAAAGAACCCTAGCTGCTGTTGCGATCGGCCAGGTCCAGCCACCCCCTCCCTTCCTTGCTTCGAATTTTTGATCGATTCCAAGCTCCTAGAAGTATTTCAAGGTATGTACTAAAAACCCCAACACTCTTTTTGTTCACTCCTAATCGTTTTGATGCTCAATTTTGCCGAAACTTTTCGTTGGACAGATTTTCGGCCAAGGTGTAATTGACTCACTTCCCGTGGATAAAAATTAGAGTTTTTGGTGTAGAAAGATCCCCAGGTATGGCATTTACATCATATTAAAATTTCGTGGTCATTGGAGGTGTTTAGGTTGGTCAATCGATTTTAGTTCGAAAACTAGGGTTTATCGGGTGTAGAATTGCAAATTGTTGAGTTTGATGCGTTAATTGATCGGGTGACCGACCGAATCAGTTTGTACAGCCCTAGGTAGGTTTAAGGGTTGTGGAAAAATTATTTTTTCGATGCTTGGGGCTGTTGTGGTTAGTGCTTCGTCAATCGAGTCGGCGGTGCGCGAATTTTCGTTTAAACGTTAAAGTAAGAGTTGTAAAAAGGAACCGTCAACTCTATCAACACGGGTGAAATAATCTTGATGAATGAAAAGATTTAAAATGGAATTTGGTCCATTCGGGGCTGATTCGTTAAGTAATGGTTTTAAGGTTTATTACACGCGCATTCGACCCGATTTGATTGTCCTTGGGCCTTGGGCCAAGTGTTGGGCCTTGGGCCAAGTTGTTGGGCCTCGGGCCGAGTGTTGGGCCTTGGGCCAAGTTGTTGGGCTTTGGGCCAAAGTGTTGGGCTTGAACGGTCCATTAGGCAAGAGTGTTCTTTCGGTCTAGTCTAGTAACGTGTTGTGCATAACTTACAGGCCCTTGCTTGTGATCGTGCACTTAGGAATTTCCTAGCTCGTTGCAGGTGTTCGTTTGATTTCAGGTGAGTTCATGATACCCCTTTTTAACTCTTTTAACTTTTGGGCTAGCATGCACACCTAAGTGTTTTCCTACTGGATTAAATGTTTTAAACGATTTATATAGGCTTGCTAGCATATGGTAGGCCTTGGGATGTTAAATATATATATGTATATACATTATTGCTTGGCCTATATCTGGCGATGTTGTAGTCATTTCGACTACTGATGTTGTGTATGCCTACTTTGTGTTTGCATGCACTGATGTTACGTGTTTGGGTTGTACGTTTGCTCGACCCTGATGTTATACGTGGATGTTATATATATACTGTGATATATATAGAGATGTAATGGAAAGGATGTTTACATATACATTTTGTATATGTATGTATGAGGATGTTTAGTTCTCGGTAATGAGGATTTGATGGATGTACCCTTTTACTTTTTAAAACTTTTGGTTTGACTATCTTAACTATTACTACTGATGTTATTTACTTAAAACTTGAACTCACTTAACTCAAGCTGACTTTGTGTGCATGTTAGTGTGAGTTTCAGGTTAGGAAGAGGATGCCTTATCGCTTGGACGTGCATGAAGCTACTTGGACGGTGAATGGCATACGGGAACTGAAGTTTTACTATTAAACATTTATTATTAAAAGTTTTTATTTAAAGATAACTATGTTCATTTTGGGCAAAATTCCCGGGTTTTGGGAACTTATTTTATTATTTATGGTTTCCGCTGAATTATACTCTGAGATGTTGGTTTTAATGAAAAGAATTGTTTTTAAGCTTAATTATTTTACAAGCGTTCTGAATGATTACCAGCTGTGGGGTTCCCGGGGTTCGGGGCCTTACACAACCTCGTTTTGTGTGTCGACCTCAAAGTACATTCCAAGCCCCGGAGATCTGACGGTTTGAGCCTTGATACGCGATAGAAAGTAAGAGTGCTGTCCGTATAAGCTTAGGCATATAAACTCGAAATACCCGCATAAGGTAGGGGTTCTGCCTAAATATTATTTTATTATTATATTATATGGCATTGATCATAGTCATGGGTATAGCCCAAAACTTTGATCATAATTATGTTTACAATAGCTTTATACATGCAAAGGTTATAGTTAAAATAATGTTTCTTCATGATTAAGAAACATAAGATTTTACATATAAGAAGATATAGTAGTTTCTTCACAACTAAGAAACGTAGGATTTTACATACCAGGGTTATAGTCAATTCAATGTTTCTTCTTAAAGAAGAAACCTATTAATAGATGATTTTTCATGAAGAAGAAACTCAACACATGATTTTGTAAACAATTGAAAAGATTATGGGTCTAAATACAGACTAAAGGTCTGTAGCTGGATCAAGAGACGATCCGGGTATTTACAAACATATTTTATTATAGATCAATCATCATTCATTCACAAAGGTTTCCAAACGAGATCACCACATCATTCTGAAAAGACAATCACAGGTGAATACGTTAAACTTTTTTTTTCAGTCAGATAAACGGGTTGTTTATCTAAACAGTCAGTCAAATGTTTATACGAGATTACGTGATCTCTAAATTTTAAAGGGATTACGTGATCCCTAAGTCACAAGGTAGATAATAAAAGCAACTCAGTCCGAGTACACATGTGTCTGGATCCAAACATAACTATCTAAGTCTTTCAATCAAGGCTACGTGGCCGCAGGCTAAACCGTCATAACGAAAGTTCTCCAACGGGCATTAGTTCTTGGAGAACCATAATTGTGTTTGTATGGCAGTGGCACAAGTTCCCAGAAATAAGAGACGTTTCTGCTGAGTTTGTTCCAAAACTCCTTGTCAATCAAATGTTTTCAGAGTCAACAATTCACCAGCATATCGCTGACATATTTTCCCCCTAATTACAGGAAAGCAAGCATAGTACAGATAGCAAGGCATAAGAGTCCTTCATAGAGTTAGATGCTCGAGATGGAGATGACTTAGTTTTAAATAAATAAAATATTGTAAACAATAATAAACAAAGGTTTGTAAACCAAAAATACTTGGATATTTATTATCCAAGAAATTCCAAAATAAATTAATCTTTTATAATCAAAGACTTTCGCTAATAACCCGCAACTCTGATATATTTTCAAAATAGGTACCAACTACGGGTGTCATGCCTAGGCCGTAAGTCAGGGTGTGGAAGGGGAGTACGACAGGGGTTATCCAAGGAGTTACGATGCTAGCAGAATGGATATTTAGGAGGGAAATTGGTGGTGGCTGTCCGGTGAGTTAGGAGATAAATGGCAGCGGTGGTGAAACAAAAGAGACTGCAAACAAATGGATTCTAGGGTTTGGTAGGCCGGGTTAACATGTGTATTATATCATATCCAGATTAATATACGGGTCAAGTTGTTTAAAACAGGTAGAAAATGACACATGGCAATTTTGGGCTTTAAAAATACGACACATAAGATAGAATGAAGTAGAGAATGCCATGTGGCATTAGGCATTTTTATTTATTATATAGGTTAGATATATCTTAAATATATATATAAACAAAACCTTTAAAAACTCTCTAGTTACTCCTTATATTTTCTCAAGCCACCAGATTGCTAGAGGCTTCTTATGCCATTTAACCCGAATTCATGGGTATGGGTCTTACCAAACCCAAATAACTTTTAAACGAGTTATATCATCTCACTAAATTAAAAATTAATCTCACCAAATATTTGAGATTGAAATCCTAAAAAGTAGGGATATACTAAAAATTAATATCCGATTTTAAAAAAAGATACTATTTATAATTAGAAATCAATTTTATAGTAAAAAAATAAACCGGTCATGGGTCTCACCAAACTCAGATAACTTTTAATTCGGGTCATAACATCTCATTTATTTGTGACCCCCTTTCATCATCAAATCTTAAGTGTATTGTTAACTTTCTTATAATATATAAAATTAAAATTCAAAAAAATATATAAATATTATAAACGAATAATGTATAACAACCCTGTAGTATATATAGGATTTTTATACCAAATACTTGGTGAGATTAATTTTTAATTTAATGAGATGTTATAACCCGTTTAAGGGCTATTTGGGTTTGGTGAGACCCATACCGGTGAATTCGGGTCAAATGCATGAGAAGCCTCCATTTACAAATAAAGCAATATGATAAATTGAGAGAATGTAGGGAGGTTTCATTTATATAACGAAACCGTTAAAAGTTCTCTGGTTGCTTCTTGCTTCTTCTCAAGCCACCAGATTGATTTGTTTGTAAATGGAGGCTTCTTATTCATTTTACCTAAATTCACGGGTACGGATCTCACCAAACCCATATAGCCCTTAAACGGGTCATATCTTCTCATTAAATTAAAAGTTAATCTCACAAAATATTTGATATAAAAATCCTATAAAATAGTGATATATTAAAAAGTAATATCTTATTTTTTTAAAAAGATATTATTTATAATTAAAAACAATTGTGTTGTAAAACAAATAAGCGGGTCATGGTCTTACCAAACCCAAATATTTTTTAAACCGAGTTATAACATCTCATTTATTTGTGAAACTCTTTCATCATCAAGTCCTAAGTATATTAATAACTTTTTTTACAATAAATAAAATTAAAATAAAAAAAATGTACAATTATTATAAACGAATAATGTAAAACAACCCGCGTAATACGGGGGGGATAAAATCCAGTATATATAGGGTTAGGATAAATAAAAATCCTCTTTAGTTAAGAAAACTTTAGAAAACTCTGTCTCAACCACATATTTTTAATTAGGAGAAACGAATTAACCAAGTCGCTCTACTTCCAAACAAAACCAAATTGAAGTTTGAATCTAAGAATCTTACAATACTATAAAAGAAAATGCTAAAGTTTAGGTGTCAAGTCTACATTTTTCCTAATTTCTAATCTCTCATTTCATTCATTCTAGCTATCCATGGATCATGGGTCAAATCATTTTGTCAAGCGGGTTATAACATAGTGTGGATTTTATCTTACAATACTAATAAAAGAAAATGCTAAAGCTTAGGTGTCAAGCCTACATTTCTTCTAATTTCTGATCTCTCATTTTATTCATTCTAGCTATCCATAGGTCATGGGTCAAATCATTTTGTCAAGCGGGTTATAACATAGTGTAATTTTCATACCTGAAGTTTAACCAACAACGCAGCTTTAACACATTTTTGTAAATTTCTTGAAAGTCCACACCCGACATTTCCAAAACCATGCTATTTTAGTAATTTTTGTTAACCTGTTTGTTTTTCCTTTAAATATACATTAAATTAATTCATAAGTATTTTGAAAATCACAATTGAAATAAAGGACTTTTTCTTTATTTTTATCGTTTGATAAATCCCGTGTAATACACGGGTTCAAAAGCTAGCGAAAGATAAAACACATAATTAGATACAAATTAAGATACCTTAAACACTAAGGTGCTGTTTGTTTTTCAGAGGTAAAATGTCAGAAGACTGCGAAACCACATCTGCCAACATCTGTAGCAGAAGAGGTGGACCAAAACTCTGCACTCTGCAACAAGAAGACTGTTTGTTTTTTAACATCTGCAGGCTGCTAAAATAAGCTGAAATTTAAATAATTAAAGAAAAATAAGTAGTATAAACGATGATGGTTCGGGTGAAATATATGACTCAAAAATCTTCAAATACCATCATCTATAAATATCAAAAGAAACTAAAACTTGAAATTCATCAATGATTTAATAATCACTACAAAGAGGCTCAGACCTATCGAAACATTGGTGCAAAAGGTTCAAAGTGCCATGGCTGCAAGGGTACCTGCCATCCTGCATTTTTGCCACGCCAGGCACATATCCTGAGCTGATGTTAACTCGAACAACATTAGATCATCACAGCCACAAACCTGATTTCATATTTCAAACAACCATCCAAAAAACCCAAATCAAATGTCAATCGACATCGACAGAGGCGGCAACCGGCGTCAGAAACCGTGGATTTAAAAGCCATCACTTCCCCACACCGGAGTACAGCCACCACACCGAATCCGGTAACAATCAGAGGTCATAAACCCTAGATTTAACAACCGTAATTTCCCAACATCGGAGAGCTGCCACCACCACACGATCGCTGCCTAGGGTTCGTAAATCAAACCCGGTAACAATCGGCGATGATGGCGGCAATCGATAGAAAAACACAGCCATAAACAAAGATTATGGTGACAACAAATGAAAAGAATAAAATGAAGAGTGAAGAATTGCTAGTGGAGTCATCAGTAGCAACTTGGCTCATCACTTCTGGGAGAAGAGGTTAAAGAAGTAATAATACCAACACTTCTGGGAGAAGAGGGCGCGCAGACGTTTTTTAATGAAACGTCTTCGAAAAAACAAACACACTGCAGAGCCCAACGTCTGCGCGCCCTCTTCTCAGTGCAGACAAAAGAGGTGGAGAAGTCCTTCTGAGGAAAAACAAACAGCACCTAAAGCGCCATTCCACTGTTGAAGACTAAGTGAAGTATAAATCCCCTAGAATGATCAATCTTAAAAAATTAAGGTTCAGTAAGGCAAGAAAAATTAGGGATTTAACAATGAATACGTTGGTTGTAGAAGAATCATACAAACATTAGACATGGAGACAGGGGAAGATGGGCGGACAGAGATTCGAAATCGGAAGCCTTATTTGGTACCTACGAAGGCGAAAGAGATGAGAAAATAGGATGGCTTATAACCTGAAGTAATCGTTTAGCTCCGATGGACCATCGTCGCCTAGGGTTTCGAAATGAAACTCGGAAACATCCAAGTCGCCATCGCCACTGTATCTCACTGTTTCGCTCTCTCGTGGGCCCCTCTCTACTCTCTGTATCTCTTTCTAGATAGATAGTTGCAGACCCGCCGTTGCCTAGGGTTCTAATATGGAACCCGACAACAGTCAAATTCGAGTGCATAGAGAAGAAATGAACATCTACGGTCGTCGTCCGCCGCCGCCATAGACGGCCGGAAAGCCGCCGGAAACGACATGCAACAACTTTTTTTCTCTCACTCTCTCTACAAAAGATTAAACGGTCGTGGTTCTACCGCCGATCATCGGCAGAAATATATTATTTGCATCTAATCTTTGAAGAGAGAGAGTTGTGAATGTGATGTAAGGTTCTGGTAGTCTTTAGATGACCAAAAGTACAAAGAGGTGGTACAAATCAAACAACACAATGAATTATCGTGCATTGTGCTCGCAATTCATTGTATCCATCAGAGATATCGATAATGGGTCGACAAGAAAGGGACATACGCTCTTAATATGCACTTGACAGTCAATACAAATTTTAAAGTTTTATAAAGTATCAAGTGTTTTTAATAAAGTTTTATAATGGTAAACCGTTACAAAACTAAGGCTTACATATGCTTATGAAATCTGTTTTAAGACTTTTGTACATTATATGACAAGAAATTAAAATTTTGAATTTTTAATCTACTATTATAATAAATAAAAATGTTGTGCCACTTAGCACCTAGACCATCTTGTGCCACTAGGCACCCTAAAGTTGAAAGAAATTTGTATTATTTCATCCCACATTTCTCAAAGAAAACATCAATAAAGAAGCCAACTACTATAAAATGCATTTGTTATCAAACTTGTCATTAACTAATTCACGAATTATTGTGTATGGTTGCTTAGTTTTAAAAATATTTAATTTTATTCGGATTGGTTTTTTCTGCTTCGAAACAGGTCTTTTGGGTTTGCGAATAACCGTTTTTATTTTTCAGTTTTTTTCTCCGTTGGTCCAGTCAGTCCGGTTCACTTTCAAAAACACTGCTTTTATCTCAAATCTGTCAAATATGTTGAATTTGTATAATATAATTTGATTAACTATTTATTTATAAATGAAATAACTATAAAAAAAGTGAATACAAGTCAACTCGACTCATCAATTTTTAGATATAGTATACTAAAGTTGATATTTTCTCAATGAATAAACCTCTTTGGAGATTGTGACTTTTTTTAACACACTTTGAGGTTGGGTTATCCGAATTTTAATTTTTATTGTAATTACATAGAAGATTTGTTCAAACCTTCATTTAAAAAGACGTAAGTATCTAAAACAAAAAACTTTTTTCTAATAATTTGATTAAATGTAGCCGAATTAATTCATTTAAAAAGTAAATGGGTCAAAATTGTCACAATATAGAATGAATTATTTTAAGTTGTCAACCAATAAATCAATAAGGAAGCCAACTACTATAACATGTATTTGTGATCAAACTTGTCATTAGTCGGTGCATGAATTATTGTGTATGATTACTTAGTTTTAAAAATATTTATTATTGTCAAGATTGGTTTTTTCCGCTTTGAAGCATGTCTTTCGGGTTCGCGAATAACCGGTCAGTTTTTTATTTTGCAGTTTTTTTGTCCGGTTGGTCCGGTATGTCCAGTTCAATTTCAAAAACACCGCTTTTACCTCAAATCTGTCAAATATGTTGAATTTTGTTTGTATAAAAAAGTTTGATGCACTATTTATTTATAAACGAGATAACTAGAAAAGGTGATTGCAATTCAACACGACTCACCAATTTTGAAACTTACTAAAAAAAACGCGTGCTTTAATTTACATATGGTATACTAAAGTTGATAATATAAAATCCCTCTTAAATTTTTTTTCTCATTGAATAATCCTCTTTGGAGATTGTGACTTTTTTTTAACTCACTTTGGCGTCTGGTTCTTCAAATTTAATTTTTAATGTAATTTTTATAGAAGATTTGTCTAAACCTTCATTAAATGTAACTCGAATCAACCCATTCAAAAGTAAACAGGTCAAAAGTGAGCACTATATAAATTGAATTGTTTTAAGTTGCCAACCAAGTATATGTATAGCATAGCTCTATGTTTTTTTAATCAACTCTAAACTTCAAACTAATGCAATGCGTATTTGTATTTTGTTTTTTTTATTTAAGTTTGGATTTATTTTAATATTATTTATTAATTTTGTGCAACTAGAATGAATATATTTTAATGTGGATGTTATATCTTTCAATAAGCATATTAGGTTTGCTGCTAAACAACTAAATGATTTTTAAATTATTATCCCACCGCGCACTTAAAAAATA